>NC_057861.1:680401367-681038185 GCF_019393635.1 Dromiciops gliroides | reverse complement strand
TTGACCCAGTAATACCACTACTAAGTCTGTATCCCAAAGAGATCATAGAAAAGGGAAAAGGGCCAACATGTAAAAAAAATATTTATAGAGTCCCTCTTTGTGGTGGCAAAGAATTAGAAATTGAGGGGATACCCATCAACTGGAGAATGGCTGAACAAGTTATGGTATAGGAATGTAATAGAATACTATCATGCTGTAAGAAATGATGAGCAGGAGGAATTCAAAGAAACCTGGAAGAACTTACATGAACTGATGCTGACTGAGAGGAGCAGAACCAGGAGAACATTGTACACAATAACATCAACATTGTGTGGTGAACAATGGTGATAAACTTGGCTCTTCTCATCAGTGCAATGATCCAAAACAGTTTCAAAGAACTCATGATAGAAAATGTTCTCAACATCCAGTAAAAAGAACTGTGGATTATGAATGCAGATTGAACCATACTGTTTCTACTTTGGGGCTGTTTTTTCCTTCTTTTTTGAGGTGCTCTGATTCTTCTTTCACAAGACGACTAATGCAGAAATATATTTAATGTGATTGTACATATATAAGCTATATCAGATTGCTTTCCATCTTGGGGAGGAAGGAGGGAAGGAGAAAATTTTGGAACTAAAAATCCTATAAAAACAAATGTTGAAAACTATCCTTAAATGTAACTGGAAAATAATAAAATACTTTTATTTATTAAAAAAGAAAAAAATCAGTAAATGCTTGTTGAATGAAGGATGGATGGATGGATGGATGGATGGATGGATGGATGGATGGATGGATGGATGGATGGGTAAGTGAATTTTGATGTTAAGTTGCCTATGTCATCTCCCATGGGGTCCCAAGCTTCTAATTGCAGCTAAGACTGAGACTAGATAGAGGAATGTAGAATAAATAACAAAAACAGAAATCTATTTATGAAAGAATAAAGGTAACTGAAAAGATCATTGGAAGGCTTTTGGTAACCCTAATAATAATAATACATATGTAACTCTTTAATGTTTTACTCTCAACAACTGTGTGTGGTAGGTGGCATCCATTATTATTACACCTATTTTATAGATATACCATGTTGCCTCAAAAAAGAAATAGTAAAAGAGTTAGACATAAAAGGGAAAGGGGAAACATTTTTTGATAACCCATATTAACTTTTTTTGAGGGACAATGAGGGTTAAGTGACTTGCCTAGAGTCATATAGCTAATAAGTATCTAATCCAGATTTGAACTCAGGTCTTCTTGATTCTAAGCCCAGGGCTCTATTCACTGAGTCACCTACCTGTCCCTAGATTAGAGAACTCAGGTGTCCCATATAACACCCAGGAAAAGAAGTAGAAATTGGAGAAAACTACAGCAGGACACATGCTGAGAAGTATCATTGAATATCTCTTCCTACTGTGTCCTGAAAATAATCACATTTGAGGCTCTAATAATCCTTGTTCAAAAATGGAGACTCAGGAATATCCTTTATCCCAAATACCTCTTCTCTCATTGCCCTGATTCCCACATATCACTGCTCTAACTCTTTCATTTTAGACCTTGGGCCTACCCTTGCACAAGCCAAAACATGTGATAGGATTAGAGGCTAGGGACTTCCTCTACTAATACAGACCTTCTCTGCAACTTTAGTCTTAGAAAGGCACCTAGGGGCACTGAGAGGTTTAAATGGCTTTTTCCAAGGTTGACATGTGTGTGTGTGTGTGTTTGAGAGAGAGAGAGAGAGAGAGAGAGAGAGAGAGAGAGAAACCTGCTCAATGAAAAGGTTCAATTCAGCAATTCTGGTAAGTGTCTGTAAGTAGGATGCTTTTGGGGCTGAGACAGAAGACATTATGGGAAAAGGTAGCATGGGACAATAAGCAAGCATATTATAACAGAAGAAGGAGTAGGAATAAAAGGCTTTTGTCACTTGGCTTCTAGGGCAACGAGCCAACACAGGCATACTGAGCCAAGTTGATCCATAAAAAACAACATGGCCTAAGAGTCTTCTTGAAATTGGGGATGGAGGGGGCAGCTAGGTGGTGCAGTGGATAAAGCACTGGCCCTGGATTCAGAAGGACCTGAGTTCAAATCTGGCCTTAGACACTTGACACTTACTGGTTGTATGATCCTGGGCAAGTCACTTAATCCTCATTTCCAAAAAAATGGAGATGGAGTAGGAACCCCACCACATAGGCCATAAGTTGTAAATAATTAATAACATAGAAAAAACAGTCAACTAGGCTGGACAGACATCTGGAAAGGGAAAGGAAGCCTCACCCTTAATCCACATTAGGGTCTAAGAAGTCTATTAGATAACATAGACTCTTGGAGTTGGAAATTATTTGAGAAGCCAACCCGTCCAACTTTGGGCCTGAGGAGTAGAAACAAAGGATTCACAGGGTTTTCAAGACCTTCTTCAGTCTTGGTAGCTAAAAGGTTCTTAGAAGTTGTTCTGCCTGTTGCTAAAGAGCTTATGCAGCCCCAGAAGCCAGAGTACTAGTTTTTGTGGCATATGTTGTTGTTGCTGTTTGTCCTTTGATCATGAAGAGGACCGTGACATTGGGGAGGTGATGTCATGACTTGTGAGGATGAAGGACTCCTATGCTTGTGTCATAAGGCAAGGTGGGGAAGACCTGAGTGCTACCACCTCCCACTTTGGCTATGTGGCCCCCAAGAAACAGAAACAGGTATGGGTCCTGAACTTTTCTGGCTCATACTCTTACGTTCTAGATACAGGGGAGGGAGTTTCCGATATGGCTCAAGAGCCCCAGCTGTGGGGATATAGTACCAGTACATAGACTAAATGTTGCATCCAGCCCAACAGTAATACCCTGAGGTTAATTCAGCAACACAGAAGCTGGCACTGCTGACTTTGCATTTAAACTTGATGGGACTAATGCTATGTAGGAATTGAGCTAATTCCCCTAGAGAGGTGGTGTAGGGGAGATTATGCTTCCAAGATGTTGAAAGAAATGCTATATCTTTGAAGTAAATATGCCTTTGTAAAAGCTAATCTGAAGTTAGGTGGTTAAGCCAAAGAGAGGTAGTAGTTACTGATCCCCTAAAAATGATAAAAACACAGCCAGTAGGAGCTTGAGCCAAGGGTAAAAAATAGAGATATCTCCAACCCCCTCAAAGTACTAGAGAACCCTGAGCAGAGTAAAGCATGGAGTCAAACTCAGTTGTGTTAAATGCAGAGCCCCATCCAAGATAAAAACTGGCCCCTTCACATTTGTGGAAAGAGTCTCTGGCCAGACTTTGACATTTTAGATACCCTAGTTGGTGAGATCCTAGAGAAACTGGGGGAAAATAGGCTGTAATTGCATAGTCGATTTTTTCCAATCTGTGTTCCCTCACAAGTGAGCCCCATTGATATAATTTTGAAAATGTTGCATTGGTCCTCTGAATGTTTAGGAACTCATATGTGCTGTACACTGAATCTTGTATAAATATTGAAATTGGGCCTAAAGTGAGAATGATGGGGGTGATATCACTAGAATGCTTCTTCCTGGTTGAGAAATATTAATATTTTTCTTTTTGAATTTAAATAGACTAACTTCTTGCCTTATTGTGAGAGCAGTATACCCTGCGACTTCATAGGTTAAGATTTGCCTATGTGCCTAGAAACTACAATTTTGTTTTATTACTTTTCTAACTGATTCTACTTGTCCCATTGGATGAAATTAGCAATTCCATTTGGTTTATATTTGCTGTGGAGTTGATCCACTCGGCAAAATTTGGGGTGCCCTTTAGAAGAGCCTGGACAAAATTTGTCTGGACCTCTAAGGAGACAGCCTATAGGGACCATTAGAGAAATTTTGATGATTCTGTATAGAAAGAGAAACTTAGAAAATTTTGTTCATACCTCACCTGTGTGACCTTATGTGCTGAGAAAATCATAGAAGTATTCTCACCCAGGACAGTTAGTTTCCCTTATGAAAATGAGTAGGTGATGCCTAATTGACCCTGAATCCAAAATCCTTGGAAAGCTCTGTAAGGACCAAGTTTCCGTCCAAGACAAGAAATAGATTTTCTTTGTCTTTGTTTTTTTTTCTTCATTTTGCTTGTTGGTTAAAGAAGGCCATCCTAGCACTGTAAGGCATATGTTGATTACTAAGCAAGCAGCAATTGTTGGTAAACTTTGAAATGTTTATAAAATCTGCAAAACTATGGGATATTGAGATTTTCACCCATATATATAGGACTGTACAAGATTGTGACATTGTAGACTTTTGAGCCTTGTGGGGTACTAAGAGAACAAGTGAAGGCGATGCTTAGGCTTTCCCAGAGACCCCAAAGGGCTGACTTGGACTGGGAATATGGATCATGCGTTCAAAGTCCCCTCCTACTTTTTTGCCAAGGATAGCAACATAGGGTAAGTATAAATGGGGGAAATTGACACATGCCCAGACCAGCTAAGTTGGTGTCATCCATATGAAATTGCTAAGAAATTGCTTTTGGGAAATTGGAGGACTGGAACAAGTGTGAACATTCTGTATTAAAATCTTTAAAATAGCCCAACTCAGCAAAGGGCAGGCAGCACTTTTGTGGCATTCACTCCTTCACTCATACTACTCTTACCTGAGATCTCATTATCATTACCCTACATTTCAATTGAAATCTAAATCCTGACAAAACAACCTAATGAGTAGTCCATTGCTTTTTAACTTTTGTCGCCCTCATTCTTACTACTTAGAATGGAAATATACATTGTTTATGGACTTCCTTCATAATGGAATTCTTTAAACAGAAAAGAGACTGAAATGACAATTCATTTCCCATATTACAAGAGGCACAAAATATTCTATTTTGTGTTAGGACCAGTAATATCTCCATTTAAATCAGTGGTGCAGACATAATGAACTAATTACATTTTATTTCAAAAAAAGATGACTAAGATGTATGCAGTTATCTTTTGACACTAATTTCTTTGGCTGAGTTAAATTTTGCAGAAAAGACATGTATTATAACTTTTTATCTGTTCAAGTTTTCTTTCTTGCCCCCACTATAACCCTTCTTAGATGACTCTTTGTGACATGGAGGTGATGCTGCATTCTTAAAGGCCATGTCAACTGACCATGGATCTGACAGGTCCATAGGCTGAAAAGGTTTCAAGTATATGTCCAACAATGGACTCTGTGTGTGTGTTTTCTGAGCATCAACCTGAGCAAATAGGAAAGTACTAACAACCAGAGGGTTGTCTACTACCTGACTTTTTAATCTGTGGGTTGTGACCCCATATGAGGTCATGTAACTATGTGGTGGGTCACAAAAAATTTGGCAATGGCAAAAGGTTATATATACCTATTTTATATACCTATATAATTGGGGTTACATACAAATTTCTCAGGCAAAAAGGGGTCACAAATGGGAAAACTTTAAGAAGTCCTGGTCTACCAGATTATTAATTCTTTAGCTATAGTATCTGTCTACTAAATTGTGGAGAGATTGCAGAGAGAATTAGCAGAGGAAATACCCATGCTGATAAAACCAAGGCTTTTTTTTGGAAGAATAAAGCACCTTCTTAATTTCAATTTTATGATGCTTCCTAGGATTATTATTTAGTATTAGAAATGTTATTTTACTTTATTCAGTTTTGATCTTTTAAATTAAAATTTAAAATTGAATTATGGCCACAGAATATGTAACCATAGGTAAGTCATTTAACTTCCTAGATCCCACAAGCAACTAAGGTTAGAAATTCAAGACCAGTTATTAATCTCCCTCCCAATGGAGGGAGTCTCTACATCAAGAATTACCCATGCTGATGAAATTGTGATTTTGGAAGAAAATAGTTACAAACTAAAGGTAATTGTCTTACAAACCCTATGGGACACTGGGAACTACCAAGGCTAACTTTCTGTCCTATACAATAGAGTGTAGCCTCTCTCTTTTTAAAAAATCTCTGACAGCATTTTGACTGGGAACATGATTTTCTACAAAGTGATCATTTTTATTTAGCCATGGAGCAGGAGACAGAGAACAGTAGAGAATTTACTAAGACTCAGTACACCCCTTAGGATTGTTCCCCACTCAACTCAACCATTCCCCTTTTCAGGGCACCATGACCAGGGCAACACTGGATGAACAAAACCTTGTGGGCCTAAGCCTGCTTGGGGAAATTGGGGGGAAATGTGTGGAGAGCAGAAAACAGAGAGAAACACAATCTCCCTTCCTTTAGGCACATTTCTAAAGTTCATCACTGTCTTCACTCTCCCTCCTCAGCAGGGAAAAATCAAATCAATTTCATCCAATGTTCTCTATGCACTACTTCAGAGAAAACATCTCTTCAGCCCTTTAGTTTTTTGGGGTTGTTTTTTCCAAAAAGCCTGCTTTATTCTCTATCTTTTCATTTTCTAGAGTGGATAAAACACATGGTGACCAGAAAGTGTTTTCAGCATCAAAAATTCAGTGTTGTAAGACATCATTTCTTATAAGACTATCAAAGATGAATATATTCCTATGGATTAAACTTGGCTTAACATCTCAAAGTAATCAAAGAAAAGAATGTAAGTGGACAAAGGTCTGGGCACATCTAGCCGTGATGG
Organism: Dromiciops gliroides; assembly: GCF_019393635.1. Lineage (NCBI taxonomy): Eukaryota > Metazoa > Chordata > Mammalia > Microbiotheria > Microbiotheriidae > Dromiciops > Dromiciops gliroides. Next base: position 681,031,670 of record NC_057861.1, on the reverse strand, counting down.
AAGGGGCATCCCAGGTGACAAAAACAAAAGAAAACATGCAATGGTAGGTGCCTTGATTTACATTTCATGAAATTTCCTTCCTTTTAAGTTCCAAAAAGTTCATTTCTCTCAGGTCGAGATGCCCTAATCAATGTCAGTCCCCTCACTTTAGTGATGATTAAATCAAACACAGAAAACTGAAGTAACTTGCCCAAGCCTGCATAGCTATAAGCATCAAAGGTAGGGATTGTTTTGGGTTTTGTTGTTGTTGTTGTTTTGGTTTTGGTTTTTTTGCAGGGCAATAAGGGTTAAGTGACTTGCCCAGGGTCACACAGCTTGTAAGTGTCAAGTGACTGAGGTCAAATTTGAACTCGGGTCTTCCTGAATCCAGGGCTGGTACTTTATCCACTGTGCCACCTAGCTGCCCCACAAAGGTAGGTTTTGAACCCAGGTCTTCCTGACTCCAGATCCAGTGCCATATCCATGACCACACTCCATGTTGATATACTCATACATGCACAATTATACATGGGCAAAATCCTCTCAGATGCCAAGGAGAATCCAAGCATCAAGGTTGATGCAGCAATTCTAAAAATCACACTCAGCTACTATAAAAGACATGAAATTGCATTAGTATAATGCAATTAGGAAATTTAACATAGTAAATGTTGGAGTAAATTAAGGTCAAATTATTCTCTAGACTATCAAGAAGCTAGAAGTCACAAATGTTGCCTCCAAGCTTTTTGCATATGTTCATTTCACATTGACTTCAACCCAACTGGAAATTAAATGAACCAAACAAATGACAAGTAGAGCAAAAGATATAGCTTAGTCTTGGAATCAATATGCCCCTCTATATCCTCAACAAAGATAGTCACAAGCAATATATTTGCAGTGGCAGACAGTAGATTTTTAATTTTACCACAAATGAGAAAAATGATAGAATAGTCTCAACAATCGCAACAATAAGTATGTATGCATGTATGTGTGTATGTGTGCATGTATGTGTGCATGTATGTGTGCACATGCACATGTATATATGTGTTATGTATTAGTGTGTATGTGTACATGTGTTTATGTATGTGTGTATGTATGGTAGTGTCTACTAAGAAGACAGAAGCAAACGTATTTAATTCTATTTTTCCCTATGAACAATGGGGAATGTTAGCAAGGTATCAAACCCCTCAGAGACTGCTCTCCAGACTTTTTTAAATTTGCTTTTTGAGTTCACACCTCTATTTATTATTATTATTATTATTATTATTATTATTATTATTATTATTATTATTATTATTATTATTATTATTTTGCTGGGCAATGAGGATTAAGTGACTTGTCCAGGGTCACACAGCTAGTAAGTGTCAAGTGTCTGAAACTGGATTTGAACTCAGGTCCTCCTGAATCCAGGGATGGTGCTATATCCACTGTACCACCTAGCTGCCCCCTCTATTTATTTTTAAGTTATAAAGATGTATGTTATAGCACTATATTCTATATATATTTATATATGTATATTCTATGCATTATGCAAACACATGTGAAAATAACCTTCAAAATAGTCTTAAATCAGTTTTTAAAATTTAACTTTCAAAACTAATTTACATTCACTAAAATTTAATGTTAAATTTTTTAATTGATTTTAAATGCCATATTAAAATTTTAGTGTTTAATTTTAATGTATTAAAATTTTAGCTTTTAATTTTAATTTGAGGGCAGCTAGGTGGCACAGTGGATAAAGCACCAGCCCTGGATTCAGGAGGTCCTGAGTTCAAATCCGGCCTCAGACACTTGACACTTGCTAGCTGTGTGACCCTGGGCAAGTCACTTAACCGTCATTGCCCCACAAAAAAAAAAAAATTAAATTAAATTCTAATTTATTGAAAGCCTAACATTTAATAGGTATGAAATATAATTATATATCACAAATAAAATTAAAAATTTTTTAATTTATTTAGTTTAGAATTAATTTTAAAGGTAATATTTTAATGAGAGCAATGTGGTCAAATATTATTCAATATTTTTTTAAATTGCTGTAATGCTTTATAATGTATCACTTTACAGGTCAGAGTCTATGTCCTGTTTATATTGAAACTGAATTATACTGACCAACATAAGTGAAAAGGATGCCTCGTAGAGATCCAGAGATCCAAATGGAAGGAGTACGTCATTGGCTGCACTTAGTCATGATTTACGTCATTTAAGTCTTATCCACCAATTATGGAAAAGTCATGATTGAAATTCAATTAGCAAATTTCCATAGTCCTTGGTGTCAATTAGTTCTTCTCACAAACTATTCAGAAGGGATTACATTTCTATATTTTAAGCAAGTGAGTTCAGCAGTTTGGAAGTATGTCCCAAAATGTGCTGTCATACATACTCTTTGGCCCAATGATACCACTTCTTCATGTATCTCATTATTGAACAATGATGATGGCGGTGATATTTGCAAACCTTAAAGTACTATAAAAATGTTGGCTAATTTGACTCTCACGAGACAAATGGACACAGAAATTTCTGGGATTTTATCCAACTGTATGGCAAATCTCCCTCACTGCATGTGTTTTAATATTCATTTCTTCCCATCTATAGCAATTTTTCCTGTGCATCTTCCAACAGTATTTCCTGACAAAAGAATGAATTTTTGGTTTTTGCTATATTGCTTTCCACATATGATTTCAGCCATTTTTACTCCAGGAGAACAAGCAAATATTTCCCCAATGGCATGTGATTTTTTTCTTATCTTTTACTATTGTTGTGGGCCAGAATACTTGTGGAACTGGGGAGGCTTGAGTTAACCCACCACACTCTCACAATGGAGTACTGCGGGCAAAGAAGTTCTGAATCAGACCTGGGGCAATTGGAGTTAACTTTGCACCTAGGTAGATTCACCCGAACCCCAGCTGTGGGCCTTCAGGGTGAGAAGTAAATTAAGTCAGCTCTAAGATTCAGCCAAGAAGCTCTCCCAGGAAACTTGCCAGTGGCTTTTACCTGCTTTTATCTTCTCTCAAACTGATTTGCAACTGCCTTGGGGACTGCTTGCACCTGGAGATGTTTGAAAATGTTTTTATTAAATGGATTGTTCTTTTGAAACCTCAGGCTCTAAGCCATTGCACCAAACGGAACCACATCATACAGTACATCTATTAAGGCAGAAAACTCGGAAGAAGCTTCTAAATATTTATCATCAATCCTGTTGTTGTTTGTCCTTGAAGAGGACCATGGCATCATGATTTGCACTGAAATGGATTTAAGTGAGGCAGGACTGTGCAAGGTCACCAACCTCACTCTCTCCTCCAGAGCCATATAGATCTAGTGGTGAGATGTACATCAGGATAACTAGAGATGGCCCCGGGTGTTTTTAAGGCACTTGGGGTTAAGTGACTTGCCCAGGGTGACACCTCTAGTAAGGGTCTGAGGTGAGATTTGAACTCAGGTCCTCCCAACTTCAGGGCCAGTGCTCTATCCACTGTGCCACCTGGCTGCCCCATCATCAATCTTAGTGAAATTTTGAAAAGTACTAGTTTAAAGTATTAAATTACTTTAAACATTGTCAAAAATATGAATTATTGTCTTCATGTTTAAAATGCTTATTTTTAAAATATTGTAATAATTATGATATTTCCATCACACATTTTCTCAAGGGGACACAAAGTGGTTGGTTTACTGGAAATAGGGAAGGTCTCTGCAACCATGCAAAGAGGTTCCTTGAAAGATGTGGATTATTGGGGGCAACTAGGTGGCACAGTGGATAAAGCACTGGCCCTGGATTCAGGAGGACCCGAGTTCAAATCTGGCCTCAGACACTTGACACTTACTAGCTGTGTGACCCTGGGCAAGTCACTTAACCCTCATTGCCTTGGAAAAAAATGTAGATCATTCACATAGCATTATATTGAACTAAGCACTAAATATCTTCAATTTTTGTTAGATATAGTTAATGTGCTATTCATTATTGACCCTTCCTTCATAACCAGTCTGATGAAAGTTGGCTGTGTAACAGCAGTTTTAGGTTGTGTTGTTTACATAAGCATGCTCAAGAATACCACAAAAGGACAAGAAGCTTCCAGAAGAATAGCCAATCCATTTAATGTGTCAGAATATTCTTACAGTTCAATTTCTTGGAATTGTGGAGAGAATTAACTACTTGAAAGGGAAATCGTCAAGAAGAATAATGATGCTGAAATCTTAAGAGTTACACCCAAAAAGTTTTATGCTTGAAAATTATAATGTAAGAGAATAGAAAAATATGATTCAATTCACATAAATTTAGTTTAGATATAATCTTTCTGGATTATACTGAAAAAATATGAGACACACTTGGTTAAAATAATCACAATGGAAAAAACTTCCTTCAAAGAATGTTACCTTTGGGGGCAGCTAGGTGGCGCAGTGGATAAAGCACTGGCCTTGGATTCAGGAGGACCTGAGTTCAAATCCAGCCTCAGACACTTGACACTAGCTGTGTGACCCTGGGCTAGTTACTTAACCTTCATTGCCTGGCAAAAAAAATTTATTATAGCATGTAAAGAATGTTATCTTTCATAATTATACAATGTTACACAACTTCACATGGGGAAATTTTTGCATGCATGTGATGTCTTTGACCAAAAGATTTGTGCTGGTACTTCAAGCCAATCTATACAGTTTGTTGATATCCTTGTGACTTGATAAATCCAGGATATGTGTAACATGTAGGAATTGCTAGTTATCTAGTTTAAATTATTTCTTATTTTCTCTTGCCTACTTCCAAAAGAAGGTTAGAGTGTAAATTGCAAGAAGGCTATTTTATTTCTTTGTATTGCCTAAGGTGTCTTTCTCTAAAAAAAAAAAAAAAAAAGAATTATTTTATTTTTCAATTATCAAGCATTTATTTTCTCTCCTTTCCACCTTCCCCCATCCAATGGGGGAAAAAAGGAGGAAAGGAGGGAAGGAAGGAAGGAAGGAAGGAAGGAAGGAAGGAAGGAAGGAAGGAAGGAAGGAAGGAAGGAAGGAAGGAAGGAGGGAAAGAGGGAAGGAGGGAAGGAGGGAAGGAGGGAAGGAGGGAAGGAGGGAAGGAGGGAAGGAGGGAAGGAGGGAAGGAGGGAAGGAGGGAAGGAGGGAAGGAGGGAAGGAGGGAAGGAGGGAAGGAGGGAAGGAGGGAAGGAGGGAAGGAGGGAAGGAGGGAAGGAGGGAAGGAGGGAAGGAGGGAAGGAGGGAAGGAAAACAAAAAACCTTTTATTATATAAGCACAGTCAAGAAAAGCAAATTCCCACATTGGTCATATCCAAAAATTCATTCTTTATTCTGCATATCAGTCCACTAACTCTGACATGAGGGAAATGATATTCTTCTTTTTCAGTCCCCTTCTATCATAATTGATCAAAGCAGAGTTCTTAAGTCAATTAAAATTGTTCATTTTTTTCAAATATTGATGTTATAGTAAAAATTGTTCTAGTTTTGTCAACCTTACTCTTCATCAGTTCATGAAAGACTTTCCATATCTCTTTGAAACTGTATTTTCCCAATTCCTTATAATACAACAATATTCCATTTTATTCACATACCAAAATTTCTTTAACCATTTCTATTTTTCAATGTTAATTCAATGTTAATTTCCATCCATTTCAATCAGACTGCCTTAGAGCCAAGATTACTTTCAACTTCTATCCCAAGAAAAAGGATAACACTCAGCAATGAGCATATGATAGTGTCATATAGTATAGAAGAAGGGTTAGATTTATTCTGATTGACTTCATAAGGTAGAACTAGAAACAACAAATAGAAGTTAAGGCATGAATATTTAAACTAAATGTAAAAACAAATTGGAGCTACCCAAAAATGAAATGGGCTGTCTTGGGGTTGGCATGTACTTAGTTTTCCATCACTACATTTTAAAGCAGAAATTGGATGGCTACTTGTAATAAAATCTTAAATTAGAGCCGATTCCTGCTCAAGTAAGGGTTGAATAAAATGTTTTTTGATGTTCAAGTCTATGGTTCTGGATAAGTCAGATTTGTGTTTTGGCATAGTTTGATTACTAATAGATTAATAAGAAAGGGGATCTCAGGGTAGAGGATAGATAGTTAGAATTGAGTTTATTCACCAAGGTTTCAAGATGGGAAAAGAAAGAATGTGTGCAGTCAGGGCTACTATCCTGGGGAAAAACTGAGGGGGTGAAGGGAATTGAGATTATGGTAAAAACAAAGAATAGGTATGAAGGTTAGAAGACATAAGGAATGATAGAATAAAATATTTTGATTAAATACAAAATTTCAGAATTCACAGATGAAAAAGTAGAATACTTGTGGGTGATGGCAAAATCAAGGAAGTTATCATATGTGTGTGGTATTGTTATTATTGTTTGTCCTTCATTCTCAAAGGGAACCAAGATATAGAAAGGTGATGTCATGACTTGCAGTGAATTGGATTTAAGTGAGGCAGGGCTATGCATAGTAACCAACCTCACTTTCTCCTCTAGTGTTATGTAGGTCCAGTGGCAAGATATATAAAAAGGATTAATGGAGATGGCCCCAGATATTTGAGGCAATCAGGTTTAGTGACTTTCCCAGGGTCACACAATTAGTTGTGTTGAGTTTCTGAGGCCAGATTTTAACTCAGGTCTTCCTGATGCCAGGGCCAGTGCTCTATCCACTATACCACATAGCTGTCCACTTATGTGTGTAACCAGGGAGGAATAGAATAGTAGGTCATGGGAACTGCATAAATTGAGGAACTAGAAAAATAGGGTATTTGAGGGGTATCAATATGTATGTTGAAGCCCCCTAGTATAAACCAAAGAAATGGGAAGGAAAGATTGTGGACCACACACACAACTCAGGATGTATGAGTAACTTACTTGTCTTGAAGGCTCTGAGGGACAGGAGGTGGAAAAGTACTTACCCAAAAAAGGTACCTAGCACTGGAGATGTTCCTGGGATAGGGTTCCACTGAGGCAGAGGGTAGGCAACAATTTCCCCAGGTTTGTAGTTCTGGAGATGGCCCAATGGGGTGCCATGAATGGGAATAAGGATGAAAGAGAGTGGGAAAGGGGTGACACTGTCGGGGCCTGACAGGAAAAAAGGATTACACACTCACTCACTGTGGTTCTCTTCCTTGGACTCCAGTCAATTATGATTAATTAAAATCATGCAATAGCCCTAATCCCTAGAAGGATCAGGGATCCAGCGGTATTCAGGAAGAAGATCGACGTCTACTTGTCGAAGACATTGTAAATGATTCCATGTATCTAGAGAGATGGACTAGATGGTTTTTAAGGCACTTTTCACTCATATAAAAAAATGTACAAGGTATAAGATGGACAGAGGTTTTCCTGGCAGTCCTCCAAGCTGTATCTCTTTCCTCCAAAGTACCTTCTTGAAGCTTATTTCAAGACAGGTTTTACAGCCGTGTTACTCATGAGGGAACATGACAGGAATTAAAAAGGCAGATAAAAAAGATTGGGTGGGGGGCAGCTAGGTGATGCAGTGGATAGAGCACCGGCCCTGGAGTCAGGAGGACCTGAGTTCAAATCCGGCCTCAGACACTTGACACTTACTAGCTGTGTGACCCTGGGCAAGTCACTTAACCCCCATTGCCTCACCCAAAAAAAAAATTGGAATGTTTATTCTCAGCCTCAGGAAGACTCTGTGGGCAGCACTGACTATCTAAGGAAAACCAACCTATATCCTGATTGGAATCCAATTGTTCTAAAGCAGCTAAGAGTAAGATCTGGGGAATTTAAATTGAAAAATGATGCCAACATCTTCCAACTCCCCGAGTCCTTTTGTGTGCCAACCAAGAGAGATTTATGAGACCAACTAGCAAGAGAGCTAAACATGTATTGATTAGCTCCTAGTTGTATGGGCCCGGTAGTCTCTGTCTGAAAGGCTGATGACATTTCCCCCAAAGCCACAGCAGCAGCAGCAGCAGCAACAGTAATAGAAGAAAGAAAGAGAGAGCAACAACTTAGGGGGCATATAGTGCAAAGGACAGAGTGTCTTTGGGTAATAGCTACCAGCTCTGTGTGATGAATAAAATCTAATGTGTGTTTGCCTTACCTGCCCCGCACTGTCGGGGCGGGGGCGGGGTGGGGGGAGAGGTGGGGAGCGGGGGAGAACTAACTAAGTTTACTTATAAATTCAGCAACAATTTAGGCTTTTAAGCATTTATTAAAGTATATTAGGAGTTAGCAAAGAGAGAGAGAGCTGCCTTCACCTAGCTATTCCACACTTGCAAAGAGAGAATCCATCCCTGCAGGTTCCCCCAGAAAGCCCTCTGTAGAAAAGGTGACTTTTCTGCTTTATTCATTACCCCTTTGTTATCACTGGATAAAACATTCAAGAAACACATTTCTTGGAAGCTACATAATTGTTTTTGTTTTTTTGTTGTTGTTGTTTTGGTGAGACAATTGGGATTAAGTGACTTGCCCAGGGTCACACAGCTAGTGTTAAGTGGCTGAGGCTGGATTTGAACTTGGGTCCTCCCGAACCCAGGGCTGGTGCTTTATCCACTGTGCCACCTAGCTGCCCCTACATAATTGTTTAAAATTTAAGCAATGATGCTTTTTTTCAGGAGAGAAAAATCTCAGGGCTACCTCAAAGTTTCTTTTCAAATAAGTACAGCATTCAATTTTAAATAGTTGATTCTAATTTATCTGTCAGATTTATGGGCAGAAGAAGAATTTAGGACCAAAGAAGATATAGAGAGTATAACAAAATGTAAAATAGATCATTTTGATTATATAAAATTAAAAAGGTTTTGCATAAACAAAACTAAAGTAACCAAGATTACAAGGGAAGCAGAAAACTGGGAAAGAATTTTTGAAACAAATATCTGATAAAGGCCTCATTTCTCAATTATATAGATAACTGAATTAAATTTATTAAAATACAAGTCATTCCATAATTAATAAATGGTCAAAAGATATGAATTTTTAGACAAAGAAATCAAAGCTATCTATAATCATATGAAAAAATGCTCTAGATCACTATTGATCAGAGAAATGCAAATTAAAACAACTCTGAAGTATCCTCATACCTATCAGAGTGGCAAATATAACAAAAAAGGAAAATATTGGATGTTGGAGGGGATGTGGAAAAACTAGAATGCTTATCCACTGTTGGTGGAGTTGTGAAAAGATCCAACAATTCTGGAGAGCAATTTGTAACTATGCCCAAAGGGCTATAGAACTGTGCGTACCCTTTGATCCAGCAATATCACTGCTAGGTTAATATCCCAAAGACATCCCCCAAAAGAGAAAAAGACCTATCTGTACAAAAATATTGATAGCAGCTCTTTTGTGATGGCTAAGAATTGGAAATCAAAGGAATGCCCATCAATTGGGGAATGGCTAAACAAGCTGTGGTATATGATGGTGATGGAATATTATTGTGCTATAAGAAATGACAAGCAGGATGACTTCAGAAAGGCCTGGAAAGACTTGTATGAACTGATGTATAGTGAAGTGAGCAGAACCAAACTGACAAAGGGATTCATGCCAGAGAGAGAGAGAGAGAGAGAGAGAGAGAGAGAGAGATTGAGATTAAGAACCCCTGATACAAAGGAAGACAAAAAACACCAACACTACTTAGAGACTGGTATTCCCAAGTGCTTACACAAACCTTGACAGCAGTCAAAGTATTTAAAGGATTGTCATGGGAAAGAGAGCTTAGACTTATTCTGCTGGACCCTAGAAAACTGAACTAAAAGAAAATTGTGAATTTTACCCTCAGAAAAGTGAGGTCAATATCTACACAGAGAAGGAAATAGATTTCCTATTAGAACAGAACCACATTTCAGACTTTAATGAATCATTATTTGGGGGGTTAGAAGAAGCATTGTTTCTTCTCCCTCCAAGCAACCCAACTAAGTTGTTTGCTGTGGGTTCTTGGAAAGGGAAATTTTTCTGTAGTTCATGGTATTAGAGTCGCCTGAGATGGTGACGGGGAAGAGGAAGAGAAAATCTGAGAGGTTAAGGAACTTTCCCATAGGGTCACACAGCTAATGCCAAATGGAGGATTCCATTTCAATTGGGTTACCCATTAGAGTCTAGACCAGCTCAGTCTTAAATTCATAAGGAAACTCTGAAGTTTCAAAGGTTTTATTAAGTAACGAGTCAACTTTGAATAAAGGGAACAATTGCTACTATTACTAAACGTAATTGGTCAAGTGACACCCTACTAATCCTCTTGCTCTGGCAATGAAATTTTCCTGTCCTTGACCAGTGTGTCAATGTACTGCCTAGAAATGGTGCCTAATTAACTCCATTCACCTAGAAATACTACTTCTAACCCTCAACCATTCTCCTATGACCTTTTTGTGGGGAGGGGGCAAGGCAATGAGGGTTAAATGACTTGCCCAGGGTCACACAGCTAGTAAGTGTCAAGTTTCTGAGGCTAGATTTGAACTCAGGTCCTCCTGAATCCAGGGCTGGTGTTTTATCCACTGTGCCACCTAGTTTCCCCATCCTATGACCTTTTGATATGATTTGTGTAGGATTTTTAAAATCTGTGTTGGAAGAAACTTCCATGTATCAATAAAATTTACAGGTTATGGACCAATACCAGAAAACAGTCAACTTGACATTTTTGATGGACCTATATATTTACACTAAACCAGACATTTTTCCTTATACTCTCTGGTTTTCATGAAATATGTCACACATATTTTCTTCATTCAGCCTACCTATTGTCCTAATTTCTATTGTCAAAAATTATCCCTGGATAGAAAAATAAAACTTTAGAGAAAAACAAACAGGTTGTTAACACCTACCCCCCCATATTAGGATACTTGGATGTTGAAGTATGTTCCTTATCACTAAGTACCTGCCGCCAAACTTTCTAAGGTCAATCACTTAGTTTACTGGCTACTTCCTAACTCCCTTCAAACTAGCTCTATTTGACAATTACTTTCCATCTGCTTCCAAATGCTAGAAGATGACATTTCCCTTCATTGTCTGTCCTACCCCCCTGGATCTGTCTAGTCTGCCTTCCAGTCATCCTAAAAATGGCCCATTCTGCTTTTAACTAAAACTAAGTTCTGACACCTCAAGGTGAAGATTTTGGTTCATCAGGTTTTGCCAACCAGATTTCTCCAACTGAAATCAACTCATCAGGTCATGGCACCCCCTTCTAGGATTTCTTGTTTAGCAGTATTCAGCCTCAATCTTACTTGAGGAACTGGATCTGCTAATTATCCACATCTTTCCTCTAAGGGTCACCAACAACTTGTTTAGACTCCTAAAGAATGGTGATGAAAGAGATGAGAATGGTATTAAGGCACATGAGACATAACCCAGTGAACTCTGTGCTCTAGTATGAGGTCAGTCAAGAACCCTTCCTAGTTCTTATCCATTGGGAATTTAACTGTACCCAGCTCTGTACATCCTTGAGATAAAGCAAGCAGTGAGACAACCCCCACTGCAAATTCACATTAGCACATTTTCTGCATCTCATAATACTAGAGAGTTGCCTAGGGTACGGACTTCAATGACATGCACCGGGTCACATGGACAATATACATCAGACATGGAAATTAGACTGAAAGTAGGTGTTCTGACTTTGAGGTTGTCTCTCTGTAACTTATGACAGGATATTCTACTTCTGCCTGAACTATACCTATACCATTACATTACTTGGCAGGAGAAGAAATAATTTATTAATCATAGACTATGTGTCAGGCAGGCAGCTGGTGGTACAGTAGACAGAGTGCCAGGCTTTGAGTCAGGAAGACTCATCTTCCTAAGTTCAAATCCGACCTCGGACACTTATTAGCTGTGTGACTTTGGTCAAGCCACTTAACTCTATTTGCCTCAGTTTCCTTATCTGTAAAATAAACTGTAGAAGGAAATGGCAAACCTCTCCAGTATCTCTACTGGGATAACCCCAAGTGGGGTCATGACAAGTTGGAAACAACTGAAAAATAACTAAACAACAACAGTATGTGCCAGGCTCTTCACAGCTAAGAACTTTACAACTATTATCTCCCTTGATAAAACACTTGGTTCTCGTAGGGTTGGGAAAAAGGGAGATTCTTAGCAATCATCTGGGCTTATAAAACAAAGATCCCTGCAGACAATTTGCTAACCTGCTTTTTTCTAAGTCTCTTTAAGCTCTATCAAGAGATGGATAGGAACCTCCAGGGCCCCCACATTTGAGACCAGCCTCTAGGACTCTCCATGACACCAGATATTCGAGGCAAAATACCTTACATTGGGTGTCTACCAGCACCAAACAGGGAAGGTCGGGAACCCTAGCTCTGAGCTGCAAATGGAGCTGGTGACTTTTCTGGCTGACAAGGGTTTGTTAATGTCAGGTGATTAATATGGACAAGTTTGGTGCTATCAAGCAGCTAGGACTTGTCTGGAGCCCCCCAAATCAGCACCAGATGGAAATGATGAGCTCTGTTGCTCCCTTCTCACACCTCCTTTCTTGTTCCTTATTGATTCTCTACACTTAAACCTCCAAGTTCTTAAGTAGGTTCTCTAAAAAGTATTTTGTTGTCTATCATTATAGATCATGGGGCAGAGTAAGAGAACTTGAGCTCACAACCCGCTTCGGATACTGAGGGATCTTGAGCAAGGCATTTAATAATAACTAATATTTATATAGTACTTATTATGTAACAGGCACTGTGCTAAGTGCTTCATAATTATATCCCATTTGATCTTCACAACAATTCTGAGAGATAATTACAATCTCCATTTTAGAGGTGAGGAAACTGAAGCAAACAGGGGGAAGTGACTTTCCCAGGGTCACACAGCTAGTGAGTGTCTGAGGACAGATTAAAACTCAGAAAGATGAGTCTTCCTGATGCCAGGCACAATGTTCTATATGCTGCACCTCCTAGCTGCCTGTATGAACCTGCTTAAGTCACTTAGCCCTGTTTGCCTCAGTTTCTTCATCTGTAAAATGAGCTGGAAAAGGAAATGGCAAATCACTCCAGTATCTCTGCAAAAAAAAGCCCAAAAAACAAATGGGGTCACAAAGAGTCAGACACAAATGAACAAGAGCAAAGTACATGTTTAGCCTCTTACTATATTATTACCAACCCTCCCCTTCCCCCACCTCCAATACACCCAGCATGTTTCAGACTCATGTTCAGTCACTACAGCAGTGAATGAGATGCCTTACATACTTTTCTACATTGGGAATATGGGGATCTGGTACTTTTTCTTCCCTTTCTGTTGTAAATAGCCTAATTCCTGGCCAGATTGAAGCATTTGTCATTGAAGTAGTAATAGTGACTCTAATCAGTTCTCATCCCAATGTTAGCTTCATGAGCACCATGCTGCCAGGCTCCCCAGGGAGTTACCATTCTTACACAGAGAGGCTGGTGATGGAGAAACAAATTAACTCAGACTTTCATTTGCATTTCCATTAAGCCATATGCAGTCTTTGGATAAAAAAAGCAATATCACATCTCAATTAAAATGTAAGGGGCATGGGAGCAGGGACCAGGTTTTTTCTGTTTTTCATAAAGTCATTGAATGTCCTTATGACAATTCTGAAGTAATGGAGCAGCCCTGTCAAGAGGTAAAACTCAAAATCCTATCTTTTGGTCTGAAGACAATATACATTTTAAATTATTTCAAAAGATATTTAATTTGACCTTATAATGTGTCTTTCTTGACCAATTTGAACATAAGATTTCTGATTGCATTTTTTAAAATGTTTGGAAAACTGGTTTGGTCCTTATGATACTTTTTTTGGGTGATGCATAAAATTAGTAGATGTTAAAGGCCTACTTCCATATTTTGATAGATCTAAGATTTAGGTGGATAGAATGCCAGTCCTGGCATCAGGAGGGCCTGAGTTCAAATTCTGTATCAGACACCTATTACCTATGTCATCCTGACAAATGTTCTCAACATCAGTTTCCTCATCTATAAAATGGGCCTGATTATATCATCTGCCTAATGGGGTTGTTGTGAGTCTCAAATCAGATAACATATGTAAAATACTCTGCAAATCTTTTTTTTTTTTTTTTTGGCATGGGGCAATGAGGGTTAAGTGACTTGCCCAGGGTCACACAGCTAGTATCAAGTGTCTGAGGCTGGAATTGAACTCAGGTCCTCCTGAATCTAGAGTCAGTGCTTTATCCACTGCGCCACCTAGCTGCCCCCTCTGCAAATCTTAAAGCACTATATGTTAAGCTGTTATTATTATGTCATCATAAGCAGTCATGAGATGGTTGATAGAGAGCTAGCCTTTAAGGCAAGAAGACCTGAGTTCTAGTCTTGCCTCTAAAACATACTGCTTGTATGACCCTGGGCAAATCACTCAGTCTATCAGTTCTCTAGTTCACTCACTAAAACTATCTGTTGGAGAGAGGATGTCAACTTGCATTGGTAGAGGGAGTTTTTCACTGGGGAGATGAAATCACAGGTCAATTCCCTTCTCCTATGCTGCTCTTACTGATGTGAGTACTCCATCCAGTGATTCTAACTACAACAGATTCATGTTCTCGGACAGAAGTCCTCCCAAACACCTCAACATGCCAAAGACTTTTCTCTAGATCTTTTGATATTACATAGACACCATACTGTCCATCATATATCCCTTATTCTCATATGATTGTCCTTTCTTTTGCAAATATCTTGCTGATGTTTGAAATGAAACATCATGAATGAAATTTTCATCATCGTGAAAAGGATGACATGATTTTCACCACCTTTCTTATGTAATTCTTGGCTCATAACATTATAACCTACTCCCACCCAGCATGAACATTTTCATTGCACTTTAGGCAATTCTCAACTTTCTTCAGAGACTATGGTATTTCATGGCTTGTAGCATTACTAGAAAACTATTGTTGTTGTATAGGGTGGGCATGTTGCCCATGTAGGCTCTGTGGATATCCACATGGATTGGTCTGACCATAGTTCCCAGGAACTCTTTGAAAACTATCTCAGAAACCTTGTTTACCCTTCTCCAAGGAAGACTTTGATTCCTGCCTGGAGGAGAGCAAGAGAAGGGTTGGCTGTTCTGATCTCCTCTGAAAGGAGGTATTAAACTGGAATTATATGCCCTCCTATCTATCAGTAGTCTTAGCTACTTTCCTGCTTGCTATCTTTTAAAGAATAATGGGTAACCCCAAGCTAATACCCAAAGGCCTGTCTCCTTCACATCAAATGCTAGTTATACAAAATATCATCACTTACAGTGAAAAATGAGTATGGCCATTTATCTAAGCAGATAGTAACAAAAATAACAGAAAATATATAGATTAGAATATACAAGTAAGTGAATGAGCTCTCCTCCTGGAAGTGAAATATCTCAGATCAACCAATAAACAGAAGCCTTGATTTCACCCAAGGAGAAATTCCCCATAGTGTCTAGAGAGGCAAGCTGAAAATCAATGACATTTGTCAATCTAACTTTCCCCTATATGTCTACCTTTCAAAGTCTGTTCTCCCTCTCTTTGGGTTTCTTCCCAAGGAGTGTCTAGAACCATGTGTGGGGAAAGTGTGTCATGTCATCTTTCTCTTCATGAAAGAGAAGCATCTTATGCCAATTCTCTAGGCTTGAGCCCAGGATTATATTTAAAAGATGGGTTTTTTCCACTCCATTTTATATGTGCTGCTCTGTCTAGTTATCAGCTCCATGAAAGAAGATGCCCCTCCCAGGTTAAGTCAATCACCATCTCATCACCATCCTGCTAACTCAAGCTTTGACTAACTCCAACTCTCTCAGCCTCCTCTCCTCTCTGATTGGAGTTCTGGAGGGTGGAGTTTCAAACCCTTCCCAATGCAGTCCTTTACAGAGGGCAGAAATCAGACTTTTGATCCCACTTCACTATGCATTCAATGTTCTTTTGCCTGAAGGACAGTGGTCACTGCTTGGCTAGTGCTTGAAGATGGGATGGTACTTAGAAATTCTGGAGTCTGATATGGGTTTCTTGGATGTGTCACGTATTATCAAGGATAGTACTCCTAATTGAAGTCATTTCCAAAAAATCATTATTGCTGAAAGCTGCTGAGCTGTCTTTTCTGTTTGTTGCAACCAAGAAAATAAGGGCACCAGGGCACTAGAAAATTGAGATGTACTAGAAGAAATTCAGGAGACAACAGAAAAAAATTAGGAAAAGGGGAATTAAATTAAAAGTTGAAAAGAATGAAATGGTTTTGTGGCAATAAAATAACCAGGAACAAGAGAGTGAGGAACTGGCTACCAGAGTAGCAAAATAATAAGGTTTATTTTCTTTTTCTCTTGGACAATGAACATGGATTGGCAACCCAAGAGCAATGTAAACTTTTTTAAAAGTTCAGTGCCACTAATACACAAGTACACTATTTTAGCTCTTGTTCTAGCTATCCAATCATCAACATACAAAGATTAATGTATGTAAAACAGCAAGCTGGTTGGTGCCACTTCCTGGAGATTGGAGGTACATCACACAAGGGTTTCATACCTCCATTTTCAATGAGGGCATCTAGGAGTTCATCTATGTTCTAACTTCGAGTCATTTACTACATTGAAAATCATAGAAGAGCAAAGGAGTGAGAAAGTAATTTATCCTGTCTGCCATTGTCAATCAACAGCTTTAATTGGGAGAAAATTTAATTTAATTTAATTGAAGAAGCAGATTTAATGGTTAAAAGTTAGGTCAAAGTTGATTCTAAAGAGAAAAAATTAAAATTAAATGAAAGAGTACATAACAGATGATTTTTCATATTTTAAAGGTTTCTAATCTTGGTGTATTTTATATATATATATATATATATATATATATATATATATATATATATATATATATATATATATATATATATTCAATAAGCTAGCTGTTTCCCCCACTCCATAATAATACTGAATTCTTTCTTTTAAACTGTATGTGGTATAAATATTTGATTCATATTCTACTTTGCAAAGTTCTAGTTTTCTTCTTAGCCTAAAATCTTATATATTAAGTAGAGATTTACTTTAAATATAGTAAATGTATTTGAAGAAAGTGGGGACTAGCTGGCTAAAATGGGGGGGGAGGTTTTTGTTTCAGCCAAATTCAATTCAATTCAACAAGCCATTATTGTACACCTGTCGTGTGAGCCACTTAACTTTAAAATGATAAATGATAATGACTCACAGAGAACCTTGAGGTCTATAATTCCTTTTCCTCACAATTACCCTCTGATGTCAAGAAATATAATTCTATTAGTTTTATCAATAAGGAAATCAAGGCTCAGATTAGTGAAATAAAAAACCCATGTTCACATACAAGTAGGTGTTAGACCCAGGATTCACACCAGGTTTTGAGGGGTTGAGTTTGTTCATAATCTATGCCAATATGATCATGAATTGGAATGCTAACATACTGGAATATTTCACATAAGTAGCATAGCCACCCTAATAAATCTTAGTGATACCAACATTGCTTTCTATAATTCATAATCATTGCTTTCAAGAGAACCAAGTACTACCAAAGAAATTAACAAATAGAATCCTTAACTCCCTCAGGACTTAACTCAAGTACTACCTCCCAGAGACCCTTCCCGATCTATATGCACTTTGAATTACTCTGTACTTACCTTATATATGTTTTAAATTTACTTACTTGTGTTCAAGTTGTTTTGCTTCAGTAGAATACAAGCTACTTGAGGAGTATTTGGGTTTTGGTGTTATATCACCAATGTCTAAAACAGTAATTTACCTACAGTAGAGGATTAATAAATAGTGTTGAGTAGAATTGAATAAAATTTCATGTTTCATATGGTACTGGTATTTTGAGCATTTATTCATGGCTCAACTTTTATGACAAAGAAGAATAAAAGCTAATTACCATATACACATCCATTCAAAGTTGTCCAAACAAACCATAATAATACCCTAGTTTCCTCTCTCTACTCCCATTCCCCATTTTCTTTAAGTCAGAGACTTCGGAACTGAAAGGCACCTCAGATCTCAGTCCAGTCCAAAAGCCATGAACCACCTAGATGCCCCTAAAAGCCATAGTAAAAGCAGAAACCTGTGACCTCTGACCTTGCTTCTACCCTAAGAATTGAAGCCATCATTACAAGGATCAAACTTTGTGGAAATTCAACAAGTGCTCCATAGCAACTGTAGCTTACTGAAGACATGGAAAAGAAAGTTCTCACCACCAAAGTCCTTGGAACTTTGAAATGGTTCGATATCAGAAATTGATATGATTTCATCAGCAGAAAAATCATTAAAGAAGATATATTACCACTTATTTTGATGCTGCACCCTAAGCTCCACTACTTTTTTCTATCTGACTTGACACTGAAACCTCATATATAATCTCCCTGTTAGAATGTGAGCTTCTACAGGGATTATCATGTTTTTGCTCCCCTCAATAATTAGCACAGTGTTGTGCAGTCAATTAGTTTTAAAAACATTTATTAATTTATCAGTGTTTAATAAAGTCTCATTCCTTTGTTCTTTAATTCTTCCTTTCTTCCTTCCTTCCTTCCTTCTTTCTTTCCTTTCTTCCTTCCTTTCTTCTTTCCTTCTTTCTTTCATTCATTTTAATTTCTAGGCAGGAAACTAAGGCCCAGAAAAAAGTGACCTGTCCAATGTCACACAAATATTACATAAATGAATTCAGATTTGAATCCATTTCTGCTGACCCCAAATCTAATGTTCTTTCAACTTTATTAGACTTTCCTCTTTAAAAATAGCTGTCCTCCAAGACAAATAAATTTAACTATATCGGATTAGACTTCCATGAACCTTAAACTGCAATAAATGGAATTTTAACTTTCATTTGGTTAAAGAGATTATGGTAACTAAATCAGCCATAAGTCATAAATGTAAAGCACATATCCCAAAGGAGGAAAAATATTATTGATGAAAACAGTTATGGGGATGAGCTTCATATGTGTAACCAACTTTTCCCTGCTTTTCCGAATGACAAACTGGGCCAAAAGAGGTAATTGTGCTAAGACTGATCCACATCACTTTTATTTTTGCTTAGGTTGAAGGAAGGATTCTAGTCAATAAAAGACCCTTTGGTTCAATGGACTGAAGAACAGAAATATAAAGGAAAAATAGATCTAACCAAACTTGGGTTTGTCTATGTTGTAGAACAAATGTGGCACTAAAATATTCTGATTGTTTTGTCTCTTTTAGAATCATACGTTTAAATGACCTAGGATCACCCAAAGCAGCCCCTTATTTGCAATTGAGGAAACTGAGGTCTGCAGAGATGAAGTGACTAGACAATAGTGCTGGATCTGGGAGTCCAAAAGATCTGAGATCAATGCCTGCTCCAGCTTACTAACTGTATAACCCTGAGCAAGTCACTTAACTTCTCTTTGCCTCAGTTTCCTCATCTATAAAATAGCAGCTACAGAAGCAAATTTTTGTTAGGATCAAATAACACATATGATATGCTCTGAACACCTTAAAACACTCTATAAATGCTAGCATATTACTATTTCTATTGTTCAAAATAATACAAGCAGTAAATGGGGTGGCCAGGATTCAAACCCAGCTCTGCTAACTCTGTATCAAACTTTCTACTGGCCCATTCTTCTTCCTCAGCAATTAGTGTTACACTGGTTGCAAATTATGAAGGAAGGAACATTTTAACTTTTTTTTCTAATGTAGAATTAGTCTGGTAGACAAACCAATCAAAATTTAGATTCTAATTTTAAGAGATGCAGAGAACATGTATAACATATCAAATCACTTGTCTTCTCAATGAGGTGAGGAAAGAAGGGGAGGAAGAAAAGAATTTGGAACTCAATTTTTAAAAAAAAATGGTTGTACATGTAATTGGGAAAAAATAAAATACTAAATAAATATTTTAAAAGATGCAAAAAGTTACAACAGAAGATGCTTTCAGTTATAGAATGCAGTGAGATTTTGTTGCAAGTAAATATACACAAGACCAGGTGTCAACAAGTATCCTCACGTGAAAATATTATATTCCGATGAGTGAGTACAGTCCAATGAGTGAGTACAGTCCAATGAGTATAGTCCATTTCGGGCATTGGACCCCAGATTCCTGATTAATGGAAACATGGTGGGTCTCATTAAACATAGACACACAAACACAAATCTATAAAGAATATGTGACAAGAGTCAGGACCACTATCCCAAGTACTAAATAACTCAAAACCTCCTTTCTAGGGAAGAAGTTTTATACCTCTCAGAGGCTATGTGGAAAAATGTGAACATAGATCAGCTTGCTGTGGGTCTTTTTTTCCCACTAAAGCTTGTTCCCACAAGGTACAAGAGAGCACCAGTCTGTGACCTTGGCCTTGGGAGCTTTAGCATTGTTTCTTAATGGAATCCTCCCTAGGTCACACTGCACAGAGTATCTGGGTGAGGAGGGAAGAGGAGGAGGCAATAACTATGAAGTTGAACAGGTTTTCCCAGTCTCTGATGAGAAAGCCAAGAGAAGTTAATTCCTGAATAAAAGAAAATTAAGAATGAAAACAAAATGTGAGCTATGAATCGAGATCCATAGCAAAATGCAAGATATGAATCCATATTCTTCATCTGGAGCATTGTATTCAGTTCTAGGTGCCCCAGGAAGACTCTGAAATACTAGAGAAAGTCCAAAAAAGGACAATGAAGAAGGGACTTAAGTACATTACATAAAAAATTGATTGAAGGAACTGTACAGGGGAAACAATAACTATTTTCAAGTATTTGAAGAGTTGTCAAGTAAAGAACAGTAGTAATAATAATTGTAACAGTAGGAAGGTGTGGAAATTTATTTTGATTTGGGGACCCTACCTTTAGGCTGAGATTAGAAAGCCTTAGGCCCTCAGGGTCTCTTCTGTGTGGGAGGAGCTGGTGCCCCTCCACCTCTGCTTCAGCTGAGCCAAAAAGCCCCGTGGGCTGTACAAGACGCCAGGTCAGACAGTTGGGGGGAAAAAAGCCCCCAGCTCCCTCCAACCTGAGCGGAGCTATCCAAAAGATCCAGGATAGCCTGTGCTGAGGCACATGAGGCTGGAGCACACCTCCACCCCCCACCAGCTGCAGCCCTGGCTAGAGGATTAGCTTGGTCTGTGGGGGCACAGGAAGACCCGAGATTTGAGTGGAGAGAAGAAAAGGTATATATATAGACCTGGGAGTTAGACAGCAAGGGGGTTCAAACGGAGGAGATGAGGCGGAGAAGAGGTCAAGCGGCGGCTGACGAGATTAGAAAGGTTGGAGCTCTGCAGACTAGAGACGGGGCTACAAGGACGCAGGAGAAGACGAGAAGGACTAGGAGCAAGGAAAAGAGAGGCCGAAGGGCAGACTGACGGAGCAGACAGACAGAAGGTCGGTGAGAGAGAAACACAGGGGTTCAGTGGTGGCAATAAGGAGAGGAAAGTTAGAAGCAGGGGGATTTACAAAGTGAAAGGGTACAGGCAGAGTTTTACTGAAAGTAGCTGAGCAAGTGAAAATACCCTGAGGCAAGAGGTGGCTAAGGCCCTTATTGTATTAAAAAAGTTCCAAGCAGCAGGTGGGAAAGAGATGCAGTGGAAAGAGACCGCAGGAAAGCAGTCGGGTTGTACATTTTATTTCCCTGTATTCTTAATTTTAAATAGTATCTCATAAATAAACTCTGCTTTGATTATTTAGTTAAGAGCCTTCTTAATCTTTAGTTTATCAATTTGGGAGCAGTGTGGTGGAACTTTATAAACAGCCCACATTAAATTAATAACAGTCAGATAACCATTTAGTCAACAGTCCCCATATTAGTCCTCCAGTCAGATTATCCCCCCAAATTAGTCCCAGCTAGTCATTTAAAAATATTCTCACATTTGAATGGTGACCGTGGCAGGACTTATGGCCCAATTATAATTTCTCTAAACCTATAATTTTCCATATAATTATAATTTTTCATAAATCCAATTATATAATTTTTCAGATTAGATATACTTACTAATAATTAATTTTTTGAGCAAAGGGAATAAGCATTTATACAATACCTACTATGTGCCAGGCACAGTCCTTTACAAATATTTTCTCATTTGATCTTCTAAAAAGCCCTATGAGGTAGGTGCTGTTATTATCCCTATTTTGTAGTTGAATAAACTAAGGCAAATAGAGATTAAGTTATTTGCTCAAGGTCATACAGGTAGTAAGTGACTGGTGTCAAATTTGAATTCAGGTCTTCCTGACTGCAGGCCCAGTATTCTGTCCATAATTCTATCTAGTCACCTCATAATAGTAATAATAACAATAAATATATTTAGTATTATTATTGCACTTTAAGGTTTGCAAAGCACTTTACAAATATCATCTCATTTTATCTTCACAACAACTATAGGAGGTAGGTATTATTATCATCATTCCATTTTACAGATAAGAAAATTGAGGTAGGCAGTGGATAAGTGACTTACTTAGGGTGACACAACTAGTAAGTGTTTTAGTGGATTTTGAGCTTTTTGGCAAGCCACTGTTAAGGGCTAAAATTCTAGCTAAACCATCTAAAATATCTAATGAGTGGTTGCCAATAAATTACAAGCTTTAGCAAGAGTTAGACTTTTAAGCACTTATTAAGGAGAATAAGAATTTGGAAAAAAAGAGAGAAAGGCCTACATTCATCTATCTATTAATGGGAGAGCGCATTTCTAGCTCTGCTCTCCATCAGAGTCCACAGGAAAGAGCCCCAGTCAGAGCGCCAGGCTCCCCCTTCTTCTTCCCAAACATCACTTCCTGATGCCAAAGAAAAGACACATCGTCTTGCCCTCAAAGACCTTCACTTCATGGCGGAGCTTTTCTACAGTATGTCTCTAGCAGGTGGCGTTATTCCAATCATTACACCACATGAATCGGGAATAAATAAATTCATTAAATAAAGCAATCTGAGACTTCACTAATAGAAATATAATTTCCAATGTGACAATCTGGATTCTGTGCTAATCAGATGAACAGCTGTAAGATTGTGTTCCATTCTAGATGTTAAATTTTAGGAAAGAGACTGGCAAACAGGAATGTGTCCAGAGAGTAACCAGTATGGTGTAGAGTAGAGTCCAGAGAGTAACCAGTAACCAGGTGAAGGAGATAATACTGCTCAAAAATCTTTCCAGTTGATTGAATCTGTCAGAACTCATGGTCTATTTTGGCATAGTCTTTGAGAATATCCAGTTACTCATTTCAATATGGACAACCCTTTAGTCACGTCAACCAATGGAATCGAATGACACTGACCAATTAAGCTTTGATTGGTGTGTAGAGACAAGCCTCTATGAAAAGAGGATAAAAATCCAGAGCAGATGAGACTCCTGGCCAGCTCCACTTTGGAACTCACTTTTGGCTGGACCCTTGGTCAGTTGGTGAGCTCTCTCCTCATTAGGTAATTTAGGGCTTCAAGCCAGGTGCTCTCTCTCTCTTAGAAATATAGCACTGAGGATGTTTCAGTTTGGGTTAACTGTCACACGGTCAGTGCTCTTTTAGTATTTAATATGCTTTAAAAATAAATGCTAACTGCCAAAAATGGATGAAATACCCATTAATTTATAAGTAGCTTTAGATCTTTTCCCAAAAGAGATCATAAAAAAGTGAAAAGGACCCTCATGTACAAAAATATTTATAGCTCCTCTTTTTGTGGTGGCAAGGAATTGGAAATTGAGGGGATGCCCATCAATTGGGGAATGGCTGAACAAGATGTGGTATATGAATGTAAAGGAATTTTATTGTGCTGTAAGAAATGATGAGCAGGTGGAGTTCAGAGAAACCTGGAAGGACTTGCATGAACTGATGATGAGTGAGATGAGCAGAACCAGAAGAACATTGTACACAGTCTCATCAACTAGATTCTTCTCACCAATACAGTACAAGAAAGTTCCAAAGGACACATGGTGGAAAAGGCTCTCCAAATCCAGGGGAAAAAAAGGAACAGTGGAATATGGATGCTGATTGCATCATACTATTTCTTTTGTTTTTGGTGCTGTTATTTTTCTTTTTTGAGGTTTTTCCTTTTTATTCCGATTCTTCTCGTATAACATGACTAATGCATAAGTGTGTTTGATGTTATTGTATATATATATATGTATATATATATGTGTGCGCGTGCACGTGTGGTGTACGTGTGGTACACATATATGCGTATATATATTGTGTGTATATATATATATATGTGTGTGTGTGTGTGTATATATATATATATATATATATATATATATATATATATATATATAACCTATATCAGATTACCTGATGTCTAGGGGAGGAGGGGAGGAAGAAGAGGGAGGGGGTAAAATTTGAAATAGGAAATCTTATATAAATAAATGTTGAAAACTATCTCTACATGTAACTGGAAAAAAATAAAATATGTTTATTTTTTTTTTAATTATAAGTAGCAATATTTTTAAAAGCCAGTCTGGCCCCCAGTAATTTAGCTAAACCCAGCCTAGTCCCACCATAATAATTTCATAAATACACACCTCTCTAGAACACCTATTACTACTCTTCAAAGATTATATAAACTGTGAGCTTGGGCCATAATTGTCTTTGGTTTAAGAGAGAGACAGCCAAACGTCCATCCTTTTATTAATAGTGTGTTAGTTTTATTAATAAAATGATTCAATTACCCAGAAAAAAGAGAGTATCAGGTCACATCCATGCCATAGCATGGCACCACAATAGGACTTTAATAGAAGTTACATTTCTTTCCTTGTCCTAAGATGTCAGATCCCTCTACTGTGTATATAACTAATCCAAATTGAAACATAGCACATGTTTAGCCATATGTAGACTAGCCCCACATGTAAATTCACAATCTGGAAAGATTGAATCAGTGAAGTAAATGTATTTGAGACTCTTTACTGATTATATACAGACAGCAAGGATAAAATGCTGAAATTCCTACATGAATGGGATGCACAACACAAATAAAAACAATGGACCTCATGGAAATAAGCTATTTACAAAATCCAAAAAGAAATCTTCCTTTATTGATACAACTTTACATAAGATTCCCCCAAAACAGGGCTTGTGTGTTCATTAATTCCACGGAATCTAATCAATCCCTTTGGATCCAAGGTTGGGGAAAAACAAATAAAGCCGAAGACATTCCACCCCTTGGTATTGGTCCCATTGTGGCCATGCTAACACTAAAATCTTATTTTATACCCTCAGATAACCAACCCAAGCCTTGATTCAAAGGATTAACAAGTTAAATCCACACAGAAAAATAAATAAGATACACTCTCCACAAAGGGTAGGGGAAGGAAGCAAAGCCAAAAATCACAACCACCCCTCAACAGCTGTGTTGTCACCAAACCATAAGGTCACAATGAAAATGGAAACCAAAGAGCAGCAGGAATATATCAACCAGGAACAGAGCCAGCCTCTGTAACCAAAAGAACTCAAAAGGTATCTCTAATTCAAAACATCTGCAGAAAAATAACATCTGGAAGCAGATTCTAAGTATAAACCCCTTGCTTCTTCTATGAGAACATGCTTTGGATTAGTGACTGGAGAGTCCCTCAGGGTTTTTATCTTTGGAGAAGACCAGGGATAAGGCTGAAGTGAACAGGACAATCCAGCTCAGTGAGAATCTTCTTCAACCTCGTCCCCACCCTTCTCCCCAATTTTATCTCTACTACTTTGAATTGTCTTAAGCAATAAGGTTGTTTGGGTTAAAATGAGTTGCCTTCTGCAGCACATCTGGGAGGAATGTACCATCAAATGGACCAATCCAAAGTTCATTGGTTAAGCTTCTGTCTTCTGTGTCTACAAAACAACCTATACCTTATTGAATTTAATTTTTATTAATTCAGTGGTAAGCTTCTCAATAATAATTAAGTTGGGTGGTTGTTTTTGTTTGTTTGTTTTGGTGAGGCAATTGGAGTTAAGTGACTTGCCCAGGGTCACACAGCTAATAAGTGTCAAGTGGCTAGGGTCGCATTTGAACTCAGGTCCTCCTGAATCCAGGGCCAGTGCTCTATCCACTCCACCACCTAGCTGCCCTGTCTCAATAATAATTAACAGCAGCCAGGGATTTTTTTTAAATAGGTGGTATATTTACTTCTCCACTTTCCCAGCACCCAGATCTGATCAACCACTCCGAGATTATAGGAATGCCAAATTTATCCCTTCAGTGGATTCCATCCCATAGAATCCATAATCCCTCTGCTATTGAATAACAGGGAGCAATATTTGATCACCCCAACAATAAAGGCATGCTACCCCTCCCCTCCCCTCCCTTCCATCCATCCATCCATCCCTTTTCTAGCAAACAATAAGTGAACCCAATTTTGATCTCACCAGATTCTGCTAAATATAGAAAATATCTTAGACCAAGTAGAGCCTGTACAGAAATGCAAGTTTCAAACCAGGAATTGTTGAATTAATGAGACAAATGATTTTAACACATTTTACTGAATATTGATGAACAGAAAGTCTATACAACAAGCACAGCTTATTAGGTCCCTACTAAATGAGATGGACCTTGGTCAAAAACAACTATTGCTAGCTCATTTGATTGATTATAAACAGTTGGTGTCACATTGAAAGGACTACCCTTTATATAAGATTCACCCAAAAGGTATTTAACCTATCCCCATTTAGAGTCTCCAGAACTCAGAGCTAAGACACATTGATAAAGGAAACTCACAGGGGGATTTCTTTCCCTCCACGTGTTACACATTTATTAAAATATCCTCAGAGCATTTGCCAAAGAACTCACTGGATCATGAAGGAGAAAAAACTTTATAATTACTTTCAAATAGGAATTTATAAATACTGACTACACTCTGAATTACTAATAGGTCACAAAACAGACAAAAGCAGATGACAGAAGCCTGAAATGCACCCAAAGTCTTGCATTTATGTTTCTCCCTTTCCAACATGGGACTTCTAGTTTTTAAATTCTCATTCCAGCTAGCAGCGTCTTGAGTCTGATGCCTATATGAATACTGTACTTGGAGTAGTCAGAAGATCAGCTATGAATTTCAGCTTTAACATTTAATAACAATGTGATTGTGGGCAAATCATTTAACTTCTCAGACTAATTTTCCCCACTTCTAAAATTGTAATCCTGAAACAAGCAGCATAATATAGTGGATGTACCATTAGATTTGGAGGCAGGAAATCCAAGTACAATTTCAACTTCTGACTCATTATCTGAATGATCCTGGGAAAGTCACTTAACCCTTCTATGCCACAGGAAACTCCCTAGGATTTCTCCATAGATAGTTGCCACCTGCTTATATTTTGTTGGTTCCCAAGCACAAGAAACTTCAAGTCAATTTCTTTAACTCTCAGCCTCCTAGGGATTTCAACTACTCTGGACTTAGAATTCTATCTTATCAATAAAATGAAACCAACAATGCTGCCTGAATTAATTTATAGATCTAATGCTATACAAGTCAAACCATCAAAGTGATATGTTACAGAGCTAGAAAAAAAAACAGTATATAGTTAAGGGAATAAAACAATCTAGAATACCAAGGGGAATAAATAATGGGGGAAAACAGGAATGAAGGGGAGAATAGTACTATCAGATTTCAAATTATCCCCAAAACTATTTGTTATTACTTTAAAAAATAGAAAAGTCAATTAATGATGAAGATTAAGCAAAGAAAAAATCAGAAAAAAATGAATTCAACAACTGAGTGTATGATAAACCTGGGAACATAAGTTAGCTAGGAAAAAGCTCCTTCATTGACAAGAATTACTGGAAAAATTAGAAAGCAACTTAACAGTATTACTATGTGCCAAACCCTGTACTGAGCACTGGGAATACAAATATTAAAACAAAGACAGTATCTGTCCTCAAGAAACTTACCTTCTTCTAGAAGAAAATAAAACATATAACATTAGTAGAAAGAGAGGAGTATTTTGGTTTGAGAAATTATAGGAATAGCAAGGGAAACTTCATGGAAATAGATTTCCAGGAGCAAAGACAGCATTCATTTGATTTTAAATCTAGAAATAGGGGAGCGAGGTGGTGGTATAGTTGCTAAGGGCGCGCGAATGTGTGCGTACACACACACACACACACACACACACACACACACACACACACACACACACACACTGACCTAAAAATATTTGATTGACAGCATGTTGTAATGAGAAGTAAGGGGCATGATGTAGATGGGTATAAGATTCATTGACAAATATTCCTCTAGATCAGTAGTTCTTAGCAGAAGCTAGGTGGCATAGTAAATAGACCAGGAGTCAAGAAGACTCCTCTTCCTGAATTCATATGTGGTCTCAGACACTAGCCCCATTACCCAGAGCAAGTCACTTAACCCTGTTTACCTCCATTTCCTCATCTTTAAAATGAGCTGGAGAAGGAAATGCCAAACCATTTCATTATCTTTGCCAAGAAAACCCCAAATGCACACATCTGACACAGAGTCGGATGTAACTAAATAACAACAGTTCTTAACCATTTTGTGTTCTATGGTCCCCTTTGGCAGTCTGATGAATCCTATGGACCCTTTCTCAGAATATTTTTTTCAAATACATAAAATAAATACATGAGATTACAAAGGGGATCAATTATATTAAAATACTGTCTGTATGAGGCAGCTAGGTGGTGCAGTGGATAAAGTACCAGCCCTGGATTCAGGAGGACCTAAGTTCAAATCTGTCCTCAGACACTTGACCTTTACTAGCTGTGTAACCCTGGGCAAGTCACTTAACCCTCATTGCCCTGCAAAAAAAGAAAGAAAAAAGAAGAAAGAAATACAGCTTCTAGATAGGAAGACTGAAATCTAGTTGTGGGTCTAATAGCTAGAGTAATTTCAAAGAACCAATTAACAAATTTTTTTAAGTATCTTCAATAACTATAATATAGTATAAAAATGTCTATAATTTCTATTGGTAACAAAGTCACAAGTACTGCTAATATTCCCATTATGCATTTCCAACATTTGTAATTGAAAGAAATGCTAAATTTGATTTACTAGTGAGGGAAAATAAAGGTGTAATTTTTTCCATTCAAGTTCATAGACACCCTGAAAACTATTCTTGGACCCGCAGATTAAGAATCTTTGTTCTAGATGATATGACAGCTCTGGAGTCCTAACTAATGCAGAGGATAGAACCAATCAGTACTTGAAAATAAGCATATCTATATAATGAGCTAGAGAAAGAAAATGGCAAACCATTCCAGTATCTTTGCCAAAGGAAAAAAAAATAAATGGGGTCACAGAGAAACAGACATGACTGAAACAACCCTACAACAACATCAACAACATCATATCTGGCATCTTGTTAATGACTTTAAAGAAATGGTAGAGAATTTAGCTGTTTTACCATTCTGTATTCTAATTAAAACTAAGAAATACTCTTCTAGGGGGCACAGCTAGGTGGCGCAGTGGAGAAAGCACCAGCCCTGGATTCAGGAGGACCTGAGTTCAAATCTGACCTCAGACACTTGACACTTACTAGCTGTGTGACCCTGGGCAAGTCATTTAACCCTTATTGCCAGGAAGGAATGAAGGAAGGAAGGCAGGCAGGCAATACCCCCATTTTAACAGCCAACACCCAAAAGATTACATAGACTAATGTCCAGAAAAACAAACAAAAAATATGTTTATCAAACAAAAAGATGAAGAAAAAAATTTCATTGAGGAAATATCACCTCTACTCATACCAAGCATTTATGGGAACTATAGTATCATGGACTTGGTTAGACACTAATTAGATGAGATAGCCTTTAGAGTCCCTTCTTGTTCTGGGATGCTGTGATTCTGTGAAGCTTCAGAGGATTTGCGTCTAGATTCAGAATGGGTCTTTATGCCTCTGGCTACCATCTGTACCTTACCCATATAGAAAAGAAAAACAATTTTCAAATCACTTAATATTGTTTCTGTCTGAAGAAATGCAGGTCTCCAATTTCTATCTCTTTTCTTATACCTAGACTGGCAAATGACACTCACTCATACTACATCCCAGACATTATGTTCCTCTCTGGCAGCTTTCAACCCAATACTTCCCATTTCCAAAGTCATCTACAGGCCCACACACACAAACATACATATGTATTCCTCTCATGTGCCAAATGCCACATCCCATCACCTTGTGATGTTACCTTAGGAACCAGCAAGACAAGTGACCATCTTCTTTCTCTACATCTGATTGCTCCTTAGCACCTGGATGTCAGGAATGGAATTTCACTTTCTGTCTACATTTCATGCATTATCTTTTGGGAGGTTAAATTGTTTAGGATTCTCTTGGATGAAGGGGCACTTTCTCCATAGCACATAGAAAGCTGACCCTTTTTTCCAATCATACAGCCCCAAAATGCCCCCTTTCTTAGACCTCTAGTATCAATAGCACGCATTTCCTCCATCTATCCTAGGAAACAAGATGAAAATGAAGTATCAACTTTCTATCATTATCATGCAAGTCGACAACATTTTATCTCCCACCTATTAAATCAAGACAACCTTTATTTAAAATCGCATCCCCCTTCCAGATGGTCTTGAACTATTAGGTTTTCCATGATAATGGAAAGATTCTCTCCATTTCTCTCTGAGCCTTTCAGAGAGGAAACCTGAAAGTTATTCTTTCCTTCATCATCTTCAAGAAAAGGAGAGATTGGTGAGAGTATAACAGTAATGGGAACAAAAAGAACTCTTTTTCCCAAGTGAATTTTTCATTATGAGCACAAAATAATAAAGAAATTAATAAAGCAGATAAATACCATATTTATAAATTATGATAACGTTTCCATGTAAAGAGAAAGAACCTTAGAATTATCTGAAGAAAACAGAAGGAAAATGTTATCCTGAACTATTTGTTCTGAATAGAAATGAGCTGTAAACATGCCTCTCAAGAATGAGAGAGGGGATATGGTTTATACAAACACTTAAATTACTATATCTCAAGTGCTGTAGTATTGTCTTTCCTTTTTCTTCTAGGAGAACACAGAAGCACAGTGAATAGGTAGCAATGTGTTAATAAATGTTTAACAACAGGGTCTTTGGACAGTACACACAATATACTTTTGAATTTAACCTGCACCAGAGATGTCAAACACACAGCCAAACTGAATATTCCCAAGGATAGCTGAAACAAATAAAAAAGGATTTGGGGAAAAATCTATAAGGTAAAAATACAATAGAATCTAATGTTATTATGTGGTTTTCTAATTCAATATGCAGCCTGAAGGTTACCTCATATATTTAATGGCCCCCATTTCTATTTTAATTTACCACTACTGGTCTAGACGATGAACAAAATAATAAATCCAGCCCTTATATGTAGTGTTGTTGATTTCCAAGATGTTAATACTTATACTGAAATTTAACTACTGAAAATTTAACAAGTGACCCTCCTGACTGTTTTGAGCTGGCTCCAGCACAGTATAGTAATGAACTTCAAGTAAGGAGGTCCCAGGTCCAAATTCTGCTTCAGACACTTAGTAATTTTGTGATCCTTAGTAAAAGGGCTTGATAAAAGGAATAGGCTTCACATTTCAGAGGCTCGAGCAAGAAATGAGGAAAAGAAAACATTAAGATGAGCACGGAACTCCATTCATGATGCCATCTGGAGAGCAGATAGGCTTCTGGATAAAAGGTGGTGTTGGCAGGGTGCTACATTTTGTAACTGCACATGGCAAAAGTTGTTTGCCTTGGCTGATTTTAGGCATCTCAAGAGTTCAACAGAATTATAATGATGCTATTAATAAAAATAACTCATTTGCATAATCCTTTATACTTTCACATGAATTAGCATGATTTTTTTTTAATCAATAAGAAATAGAAGCATGATGAAGTAGAAATAACATTTAATAAGATTCAAATCCAGACTTGGCCACTAACTCATGTAACCTTTGGCAAGTCAATTAATTTCTCTAGACCTCAGTTTCCTATTCTATAAAATGAGGACATTAGATGATCCCTTCCAGATGCAAATTTATGATCTCTACCAGCAGTGCCAGGATTTAACCCCAAGTCCTTGCACTACATACAACAGGCTCTTTCTTCTCACCATATGGCCATATCCTAAACGAAGGGAAAAGCAGCAAGATGGGATCTTAAGTAAAAAATTGAATGCAAAAGGGTAACACACAGGCTCATTTGATTTTGCCAAAAGGGAACACTAATCAATTACTTTCATTGCCATTGATCTTACAGTTATATGTCACAATGAGGGACATTAAGGTTTCATTGCAACTGTTTTTTGTTTTGTTTTGTTTAGGGGTACAGGGAGTTTGTTTTGGTTTTGTTTTGTTTTTAATTTAAAAAACAGTTGTAGTTTCTGAAAAACACCCGCCTAGTTTCAAGGGTGGAGTAACATTCTCTCTGGTTTACAGAGGACAGTTTTCTTCCAAACAACTTGAAAGACTGCACATGGATAATCTTCTTCCTACCTCCCTCCAGTACAGATGGTGAACTTGAATCCTGGAGAGACAGAGTGACCCATTTGAGATTACGCCTCTGCTCAGTGAAGCCAGGGCTGAACTCCAGTTCATTCTCATTTCCAAGATCCAAATTTTTTCCACTTCAAAAAGGATCATATTTTTAATAGCTTTCCTTTTCCTAGGGCTTTGTGGTTTACAAAGCACTACCTTCAAAATACATTTATAAAGTACGTAGTTCATTTATTATCACCATTTATAGATGAAGAAACTGAGGCTGAGAGGGGTTGACATTTCTAAGGTCACACAGCTGGTAAGCATCAGAGCCAAGGCCCCCAAAAAGATCTGACTCCAAATCTTAATCGACTCTTTTCACTGTCTCTATACTATAAACTTTATAATGTCACCTCTCCAGTGAATTATCTATCCAGTGAGAGAAAAACCATGAATTTTCTCTTTTATCACATGTTGAATCCCATGTATTTCTGTGATCACAGTCAACTAAAACCCCTAGACCAATCACTATTACCTACCGAATACTTCTAAAAATAGGCTTCAAATCTTTGTAAAGAAAGAAATATGTAGAAGTAGTCATTCAAATCAATAAATTACCTTTACATAACTCTTTAAGGTTTACAATGGTTTTTGTATACATTATTGGATCTTCACAACAACCTCATGAGATAGGCACTACAGAGATTATTATCACCATTTTACAAATGAGCAAACAGACTCCAAGAGGTGACTCATCCATGTCATATAGCCAGTAACAGAGGCAAGAGTTCCACCAAGGTCTCTCTAGACTCCAGGTCCCTTTCTATTTTGCTATAAAGTATAGCAAAAATAGCAATGATAGAACAATGAGAACCACAAGGAAATAGAAGCTATGGCCCCAGTGTGGACCAACATGCTCCTTTTTTCCTTTGTTTATATTTTTTTTAATTACTAAGTACCTTTCCTTTGGACATTCTATAACTCCTATTTCTATAGGACTTCTGGGCTCACAAAAGTATTTTCCTTATATCAACCCTATGAAGGAGATTAAAGGAGTGGCAATCTACAAGTATGATTGTCTTAAGTTTACAAATGAGGAAGGAAGGAAACAAACATTTATTTAGTGCCTACTATGTACTAGACACTGTGCTAAGTGCTTTACACATAACTCAATTGAAGGGGGCAGCTAGGTGGCTCAGTGGATAAAGCACTAGCCCTGGATTCAGGAGTACCTGAGTTCAAATCCAGTCTCAGACACTTTACACTTACTAGCTGTGTGACCCTGGGCAAGTCACTTAACCCCCATGGCCCCACGCAAAAAAAAAAAAAAAAAAAAGGATAACAAATAACTCAATTGATCCTCACAACAACCCTGGGAAATAGGTGCTAATATTGTCCCCGTTTTATATGTAAGAAAACTGAAGCAGACAGAGTTTGAGTGATTTGCTCAGGATTCACAGAAGCTAAGAAGTATAAGAAAATGATTTGAACTCTGATATTCCTAACTAAAGGTCCAGTGCTCTATCCACTGTACAACCTAGCTGCCTGAAGAAACTATCTTTCAGAAGGGTGAAAAGTTACTAGTGGAATGTAAGCCTCTTGAGGGCAGGGACTGCTTTGATTTTGCCTTTGTATCCACAGCACCTATTAGCATCCCATTAAATAATAAATAATAAATGTTTGTTCAATCTAATTGAGTGGAGTAGCCTAAGGTCACACAAGCTCATGAGGCATCAGAATGAGAAAGAATATGTTAAATATTTACTATGTGCCAGTCATTGTGCCATGTCCTGGGAACCCAAAAACAAATAGTCTCTGCCCTCAAGGAGGTCACACTTTAACAGTAAGACACAAATGACTAACAAAGTATAAAGTCACAGGAATGGTAGGTGGAGCCCAAGGCAACAGATTGTCATGACCTTTCCAGAAGCAATAGTAACCTTGGTTTGATTACTCTTCCCAAAACAAGAGGTGGAAAGCAGGGTGATATTAGATGTTACCCATATACATGGTAGCATGGCAGGAAAATGGAGTGGTTGGGTCACTGGGATAGGCTAAATATAATGAACTCACTAATGTTGGTGGAGGTAATGGGGGGCTAGCTAGGGAGATGCAGCAGTATTAGCAGAAGTCCTGGGCAATATAAAGGAAAAATGGAGTAACCATGAGAAAGGCACTATATTTTCCCATTCTTGACAAGAGTAATGCTATTTTACAATAAACTTCCATTTCAGCATAAACTACAAGATATACCTAACTCTATGTTTCTCTTTCCATTATCCTAAGCCTTGTGAAAACTGACAAAAAGATCCCATGTTGTCTCAAACCTCCCCCAAGATCAGTGATAGACCAGAAGATAAGTAAGTCTCCTTCCTCTCCTCTGAAACACAATAAAATGCCTGCCCTCAAGGCCAGTGACTAATTGGTTGTGAATCTATTGTGAATCTGTTTTCTGTATAATAAAGGTACCTTTAGGATATGGTTCAGAACTGATTCAACCATTCTGGAAAAAATCAATTTGGAACTATGCCTGAAGGGCTATAAAACCATGCATCCTCTTTGACCTAGCAATACGACTACTAAGATTTTATCCCTAAGGAATAAAGAACAAAAAGGAAAAGGGTCTACATGTATAAAATATTTATAGCATCTCTGTTTATGCTATAAGTAACACTATTTTAGAATAAACTTCCATTCCAGTGCAAACTGAGAGACATGCCTAACCCTGTTTCTCTTTCAATCACCCTAAACCTTATGAAAAGTCTATTGTGATGGAATACTATTGTACTATAAGAAATGAGCTGGATGTTCTCAGAAAAGCCAGGAAAGATTTATATGAATTGATGTAAAGTGAAATGAGTAGAATCAGAAGAACATTGTACACAGTAATAGCAATATTGTGCAATGATCAATTGTGAATGACAGCTATTCTCAGCAATACAATGATCCAAGACAATTCAAAATGACTTATGATGAAAAATGCCATCCATCTCCAGAGAAAGAATTGTTGGAATCTAAATACAGATCAAAGCATACTTAAAATTTTTTTTCTTTATTTTTCTTGTTGGGTTTTTTTTGGTCTGTACCTTCTTTTACACCGTGACTAACATAGAAATATGTTTTGTATGACTACACATGTATAACCTATATCAAATTGCTTGCCTTCTCAATAAAGGGGGGAATAGGAGGGAAGGAGGGAGAGAATTTGGAACTCAAAAATTTTAAAAGAATATTTTTTAAAATTACATGGAATTGGGGGCAGCTAGGTGGTGCAGTAGATAAAGCACCAGTCCTGGATTCAGAACGACCTGAGTTCAAATCCGACCTCAGACACTTAACACTAGCTGTGTGACCCTGGGCAAGTCACTTAACCCTCATTGCCCTGCAAAAAAAGTTACATGGAATTGGGGGGAAATTAAATATTAAATTTTTAAGAAGAAAAAAATGGAGGTGGTTCAAATTCAGAAGCCAAGTTGTCCCATACAGATTTCCCTTCTCTGTGGGTAACTGATACTTTTTCTTGCCTTGCTTTGTAACAACAGGGATAAAGACTAGACTGGTGCTTTTATG
Source organism: Dromiciops gliroides (assembly GCF_019393635.1). Classification (NCBI taxonomy): domain Eukaryota; kingdom Metazoa; phylum Chordata; class Mammalia; order Microbiotheria; family Microbiotheriidae; genus Dromiciops; species Dromiciops gliroides. The sequence goes on along the minus strand of NC_057861.1, from coordinate 680,995,922 downwards.
GGTACAAAGAACTCCCTGGTGACAAGACTCCCTCTACCAAGACAGGTAGACAAAAGAGCTGCCTAGACCACTAAGAAGGTCTTGACTGGTGTCACACAGGCAGAATATATCAAAGCAAGAACCTGAATTCAGGCCTTCCATGCTTTAAGATCATCTCTCTATCCATTATACCACTTTCCATGACACTAGTTAGGATCAAAGCTAGGATTTGGGCATATCTCTCTTTGCATTAAGTGCAACTCTTTTCCCACTAAAACACATTGCCTCATACTACTGAACTGCCAACTTCCGACCTTTTTAGCTTTATTAATGTTCCTTTTAAAAAATCTATTTCTTCTTTAAAATCCCCTTTAGACTGATTAAAGACAGACTAGATTGCTGATATTAAAACCATGTTGCATTTCTTGTATTGTACTTCAATTGCTTTCTGTCAATAACTTGTCAATTACTTTCCCTCATCAATTCCACAGAGAAATAATACCTGAGCTTTCCAGCACTGTTGTGCTTATAAATCACAGGATTTCATCCAACCCTCTAAATGGATTATGTTAATAGCCAAAACCAAATTAGTTACAACTGGCCAAAAAGAAATACACATCTGCTGAGAAAATCAGCCAATTTAATCCCCAACTGGCTAGCAGGAAGAAGTGGGAGTTCTAATTAGAGGGTATTTGGGGGTCAGCAGGACTTTCATTTGGAGGGATCATAACCATAACTAGAATGGGGTGCATAGGGTTTTGTCACAGTGTACTTGCATGTGGATGGATGCTGGGAAAATTCCCTATCAGAGGGGATTTTCCTCCCTACAGTCACTTCTCTCCCTGTGCCTAGGTAGTGCCCTCTGCTGTCCCAGCTCCTCAACTGACCTCATCCCACCACTCCCAGTATCCTATAGACCATTCAGGTCTCCCTCTCCTGGGGCTGACCTTCTACCCCCAAACCTTTGTGGAGTGAGAACAACATTCTCATCCCCAAGAGACTTTTATAGCACTAACTAACGATTGGGGAAAGGGAGAGGGGAAAGGGAGAGGGGAAAGGGAGAGGGGAAAGGGAGAGGGGAGGACCTGTATCGAAACTAGGATCTGTCTGTAAATCCCTTTTAACCAGGCTTTGCCTATGATGCAGTAGACAGAGCACTGACTTTGAAATCAGAATATATAAGTTCAGTTTCTATTTCTGCTACTTCCTTTCTTGGGTGATCTTGTGCAAATAACTTCATCTACCTGAGCCTCAGTTTGCCCTTCAGCAAAATAAAGGAAATGGCTATAAAGTTCCCTCAGGTTCTAAGCCCCATTATCTCTCTATGTCTAGGTCACCATAACAAAATCTAAACTTTCTTTCCAGTATGTTTATGCTTAAAACTTAAACGGGGCCTATGTGATATCTTTGTTAAACACTTGGACAAAAATTGATTGTAGGGTTGGGAATCCCCTAAACTTGTCCTACAAAAATAACCATAACATGACAGCTGCTAGGCATTGGTGACAGGCAGCATGATCCCTATAACCAGCAACTTTGTATTCTCTATTAATTCATTGGTCCAAAAACAATGTTACAAAAATAACACACAACTGACTCATTTACTTCCCGTGATTTCTCTAAAGCATGCAGAGAGATGGGGAATTATGGCTTTTCTTGTGTCAATTCCTTCTTTCCTTCCAAAGAACTGGGGATATAAAGAAATGTTAAAAAAAATGTTCCTCCACTTAAGGTATTCTCATCCTAATAAAGGAAGCAACATTTAAATAATAAAATACATACAAGATGTATGCAAAAAGATGGAAAGTAACCTCAGAAAGAGGGTCCTAGCCCATGGAAAAGCCTCCTGCAGAGAGCAGGATTTGAGTGGAGTCTTAAAGGAAACTAAGAAGCAAAAGTAAGGGGAGAAAGCATTCCATATGTGGGGAATAACCCGTGATGCAAAGGCATGGAAATGGGAAATGGAGTATCACGTTTGAGGAGCTTCATGTAAGAAGAGCACTAGACTTGGAATCAGAAGGAACTGGGTTCAAGTATTGGCTCATGACTTGCTAACTGCATGAAACTATTGACAAGCAATTTAATTTTCTTAGGCCTCAGTTTCCCCTACCTATAAAAAATGATGTTTTAACTAGATGACCTTTAAAGTCATTTTCATCTCTAAATCCAAGACTCTTGAAATTCTCAAGTGGTGTCCTTTAAAAAAAAGAAGAAAAACAACAAACTCCTAGAAGAGGCATAGGGAAAAGTCTGAATTTGGTTTCCAACATGTGGCCAGGGGCAACACTCCTGAAAAGCTGCTTGAACCGGATTAAAATGTAATTGGGAGGGGCAGCTAGGTGGTGCAGTGGATAGAGCACTGGCCCTGGAGTCAGAAGTACCTGAGTTCAAATCCAGCCTCAGACACTTAACACTTACTAGCTGTGTGACTCTGGGCAAGTCACTTAACCCCAATTGCCTCACTAAAAAAAAACCAACAAAACAAAACAAAAAAAATGTAATTGGGAAATAGGGAACAGAATAAATTAAAATGCAATAAAATGTATATAACATTACATTTTTAAACTAAGCCAATACACGGCCTGCTGGGATCTTTATGGAGAATTAGTGCCTCAATTCTGTGCCCCCTCCATTTCTCTAGTTTAGGGATTTAGAGACAGCACTAGCCCAATAGTGATGAAATAGTTCGGAATAATTTTTTAAATGTAAAGAATCCCAGGCAGTGAGTGATATGGGGATGGAGGCTGATGTTTCAGAAAATTAACATAAGTGGGTCTGGGCCTCTCCTGAATAAAATGGAGGATGAAAGGGCTGGATTTTTACCTCCCTCTTTCTCACATGAGAGAGAGAGAGAGAGAGAGAGAGAGAGAGAGAGAGAGAGAGAGAGAGAGAGAGAGAGAGAGAGAGAGAGAGAGAGAGATCCATGATCAAGGGACCTTAAAAGGACCTTCCCACTTGAGTGACTGTTAGCTTTGTCTCCCACCCATCCTCACCTTGACCATAAAATCAAGACTGAGAGGTTTCAAGCTTCTAGACTTCTCCATTCAGACCCAAGCCCAGAGGTAAACGTAGGTACAGTCAACAGAATTGAGGACCAAGAAAGAGAAAGAAGAGAAAAAGCTAAGAGGAACTAGGGTGATGCTTTCAAAGTTCAGAAGTATGAACCAATGGAAAAGCATTTGGCACTCTTGGATAGGCTCTGGATCCCCTCCCCTGAAGGACCCTTTTGAAAAGCTTTTGCTTCTGCAAAGTAGTTTCTTCAGAACTTTTTCAACTGTCTTAGTTCTTTCTTTAGAATTCCCAACACATACCTAGTAGTTCTTGCAACAGGGCAGAGTGAAGATTTGTGTGCACAGCATTTCCTCTGAGGAACTTCTGTGATTTGTGATTCTGCTCTTCAGACCACTGGGTTTCACTAATGCTTAGTTGCAGCAAAGTTCATCTCAGACAACTCATATGAGGCTTGTTTGCCACGCACCAGGTTAAGTCCATCAGCCACACTCAATTCTCAACAGTCCACAGCTGGGGGCCATAATTAAAAGCTTTCAGCCATTGTAACCTTAAAAGGTTTCCAGCTGGGCAATAACCAGCTTTTCAGTTCAGGGCAAATTCATCTGGTTTCTTCCTCAGAGAGGCCAAAACTTAAAATGGTAAATCACTAAAGTTTACTCCACTGCCTCATTGAGGCATAGAAGTGTAAAATTAAAAAAAAAAAAAAGAAGTGACTCTCTGAATCATGGCATCACATAATGTCAGCATCTGAAGGGACATCAATGGCCTCTCTAATCCAAACTGCATCTGAATAAGAATTCTGGCTGCCTTCCCATCCACCCCTCCCCCTGGCAAACCTACAACATCCTTGACAAGTAGTCAACCAGTCTTTGCTTGAAGATTTCCAGGGAGGAGGAATCCATTGACTCTAGAGGCAGCCCTCCCATTTGGAGATAGCTCTAATGATTAGAATAATCTTTCAGAATCAAATGGAACTATGATCTCATCGATATGGACATCACCTCCAACAATGCAGATCACAATCCATCTAATGCCTACCCATTCTTTTCTGCCTTTGTCCATGTACTATAAATTCATCATAAAGGGTCTACTTTCCATGATGAGGATCTTCCTCAATTTCTTTTGTCATTACAAGAATACAAATGGAGCACATAGGATGTCTGCCTACTGATTATTCTACGATCTCACTGTGATGATTAAAATCTAATGTGTGTGTCCTTCCCTGCCCACCTCGCTAGTGTGGGGGAAAACTAGTTAAGGTTTGCTTATAAATTCAGCAACAGTTTAGGCTTTTAAGCATTTATTAATGTATATTAGAAGTTAGGAGAGAGAGAGAGAGAGAGAGAGAGAGAGAGAGAGAGAGAGAGAGAGAGAGAGAGAGAGAGAGAGAGAATGTGAGCACATGCCTCTGTAAGAATGGAAAAAAACCCTATATCAGATCTACACCTGGACAGAGAGAAAAACAGCTCCTTCACCTTGCTGCCCACACTTCCAAAGAGAGAAAACATCCTGTTCAGTTCCCCCAGAAGCCCCCTGTCAAACAGGAAGTGGGGTGGTCCCCACACACAGCTCCAAGATAATTGGCTGATCACACTCAAGTCCATTGATTGACATGACTTAAAGGCAATCTATGAATAGAGGCAACTTCCAGGTTGCAATCTGACCTTCAAAACCTCAGAAAGGTCACCTCATGCTTTCTCGGTTTTCACATTGCCAAATGAACAGCTCATTTTTTTTTTACCAGTTTGTTAACTGCATATTTTACTCTGGTTCTTCTTTATAGTGCCTTGTTATGTGCTACAGTCTGCTTATCCCCACCATATTCCTTTTCATTGCCCTCTGACTATTATTCATTTTTAATTCTTTAGTTATTATGGTGTCCTATGACTCACAACCATATAACACCAATATAATATTACTGAAAAGATTGACCTTTGGTTCAGGGAAGAGTTTGGAGTCATTAAGGAGCTTTGTAATTTCCCAAAAGCAATCCAACTTGTTGTTTCCTTCCTATTTAGTTCTGGGCCCCACTTATACCAAGATGTACATACTACTCAACAAGCTCTATATGTTACCCGTTTAAATGGGTGATAAATCTAGGCAACAGGTTTTCTTCACCCTCCTCCATTTTCCCTGGGTCAAGCCTAACTCTTTGAAAGGTTATAGATCTTGTATAGAAAGCTTAGCAATATTCAGAATAAGGTAGGCCGAACTACTACCACTGTGGCCTCTAGTTCAGTTCAGACCTCAGGTGACACAGCCCAAGACCCTACACCCAAGAGCCCTGAGAATAGCAGCACCTCAGACTACTGGCTTTGTCTCTAGCCCAACTCTTATCATCATCATCATCAAGAGGGTAAACCCTTGTGAAAAGGCCACCATCTACACTACAAACACCTTCAGACTCAGTGTCATTTTCATGATTAAAATTAAAGAGATATTTTCCCATCAGCCCTATCTTGCCTCTATACTTCACTCATTCTAGATCATGTCATCTGCACCATCTTCCTCGCTGCTATACCCTAAAGAACACTGGTCCTTTCCATCCACCCTGGAGTTAAACTGCCCTCTATGGGTATTTTTTTTCTCCCTCCTATTAGAAGGTAAGCTCGTCAAGAGAAGGAACTATCTCAGTTTTTCTATTTGTATCCCCAATACTTAGCATGCTACTTTGCAAATAGTAAGCGTTTAAAAATGCTTCTTCATTCAGTCAGTCTTTCATTCATTCCCAGCTCAATGCAATCTGCACAAACAAAAGCATCTGGAAATTTTCACCATATATGGGGAATCCCTCTTCAGCTTGAACTCTTCCTGGAGCTGTGCTTAACATCCAGGTGCTTAAGATCATGACCAGTCCTTAGAGTTGTAGTTCAAATACGTGTCCATCTCTTATGCCTTACTTAATAATGAGAGAGTAGTATATAGCATCACTTTGTTACAGAAGCATCTAGGTGATGCAGTAAATAGAGTACTGAGCCTGGAGTCAGGAAGATGTGAATTAAATCTACGCAAGTCACTTAATTTTGGTTTTCCTCAGTTTCTTCATCTATAAAATGGGGATAATAATAGCACCTACCTGCCAGGGTTGTCATGAATATAAAGTAAGTTATTTTTAAAGCACTTTGTAAATCAATACTATCTATATATTTCAAAGGGACAGCTAGGTGGCACAGTGTATAGGGCACTGGGCTTAGAATCAGAAAGACTCATCTTCCTGAATTCAAATCTGGCTTCAGATACTTACTAGGCTGTGTGACGAGGGCAAGTCACTTAACCTTGATTGCCTCAGTTCCTCGTCTATAAAATGAGCTGGAGAAGGAAATGGCAAACCACTCCAGTATATCTGCCAAGAAAACCCCAGGGGCAGCTAGGTGGCACAGTGGATACAGCACTAGCCCTGGAGTCAGGAGGACCTGAGTTCAAATCTGACTTCAGACACTTACCACTTACTAGCTTTGTGACCCTGGGCAACTCACTTAACCCCAATTGCCTCACAAAAAACAAAAACAAACAAAAAAGAAAACCCCAAAAGGGGTCGGGAAGAGTCAGACAGGACTAAAACTACTGAACCACAACAAAGCTATAAAATAGTCTTTTAGCTTTGGAAAAGACCTTAGAAATTATCTAATTGAACCCCACCCTCAACGTCCACCAAATGGTTGGCTACCAAGTAAAGGTTTTTGGCCATAGGAATGCATAAAGATAGTCTATGAAGGCATGGAGTAGAGTGGGATCTTCAGGGAGTGGAAGAATTGCCCACACCAATGAAAGCAAAAATTTTTGATGAAAAGTATGTGCATGTGTGTAACAGATATATAAACTTAAGTCAAAATATACATTTCAGTGAAAAAGTTGGGTGATTTTTTTCCTGGCATACAGATATATATATATATATATGTGTGTGTGTGTGTGTGTGTGTGTGTGTGTGTGTGTGTGTGTATGTATTTGTATTTCTATATGTATGCATTGGGGGCGGCTAGGTGGCGCAGTGGATAAAGCACCAGCCCTGGATTCAGGAGTACCTGAGTTCAAATCCGGCTTCAGACACTTGACACTTACTAGCTGTGTGACCTTGGGCAAGTCACTTAACCCCCATTGCCCCACCAAACTAAATAAATAAATAAATAAATTGTATATGTATGCATATATGTATGTTTGTATATTTACATACACATACATATATACATATGACTGATAGATAATTACTATGATGATCGTACTATATATAGCAATAGATAGCAATATAGATATATAGATAACAATATATATACACATATATACATATATATGCCAGATTAATTTCAAAATCTTTCAAAACATCGAGTCTGAACAAAATCTTTGGATGGGTTATATTTCTTCTCAATTGACAGTTAAGTATATTAACATGACTTGATGCAGAATAACTGAGCATGAGGTTCCCAAGTACTTGTTTAGCAGAGATTGACAAATCTACATTTTAGGTTGTCAAATTCATAAGGGCTACAATGGCAATATCAAGAAAAAACAAAGTTCAAAAAATCCTGCTATAGGGGCAGCTAGGTGGCGCAGTGGATAGAGCACTGGCCCTGGAGTCAGGAGTACCTGAATTCAAATCCGGCCTCAGACACTTAACACTTACTAGCTGTGTGACCCTGGGCAAGTCACTTAACCCCAAATGCCTCACTAAAAAAAAAAAAAATCCTGCTATGTCAGAACTGAGAGTCATAGATTATTGCTGCTGCAAACCTCAGAGGCTATCTAGTTCAACCCCTATTCAATGATAGTAACCTTCTTACAGCAACAAATCATTTTCTAGCCTCTAGTTTTGAATACCACCAGGAATAGGAAATTCATTACTCTTACTTATTGTTGAAACATCAGTCAGTCAATTAGCATTTATTAAGCACTCACTATGTGCTAAGTACTGTGCTGGGGTGAGGATACAAAGAAAGGCAAAAAAAAAAAAAAGAGTCCCCTGCTCTCAGGGGGTTCATGGTCCAATGGAGAAAAAACCATGGAAATAACTATGTACAAACAAGATTAGATATATAATGGAAGGAAGGAAGGAAGGAAGGAAGGAAGGAAGGAAGGAAGGAAGGAAGGAAGGAAGGAAGGAAGGAAGGAAGGAAGGAAGGAAGGAAGGAAGGAAGGAAGGAACAAAGGAAGGAAGGAACAAAGGAAGGAAGGAAAGAAGGAAGGATGGAATATATTACACATATTGGGGGTAGCCTCAGAGGGAAGGAGAACTAGGAAAGCTTTCTTGAGGAATGAGGGATTTAGCTCAGATGTAAAGGAAGCCACAGAAGTTTGGCTGAGATGAGGAAAGAGAATGTTCCAGGTATAGAGGACAGCCTCATCCTCAGAACCTCAATGATTTGTGGAAATGAGCCCTGATGGCACCACACTCACTGAGGATATGCCATGCATAATATCCCACACCTGAATTGGAACAAGGCAATTTTAAGATTTAGTCACCAAGACCAGAGAAGGATTGATGATAACATTCTGAATTGGGCACACACCAAGTTGCAGTAGACATTAGAAAGTGTCACCTTTGGGGGTAATAAAAAAGAGAAGAGAGCAATGTTTTTAAAAGTCTTGGATCAGATAAAATGGAGGGGCAGCTAGGTGACACAGTGGATAGAGCACTGACCCTGGATTCAGGAGGACCTGACTTCAAATCCAGCCTCAGACCCTTGACACTTACTAGCTGTGTGACCCTGGGCAAGTCACTTAACCCTAATTGCCTCACCAAAAAAAAAAAAAACAAAGATAAAATGGAGTTTGTAAGAAGAAGGGGTGATAAGGCTGGTCACCTTTTCTGACTAATTAGGAGGTACCAGACAGCTCACAGGGGATTTGATAGGGCTAATAAAGTTCTGTGATTTTACTTAACCATATTCCAAGTCTTGACCCCATCTCACAGAAATGATCTTCTGTGTGAATTATTTATCTCCCTGAAAATACATATACTATTTGATTATATCATCTTTAAAATTCTCTGTTTTGGCTAAAAATGTATTGAGTCGTGTCATTGTTTCTACCATGAAATAGATCAGCCCTGTTTCCCATCAAAGGGGCCATGACTACCCACTACAATGTGCTCTGTCAGTCAGGAGTCATCAGGAAGATAAAGGAGAATTAGTACCTAGATGATGACTTCCTGATGCAAGCAGGGCCCTATTGATGTAAGCATTCTCCCAGATGTGTGAAGAGAAATTGGTGCCTACCAGAGATGCTTTCCTGAAGCAATCAGAGGCATTTTAATGTAAGTGTTCGTGTCATTAAAGAACTGACAGAGCAACTTAGAATACTGAAAAGGTTTCCCTTCCCTGAAGAGACTTTTTGGAGCAATGTGTCCCCTATAACTAAGTGGGGAACCTTGCGGAACTAGCCAACCAGGCTTCCCATTATGCACTGTTCTATTTCTGATTTCATAACTCTTCAAATAGCCTTTAAGCTTAATTTGCTTTTCCAAGTAGCCTTTTGATTTTAATTTGCTTTTCCAAGAAGACTTCACCACTAGGAAGAAATATTATTCATAAGTTTTTATACTGATTTTTCTTATACTAATCGATAGCATAGGAGTTTGAGTAGCACGAGCCAGTTTTTTTTTCCAGTGCTTGATCTTGTCTGAACTGGTTTGACTTGCTTTTAACTGGTCTGAATGTTTAGACCACATCTCTCCCGAGAAGATCCTTCTTTTTTCCTCCTCTTTTCTCTAATATGGCTCTTTTTGTTTTCCTTAGTTTTTCTAGACATGATTAGCTCATTAACTTTACCTACAGACTTACTAAATGAATGAATGACTATGCATTTGTTAAATGCCTACTATGTGCCAGGGACTATACATGGTCCTCATTCTCAAGAAGTTTCCATTCTACTGGGAGCAGAACACATGTAAGAGATTGGTGGCAAGGGGAATTTTCGTCTGGGGAGTGATAGTATTGATGAGTGGAGTCACGGGGTCATGTCCTTTTCAGAAGCAGTGGCAATATTGTATTGATTACTATGCCTTGGGCAAGAGGTGGAGAAAGAGGAAACAGGTGGGCGGTAGGAAGTTGAACGGTTGTAGAATTATTCCAAAAGGGATGGATTGATGTGAAACATAGTCTGGAGTGAGGTAGATATTGTTGTTGGGGCAAATTTTCACTCACTAGCCATCAAGTTAAGCCCCAAGGTCCAAGTTGAGTAAGTTACCCTGGGAGGCATAGTTAGTTCATTCTGAGTTTTACCACTCTAGACAGTAATACTATTAAAGGAGAGTGCCACACTTGCATATTCATTCTCCTAACCTGCCCATATTTCCATCTTCTTGGTATGTCTTTTCAAATCAAAATTGGTTCATGACTTACTTGTGCTTCCCTTGAGATGAGTCCCTATTTTCTTCCTCATTGGAATTGTTTCTTCTTGAGACCCCTTAAATGGGGTCATAGTCAATAATGACTAAAAAATGAATGAACAACAAAATATATAAAATAAATGCAAGGCAACGGGTAGGGAGGAGGCACTAATAAATGGTGGTAAAGGGGCAACTATAGTTCTATAGAAAACTCTTCATATTAGAATAGCATTTCGGCTGAGTTTTGAAGAAAAATGGGGAGTCCAAGAGCTGAGCTACATGAACTGGCAATGAAGCAAATGTCCTCATTGTTGAGTAGATGGGGCAGCCCAGAGCAAGGGAAGGAGTTTAAGCCTTTATGAAGAGTAAAATCTTGTCAGTGGAATGTTAAACCTTGGATTAGGAGTAGTAAATCCAAGAGAAATTCTCCACCAATGGGAGCAATGAGGCCACAATTCAATGTCTGAGCCCATCTACTACATTTGCACTTTATTTTGACTTAGAAAAGTACATTATTCATTAGCTATTTCAATTCTCTCTCTTCTTTTGGGTTGACTCATTTATTTATTTTTTGGACTTCTTTAAGGCCAAAATCCTTCCCAGAAATAAAGAGGTTTTGTTTAGAACTCGGTAGAGGTGATTAGTGTACTTGCAAAGGCAATGAAAACTGACAGCATGTTTGAATTCATTTGATTGCCTTGTCTTTTACTGCATATGGGGAAGTTTTGAAGGCGTCTATCTATGTGTGGTCTGAGTTCACAGAGAGGAGCCTTGATACTTTTCCCCAGAAGACCAAGGCTAACTGGAAATATTGGGGAAATGACCACAGTAAAATAAAAACTGAAAAGAAAATAAGAACATTCTTAATAAATGCTATTTGAAGAGGGGGAACAAGATTACTTATGGCTAAGAAAAAAGATCTTTGGTTTAACAAATATTTCTGAAGAACATCTTCCTCATTAACTTCAATTTTTCAGGTTTTTTTTATTACTCAGGAACAAAGAATATCAAGTTTGCAATGATTAAAAAATAATATCAATGACCATCATAAAAGCCAACTCTAAGGAAAATTATGACATAGGCATAGTTGGTCCTCAATGCTCTCCCAATTCTGAATTTCTTCTCCATTTAATCAGTGTTAAACGTTCTATACTCAATCCATTCATGATCACTCCTTCTTTCACCCTACCCCTGTTTTCAGTCAGCATGTTGTAGTGAAAAGAGCAAGAGGTTTATAATCAGAGGATCTGAATTGGAATTCTTGCTTTACTACCTTTTAAGATCTTCAGGAAAAGGTAACCTCTATGAGCCTCATTTTGATCATCTGTAAAATGGAGATCAGGAGTATTTGACCAGATAAGCTCTATGATCTTTTTCATCTCTAAGTTGCATAAAAAGATCTGAGGTTAATTCAAAATAAGATATAAATATCACAGTCAGTCAAACTGTTAATAAACATTTATTAAGTGCCTAATCTGTGACAGGCACTGTGCTAAGCATTAGGGATATAAAAAGAGGTGAAAGAAACCCCTTGCCTTTAGAGAACTCAGTCCAATGAAGGAAACAATAAGTGAATAAATATGTACAAAAAAGCCATATACTTATCCTTCTAAAAGGTATTTGTAGTTTGAAAGGGATAAAAAATGTAAACTAAAGTCAGACAACCTTTTTTGTAACAAATTCTTTGTAAGTTTGGTAAAGCCTACAAACCTATTTTCATACTAATATTTTTTTAATGAAGGAAATTTCTAAATTTCAGTTAAAGGTTGGTGGAAATACAGGTGTGTATGTTTTTCCCCCATTCAAGTACAAAAACTCCCTGAACATTAGACGGAACAAAATCTGAACACCAAACAAGATCTAACAGTGAGGCTGTCAGGCATCAGAGAATAAGTTGAGGGGTTGAGGCCTGTCAGTTGCCCTCAATCTGATTTAGCTTGTCTGCTGAAATGGTTTACTGGAGTGTGGCCACTGCATATGCTCCAGCTTCTTGGAGCCACAGGTAAGAGTTGGGTGAATCAGGTAGCCACCAAAAATGGAAAGCAGCCCTAAAAAAGGGCTTGGCAGCCCTCACACCAGAGGTACTAGTCTTTCTTGAACACCTGTTCACCCCAGAGACTGCAGTGTGGGAATTGTTGAGTGGGTTACATTAGGCAGATCTGCTGTTGTGTAGGGTCTGATGGAGGTGAGAGTGTTAAGTGATCAGCTTAAAAGTTGAAGACTGGCCTTCTCTTTGGTTAGTTCATCTGGGTTTTACCTCATTAGGATTCTTGGTGTTTAGAAGATGCAAATAGCTGTAATTGCTTTAACTTTAGCACATGATTCTTATTTTGAAGAGCTTTGAGAGGTCTTGAGAAATGGAGAAAATGTCTAGTTCTCCACCTTATTGGTCACATAACCCAGAAGTCAGAGAACTTCACCTTCTGATCAACTTTCTAACAATATCTCTCCAAAGTTAGCTAGGCTGATTCTCAGCCAATACACATTCCATTGTGAAATTCTTACTTGCCTTTTACCATTTGGAAGGCATTTCCATACCTTGTCCTTCACTGACATGGTCTTCAAGAATCTATACCATGGGGCAGCTAGGTGGCACAGTGGATAGAGCACTGGCCCTGGAGTCAGAAGTACCTGAGTTCAAATCCGGCCTCAGACAGTTAACACTTACTAGCTGTGTGACCCTAGGCAAGTCACTTAACCCCAATTGCCTCACTAAAAAAAAAAAAAAAAAAGAATCCATACCATCATGAGGCACTGGAGGAAGACCCTAGTGAAAGCTTTCTAAGATACATAAAGGTTAAAACAACAACAACAACAACAGCTGTGTTGTCAGGGATGCACAGCTTCCACATGCTCCATAGCTGACATGGAGAGAAGTAGGATTATGTTTAACTAGAAAAGACTATATCTCTCAGATGGTGATATACAATAGAGGTAGCTGTAAAAGCAAGTCAACAGGAATACAGAGGAAGCTCTGGCTCTCATATAAGATAGTCAGTGAAGATGGCTGCCAGACACCAAGCCAGAAAAAAAAAAAACATCTATGCATTGAAACAGCTGTGGTTACAGAAAAGGGAAGTGGAGGATGAATAGAGTGCAAATGAAGCAACTACTCTCTTCCACATACTGAGCCAATACAAAAAGTAAGCATTAGTAAATTAATCAGTGAATGTTTTTTAGGTGTCTACTATGAGCCAGAAACCATGATGTTTTTTGTGCTTCATATTCAAAGAGGACCATGACACTGGGATGATGCCACAACTTGCAATGAGTTGGATTTAAGTGAGGGAGGACTGTGTAAGGTCACCAACCTCACTATCTCCTCCAGAGCCATCTGGGTCCAGTGACAAGATAGACATCAGGATGACTTGAGATGGCCCCAGATGTTTAAGGCAATTGGGGTTAAGTGACTTGCCCAGGGTCATACAGGTAGTAAGTCTCTGAGGTGAGATTTGAACTCAGGTCCTCTTGACTCCAGGGCAAGTACTCTGCCCACTGTGCCATTTTGCTGTCCTGCCAGAAACCATGATAAGTACTAAGCAAAAGTGAAATAGTTTCTGTCATCAAGTAGCTTACATTCTATCAAAGGAAACAATATGCACTATATACACACATATGTTTGTATATGCATGTATTTATATATATGTATATAAAATAATTACAAGGTAATTTTCTGTGGAAAGCACTAGCAGCTCTATGGATCTGCAAGGGCTTTATATAGATAGTAATGCTTCATCTGAGCTTTAAAGAAAACTCAGAATTATAATAGGTGCTAAAAGAGTACACTTCTGTTATTCCAAGAAAAGGGACAGAGATGGGGAGGAAGAGGTATGTATGAAAAACAATATCAAAGGCAGTTTGGCTGTACTATAAATTGTGTCAAAGGGCACTGTGTAATGAGATTGGAAAGGTAGATCCAAGTCAATTTGCAAAAGGTTCTAAATATCAAACAGAGGAATTTATTCTTGATCCTACAAATAATAGGGAGCCACTGGAGTTTATGGAGTGATGGGTCAAATTTGAGATCAGGATGATCAATCGCCTTGGCAACTGTGCAAAGAATGGATTAGAGTGAGAAGAAACTTAAAGAAAGAAACCAACCAGGAGACCATCGAAACAGTCCAGGTTTATGAAGTTATGAGAACCCTAACTAGGACTATAGCCATATGAGTAGTGAGAAGTTACAGTTGTGAGAGAGATCATGATGTCCCACATCATGTCCCACAGTGTAAGGACATGAAAACATGATTGGACAAATGATTGGACATGTAGGGCAAAGTAAAATGAGGCATCAAATATGTGGGGAAATTCAGATGATGGATGAGTTTGGGGAGAAAAGATAATCAATTATCATATCATATTGAACACGAGATGCCTAGAGGGCATTCAGTACTAAATAAAATGTCCAGTAGGCAGTTAGTAACATAGAGTTGGAGATGATAAGTATACCCATGGAACTAATGATGTCAGCAACTGAAATGATATATATAGAAAAGAGGGTCTCCAGAGTTGGTGGGGGAAGGGGTTTGATATGGATGAAGGTCAGGGAAAGGAAACTAAGAAGTGTTCAGAGAGGTAGAAGGAGAATCAAGAGAGAAACATGTTATAGAAACCCAGAGATGAGAGAATAAGAGAAAGTGGTCAACAATGTTGGATTTTTGTAGAGAGGTCAAGAAGCATAAGGCTGACATATGTGTCACCTAAAAGAACTTTGGAAAGATATGTTTCAGTCTGGAGATAAAGTCAGAAGATATAATCCAAAGGACTGAGAAGTGAATGAGAGGGGAGGAAGTAGATGCAATGAGAATAGAAAACTTTCTCTAGGAATTCAGCAGTTGGTTGAGTTTAGTGATCTGACCTATTTGTCTCTGCTCTTGTGAATCAAATAATTGTTGAGAACTATGGGAGGAATGTTTGCAAGCCCACATAAACTGGGGACTATATGGGCCATAGTTTTAGAGACCCTCTTCATCCTATCCATCTGTGTGAGTCTGGGTTGTTCTCATGGAACATGTTTTTTTAGATCTGCTTCCCAAGTAATGTCTTTTCTCCCAGGATAGCAGAAATCTTGGGCCAAATCTAAGTCTCTGTTCATGTGTACAAAAGGAGCTGGAGATTTGGACTTAGTTAAATTAGGAGTAAATTGGCACTGATGAGAATTAGTCCCAAATTAGTCTTTTTTGCCTATTATCTGATAATGTGGTTCTACTATTGCCACATACCTTATTCAGCATGATATTGGGGGACAAAGTAAATATCTTCATATATATATATATATATATATATATATATATATATATATATATATATATATATATATATATATATAGTCTAAGAAGACAGAAAAATCTCCTTGTAGTGCCAATGTACTAGAATGCCAGGGCCAGATAGACTTGAATAGGGTCAGAGTTGGCTTGAGAAACCCAGAATGGATGACATTGGACCAAGGTTTTATAGTTATTATACCAAGACAGATGCTAAATAAGTCATCTATCACTTTACTATCAGCCTGGCTATCATGTAAGAGAGCACTGGTCTTGGGGTCAAAAGGCCTAGGTTTAGGTCCCATTTCTTTTTTTTAATTAATAAAGTATTTTTTTTTCCCCGTTACATGTAAAGATAGTTCTCAACTTTTGTTTATACAAGCTTTCCAATTTCGGATTTTTCTCCTTCCCTCCCCTCCCTCCCCCCTCCCCTAGACAGCAGGCAATCTGATATAGGATATATATATATATATATATACACATAATAACATTAAACATATTTCTGCATTAGTCATGTTATAAGAGAAAAATCAGAGCAATGATGACAAACCTCAAAATAGATAAACATCAGCACCAAAAACAAAAGAAGTAGTATGGTTCATTCAGCATCTATACTCCACAGTTCTTTTTTTTTTCCTGGATTTGGAGATCCTCTTCCATCATGAGTCCCCTGGAACTCTTCTGTACCATTGCATTGGCGAGAAGAATCTAGTCCATCACAGTAGATCAACACACAATGTTGATGATACTGTGTACAATGTTCTTCTGGTTCTGCTCATCTCACTCATCATCAGCCCATGCAAGACCAGCCAGGTTTCTCTGAAATCCTCCTGCTCATCGTTTCTTACAGCACAATAGTATTCCATTGTATTCATATGCCACAAGTTGTCCAGCCATTCCCCAATTGATGGGCACCCCCTCAACTTCCAATTCCTTGCCACCACGTAAAGAGCAGCTATAAATATTTTTGTACATGTGGGTCCCTTTCCCCTCTCCATGATTTCTTTGGGAAAAAGACCCAAAAGCTGGGTCAAAGGGTATGCACAGCTTTATCGCCCTTTGGGCATAATTCCAGATTGCTCTCCAGAATGGTTGGATCAGTTCACAGCTCCACCAACAATGGATTAGTGTTCCAATTTTCCCACAGCTTCTCCAACATTTATTATTTTCCTTTTTTTGTAATTTTAGCCAATCTGATAGGTGTCAGGTGGTACCTCAGAGTTGTTTTAATTTGCATCTCTCTAATCATTAGAGATTTAGAGCATTTTTTCATATGGGAATAGATAGCCTTGGTTTCTTCATCAGAAAACTGCCTGTTCATATCCTTTGACCATTTCTCAGTTGGGGAATGACTTGGATTCTTATAAATTTGATTTAGTTCCCTATATATTTTAGAAACGAGGCCTTTATCAGAAGTACTGGCCATAAAAATTGTTTCCCAGGTTTCTGCCTCCCTTCTAATTTTGGATGCATTGTTTCTGTTTGTACAAAATTTTTTTAATTTAATGTAATCAAAATCATCCATTTTGCATTTTATAATATACTCTATCTCTTGTTTGGTCATAAACTGTTTTCCTTTCCAAAGATCTGATAGGTAGACTATTCCTTTCTCTCCTAATTTACCTATGGTATCACCTCTTATGTCTAAATCATGTATTCATTTTGACCTTACTTTAGTATAAGGTGTAAGATGTTGGTCTATGCCTAATTTCTGCCATACTATCTTCCAGTTTTCCCAGCAGTTTTTTGTCAAATACTGAGTTCCTATCCCAGAAGCTGGAGTCTTTGGGTTTATCAAACACTACATTACTAGTGTCATTTACTACTGTGTTTCCTGTGCCTAGCCTATTCCATTGATCTACCACTCTATTTCTTAGCTAGTACCAGATAGTTTTGATGACTGCCACTTTATAGTAAAGCTCCAGGTTTGGGACTGCTAACCCACCTTCCTGTGAATTTTTTTTTTCATTATTTCCCTGGATATTCTTGATTTTTTGTTTTTCTAGATGAATTTTATTATTATTTTTTCTAGCTCTATAAAATAATTTTTAGATAGTCTGATTGGTATGGCACCGAATAAGTAAATTAATTTAGGTAGTATTGTCATTTTTACTATATTAGCTCTGCCTATCCATGAGAAATTGATATCTTTCCAATTATTTAGATCTGATTTGCTTTGTGTGAAGAGTGTTTGGTAGTTGTGTTCATAGAGTTCCTGGGTTTGTCTTGGCAAGTAGAATCCCAAGTATTTTATATTATCTACTGTTACTTTAAATGGAATTTCTCTTTCTATCTCTTGCTGCTGGACTTTGTTGGTCATGTATAGAAATTCTGATGATTTATGTGGATTTATTTTATATCCTGCTACTTTGCTAAAGTTGTTCATTGTTTCAAGTAATTTTTGAGTTGATTCTCTAGGATTCTTTAAGTATACCATCATATCATCTGCAAAGAGTCATAGTTTTTTTTCCTCCTTGCCTATTCTAATTCCTTTAATTCCTTTCTCTTCTCTGATTGCTAAAGCTAACATTTCTAGGACAATATTAAATAATAGGGGTGATAATGGACATCCCTGTTTCACCCCTGATCTTATTGGGAAGGCCTCTAATTTATCTCCATTGCATATAATACTTGCTGATGGCTTTAGGTAGATACTGTTTATTATTGTAAGGAAAGCTCCCCCTATTCCTAAACTCTCTAGTGTTTTTATTAGGAATGGGTGTTGTATTTTGTCAAAAGCTTTCTCTGCATCTATTGAGATAATCATATGATTTTGGTTGGTTTTCTTATTGATGTGGTCGATTATGTTAATAGTTTTCCTAATGTTGAACCAGCCCTGCATTCCTGGTATAAATCCCACCTGGTCATAGTGTATTATCCTGGTGATCACTTGCTGTAATCTCCTTGCTAATATCTTATTTAAGATTTTAGCATCAATATTCATTAGGGAAATTGGTCTATAATTTTCTTTCTCTGTTTTAAGTCCCATTTCTAACATATATTACCATGAGACCAATTTTTACAAGTCTTTGATCCTTTTTGAGGCTTTCTGAGTTTCTCTCTAAAAATATGAATAATAATATTTTCACTGACTACCTCATAAAGTTGTAGTGGAAGAATCATTTTGTTAACTTTGTAGAATTATAGGAATGTGAGTCATAAATGGGATGGTGGTGGTCATCATAATTGTAGTGGTGGTGGTGTTGGTGGTCATGGTCATTGTGCCAAGAGTTAAGAAATAAGAGAAGTTAAAGGACCAAAAACATCCTGGCAGAGAAAAGTGTGGAAGAGAGCCCACCTGAATCAATCACACTCAAAATAAGAGAGGAGAAAAGAAGCCAAGTCACAGAACCAGTAATTGTGCCAAGAGGACAACACATGGAGGGAAGACCAATATGCAGTTCACTCAGTTTGCTCATTTATCCTCCCTGAAATTGCTTCCTTTTAAACTGAGCTTGCTCTTATAGACCATGACCCTACTCAAAAGACTAGCTACCTAGACCATAGGATCATAAATCTAGGTCTGAAAGGAACCTTAGAGGCCATGGATTCCAGCAACATCATTTTAGAAGAGGAAACTAGGACTCAGAATGATTGGGACCAACAGCTGGTGAGTGTCTGGAGTGAGTCATGAATCTAGGTCTTTCTAATTTCAAGTGCAAGTGCCCTATCCACTACAGTTGCAGCTAGGAACAGGGAGAAGAATACGGGTAGAGGTAGGGGTAGGGGTAGAGAGAAGAAATGTGATTTTCCCACAGGTAACAGTAGCAACTTCCCAACTCCTCTTTCCAGTCACAGAAGTGAAAAGAATCACAGTTCTAGTCTTCATAATGTTATATTTCTAGAATTTAGGTCTTCCACAACATTTCTGTGAAAAAGATATGGCAAATATCACCAGTTCACTTTAGAAAGTGCTGCATTTGTCCCAAAACCCTGTCTCTGATGCTGTGTAGCTATGCAACCTCAAGGAAATTAATGAGCCTCTCTGGGCCTCAAGTAACTAAAACTAAAAGTTAGAAATTGGTTGCAATATGCCATGAGAGAGAAAGTTTCTGAATGGAAAAAATAACAAAGCTGTGAAAAATGAGGTACAGAAATGTTAAGTAAGATTCAACATCACTCAATTAATAAGCAAAAGACACAAGACTCAAACCCAGGTCCACTGACTCCAAGAATCATTCTCTTTCTGCTATACCATGATGTTTTCACTTGTCTTACAATCACCATCAGAAGGCCACCTCAGTATTTCAGTGCCTGTTAAGTACATGGAGCATTGTTCTAAGGTAACAAGGAACACCAAGAAATATAAGGCATGTTCCCTGCCCATGGAGAGCTTACCATCTCCTACAGATGTAACTAGCCGCAACTGAAGTCATGTATCTAGAAAAATGTAATAGAAAGAGCATAGCACTGTGAGGCAGAAGAGACCTGGAAGAAACTATAAAGAAAACGATGAGAAAAAAATTCTGAATTATATATTTTTAAAGTGGGTTAAGGGAAAAGAATATGCTTTTGTATCAGGCCCACTATTTGCCTGGCACTGGGTTAAGATGTTTTACAAATTGAGTCACAACAACAATGTGAAGTAGGTGCTATTATTATCCCCATTTTCAGTTGAAGAAACTGGGGCAAAAAGAGATCACACAGCCAATCAGTGTCTGAAACTGTGTTTGAACTCAACTCTTCCTGACTCCAGGTCTGCTGCTCTATCTACTGTGCAACCTAAATTCCGCTTTCCAAAAAAACCCAAATAAAATAAAATTAAAACACTCGTCCCCAATTCAGAAATATATTTTCCTCAAATTTCTTGTAGAAATCTTCCGGGGGGGGGGGGCAGCTAAGTGGCACAGTGGATAAAGCAACTGACCCTGGATTCAAGAGGACCTAAGTTCAAATCTGGCCTGAAATATTTGACACTTACTAGCTGTATGACCCTGGGCAAGTCACCTAACCCTCATTGCTCCACAAACAAAACAAACAAACAAAAAAGGAATCTTCCTGGTTTTTCTTTGTCCATATTACATCCTATCTTGCATTATGCTTATTTATGTAATTGTTCCATACACCCTATTAAACTATAAGCTCCTTGAGAGATTCTTTCATAGCTTCAGCACCCAGGAGAGTTCTTTGCCCATAGTAGGTCCAATAAGAGATTGTTAAATTCTTTGTTGAATTTAAGCAACACCTAAAACCAAACAGGATATTTTGATTCACTTCTAAGCAAAATGAAATGTCCCCCTGGACCAGGATTGAAACGTAACAAATTCTAAATAGTTAGTGCTTATTCGTACTATTCAGGTCTACAGATGGGGGGCTGGCACCCCCAAAGCTCCCCAGGGCTGATGCTGTACCACCTGGGATCCTATAAGTTTAACAGGGGTCAGCAGAGACCAACAGCAGACTAGTTCCAGGCTCAATAGGAGGACTGTCAGTGAGGTGGGAAGTGAATTCAATTGTCAGTCTGCCAACACAGATCACATAGGAGGAAATTCAGTCAAAAGGGGGAGCTAAGGAATGGAAACCTTCAGCCAGCAGGGGAGATGAGAGATCTGGGACATAGTCAGGAATGAGGAAGAGTAAGAAAGTCAGATCAGAGTGAAAGGGAAGAACCAGATGAATAAGACAAATGGTAGAAGAAAAGAAGAAGCTGAATTCAGAAACAGGACAGACCTGATTAAGCCTAGTACTTCACCCATAACAGGGGCTTATTAAATACTTGTTGATCAATTGTTTTGTTTTGTTGGGTTTTTTTAGTGAGGCAATTGGGGTTAAGTGACTTGCCCAGGGTCACACAGCTAGTAAGTGTTAAGTGTCTGAGGCCGGATTTGAACCCAGGTACTCCTGACTCCAGGGCCGGTGCTCTATCCACTGCGCCACCTAGCTGCCCCGATCAATTGTTTTTTAAAGCAGAGAAGTATGGTGGCAGGACTAGAGGCCAAGTGTACACTTTGGGCAGGCCTCGAGATGGAGTAAAAAGAACAGTGAGTTCAAGTTTTGAAGACCTCGATGTAAATTTCAGCTCAGAACTTGCTGCCTGTGTGACATTGGTGATTCATAGGATTTAGAAGTGGAGGGAACCTTAGAGACCAACCACTAAGTCCAACATCCTCATTTTATAAATGAACCTGATGCTGAGAAACCCGAAGCAATTTGTTCGGGGGCACAAAGCTAGGACAAGTCTGAGGTAGGTGACCTCAACTATTCTTGACTCTAATCTAGCACTCCATTCAATGCACAGCCCAGAAGCTCCAAAGTAGTTGCTTTGCCTTCCTGAGCCTCAGTTCCCTCTTCTAAAAATGTGGGTGCTAGACTAGTGAGCTCAGAGAGTCCTTACCACTTTAAATCCTATGGTATATGAAAAGTCTTTCATCTACTCTCCAATTGTTCTTAAAGATCCAGGAGCCTGTCAGCCATGGGACCTGAGAAGTAGGATCTTGTGACGGGTAAAACTAAATGTGTGTGGTTACCCTATCTGTCCCCTTGTGGGGAAAGCTAACTAGGACAACAGTTTAACAGTTTAGATAGTAAACATGTATTAAAATATATATTAGAGGTAAAAAAAGATAGAACGAGTGTCCTGATTCTCAATGCAAAGTCTTGAAGTATCAAACTACTCTGTCTATTAAGAGTCAATTTATTTGATAGTCACTTCTTTCCAGTGTAGAAGCCATTTTTACACTGAATTAAGCAAGCTAAAATTTTTTCTCAAGGGCATCAGTAGTTGCGTATAAGAAAACTAATATCTGCTTGACTTTGCTAGATTTTGGAATTTGGAATTTTGGTATTTGGAAGAAGTCTACCCTTGCATTCAGAGAGTGCTGAATAATAAAACGAATTCAATTTCTTTTGTTTGACATACCCATGATTTGTATCTATCTGTTTTGAAAGGTGGAACAGAGTGGGAGAAGAAGGAATGTCATTCTCTTTGTTACCTCTGCCTACACATTGCTCTCTTATCTGTTTGAAATGTTATTTTCCCCAGGCCCAGATAATGCTGAAGATGAGTCAGAGAGAGAGAGAGAGAGAGAGAGAGAGAGAGAGAGAGAGAGAGAGAAGGAGACTGGCAAAGTGGTTCCTATGGCCCATTCTCTGTGGGAGCCTTGCCAAGCTTGTGCTCACAAAAGGCAGGAAGCCAGGAGATGGGACAGAGGTAACATAATCTTGACTGTGGCATCTCTGATGGACTGTTTTTTGCCTGCTTCTGTTGCCCTAGAGTTTTGGACCTTCTGATTGCCACATGGGAGATTTTAGAGACAGTAGCCGCATCAAAAGCCAGATTTGCTGATCACCATTCTGGTAAGCTGCAGCTAACTTTGAAACTTCCAGACTTCCATGGAGAGCAAAAAGCCACTGCCATCAGATGGTCACTGAATGTTTTTCATGAAGCAAGCTGAGGTCTCTGCTATAGCTCCTGCTTTAGTTTCTACAGACAGTGACTTGAGCTGCTAATTGATGAGACTACTGGAGATCCACTATCCAAAAGGATGCAGACCAGACACAAGTCTAGAACTGAGAAGCTACAGTGACTCTCAGCAGGCTAGGAAGCTGGAGGTAAAGACTCCATCTCTTCTCTTGATTTCTCTGGTAGACTTTCATGGTTCAGACTGAGGGTGTCATCACACACCTCTTCCCTTAAGCCATACACACAAGCACACGCACACGAGCACGTGTGTGCACATGCACGAGCACACACACACATGGAGATGACCTCCTTCTATGTGCTTTGGGTGTGGCCAGAAGAATTCTCAAACCATGTGTCTGCACATCATGGATATATAACAGATGATGGGGAGTGGAGCAAACACACAGGATAGCGATACAATAACTTTTGACTTCCTTACTTTTGTGGACCTTTTGAGGTTCTGATTTCCTTAAATCCTTGATTTTCTTTATGAGACATGTAATTTCACTGATATATAGAATTGAAAAGGCAAAACTCCCTCTACTAAAAGAATGAATGAGAAAAGCATTCACTAAGTACTTACCTTGTGCAAAGCACTGGACTACATCCTGAGGATCCAAATAGAGAAGCAGAGACAGAGCCTACCTTTGAGGAATTCATGCTGTGATGGGGGAGGCATTCCACCCTGAGGGTTTCAGGTGCATGTCAAATGGGAAGGTTCCTTAAGGTACAGAAGCAAAGTAGATGGTAATCCATCATCTTTAATATCATTTCCACTGATAAAATTGTATCTGTTCCCGATGTTGAACTACTTGACAGTGCCAAGAACTTTGGTACTGAGAACTTTCTTTTCTTCAATTTCAGCAGCAGTTTTGGTTTTGGTTTTGGATCTGCAATCACAATTGCCAGGATGCATCACCATGGCGTTTGCTTCCTGGGTTGATGATTGTAGGAGCTGGACTGAAAGCAGACCTTCAAGTCTAGTAGGGAGAGGGGTAACTAGGAGTAATGGGCTCTTAAGCTTACCTGACCATCTGTGACAATTGGTCAGTCCTTTATGGTGGTGAATACCTTGGGTACCTTCTCTATTGAAATTGCTGCCCTCACTGAAGGCAGATTGGTAACAGCTCCTCAGTTTAGTTTTCTTGCTTAGACACTGGGAGATTATTACTTGCCTAAGGTCACATAGCTAATCTGTGTGAGGCAAGACTTAAAGCCATGTTTTCCAGACTCACAGGCCAACTCCATCCACCAGAACATGTTGACTCCTCTCAAGTTGATGCTATAGTGACTTTCATGGAGCATCTAGTTCAACCCTTCATTTTATAGATGAGGAAAGTGAGGCCTAGAGAAACTAAGTTACTTATCCAAGGTCACCTAGCTGGTCCAAGGCAGAGCTCAGGCTCCAACCAGAGCACCGTGACACTCCTATAATGGTGCTCTTTCCACTATATCCACCCTCCTTCTGATTCCCACAGGAGTTTTTTTCTGTAATTGAGTTCAGTCTTGTTGAAGGCCTTTTTGTCCCAGGTGCATTACCAATGCCAATATAACAAAAACATAATACTGTGGCCTAAAGTGTGCTCTCAAACTACTATCCTACCAAATTATGCATTCCAAGGGAATATTAACTAGTCCCACACCTTGTGCTCAATTGTTAGGTAAAGGATCATTAGTTGAATACAATCTATATAATTTAGATTAGCCAATCTTGTTATTTTGGCTTCTGAGACTCTACAGATAAACAAAACATTATTCAAGATGGTGCCTTTTTGATTTCTTCATAAAATGCTGACACAACATAAATTAATTTCCAGCATGACATCTCTAGATAGGAATTACATGTCAGTTTTAAACATTCACAAGTCCTTTGGCCTCAGGTTCTCAAATTCAATTAACCTCCATTAACAGATACCATGCATTTGCTTCTCTGCAGTGTACTCTTTGACTACAAAATCTCTCAGGAGCAAGAAAAGCCTTCATCAAGATCTGCCAGCTGTAATTGGCATAAGTCCCTTATTAGCTTCAAGTTGAACCCTGCTGTCACATTGCCTTCAAATTACAGAGGGAGTATTATGATTCCCATTTTAGGGGAAAAACTAAAGGGAACTCAGAAAAAAATCACAGAAACGGGAGTTGCATTTATATAACTCATTAGAAAGAGTGTTTCTACCACTTTAAGCAACATTTTGCCATGGAATTCTCTTTCTCTTGGCCCCACTTGGAGTTTTGGTAAGTAATACCAGGGATGATGGGGAAATGATAGACCATCACCCTCCTCGTCCTTATGGATTTAAAACAGCTTGGATTTATGAAACTAAACATGATTTAATTCAATCCAGCAGGTATTTGATATGTGTTTGGCAAGCACAAAGCACTGTGCTCATTGCTGGGGGGACCCCCAGAGTAAATGAAGCCTGGTCCTTCCCCTCCTGCAAATTACATGCTAATAGAGAAGAAACAACATAGATAAAAATTAACCATTTAATAGAAGGCAGAATGTGTAAGTACCATGAAATATGGGCAAGAATTGTTTTTAATAATTTGGTGGTTTACAGAAAGCAAGGATAACATCCAGCAAGGGGGTCAAGAAGGGGTCTATAGAGGAGGTGGTATTGGAAATGGCACTTAAAGGATGAGTAGGATTTCAGGAAGTCTAGATGGTTAGGAAAGGATGGAGAGAATAATGTGACTAAAGAGAATGGGACATTTTTACCAGTGTTGAGAAGCCTAGAATGATATAACATAAGGCTAGAAACCTGTGTTCAAGGGCCAAGGGCAAGCCTCACCTCTCTCCATTCTGTAGTGGAAAAAGCATTGGTTTAGGAATAAAGAATATTTGGGTTTGGGGGCAGCTAGGTGGCGCAGTGGATAAAGAACTGGCCCCTGGAGTCAGGAGTACCTGAGTTCAAATCCAGCCTCAGACACTTAACACTTACTAGCTGTGTGACCCTGGGCAAGTCACTTAACCCTAATTGCCTCACTAAAAAAAAAAAAAAAAGAGTATTTGGGTTTGAAAGACAGTTTTGTTCCTGTGTCATCCTTAGTCAGTCCCTCTAATTCCGTTTCTTGAATTTCCTTCTTTCCAAAATGAGAGAATCAGACAAGATCCGGAGTTCTTAATCATTTTTGTGTCATGGAACTCTTTGGCCATCTACTGAAGCTATCTCAAAATAATGTTGAGTTGTCCTCCCCCCCCCCCCCCGACTCCTTCCCTTTAGAGCATGAGCTCTGTGAGAGCTGGGATTGTCTTGAATTTTCTAGTTGTATCACTTGGTACATAATAAGCACTCAGTACACTTTTTTTTCATTCATTCATTCATTCAATTGATGGATGCATCAGTTTGTTTTGCTGAACTGGTTTTCCCTCTTTTCCTTTTTTGTTCCTTATTATAAGGAGTGGCTTTCTGGATGGGGAAGCGGAGAAGGATAGATTAGAAAATGAAAGTAATATAAAAATGAGATATCAGTAAAAAATGTTAGTCACTTAAAGGAATAGAAAAGTAATATCTCCATTTTTTAAAAATCATAATAACTAGAATTTTTAAAGGAAATGAAATTAAACATTTCATTGAGTTTACTAGCTATGAGACTATGGGTTTTTCAAAGATGAAATACAAGAAGGAAGGAAGGGAGAAGAAGAGAGGACATAGATATATACATCGAGGATATAGTCTAGTCTAGTAGAATCACCAGTAAACCTTGAGTAAAGAGGCTTGCTTCAAATCCTAGCCTTAATCCCTACAAACTGTGTCTTTATGTAGATCATTTGACTTAGCTGAACCTCAATTTCCTCATCTATATCTGCCCTCTAGACTAGCTGTGAGGAAATTACTTTGGAAAATCTAAACATCACAGAAATGTGGGCTATTATTATGAAAACATTAAAGACCAAAAGAGTAAGGGATAATGGGAAGAAAGAAGATAAGGATCAAACATTGGAATAGATAGCCCACCAACACTTACTTTGGAGAGACCTTGCTAAGAAACTTACCTCATCCCTGGTCTGAGGCATCTCAACCTGAAAGGCCAATTTGGGCACTAAGTCTTTACCCTGGCCTGTATAGGCCAACAAAGGGGTCAAAGGTCTCAAATATTTTGTATCAAAAAAGAGTACTGTACTCTGGGAGACAAAAGACATAGGTTCTAGTCTCAACTCTGCTAATTATTATGGGACCTTTGGCAAATCACTTAACCTTCCCTGGGCCTCAGTTTCCTCGGCTGGAGAATTTTAATAATAATATCTGCCTATAGTTGTAGTAGAACCAGCATCAGCAATAACAAATTGTGGGTACAGGGGTGGGGGATGCAAGGGAATAATTTTGGCTCATTTTTATTATTGTTATTTTTTTTTCAGGGCAATGAGGCTTAAGTGATTTGCCCAGGGTCACACGGCTAGCAAGTGTCAAGTGTCTGAGGCCGGATTTGAACTCAGGTCCTCCTGAAACCAGGGCTGGTGCTTATCCACTGCACCACCTAGCTGCCCCTTTTGGCTCACTTTTAACAAAATTATTCCCCTACCCCTATGACTAGACACTTGTGAAGGTCTTTTCCTGAGAACTCTACTAAATGGGAGCCTCATAACCAGTGCTGCTCTGTGAGTTTCAGCATTTGTCTTCATTATCACTTGGAGGTGACTTATTCTCTGCGTGAGAAGAGAGACAAACATAGTATAAATATCTCAAAATCAGATTTCCCTATTGCCTCCTCTGGGGAAAAAGAAATCACTGCCCTCTTCCTTCTTGGCTGACAGTCTATTGATTTTTAAAGCTATTTCTTCCTTTCCTCCTTTTACCATCCTCCCTCCCATTGGCCAACTTGCAGGGTCAAGGGAATTAGCCCCAGGGATTTCATTCATCTTAAATAATTGGAGTGATATATAGGGGTCATCCAGCCCAGGTGGCCTAAATTTCCAGTTTCATCTCTTTGGGTATAACACAACTCATTCCTTTGCTGGAGACATTTAAAAAATAATAACAATGCCAATTCTGGAGAACAGCACCTCCTTCATGAGTTCTGAAGAAATAATCACCCAATCACATTCCGGTTTGAGGTGGTCCCAGTTAGAATCAATGCCTCCCAACACCTGAGAGCTCATTTTATAACATGGAAGTTGTGCCTCTTTAAGTCGTGTTTACTTAATTGAACAAATTCCCAAGTAATTTTGGTTCTATTTGTTTAATTTTTCTCTTCCATAAAAACAGTGGTAGTGCATTGGGGTGGATGTCACATGTGACCCTGGACAAAGGGGAGAGGGTGTGTGATTTATGAGGCAAACCAAGCTCCTTACCACTTGGGGGTCAAAATTAAATGAAAAACCATTTGTACTGTCTGCCTCTTTAAGAGAAGGATCAATAAGGAAAGGAGGAAATGTCAGGATGGAACACCTAGTTTTTCTTAAATGCAGTGAGTGGGCTTTGGTCTCCTAACCTAAGAATTAATGGCTTTCCCTTCGAGCTGGGGGACAGACCCTCCAAGATACCATTTCCTTTATGGAGTTAATTCAATTCAATAAGCATTGATTGATCACCATGCTAGACAGAAAGAAGGCATAGTCCCTACCCTCAATGAGCTTATAAACTAATAGCAAAGATAAGATTTATGTCTCTAATAAAGCCATTATAGGAGATAGGAGAATAGTGAATTAGAGAATTGGTCTTGGAGGTCAGGACTGGCTTTGTTACCCTGGGCAAGTCATTAAACTTCTCAGTTCCCCAGCCAGCTCTCCAAAACTGTAATTTACAAAGAAATGTTGTCATTGATAGAAGGAGTTTTCTTATCTGTATATTCCCAAGTTCACTGAAATCATATCTCCAATTCCTATCGTTCTAAGACCATGACACAAGGCAAAATGAGATGGATACCAAAAAAGGGGTACAGTACAAAGCACTATGGGAATTTCAAGAGAGGGAAAAATGACTTTCAGCTGAGAGAATCAGGGACATATTAGAGGTTTAGAGATAGAAAGAAGACTCTCAAGGCCATTTGGTCCAACCCTCTCATTTGACAGATGAGGACGCTGAGGCACCAATAAGTTAGATAACTTGTCTGAGGTTACACAGCTTTGTGCCTGAGGGTGAATTTGAATCTAGGTGTTCCTAACCACAAGTCCAGCCTTCCACCCACTACACCACACTGGCTTGTTGGAGAGAGGTAACAGCTGAATTAGGTCTTGAAGACAGAGTTTTCAGCTGGCAGAGAATAGGGATGAGAGGTGAAGTCATTCCAAGCATGGGAAATAGGGAGACAACCTGAGCAAAAGCAAAGCAATGAAAGGGGGATATTATGGGAATAGAGGAAGATGGATCTCTCAGTTTACCTAAAAGTCTCCTGTGAAAGGGAGTAGACTGAGATTTTTGTCATAGTGCCTAGCACACTCTGGCACACATACAGTAGCCACTAGATAAAAAGCTTACTGATTGATGGAATAATTAGACAGGAAAAGGAGGTTGGATCCAGATTGTGGAGGAGGTTGAATACCAGGCCAAGTATTTTTCTGTATCCAGGAGACAATGGGGAGCTACTGAATGCTTTTTTGTAGAGGAACAGTGTGACCAGATCCAGTCATCAGAAAAATTATGAAAGATAGGAGAGTTCTTAAATCCAATATCTGAGCAACTGTAAAAGTCTTTTGCAGAAGGTACATGCAACCAGCCCTAAAGCACGGTGAGCTTTTCTATTTCCTACCTATTTCCTCCATTTATTTGTGCCTCCTCACCTGTCCCATAACCCTTCCCTATGAAGCTACAGGGCCCATCAACCTGGCCTCTTATAAAGGATAACTGATGTTTTCCATCCCTCTGGTTTTCCTTCTTCCTCTTCTTCTTTCCCCTCTTCCTCTCCCTCTTCGTTCATTTCCTTTCCCTTTCCCTCTTTCTCTCCCTTTTCTCTTCCTACCTCTTTATCTTCCTCTTCTTCCTCTCTCTATGTATACCTGTCACACACACACACACACACACACACACACACACATGCACGCACACAAACACACATACACACAGAGCTTACCTGCTAACAAAATTCAAACTTTGCCATACTAACATAAGTCAACATGTGATATGGCAGCTAGAAAAACTAATGAGATCTTAGGATGCCTTAGAAGCTCATGCAGAAGGACATAGCACCCACTCTGCTATGCCCTCATTGGACCACATCTAGAGCCCTGTGCTCAGTCCTAGGCTCTTGTGAAAATTTCTAGCCTTCTTCCCCCCACTTTTTCCACAATACCCTGACCCCTCCTTCATACACATCAATCAGTAAAGGTAACTTATTAGGTCAGGTGTCAAAGTATGACTTGAATATTGATTATTCCAATTCTAGCCTACAAATATTAGTGTTGTATCTGTTCTCTTTGATGTCCACTTCAAACTCACTCCCAAGCAAAATCCAAATTCTTTAGAATGGGGTACACGCTTTTATACAGTCTCTCATCCCCTTGCCTTTCAAACATAATTTCATAATCTCCACCTTTACATATTCTCTGTTCTAGCCTAACCAGGCTACTTTCTAGATGTGCTTTTGCCTAGAATTCCCTCCTTTTCTTCATGCTCCAGTTGCTGAATTCCACCCCCTCCTTTAAAAGCCCTCTCCAATGCTGCCTTCCTTATGAAGCCCTCTCAAATCCTTTTCCAACCCCTTCCCAATTGTTATATACCACCATTTCTAAAATAAACTCTATCGTCAAAATTGATTGCCAGGTTTTCTACACTTATTTCTTGCTTGCTTGAAAAGAAATGATTCAATACTTTAAAAGAACCATGATTTTGTCATTATGGGTCATCTGTCCCCCCCCCACACAATCTGACAAGAATAACATCTATGATCTTGTAACCCTGGAGAGCTCACCTAATATATCTAGGTTTTATATTTCCCACCTGGAGCTACCTCCAAGCATTTGAAAATAATGTATTCAAAGGCATGTCCCTGGATATTAGCATAATAAGACTAAAAACAGGAATATACTCCCCTGGATACATTCTAGCTTATCAGCATCCTTCTAAGAATGTGGTTCCCAGCCCTAAAACACAGGGGTCCAGGTGTGGTCTGACATGGGCAGAAATTAAATGGGCCTATTACTTCCTTCATTCTGAACACTAACTGTTAGAGCCAGAAGGAACCTTAAAAATTTCTAGTTCAACTCTCTCATTGCCTGCATGTAAATATTTTTTAACATATATAAATATTTTCTAATGAGATTTTGATGATGAAGATTATTTAGCCTTAGAGGTTTGACTTAGTGCCCAACTGTTTGGTTAAGTGAACATTTATCAAGTCAATCTTAGGTATCTGCCCCCCCCACCCCGAAAAAAAGCCAAACTCATGCAGAAAGAGCAACAAGAGAAGCGTAAGACCCGGGCATTGCCCTTGAACAGCTTTCAACCCAAAATTCATTGATAGAGTAGAGGAGACTCAAACTCAGGTGTTCTTGACCCCAAAGCCAACACTCTACCCACTACAATAAGCTGTCTTTCTTACTTATGCTGTGATCATAAATCATACCAAGAACCAGTTAAGAACTTCTCTTATCAAGAGCCAGAAGGGAACTTAGAGGCCATCTATTCAGAACCCTCATTGTACAAAAGAGGAAAATGAGGCCCAGGAAAGTTAGTGAGTAGCACAGAACCACACAGTAAGTAACAGAGGTGGAATCTGAACTCAGCTCCTCTGACTCCAAATGCACTGCTTTTTTCCACTAGCCTATTCTGATGGGAAAAAATAGTATTTTCTTTAGTAGATAAGGCATAGCCAATGATCATAGGTTTTAAACCTGACAGATGGAACAGAGCCATTCAATCAGTCAAGGGTATGTTGGGCCAATAACCCAGAGGTCAGATGGAGAAAAACCTTCCCCTGTAACAAGAGGAAAAAAAAAAACAGGATTTCAAAGCAGGAGGCCCTAGGTTGAAATCTGGCTCTTTTCCTCACTCCTAGTGTGATATTGAGCACTTAAGATTTCTCAGCCTTAGTTCTGAGGTTCCTGCCAGCTCTGATCTATGATGTCACCGTCATCTACAAGGACCCCTTAAGGATTCCTCTTATTTGACAAATGAAGAACTTGAGATCCTAGAAGTAAAACGACTTGGCCACGGTTATATAGCTACTAATTAGCACAACTGAAGTCAAACCCATGTCTTCAATGCAGGCATGTGGGATAGCCAGTGTGTGGCACAGAGGTGAGAAATGGAGGATCAGAGAACATGTGTGAGGAAAAGAGAGAAGGCCAGTTTGGTGCATGACTGTGTAACATATAATGAAATCGAACATTAGAGTAAAATGCAGAGTCAAATGTTGGATGGAGGATTGAACAGTGAGTGGTGAAAAGCACTCATGGCAAGAATCCAGTTTAATAAGGGTTCTCCTAAAAAGCAGGGGTTCATAGACCTCAAGAGTCAGCATTATATAGTTCAAAGAGCACCAGATTTGGCATCTGAGAACCTAACTTGGAATTTTTGTTGTTCCAGTTCTAACTCTTTGTAACCCCATTTGGGGTTTTCTTGGCAAAGACACTGAAGTGGTTTTCCATTTCCTTCTCCAGTTCATTTTACAGATGAAGAAACTGAGGTAAACAGGGTTAAGTGACATGCCCAGGGTCATACAGCTAGGACAAATGTGAGGCTGTCTTTGAACCCAGAAAGACTCATCTTTCTGACCCCAGGGCAGGCACTCTATCATTGGGGAATTGGGTTATCCATAATAAATCATCAGATAACAATAATAAGTAATGAATAATTGTATATAAAAAACAATTAGATAATACTATCATGGATTTGAGAAGGGAAAGATAATATCTAGAACAAATGGAAAATACCTCCTGGAAAAAAATATTACCAAGGAAGCCACCGGGGGGCAGCAGAGTTCAGGCTGGGCTAATGCAATTGTGTCAAGACTGGTCCTAGTGGTTGACAGCTGAAGAAATGCCAAACAAAATACTCATATAACAAATACAACAGGAGAAAATACTTTTTGAAGTAATTCTTGTAAACAGAGCTCAGTGCTCAGTGACATAAAGTTTGCTGTTATTGTTCAATCATTTTTTAGCCACAGCCAACTCTTTATGACCCCATTTGGGGTTTTCTTGTCAAAGATAAAGGAGTAGTTTGCAATTTCCTTCTCCAGCTCATTTTACAGATGAGGAGACTGAGTCAAACAGGGTTAAGTGACTTTCCCAGGGTCACCCAGCTAGGAAGTATCTGAGGCCAGATTTGAACTCAGGGAGATGAGTCTTCCTGACTCATTGAGCCACCTAGCTGCCCCACACTTAAAATATGTCCCCTTGCATTCACAGGGAATAAATACATAGCAGTAAGGAAATGTGATATATGTACACAGATAATTAAAATATGCAGCATTATATATACATGTATTTAAATAGTGTAAAAATTATTGCCATGTGAGAGCTGATTGGGGAAGGGGAATTTTTTACTGTTGGCAGAAAAGAGGGAGTTTGGTCAAAGAACACTCCCCAGAGTTGTTGGCATTTGAAATGGATGTTAAAGGATCATCAGTAATTCTGTAGACAAAGAGAGTAAAATTCAAGGCATAGAGAGCAAACTTAATGAAAGTAGGTATGGGAGTACAATGACCATTTAGGGGCTAGATAGAAGACCAGTCTGGTTAGAAAGCAGAATGTGTGGAATGAAGTAATATGAGATGAAGCTAGAGAGATAGTGATACCACACTGTGGATCCAGAGGAGAGCTGAAGTTTACTTGAGAATGAAATATGAACAGAATATTTTTACATATATATACACCTATTTGTGTCTAACGGTAGCCATCTCTCCGCTGGGGGGCAGGGAGGAAGAAAAAAAGGAAAAGAAATTTATGTGATAACTTCATTATACATTTAAAAGAATAGCTAGTTGTACATAATAGATTTGCAGCTTCCTGTGCAATCATCTTTTTGTTATACTATGTTATAGAAATGCTTGTTTTATTCACAGAAGGAAGGAAGGAAGGAAGGAAGGAAGGAAGGAAGGAAGGAAGGAAGGAAGGAAGGAAGGAAGGAAGGAAGGAAGGAAGGAAGAAAGGAAGGAAGGGAGGGAGGAAGGGAGGAAAGGAGGGAGGAAAGGAGGGAGGGAGGGAGATTGGAAAGAAGTCAGTGAGAAAGGGATTATAATAGTAGAGGCAAGGAGGTGTTAAAGGTCTGAAGAGGGGTGATCATGATGTAAGTATAAGAAAAGGGACAGATAATTGTGGAGTGGGGATCAATGCGATGTGGGAAGTGATTCCCTTAACTCAGTTGGACTATATCTGCAGTTCCGTGATGACTTTTGGGAAACACACGTTAGAAAGGACATTTGTCAACTGTAGTGAGTCTAGTCATGGGAAGGGTAATCATGGATTATGAGAGCACTAAAGATGATAACAAATGAGGAAGCTCTGAAACAACTAGGAATGTGTAGCCTGGAGAAGATTATACTCAATGAGAGTGTAATAATTGGCTTCAAGGAACTGAAAGGTTGTTATATGATAAAGGGATTAGATGAGTTCTGCTTTTCCATTTGAGGAAAAGATTTCCTAATTATCAGAGTTATCCAGAAGTGAGATGAGTTGCCTTAGGAAATGAGATACCCTCTTACTGGAAATTTTGAAGCAGAAACTGTTAGGAATATCATAGAGAAAATTCCCTTAGAAATTGGGCCCGATGTAATCTGTACTTTCCAATACTCTATAGTACCTAACAGTTCTAATAGTAGGGGATTAAGAAAATATTCTGTGATTGAAAACAGCAAGGGTTGGGGAATCCAGACATACTGGTTTGAACTATTCCTAGCACCTAGCAGGAAATGATTGATTTGCATTATCAGCATGGTTATGCCTCACCCTGGTGGGTTGAAAAAATAATATGGACCAGAAAGAAGCATTGTATTCACTCAAAATAATGTAGCTTTGAAGGAAAACACAATTTAAACCTTTAGCTATTCAATATTGAAATGAAGAACAAATCATAGTACTTTGGGCTCCCAGCCACAGTCTTTAAATGGTGGGCTAAGTTCCATTATCTTTACTCACAGATGATTGCTGGCTTCTTATAAAGTGTATATAGTAATTTACAAAAGCAAATACTTCTTTTGAAAGGACCCATGTAATAGTGATGAAAGATGCTTTCAAATTCATAGAATGAATCACAGGGGTCATGGTTGCCAGGCAACAGCCTACAAGGTGTGGCCACCCTGGGTTAGTCTCTCTGTATTGTGAGCCATTCCCATAGAATGGACACTGGTCAAGGGTTGCAACTGTAGCAGACAGAGCAGTAGGCATGCCCATCACCCAGCAGCACTCCTTCCTAATGACCTGGTAGCCACCTGAGCCAAGTTGTGATTATGATAATTCTGTGATATAACAATATCCACTCCATGATTATAAACACTGAATTCTAAGTGTATTCTGAGTATTGACCCAAGAAAGGAAACAGTTGTGCATTTAGGGAAACTATTTTTTTAAAGGTCGGGATATATTAGTAAGCATACACAGAGCTTTTGTAAAGAGAGTGTTAAGTAAAATCAGTCTACAATCTTTACCACAATTTTCTTTTTATAGGATAATAGGATCTAAAGCAGAAAGGTATTTCAGAGATCCAACACCCTCATGTTATGGGACAAACTGAGGCCCAGGGAGCTGAGGTGCTTTGCTCAAGGCAAAACTGCCAGTAAGCAGCAGAATGAGAACTCAACTAAGGACCTTGGTCTCCAAATCCAAGGTTCATTCCATTGTGCCTCACTGTCCTCCAGAGGGCTGCTTCTGTTAAGATACTATCGTGGGGGGCAGCTAGATGGCGCAGTGGATAGAGCACCGGCCCTGGAGTCAGGAGAACCTGAGTTCAAATCCAGCCTCAGACACTTAACACTTACTAGCTGTGTGACCTTGGGGAAGTCATTTAACCCTCATTGCCCCACCAAAAAAAAAAAAAGAGAGAGAGAGAGAGATACTATCTTGATATGACTATAGCCCAATCTCAGGTATATGCTGCTGACTTAAAATGAGCTCCCACAGAAACATATGTGTATAGGTATATATTGTATATGTATAAGTATGTATATACATAACACAATTTCATGGATCCCAAGTTAAGAACCCCTGACCTAAGCCTTCATAAGTTATCACTCCCTTACCCAGTTTCATTGTCTACTTTATTGTGGAACTTGTTCTTCATGGTAAACATCTGTTTACTCTCTCTCATTCATTTATCATTACTGCTCAATCTCAGATTTTACCCACCTTGCAGAACTCTCTATTCACCCAGATACCTAGCAATCTATTGCTATTACAATGTTCATCTTAACTATTGCTCATCTTCCATGAATCTTCTATCACATTTCTAGCGACATCTGCTTTAAAGAAATCTTTGTACACAGTCACAGCAATATTATAACAATGATCAATTGTGAATGACTTAACTACTCTGATCAATACAGAAATCCAGGACAATTCTGAAGGACTTGTGATGAAAAAGTACTATTCACCTCCAGAGAGAGAACTGATGAACTCTGAGTGCAAATTGAAGTATAATTTTGTTCACTTTATCTTTCTTGCTTTTTTGGCTACATGGCTAATATGGAAATATATTTTGCACAATTCCATATTTCTTGTGTTCTCAGTGGGTGAGGAAGGGAGTAGAGGGAGAGAGAATTTTGAATTTTAAAAAATGTAAAGAATGTTGAAAATAAACAATTTTTAAAGGTAGCATCTTGTTTGAATGTGAAAAGGGAACAATCCAAATAAGAGCTTTAAAGTTCATGATGCTGATAAGCTCACTTGTCCCTCTGTAGTCATTAATATATCAGATAAAATAGTCTTCATGGGTGCTCACCAACACCTATAAACACATTGGGGCAAGTAGGTAGGGCAGTGGATAGAGCACAGGACCTGAAGTTGGGAGTACCTCAGACACTTACTAGCTGTGTGACCCTAGACAAGTCACTTAACCCCAATTGCCTTAAACATCCAGGGCCATCTCCTTTCATCCTAATATATATCTTGCCAGTGGATCCAGATGGCTCTGGAAGAGAGAGTAAGGTTGGTAACCTCGAACAGCCCTCCTTCACTTAAATCCAATTCACTGCAAGTCATGACATCACCTCCTGATGTCACAGTTCTCTTCTAGAAAGGAAAAACAACAATAAACACATTATTCAATAGTATATTTTCTTAGTAACTTTTCTCCAAAGGCATTTGCAGAACTCTTACTCCACCCCAAATGCTGGCATTTCCCAGGCTGTCAAGCATAAGGTTTTATCCTCCCTTTCAGAAATATTGATATAGCCTATGCCTAATTAAATAAATGTGAAAGATGTAAAAAAATAATGCTTTAATTTTATAGATGAGGAAACTGAAGCACAAATAGGTTAAGTGATCTGAGCGGGGTCATGCAGCTCGTAATCTGAGGCAAGATTAACTGTTATGTCTTATTTACTCCATATTGAACACCTTACCCACTAAGCCCCAAATATCCAAGAATAAAAGTGGAGATTTCAAGATCCGTGAAGAATCAAATAAAAATCTATAGGAAATGCTGGGAAACATTTTTTTAGAATAAACTGGACATAACAGGAGGTCATCATTTCACAAACAATCCTCTTTCTTGTCCCTCTTTGGAAATTAGAATATTTGCATTTGAGGGTTCTTTCATTCTTTGGATTTGGATTCCCAACACAGCACAATTCCTGGCACATAGTGAGGATTTAATAAATGTTTATTGATTGATTGATGTTTAATAAGTTCATACTAAAATGAAATTTTTTTAAGGAAAATAAATTTTTTTCAGACACAATTGGCATACTCAAAGCTGTTCAGATTTCTTAATCAGACACCAAGCATTTATTAAGGGCTACCAGGCACTGTGCTGAAGGCTAAAAAATTTTCAAGGAGCCCACAGTCTTATGGGGAAAAAGTATGCAAACAACTTTGTACAAATAAGATATATATAGAAAAAGGTAAGGCACTAGGAGAGACGCCAGTTTTTTTTAAGGACCGCCCTTTCGGGGAGGAGACCAACAGCATGAGCTACGCATGCCAGACTGCCTGCTACACACTCGACTTCTGGGGTGCGAGCTTAAAAGGCAAGGAGAGAACGGAAGTGGGAACCTTTTTCCTGCTATGCTGGTCTCCTGACTGCGCTGCACAGACAGACGCTGACTGGAGTTCGACTCAGCCTGGCTCGCGGTTAGCCACACGCACTTGACTCAGTCTCTCTTTCTCCCCAAAGGTGGCCTTGGGCTTTTGGTGAGTTTTATATGGAATATAGACTAAGCTTAGACTTAAGACTATTTGTTTTGTATTTCTACTTTCCTATCCCTCTAATCAACATCACCTTGTAACTACCATACAATAAAAGCTCTAACTAGAAAACCAGAAGCTTCTTCCATTTACTAGTCTGGGAGATAAATTAAGGGAAAGGTTAAAGAGGGGAGATTTATGATCTAATATCCAATTTTAAATCTCACAGTTAGCAGGAAAGGGATTTTTTTTTGTGTGAGGCAATTGGGGTTAAGTGACTTGCCCAGGGTCACACAGCTAGTAAGTGTTAAGTGTCTGAGGCAGGAAAGGGATTCTTAAAGAAGAAAGCATTTTAGTTAAAACTTAAAAGAAACCTGAGAAGAGGTTGGGTGAGAAGGGAGAGCATTTGAAACATGGGGGATAGTCAGTGAAATTTCAAGGAGTCAGGAGATGGAGTATCTTGTTTAAAAAACATTGTGTAGGTCAATGTCACTGCAGCACAGAGTAAGTGGGTAGAAAAGATAAATCATAAGAACACTCAAAAGGTAGAAGTGAGAAGTAAAAGGGTTAAAAAGCCCAGGAATACAGAGGCCTTAGGCCCAGAGGTCTGTCTGCTTAGGGGATGACATTGAAGAGAGATGAATGGAGCCTCTAGAGGAAATCAAGCTGTTGCCTCTTTTCTCTGTGGAAATGCAGGGGGAGAGAGGATCATGCCTGCTACTTTCCAAATGCCAATTTACTCTTGAATAACTGAGTGGGCTATTGGAAGTGCTATTTGTTACCAGAGAGGTGAAAACAGAGGATTGAGTGGCACAAGGCTAACATTCTTTCTGAAATTTGTGGTTTATGAGGTCCAGCTGGAGCACACTTTTTCTGATTCTATTCACGTAAGCAAAGTCAGAGTGGTTTAATCTTTTCCAAGATCACCAATTTCATCAGTGTAGGCTATTTCTGTGGCCAAACATAGTCATCACTTTGTGATCAAACCCTTCAGTGATAAGCCCCTTTGTGTCTAACCTGGCTGGTCCACCAACAATGTACTCAGTCCACTTTTTAAAGTATTTTTTTAAATTTATTTTATTTTTAATTTATGGAATAAAATAACATTTCCATAACATAGTACAAAAACAAGATGATTGCACATGAAACTGCAAACTTACTATGTATAACTTGCTTTTCCTTTCAAATACACAATAAAATTATCATGTAAATTTCTTTTCTATTTTCCTTTTTTTTCTTCCTTCCTCCCCCACCCTAGAGATGGACATTAGATACAAATAGGTATATTTATGTAAAATTATTCTATGGATATTTTTATTTATCAATTCTTTCTCTGAATTTAAATAGTCTTTCCTCATGTCCTTTATAGTTAACCTGGGTATTTACATAGTCAAAATAATTTCTTCACTCAAAATCATTCTCAAAACAATATAGCTGGGGGCAGCTAGGTGGTGCAGTGGATAGAGCACCAGCCCTGGAGTCACCAGGACCTGAGTTCAAATCCAACCTCAGACACTTATCACTTCCTAGCTGTGTAACCCTGGGCAAGTCACTTAACCCCAATTGCCCAATTGCCTCACCAATATATATATATATATATATATATATATGTGTGTGTGTGTGTGTGTATATGTATATATATGTATATATGTATATATACATACATACATATACATATATACATACATACATATACATACATACATACATATACATACATATATACATATATATATATATGTTACTGATACAATGTTCTCTTTTTCCAGGTCCACACTTTTAGCCTTTCCTGCATGGTGACACTCACTAGAGCTTCCATTCCATTGTCATAGCCATTGAGAACTGGGAGTTACCATGATAAGGCATTGAACCATTGCAGGAAACATCACTAATAGAATAAAAGCCCCTCAGAAGCATGGGGTTGTTTTTTCCTTCTAGTTCAACATTCCTAAAGCCAAACACCATGCCTTGCACATAGTAGGATCTTAATAAGTGACATCAGGGGCTGCTAGGTGGCGCAGTGGATAAAGCACCAGCCCTGGAGTCAAGGGGACCTGAGTTCAAATCCAGCCTAAGACACTTGACACTTACTACCTGTGTGACCCTGGGCAAGTCACATAACCCCAATTGCCTCACCAAAAAAATAAAATTAATAAAATTAAATAAGTGACATCAAATAAATTTTAGTGAAGTAGAGTTAAATATGTTAGTGTCTATACATTTTTTAAGGTTTCTGAGATTATTGTTTTTGAGTTTGAGTTTTAAGGAGTCGTTAGAAACCTGTACATGCACTGCACTATATACAGTGCTTCAGGCAATCACAAGACATATCCACAACCAGTTTCAGCCTGCATACTCAAGTGCCAGATTCTATCTGACTTTTCTTCATTAGGAAATGTTAACCTCCCATGACCTATTCTTGAGAAATTGCTCTCTCATGATTTGACCCAGATCAATAGCAATGAATCCTACAAGGGTTTTTCCCTTATCAAAAAAAAACATGTGTGTGTTAGAAATAATTATTTAAATTTGTTCAACGAGAAGATACTAAAAAGTAACTTTAAGGGTATTTTCTGAGCGTACCAGACTTTCTAGCCTAAAAATTATTAATTGAGCTCTTAAGATGCCTAAAGTTCTGGATTTATATGAGTCGGTTGGGCTTATTTCTCATTCCTTCAGATTCTACAGAAATAACAATACATTTAATGACAAACCATTCTGGTCCTAGGCCAGGAACCTTGATAGTTCTGACTTTGCTGAGTGTGATTTCTGTGTCTCAGTTCATTAACTCAATTAATAATCATTGATTAAGCATTAATTGTGAGCCAGGTACTGTGGTGGACCCTAGGGGATACAAGGATAATGAAATAATCCCTGCATTTAAAGGAGCTTTCATCCTCTCCTGGGAGACAACATGTACATGTAAAATACTCTTTCCCACAGATTCCCAGACAGTTGTCCCAAGATCCCAAGCACTCTCTGGTTTAAATTCTCACCTGAGGGTAAACATACTTTGGGAACTGCTGAACAATGGCTCTCCAGTCCAAGAAATGTGCAATACAGGAACTATAGGTGTGCAGGGTGCACCAAGGGATCTTCTCTCTCTGGAAGTTTCCAGTGTTCAAACTCTTGAATGCAGGAACTCTTGAAATGGGAACTACCCACAAGGTAACTCTCCAATCTGGTGCTGCCCAGGAAATCTTTGTTCTGTGGCTAGTCAGTCAACAAGTATTTATTAAGTGCCTATTATATGTCAGGTACTGTGCTAAGTGCTAAGGATACAAAGAAAGTAAAAAGATAGTCCCTTTTCTTGAGGAGTTCATAGTCTAGGGGGAGACAAAATGCAAACAATTACCTACAAATGTTGTTCATCATTTGTTTTTAAAGAGATTAATGACATCATGGGATATCTTGATTCATACATGAATTGGATTTAAGTGAGGCAGAGT
Organism: Dromiciops gliroides; assembly: GCF_019393635.1. Classification (NCBI taxonomy): domain Eukaryota; kingdom Metazoa; phylum Chordata; class Mammalia; order Microbiotheria; family Microbiotheriidae; genus Dromiciops; species Dromiciops gliroides. Next base: position 680,954,278 of record NC_057861.1, on the reverse strand, counting down.
TGCACAAAGTCACCAGCCTCACTCCCTCTTCCAGATTCATCAGAGACCAATGGCAAGACAAAAGTCAAGATGACTGGCAATGGCCTAGGTGCATGATCTTGGCATTTTCAATGTCTGATCAAACTCTAAGCACTCCACAGCACCTGCTTCAGCTGCCTGCATGGCCATTAGAGCAAATTGTTCCCATCTACTGATTCCACTGGGAAAGTCTTCAAAGGGAGTGTTCAGGGAGGACTAGCACCTCTGGTGTGAGGGCTTGCCAAGGCTTTTTCAGGGCTGCTCATCCACCTGGTACTGAACTTTTACCTGTGGTTCCAAGAAGCTGTAGCATGCCAGTGACCACAGCTTAGTAAAACCATCTTGGCAGATGGGCAAAACCAAGTTGAGAGTGACAGGCCTCAAACCTGTGGTTGAGTTAGGGGGATATCTACCTCACACATATATACAAACATCATCTATAGAAATAGAGATGATAGATAGAGATAGAGAAAGAGATAGATAGATAGATAGATAGATAGATAGATAGATAGATAGATAGATAGATAGATATAGATAGATATAGGAAGAATTACAGATAATCAACAGAGGGGAGGCACTAGCATTAAGGGAAATAGGGTGGCTCCTTTTAAAAGGAGATGGAAATGAGGAGGGAAAGAGATCTAGGAATGGTAGATAGCCAGTTAAAATGCCTGGAGTGGGGGCAGCTAGATGGCACAGTAGATAAAGCACCGGTCCTGGATTCAGGGGGACCTGAGTTCAAATCCAGTCTCAGACACTTGACACTTATTAGCTGTGTGACCTTGGGCAAGTCACTTTACCCTCATCGCCCTGCCAAAAAACCAAAACAAACAAAATGCCTGGAGTCTAGAGATGAGATGTCAAGTGGGAGAAATAGCAAGGAGGCAAGTGTCACTGGATCACAGAGTACATCACAGGGAGTAAGGTATAAGAAGACAGGAAATGTTGAAAACTAAGGGTTGATAGTTAAATGACTTTGCCCAAGGTTGCATTGCTAGTTAAGCCTATATAGCCTATATGTTTAGGGAAGGAAGGAAGGAAGGAAGAATACAAGCATTTAGTAAGCTTCTATTGAATTCTATGCATTGTACTAAGCACTTTACAATTATCTGATCCGATCCTCATAACACCCCTGTCATGAAGGTACCATTATTATTCTCACTTAACAGTTGAGAAAGAAGTTAAGTGACAGGGTCACACAGCAAGTAAGTTTCTGAGGCTAGATTTGAACTCGGGTCTTCCAGACTTCAGGCCTCTGCTCTGTCCACTACAACACCTATCTACTTTTGAAAGAAGAACGAATAACAATAAGCAACTATGACACTTTTCCAAATCAAATGCTGCCTGTGCCTACATGGTCCCATATAAAAAACAAATCATACAGACAAAAGTCCATTTATCTTCCCATTTCTTTCCACTATCAATCGGTATTAAGAAGCTTTGAATCCTCTTCAAGATTTGAGCTATTTTCTGAATTCTTTGAATTACCCTCCTATTATCCACCTTTCCGAAGCAACTTCATTTCTTAGCTTTCCCAGACTTGGGTGGTTGCAAGGTATTGCCTTGTAATTTCTTGCTGCTGGCTGTAAATGAGGTCAAGAAATTGACTGGCAAGAAAGAGAAGTCAACCTTTGATTCCATTCATCTGTGAACTCCCCATCTCTCATCTGAAATTGAGCTTTTAAGTGAAAGCAAATTGGCAGTTACAGAAAAGCTCTGGAGAGGAATAGCTAAGCACTAGAATTCTCTGTCTAGTTGACTGTAGACTAGTAGACTATTTCTATTAGGTGGTTTAAAATACAGTGGGAAGGGAGGGCAGGACATTGTATGCCCAACACCTTAAATTGAAATGACCATAATTCAACTACCTGCTCCAGTTTAATCTATTTATTTCTTAAATAGCAAGTACATGCAAAGCTGTTCCAATCCATCTAGGAATGAAAGGATGCTTTCTATAAGAATGGACCTGACATTCTATGCTGTATCTAGCATAGTAGAGAGAGAACTGGTCCCAGAACTGGGAAGACCTGGATTCAAGTTCAAGACCTGACACATACTGACCATGTTACCCTAGGCAAGTGACAACCTCTTAGGACTCTAGGATAGTCTCTAATATTTTAAATGGCAGATAAGGTGCTCAAGTGCACTGAGGGAGGGACTTTCTTCCTCCTGGAGGTCCCTATACCAATGAAATCATTGATCCAATTCCACTTCCATCCTACTTGGCTTAACTGGTGGGTGGTGCCTAAGACTAAGAACACAGGGGGGAGGATAGTAGGGCAGCACCCATGTCCCAAAATTAGAGTAGCAGACACCACCTCCAGAACAAGGGGAACATCTACCCTCTGCTCAAAAGTGGGGGAGCATGAGCAGCTAGGTAGTGCAGTAGATAAATCACCAGCCCTGGATTCAGGAGGATCTGAGTTCAAATCCAGCCAAAGATACTTGATACTACCTGTGTGACCCTGTGCAAGTCACTTAACCCTCATTGCCCTGCAAAAAAAAAAAGTGAGGGAGCAGATAATACCTTCAAAACGAGAAAAGGATATAATCAGGGATGCCACCAGAGCCTTAGGCATAATGGTCTTCTGATCTTTGCAGGGGGAGGAGAAAGTCTACAATGCTGCCTGAAGGGCTGCTCCCAGGATTACCTCCCCCTCCCAGGTTTGATGGGATGTGGTGGAATCCATCATTATTTAATGAGTAGCTCAGCATTGCAGAGGAGGGCTAGAAGTTTTATAGGGGAATCTCAATCAGATGAGTCTGATTGATTTAATGCATCTGATGCAATGGGCAGAGAGGTCAGAGTTTTCACGTCCATAGGACATGAAAAATGTTATTATGAAAAATTACAGATAAAAAGAGTCCAGGAAAAGGAAGAGAAGGGAAAATATTTAGATTGTGGGGTTCTTAATCATTTTCATGTTGTGGATTGCTTTGGCAATCCAATGAAACCTATTGACCCCTCATCAGCAAAATATTTTAAATGCATAAAATGAAATACACAGGGTTTAAAAGAAACTAATTATATTGAAATACAGCTCCCAAACTTGTTGTGGCTTGCACTCTTAACATTTTGAATTTTACAAGGCCACAGCTACAGACATTCTGTATCCAATTATCTATCCAAGAACAGAAAACAATAGAAAGAAAACACCCTTGCTAAACACTGCCCATATTTGATGACCTGGGTGAGGATCCAAAATCCATACTTCTCATATCAATGTCAATATCGATAGTTGTACAGGATTCCATAATACAGCAGGTATCCATGTTTACATATTCACCTCTATAGAAGTTATCCCAAAGAAACTATTCTGACATAACAAATCAGAAACACCAGAAAACTGGCATTTGAAAGTGTACACGTCTTAAAAACAAAGAAAATTTGCCAATTTCCCCCCAATGGATCTCCAAACAAGGGAATCCATTAACTAAAATTCTAGGTAAAGAATCTCTTCATTGGTTATCTGTAAATGTGAAGAACCCAATGTTTATCCCAAATGAGGTTCACATGGATGACTCTCTGTCACTCCCTCTTGGCTGCCTTCAATTCAATTTTGTGTTGGATCAAGCAGGTGAAGGTTCAAGACTTCACTCACCAATCTCATCTGTCCACAAAATCTCACATTGACTCCAACTCCCAAAGCTCTCATGGCTTTCTCTCTTGACCTTTTGAGTTTCACAAGCCACATCAATTCCATCTCTAATTCTCTACCTAAGAGTAGGCACAACAGACAAAAAAAATATGACCATATGTTGGTATTCCAGGTAAGAAGATAAAGACCTGGAACCTCTCTTCCTACCCAGAGGTTTATAGCACTCCTCACTCAAATGCAGTCAGGAAACAGAAAACTAGATTTATCCAGTTAGTGTCTTTTTAAAGCATTTTCAGTTCTAAATAAGCAACGAATAATCTTCTCTTGTTCAGATGGTAAAAAGACCAGATATAACCTGCACATGATCCAAAATGGCCCCAGGAATGGCACATTACTGCACAAAGGAAGAGCACACTATATACATGCTCATAAGGACTAGGCTCTCCTTGGTTAATTCCAGTACTACATTACAAATTCCCTAGCCTATTATTTGTAAATTATGTTCTCTTACCTTTTAAAAAAAAAACAGGACAACATTTTTTCCTTTTCAACTCTTCTAGGACTTCTCCTGTTCTCCATGATCTTTCAAATATCACTGACAATAGTTCAGAATTCACATTTGCCAGTCATATGAGTATGAAGAAGGTGTTTTATCAGGGCCAGGTGGCTTAAATTAAACATGAGCAGCTAAGCCTCCCTACTTCTCTTAGGCATTAATTCCCCATAAGACATTTTTGTTTTGTTCTTTCCAATCCAAGAGTTATCATCTATAGCTAAAAAGCCACCGTCTACAAGAAGCCTTTTCCCAATCTCTATTAATTCTAGTGCCTTCCCTCTGTTCATTATTTCCTATTTATCTAGTATGTAGCTTCTTTGTACATAGCTATTTGCTTGTTGTCTCCCCCATTAGATTGTAAACTCCTTAAGGGCAGGCACTATCTTTGCCTTTCTCTGTATCCTCAGTGCTTAGCACAGTGCCTTGGACATAGTAAGAGCTTAACAAGTGCTTATTGACTGATTGGCACAGAAAATTGAAAGAAGATAAGAGGTGAGAATCTGTCTTCTTTCTGTTGATATGAATATATGGATCACCTGGATTTGATGGAGGTACCTTATTATCCAAAGTATTTTTATGAGACCCTGGATTAATAGGAGCAAAATGTCCTCTGCTCAAAGCTTCAAAATGAACCAGACAGTTCCTATTTACTTTCCCCAAGAGAATAAACAAACCCAAATGCCCCTTTGAAATTCCCATTCACTATCTTCTTTCCCCAGGAAGTAAATAGAGACCCCCTTGTCGTCAATAACACCCTTCCTGTTTCCACCTATCTAACCATAGCATCTGCTTTAAGTTGAGCTGTTAAACTGATTTGTATTGTTTAATTGATTTACATTTGTAATGAGTTGATCTGTATCATAGCAATGAAGTTATTCTGTAACCTGTGAGCCTAGAAACCTTAAAAACCCTTAGAAAGAAGGGGAGCTTTGAGCTTCTCTCTGAGGAGGGAAGTCTCCACATCATCATGTGTTATATCTTTCTTCTTGGGACAAAATATTAAATCGATACTATGCTGTTTTTTTTCTTTCTGTCTCTGATCTGTTTTGTCTTGTAGGAGGTATTAAATTCTCTGATCTCGTTCTTAACCATGTTCTTTGATCTGGTTATATTTGTAGGAGGACAGGTGTGGGAACAAATTGTAGGAGATATTATAAGATATTATAATCCTCTGATCTGTTTATTGATTCTTTTTGTAGGAGACAGGCAAATTTTAATATTTTAATTTAATTTAATATTTTAATATTCAACATCTTTGTTGTTGTCAATTATTGTCTCATCTACCTTGAGCAGAAGTTTTATCCTTCATTTGATTCTGCCCTTTCCCCTAATGTGAAAAAATGTATACTTCAATCTGCATTCAGAAAACAGAATATATAGAGAATATATTCAATGTATTCAATATACATCGAAAATCAATTGAAAAATATATAAGCATTTGATTCAATTAGGTAAAACATAGTCCCCTGAGAGTCCTTCCTCCAACCAGAAGTCTCTCAAGTTTATGTAAAGGTCATCCAAACCTCCCTGGTAGATACAAATACATAGATAACTTTGTCCAGTGACACAGATTAGGGGTATGTAGGTTCATAGATGATGTTCTTCCCTGTCCTGGAGAATGTCCTACATAGATTCCAAACAGAACTGAGACTCAAAGGGAGTAAATTAGTACTATCATTAAAACAACTGGTAAGTGTAGGAGGTGGGACTCAAACCCGTGTCTCTTCTAACTCTCGGTCCAATGCTCTTTCCTTTACACCCTACTACCAGCTAGTGAATTTCCCCACTTTGAGTGGTATAAAGTAATGGGAGCCATGTATCTTGTGAAGGTTGTATGTACTTCTAGAGAACCATATCATCCTCAAGCTGAAAGAGATTTTAAAAGTTATCTAGTCCAGGGGGCTAGATGGCGCAATAGATAAAGCACTGGCCCAGGATTCAGAAGGACCTGAGTTCAAATCCAGCCTCAGACACTTGACACTAGCTGTGTGAACCTGGGCAAGTCACTTAACCCTCATTGCCCTGCCCCTCCCCTGAAAAAAAAAGTTATCTGTTCTAATCCCCTGTTTAACTAGATCTGCTTCCTTATTAGGAGGAAAAATAGTTCTTTGAAGTATTATCTTCTACAGGATACATCCATTACAGACTATGGAATGATGTTTCACCCTAGAGTTGAGAACTGAGATTTGCTGAAATTTCTGGAACTGTTGCTTGCTAGAGCTAATTTTACTGTTTTTGCTAATCTAATTACAGTTATCCTTTCCACTTCAAGACTTTCCCCCTCATGGTTTCAATATATCATGGTTGACATAAGAAATTAAATGTGAAATGGGGGTGGGGGAGTTTTGCAGAAGCTATAGACAACACAGAGCCTATAACCAAATCCTTAACCTAAATTTTATGATAATGTACTATAAACACCCCATAAAAGAAAAAGAAAAAAGTCATACTTCTCAGATACAAAGGGAGGACCAAAAATTTTATGTGAATTTTCCAGATTGCAGGGGGAGACATTGCCCCTAACCCCCCCCCCTCCCCCCCATGTGGAAGAGATAACTGTAAACTGCTTTTACTCATCTAATTAAAATTGAAGTTGGGATGTTCTGTGAATAGAATGCTGACTCCAGTAGGAATTTGAGGACTTTCGAGTGGGGTGTGGTTACATAAGCATGGGAGAAGAAAGCATGGAGAGGATAGGATCTCTACCCTTCCATGATGCATTTTTAGGGCACATCCATTATACAAACAGTAAAAACACACAGAACAGGATAAAACAATGGAAAGAAACCAGAGTCACACACTCTTCTGGGTCCAACATATACCTTACCAGGAATCTCTCTGTAACATCCCTGCAAAGCTGGCCAAACTTTCCTTGAAGACCTCTACTGAAGAAAAGCCCATTGCCCTTTAAGAAAGCTCTAACAGAAAAATTTCCTTCACGTCTAGACTGACTCTGCTTCTCTGCAACCTTGACCTATTATTCTCTTTCTGTCCTCTCACAGCAGGTAATCATAGTGTCACAGAGTTAGAAGAAACCCCTTCGATGTAAAACTTTTCACTGGAGTAAGAAGGTGCATTTCGTTAGACTGTAGAATTCATAGAAGATAGCAATGTGTATTAAGTTTAGAAAGGGAGGTTGGAAGCCTTCTTCCTTTTCCCTTCCTTGGTGAAGGGCTTTAAATATACAAAACAGGAGTTTTTATTTTATCTTAAAGGTAGCAAGGAGCCTCTGGAGATTTTTGAGTTGGGAGAATAACATGGTCTGATTTTAGAATATATGCTTATCAAGGGCAAGAAATGGTTTTGGTTTTTTGTTTGGGGCCTTTTATTTAGACATAGTACCAGGCAGATAGCAAGTGCTTAATAAGTGCTTTTTGACTGACTGTCTGACATGCACCTTAGAAGAAGAAGAAAATAGAAAGATATGGGAGCAGGGCATGGGGGAGAAAATCTGTGTGAGAAAAACAAATTGTTTAGTTGTGTCCAACTCCTCATGACCCCATTTGGGGGGTTTTCTTGTCAAAGATACTGCAATGGTTTATTGTTTCCATCTCTAAATAACCAACTGAGACAAACAAGGTTAAGCAACTTCCCCAGGATCACAGAGCTAATAAGTGTCTGAAGCTGGATTTGAACTCATGAAGATGAGTCTTCCTGATTCCAAGCCCAGTGCTCTATGCACAATGGCACCACCTAGCTATCCAAGCAAAAGCACAGAGAAGGGAAAAGGCAAGACAAGAACAGAAGGAGACAGATGGCAATCCATTGTAGCCAGAGCAGAGTATCTGAAAAAGCATGGTAAGAGGTAAGGTTGGAGAGATAGACAGATTGTAGAGGGCCTTGAATGCCGGAATCATCCTTTCACAGACCTTGGAGGTGAACATGTCATCATCATTTTATAGCTGAGGAAACACTTAAGAGGTGCTGTGCTGGGCCCAAGATCACACAGAGGTGAGCAGCAGAGCATGGATTTTAAACAATTATCTATGGAGCCCAAACTAATGGTTTCTCCATCCTGCCGCACCACATCCTGTTAGTATTTTTATAGGCAATAGAAAGCCACTAATGATCCTCAGCACAATGAAATGAGCTCAGCAGTACTATCCAGGCAGCAGGGATCGATTTTAATTATGTTAGAATTTGACCTTTCTATTTCTCAACCCAAGCTCCTTTCAGTGACAGAAATATCTCGTTGCCACCACAATCTTGACTTTGCCACCTACTACCTGTCTGACCTTGGACAAACTCCATAACCTTTATGGCCCTCATTCTTCTCAACTGTGAAATAAAGGAATGCAATAAGGTGACCTCTAAGGTCCTTTACCATTCTAAATTGATGGTCCTATCATCTTAAGTGGAAAAGGGTTTCTTAGAAAAAGAGAAATGATGAAATAACAAATGGTGGTTGGAAGAAAAAGAACTCTGGATGTCGATTCGGGAGACCTGGATGCAAGTGCTGGTTCTGTAACTACCTGTGACCAGGGGCAAATCATCTCATCTCTCAGTCTCAGTCTCCTCATCTGTAAAATGAAGAGGTAGGACTGGCAGGCCTCTGAGGTCTCTTACAAGTTTTAAATCTGTGATTCCTCAAGCCATCCTTATGCAGAAATAGTTGAGATAGGGGCAGTTAGGTGGCATAGTGGAGAGAACACCGGCCCTGAAGAAAGAAAGAAACAAAGGGAAAGAGATAATGGATGGATGGATGGATGGGAGGGAGGAAGGGAGCAGGGAGGAAGGAATAAGAAATAGCTGGGGTGATGGTATTTAACATGGGAAGTGAAATAGAGTTTAAAAATTCTAAAAACAATCTCTGTGATGCTGTAACCTAGAGAAACTAAAGCATGAATCTGAGTCTGGCTGGAGTCTGCCAATGAATGCCCTGTTTGCTTTATTTAGAATGCTAGACCTGCCCCATGCTGGGCTCTTCATCACCTAGATGGTGATCAGATTAATCTGGCTTTCAAATGAAGGATGAAAGAGTATGGGAAGAGGTCCCAAGAGGAAGGAGCACTGAAAGGCTATTAGGATCACAGACCAAGTTGTAAGGGACCTTAAAGGCCATGACTGCAATTATTCAAGGCAAAGTAATAAGGAATTAAACTGTGGTGATGGCAGTAAGAATGGAAAAATACAGACTGCTGACATGATGCATGTATTAAACTAACATTTTTATTCTTATCCTTAACCATGCATAGACTATTTCCATGAGTTATTATCCCATTAAGGGTGTATTGGGATAGCAGAAAAAGTGGAGGATGAAAATAATAATGTGCATAATTCAGACACAAAAATAATTTTCATCTGAAATATTCAGATGATTATGAAAATGGGAGAGACAGATTAGGTTGTGTCTATATGATGTTCCCACAGCAATTGAAAATGAAATTTTTGGTTACTTTTATTGGCTCTTTAGTCTTCTGTGCCAAATAGCTAGTCTGTCTGACTTTCATCACTGAATAGATTGACTAATTGTTCTGAAGATAGCAAGAACTAGAAAAGAATGACTATGCTGAGCTTTGCTTCATGGAGAGAGAGGAAGGGGTCTTTTTCATCTGGAGGAGCACCAGTCATTTAAAGGGCCCACTCCTTGGCCCGGGCTCTAGGCCACCATGTCTTAGGGTTTCTTGGCCACCATGCCCTTCTCCCAGAGTTACAACCAAAATTAACTATCCATTTCCCTCCAAACCCCTTCCCCTAGTAGAGTCAATACCAGCCCTCCTCAATCCCTCCCCTCTTCTGCCCTTCCTTTCTGCAGTGCCCTCTGAGACCTTCCTCTATTGTTAACACCCCACCCCTTTCATTGTAAATCTCTTCCTCTCAAATATTTCACACCTCCTAATCACTCCAGAAGATGCCACATTTCTTAGCATCTTTTCCAAGACTAGCAGCTTCTTCTCTTCCACTCCAACACAGTCAAAAGATGATGGTGTACTCCTTGCTCCCCACAAACATGAATATCTTCCTTCTTTCCTTATCTTAAGTTTATAGGAGTAAGAAGAGTAGGACACATGGGAGAAATATTGTTAAGGTAGAAACAAGATTTGGAAACTGATTATACATATAGGGTGAGAGTGAAGAGTTAAGGATGAAACTAAGGTTCAGACCTAGGTCACAAGAAGGACAGTAGTGCCCTCAACAACAGGAGAGAAGTTTGGAAGACGAAAAGGTTTAAAGGGAAAGATAATGAATGCTGTTTAAGATGTGTTGAGATTAGATGCCTATAGATCATCCAGTTCAGAATGTCCAGTAGATAATTCATGATGTGGAACTAGAGCTCAAGATAGAGATTATAGATATAGATGGATAGATGCATATGAGTCATCAGGTCATTCAGCACCCTCCAAGCCACTGTCTTTCCTCCCCATTAAGTTCAGTACCAATGCATGGTCTTCTTATCCACCCCAACCCCCACCCTCTTCAAAAACTATAATGTTCTGGTTCTTCCACCTACTTGACTTCCCTATCATTCTAGAGTCTACCTCTAGTATGGGTCTATCTTTAGAATTTGACGCACACACGCACGCAGAGTATTACATCCATGTATATGCAAATAGGCACACACTAGTTGAATTGTTTTCACCAGGTACCAGAATTTCCAGTAACAGCACTTATTCTGACCTCTTATTTTTATGTTATTGGCACATCAATATAAACATAAAGGTGTGAGAATTAAGTCATGTTCCTGCCCTCAAATCACTTTGCATTTACTCTGTATTGTGTACCTTTCCTTCTGTAGACATTTTGTTTCCCACAAATACAATATAATCTCTCCGAGGGTAGGGACTGTTTAATTCCTGTCTCTGTAGCCCTAGCACCTGGCACACTTCCTGGCACATATTAAGCTCTCAATAAATGCTGATTAAATTAAATTTAATTGAATAGTGTTTGAATAGCTGACAGTCCCAATCCTCTACCTCACTCTCTACCCACACACAACATAGATAAAGACAGAGGCTCTCTAAAGCAAAGTTCCTTAAACTATGGTTCACAACAGTTTTGGGGGTCAGAAAAAAGTTGGCAACAGTAAAAGGTTATGTATACTGATTTTACATACCTATGTACCCAGGGGCGCATAAAAATTTCTAGGGTGAAAAGAGGTCTCTAGTGGAAAAAGTTTAAGAAGCCCTGGCCTAGAGTATGAGGCTTACAAGTGCACAGCTCTCTCGTCTTCTCCCCACTGCCAGGGGGTGAGGGCTGGGGTCCAGGCAGAAGTTTTCCCAAAACGGCTGAGGATGGCTGCTGTATTCTCAGCTCTCCTTTTGGGTAAAAGATCTAGAAAGGAAGTTTTTCTCAACATACATTGGAGGAGTAATGAACTCTATCTCTGGGCTCACGGTGACAAGGAATGGAGAGATGAGCCATGCCAAGATTGCAGCCACCTTCATGAGGGGAGTAGCACCTGAGTCAAGCCAAACCAGGGACTATTGTGAAGGTACCATGACCAGGAGTCACAAGAAGAGAGACCAGGAATGTGGAGATGAGCAAGCACTTCACCAAAAATCTTCAACCTCATGGCCTTTCATCAATCTCTTCCAGCTGCAGAGAGACTGAACCCAAGCTTGAGTTTGGAAGTGATTCGATCCAATATTACTCTAGGGGGTGGAGGATGGGAAACGGGATAATGTTGTCCGCTTTCTTGAGTATGGCTGATAATATTTCTCTTACTTTAATATTGATCAATGTCCTTATTAAATGCTTTTTGCTTCAATGTTTTTTGCCTAAGTGAGTAATGAAAACAGGCCTGGGTTAACCAGAAATTCCCACCTTCCAACTAGATGGGAGCAAATGAGCCAAATGAAGTAGTCTTAAAAAATGTTCACAGTTTAAACACATTAAGGAATCCACAGGCTACAGACACATGGTACAGAAGCTTGCTCCAATGACACCTTTGCCGAGGGTCATACAGCTAGTAAATGTCTGAGGCTGGATTTTCATTCAGATATGGCACCATCTACCTATAACTATTACTATACCTGTACTTAGTACTACTGCCTTACATTAATATAGTTCTTATAGTTACAAAACACTTTCTTATTATCCTGAATTGATTCTGACAATTGTTTTACAAAATAATAGAGACAATGTGGAAGAGGAAAAATGGAAAAATAATGAATATGGAATTGGAGGGCCTACATTCCATGCATCAAATCAATCAACAATGATTTATTAAGTACCTACCATGTGACACATGCTAAAGGCTAGGGATACAATAATAAAAATGTGACAGATTCTTTAAGAAGCTTATATACTATCAATAGTCACATAAAAATACTCTAAATAGTTAATGATTACAGAAATGGAAATTAAAACAACTCTGAGGTACCACCTCACACATAGCAGATTGTCTAACATGATAGAAAGGGAAATGTATAAATGTTGGAGGCATATGGAAAAAGAGAGACACTAATGCCCTGTTGGTGGAATCATCAACTGGTCTGACCTTACAGAAGAACAATTTGGATTGCCTTGCTCCAGGGAGGGCCTGTTGAAACTAGATAACAAAATTTATAGTGCTCATAGCATAGTTGTGTCACTTCTTACTAACCCTACCCATCATCTACTGTAGAACAGTTATGGCAATTTATAGCAGAAACACCTGGCAATGGTAGATATGTTTAATGTAGCTCCAATCCCCAAACTCTCATGTAGAGAAAAGGAAATGTGTAATTTCCTAAGCAGAGTGATCTCACTATACGAGATATACTTCTATCCTTCTGACCACAGAAGAAAGATTTGATTCATTCAGTCAATAAACATTTATGAAAACAGCAATATTTTAACAATGATCAAATGTGAAAGACTTAGTGATACTAATCAATACAACGATCCAAGATAACTTCAAATGAGTCAGGATAAATAATGTTATCTATCTCAAGAGAGAGAACTGGCAAATGCTGAATGCAGATTGAAGTATACATTTTTTCACTTGCTATATTTTTCTTGCACTTTTTTTTAATGTGGCTAATATGGAAATATGTTTTGCATGACTTCACATGTATAAGTGATGTTATATTTCTTGCCTTCTCAATTGGTTAAGGGAGAGGTTATAAGATAAGAATTTAGAGCTCAAAATTATAAAAAGTGAATAAGTTATAGTGGGAATGGAGGGGGGAAGAAAAATTGGAACACAAAGTTTTTTTAAAAATTGATGTTAAAATTTTGTTTTGACATATATTTTGAAAAATAAAATTCTATTCAAATAAAAAAGTGAATAAGTAACAATTAAAAAAACAAATAAACATTTATTAAGCACCCACTATGTGCCAGGCACTATGCTAAGGTCATTTCCTGGACAGAACAAACTTTGTGAGTTGACTTGAAAGTGGATAAGTCCCACTACTAGAGTTCTAAGATTTGAGAGGTTGAGTACTTGATCATGTGTGAGGAACAGCAAGTAAACCAGCATGGCTAGACTATAGAGTATGTGTGAAGAGGAGAAAAATGTGTAAGAAGACAAGAATAGTAAAAAGGTCTAGGTCATGAAAAATCTTGAAGGGAAACAGAAGACTTTATATTTGATCCTAAAGGTTTAAAAAAACACTTAGGAGTTTACTGAATAGTGGGATAATAGAAGTAGTTCTGTACTATAGGAAAATCACTTTGGTAGTGTTTTGGGGGAACCACGTGGTTCCTGTACCGTATCTTACATAGAAAGCAGGCTCAGTGAGTTGTGAAGATTGTACAAGTCCAAAAGAAAGGGGATCCATCAGTTTTTCAGCAGTCACCAATGTATGATTACCTTCAGGCCAAAACCTAATCCAGCGAACAGGATTATGAGTAGTGAGAAGATGGTATGTTATATGAATAGTTTCTCTATCTGGAGAGGATGCAATCTCCTTAAGCACAGAGATTGTTTCCATTTTGTTTTTGTATCTTCCAGAGCCTACCCACAGTGCCTGGAATATAATAAATGTTTGATAAATGGTTGTTTCAAAACAAAACAAAACAAAATTTTAAATAAATGTTTTTTGATGATAAGAGTTGATGAACTGAAAACACACAGCCATGATTTTCAGCTAAAATATCACACACCATTTTCTTCAGAAGATACATAGAAATCACATTTAGCATAGTCAGAACTATCAAGTTTCCTGCCCCAGAACCAGAGTGATCTATCATTAAATTAGTTATTCTTGTAGAATCTCAAGAAATGGGAAATGAGTAATACTACAAGACTCCTTTTAATGTGGAATTTTAGGCATGTGAATAAAACTAAGAGCTCAATTAAGAATCTTTAAGCATTTTATTGCAATTCTGTTTCTCTCAAGAAAGAATCCCATGGTTATTTTTTACTGTCTTATTCTTTAGCATATTTAAAGAATAATTTCTAAAAATGTTTATCTATTTTTTCTTCATAAGGAAAAAGCCTTGCAGCATCTAGCCCTATTGATCAGGGACAAAGCATAAGGGACCAATTTCACAAAGGCAGGGTATGGGAACTTAATATTTCCAACCAATGAAAAGTCAGATGGAATATGGCACTTCTGGCATGGAGATTGAAGCTGACCTGGCTTTAGCCATTTTTAATGTCCAAAGGACTGTATGTAGCACGATGAATATACGGGGGTTTTGTTGTTTTTGTTCAGTTATGTCCAGTTCTTCATGACTGAATTCCTTGGCAAAGAAACTGGAGTGTTTGCCATTTCCTTCTCCAGCTAAATATACCTTTCTACCCATACAGGATTCTACAACTCCTTAAAAACTCTCCAGGGGGGCAGCTAGGTGGCGCAGTGGATAAAACACAAGCCCTGGATTCAGGAGGACCTGAGTTCAAATCTGGACTCAGACACTTGACACTTACTAGCAGTGTGATCCTGGGCAAGTCACTTAACCCTCATTGCCCCACCAAAAAAAAAAAAAATCTATTAAAAAAACCCTCCAACTCCAAAACAGAGATCTCAAAAACATTAAAGAACTTATAGATAGCAAGAAATCCTTTTTATACTAAAATGTTATAGTAATATATTATTTTATACCAAATATACTAATATATTATTCATATGCTATACTAACAATATATTAATATACTATTTTATACTGTGAGAAAATTATTAATAATAGGGGTTTGGGGACTTGCCAGGGCCCCCCCCCCACCTCACTGAGAGAGCCACCCTGACCTTTCTTAAGGTTAGCCTGGAGTCAGGAAGTTACCTCATTCAAAACAACACCTACCAGAAAGTCTTGGGCCAGAAGATCTGTTCTCTGGCTCTGACATCAGCACAACTGCACCGAACCACCCTCAAATCCAGTGAACCAATAGATTTCAATGATGCTAGCCAATTAGCTTTGAACAATGTATATGGGCGGGCTCTGCTCCTGCCCCCAATGAGCTTGCACAGACACTCTCTCTCTTGTCCTGGGAATGCGGAAGGGGAGCCAGGTGGCCCATTTCTCTCTCTCTATCTCCCCTAGACCCTAACTAGGCTTTCCTATCTTTCAGAGCCATGTGCGCTCTCTTTACTAATATTTAATATGCTTTAATAAATGCTTAATGCTCCAAAACTGGTGCAGTAGCCTCTAATTTCTTTTTTTTTTTTTTTTGGTGAGGCAATTGGGGTTAAGTGACTTGCCCAGGGTCACACAGCTAGTAAGTGTCAAGTGTCTGAGGCCGGATTTGAACTCAGGTATTCCTGAACCCAGGGCTGGTGCTTTATCCACTGTGCCATCTAACTGCCCCCTCTAATTTCTAAGTAATAAATATATGATAAACCCCTGCTAATTTTCCCTACACTTGGTACAGTAATTGGGCAACCACATAAAGTTTTACTTGCCACAATACTAAATCATTCTACCCCCACTAAAATTCAAATTTGATTTGACACCATTTATCAAAAGCCTACTGTGCACAAGGCACTGTAGTTAGCTTTGGGATTGCCAGGATAAAAGGAAAAAAGTCCTTGCCTTCAGGAAGCTTGTATTCTATATGTGAAACACTTCTTGCAATGAAATAATGCCTTATCGATAGCTATGACAATGAAATAGAAGTTCTAGTGGGTCCTATCAGGCAAGACAGTATAAAGTGGAAGTGGACTATGTGGATTAATGGTAGAACATCATGGCTTGATATGAAAAATCCCATCACTAAAGCCTTTGACCACAAAATTATGAGTATTTTTGGCCACAGCAACAGCCCACAATGGTGAAATTGGTGATCTTTAAAAGGACTGAAACACTCTGACTTTGTTTACATGAACAGAATGACTCAATCAGCAATGTGTGTCTCAGATGAACTTCATATATCATAAAGAATGTCACCTCAGTGCTACTCAGTCCTCTGTATTCCTCTCCTCATAACAAATGCCATTTACATAGACAACTCGGTTATTTAAGAGTCAACTGGCATTTGGAAAATATTGTGCATGATTCTTTCCCACTGTGTTTCCATAAAGAAAAGAGATAAGAGCTTTGTCCTCCCTACAGGCTCCTTTCCTTTCCATCCAATGGCACCCCTTAAGCAGATAGACTTCTGGTCCTAACGCCATTGTATTTCTAAAGTAGGATTCACTATGTCCAAGATGGGCTTTTTAGTCCTTTTTATTCTTCCATCTTCATGTTTATTTCCTGGGTCTACATGAAAGGATTTTTTTTTCTTTAACCATTTCACCCTCTGAAATCTCATCCCACTCTGACATTCTGTGACTCATTATTGATGTTCTTGATGTATTTTTATAGATAAGATGTTGGGCCAGGCATGGAAATAAAGAAAAAAGAAGAAAAATGCCAATGACATTTTAAGTCCCTCCCCTTTTCCAAATGTGTATACCATTAATTCTGGTTTGTTTTGTTTAAATAGTATTTTATTTTATTCTTTCCAATTACATGTAAAGATAGTTTTCAACATTCATTTTTGTAAGATTTTGAGTTCCAAATTTTTCTACCTCCCTCCCTTCCCTCCTCCATTCTGAAGCCAGCAAACAATCTGATATAGGTTAGACATTACAATCATATTAAACATATTTCCACAAAAGGAAAAAAACACAACAAAAGTGAAAATAATATGCTTTAATCTGCATTCATATTCTGTAGTTCTTTTTCAGGATGTAGAGAGCATTTTCAATCGTAAATCTTTTGGCATTGTCTTGGATCATTGTATTGCTAAGAAGATCTAAGTCTATCACAGTGGATCATCACACAATGTTGTTGTTACTGTGTACAATGTTCACTTGGTTCTGCTCATTTCACTCAGCATCAATTTATGTAATTTTTTTCTGTATCATCTACTGGCCTTTGCATGTCATTGTCAGCTTCCGCAAAACTCCCAAAAGTCCCTATTTCATTTCTTATGCCAACCCATGACATATCAAAACCATGATGAGGAAAGTTTTGATATGGAAGGGATAGCTATAAATTCATAAATTAATGTCCCATTTATCATGCATGTATTTAATTTGTATTTGCTTTGTATATACTTATACGTGTATGTGTTGTTTCCTTCATCTGAATGTAAGCTGCTGGAGGGCAGGGAATCTTTCATTTTTAATTTGTGTCTGCAGTACCTAGCACAGTAGACATTTAATAAATGCTTAATGATTGATTGATTTATACTGCCCTCATTTAAGTCATTCAGGTCATTAATAGATGAAAATGTGCTTAAATTGCACAAGCTTATTAGAATAAGAGTGTATACTAAATATTTTAGCTGGGATCCAGGATCAGGTCTTTGTTTATTCACCTATGTAAAAAGATACTATCAAGAAATGGAAAATAAATGTTACCTCCCCTAGCTATTCATTTTTTTTTTTTGCTTTTCACAGGAAAATTGAGATCAAATTTAATCAAGGTTTAAAGTCCAATATTACTATAAAATTATCTTAGTGTGGTACTGTGCTAGTGAACAGGGTTGTCAGTCACTCTTCATTACCCATCTCACCTATAGGGTACCAGCTACCCCTTACCTTGACTGTGACCATTTATCTAGTAAATTCCTTGGCTCTTCCTCTCTGGGAGGAACTTTCCCCTCAAACAAAAGCTAGCAAAAATGACACACACACACAAATACTGTCTCAGTATTAGCCCAAGTCACAGGACCACGACCTTTCTCACTGGTTACTCATTCATTGCCCAGAGTATATTCTTTCTCTGCTCTGGGAATCTGTAACAAAGAAAACAATCTCTCTCTCTCTCTCTCTCTCTCTCTCTCTCTCTCTCTCTCTCTCTCTCTCTCTCTCTGTGTGTGTGTGTGTGTCTCTCATTTGCCTCTTTTGGATTTTGGGGGTTTTTTACATTAATGCATATTTATGGAATAAAACCTGCATTTCCATAACAGAGTACAATAAAAATATGACTGAAAATGAAACTGCAAATCTACAGAGCACAACTTGCTGTTCATCTCAAATACACAACAAAATTATCATGTAAATTTCTTTTTTTCTTCTTTTTTCTACCCTCCCCTGACCCTGCCCTAGAGATGGCTACCATTAGACACATATAGGTGTATGTGTATGTGTGTGTGTGTATAGTAGTAGGCCTCCACCAGTCGAGGACGACCATGGATCAGCGCCTTGTAGAGCCACAGGCCACAGTGTGACTGTGCAGTCCAATATGGGAACCGCAGCTCCTGAGTGACTTACAACCAGTAACTGCCGCATCCCATGGTTGTATCTACCCCATGAGGAGTAGCTGGAGTATCCTCTCCAGGGCGCTGGCCTGGGCAGATCAATATGGAAAACAAGCTGTTGGCCATGCAGCAGGTTTTCCCTCTCTGAGACATTGGTGGATCCAAAGGAGAGGCAGAGCCAGTACAGTTTGGCACCAGTGCCGCCGCAGGAGTTGCCAGAGGGATGTGATGTCCAATATCCAACTGCCTAAGGGACTCTGACTCCTGATTTTTCCTCGGGGTTAACTCCCGAAGTCTTTCCCATATATGGGTATAGCTGCAAGGCAGCAGAGGTTTAAAATCAGGGTTTCCTTCCCCTAGGTGGGTTGCCTGCCAAAGCTAATGAGCCCCACCTGCCCGAAGCGACTGGTTTTAAGGCGCCAGTGACTCTCCTTCACCCCTTCTTCTGTTAGTGAAAACAGTTCCACCACGAGAAGTCCAGGATTTGGGCTTTGGTTGTCAGAAATTATTTGAGACACATGCCATTGGAGCATTTTATAGAGAGTGGGAGCTTATCCCCACTCCCACCCCGGCATGACAAACCTTTGGAACATATATATATGTGTATATACACATATAAAATTATTCTATACATACTTCTATTTGTTAGTTCTTTCTCTGGATGCAGATAAGAGTTCTTCTTCATATGTCCTTTATAGTTAATTTGGATATTTATAATAGTCAAAATAACTTATCCACTTCAAGTTGTTCTTTTTTTATTTCTTAGGGATTACAAGTATTTTTATTTTCATCTAACAGATGAGGAAAATGAGACTCAGGGATATTAATTCCCAGCCAAAGTTTTCAATTAGTGTGTTAGTATTTAAACTTTGTGCTCCTGACTCCACATTCAATACTCTTTCCATTTCTTTTAATGCATTATTAATAAGTTACAATATACAACTCTTCTTCTCCCTGTGTCCCTCTACCACCCTTTGAATAAATCAAGATTGAGATTCAGATCATTTAGTATTCATCATCTCTATACCCACCATTCCTGGCCATTGTCATATCTTGCTTTTGTCTACCAGTCCCTTCCTCTGCTCCAAGAGAGCAGCCACTACATTGGTGCTCTGAGTTTTTTATTTAGACTTTTACCATCTCTCTCCCAAAATAGACTTACAGCCACCCTATTCCTCAGCCATATTTATGCCATGGAATTCTACACACACATATACAACCCTCAGCCCCTTTACCACTAGCTCAAGGAACAATCAAATCAATACCATCATTACCACTATTCCCACAAAAGATGTAACAATCAATTGTTCTTCAACATCAGTCCCCATCTATTATAACTTCCCTGAACAAAACAACCCTCTCTGGTTACTACTTGCCCATACATATCCTTTTTTTCAAGGGAAATGCAAACTCCTTAAGGGTAGGAACTATATTTATGTTTGTATTATATCCACATATTTTAGCACAGTTCCTGGCACAGAGAAAACATTTCATAACTTTTTTCATTCATTCATTCATTCTTCAAAGTTTGTTTCCTACAACTTGTTTCCTATAAGTTTATTTTTCATAATTGATAACCATATACTATCACTGGAAGAATTATGGCATTTTTGGTCATTGGTGTTGTTGTCACCATGGTTACAGAAATAAACTTGGTAAGACATAGTGGTCATCATTTTCACCATTACCATTTGGAATCCTATCTTTCCTCTGTTGAATTCTGGGCCCATCTCACTGTCCATCTTCAGTCTGCACCATGGATCATCTGAGTGTTGAGAAATTTTGATTCTTATAAATTTATCTAACTTACTTTCTTTAAATGTCTGTCAGAAATTATAATTAACTTTGAAACAAGATTTTCTAATCTGGTCCATTGATGTCCTAGTGATGTCAAGAGACAGCAAGGAGATTCCCCCAGAATGGTGGCTGGACTTGTAAAATGACATGACTGAGAGTCATCCAGGATGCATAGACAGGGATGGACTGAAATCTCAACCTTCAAGTGCCCTGCACAAAGGAATATCTCCAACATCATTCTTAAAACAATAACGCTATTAGTGTGAGCAATGTCCTCTTGGGCCTGCTCAATTTGTTCTTCATTATTTAATGCAAGTCTTTCCATGTTTTTTCTAAGATTGTTGAGTACTTCATTTCTTATAGTAGAGTAGTGTTCTATCACTATCATATACAATTTGTTCAGCCATTCCCCAATTGATATCTCTCTTCTCTCTGTCTCTCTCTCTCTGTGTCTCTCTGTCTCTCTGTCTCTCTCAGAAATAGCAACTGGCAAAGTATCAGAGTTTTCCATCTCTCTTTTGCAGTCTTCTAATTCTGTCCTCTCAATCATATTCAAAATAAATATACCCAGATTAGAAAATCTTGTTTCAAAGTTAATTATAATTTCTGACAGACATTTAAAGAAAGTAAGTTAGATAAATTTATAAGAATCCAAATTTCTCAACACTCAGATGATCCTGCCCTCTCTGAAGAAGGGAGTGAGGGAGCCTAAGAGAATAAAAATTTTTTAAAATATTACCTTATGGTGTTTATTCTGAGATTTCAGCAACATTCCTGACATGCCTCATATTCTACCTGCCATCTCAGCCCTGATCCTATAGTTTAGCACTGATAACACATGGTACCCATCTCAGTACACTCTCCTAGCTTTGCCTCCCCACAAACCCCTAAGATGGAAGTGAATAGCTTTCAATCAATAGGCCCCACCATACAGAGTCACAGCAAATTCCTTGGAGACCAAAAAAGGAACACTGATAGGATGGGGAGAGGGGAGGATTCCCTCCAACTAGAAGACATTCATCTTCAGCTTCCAGACATCCCTGACAATGCCAAGACAGCACCACATTCAGTACAAAATTCTTGTTTCTCTTCTATATCACTGAGCTCTGAAAGAGAGAATTATTAAGTTTAAGGTAATGGCCCCCAAACCACAGGTCTAAGACCCTTGGGAGTTGGGGAGTAATTTCAAGGAATCTGCAAGCCATCAATGCTTTAAAATTGTTAATTTAGTCTTTATTTAGCTCCCACAAAATATGCAGAATGACAACATAATAAGTAAGTATTTTAACAAAAATGTCTCTCTGAAAACCCAGGACAAGGATATTTGGTGTCAGCAAATCTATTCAGGTCTTAGCCTAAAGGCATGGGAAGCCATAAAATGAGATGAGTATAGCTAAGACAATGGGGACCTAGTTTAATGAATAATTTCTTGCAGATATGAACATCACTATTACTTCAATGTAAATAGATATTATTTTGATCAATGACATGCAAATTCACTAGAAAGCACAGCTGAACTGATGGTAATGGATTTTTGTCAGTCTATACCTTTTTCACCAATAGATTCTAATAGAACACCTAATAGAAGGGGGATATGTGATTTTTTTTACATCAAAAGAGGATCATCAGGCCTGAGAAGGTTGTGAGTTACTAGCAAAAGGTATATTTTTAAATGTTATTGGGCATAGACACCAAAGAGAGGGAGACTTAATTTCTAACATTAAGATAAAAAATAGTAATCTTCAACTTATATTGAATTGCTGGAGTTCTTAAGGGGGATGGGGAGGGAGGGAGGGAGGAAGAGAATTTGGAACACAGTTTTAAAAATCGATGTCAAAATTTGCTTTTACATATAACTTGGGGAAAAATTCTAAATAAATAAAAATAAATATAACTTAAAATTGTCATTTCTACTGTTCTCAGCTCCTGGATGAAGCAAATAAATGATAAAGTTAACAAATATTTATTTTACACTCACTGTGTACAAAACTCCATACTTATCACTGTATGGAGTGAAATTCAAGTTAAATAATTGAGAATTTCTTAGTTCATCAACAAGGTTGTTTGTGAGGAATGCACTTTGTACATTGAAAAGTATACAAATACAAATTTACATTGAAAGAAAAGGAAGGTAATTGGAAATACTGCCCTATAAGAAAAAATGGAGGGGCAGCTAGGTGTCGCAGTGGATAGAGCACCAGCCCTGGAGTCAGGAGAACCTGAGTTCAAATCCGACCTCAGACACTTGACACTTACTAGCTCTGTGACTCTGGGAAAGTCACTTAACCCTCACTACCTAACCAAAAAAAAGAAAAAGAAAAAGAAAAAGAAAAAGAAAAAGAAAAAGAAAAAGAAAGAAAGAAAGAAGAAAATGAAGTGGGGGAAGGGAAAGACATGATAGCATTCTTTAAGAAATTGAAGGGCTATCATGTGGGAAATATTATATTTGGCTTCATAGGAAAAAACTAGGAAAACTGAGAAAGGTTACAGTGAGGCAGATTTAGTTTCCATTTAAAGAAAAAATGCTTTAAAATTAGAGCTCTCCAAATGTGAAATGTACTGCCTTCAAAGGTAATGAATGAGTTCTCCATCATTGCTCAAGTCAAGGCTGGACAATCATTTGTCCACCTCTTGGATTTTTTATTTACTTTAAAGGCTCAACTCAAGCATTATCATCTATATGAAGCCTTTTCTGATCTCTTCAGCTATTCTGTCCCTCCCCTCCTCAAAATTTATTTTTATGTGTCCTATATGTACTTCTATAATAATGGTAATATTTATATTTAAGGTATGCAAATCACTTTAGAAAAATCTCATTTTGTCCTCATAATGATCCTGAAACGTAGGTGCTATTATTATGCTCATTCTACAGATGAGGAAATTGAGTCAGCCTGTTTAAATGATTTATCCATAATCACAAAGCTGGTAAATATCTGAGGCAAGATTTGAACTCGGGTCTTCATGATCCCAGATTTAGCACTTGAATTGCTATACCATGTAGCTGACTACTTCTTTATGTATTTGTCTTCACTAAAGAATGTAAGGGTAGAGACTTTTATTTTTCCTTTGTATTCCCAGGGTCTATTACTTTCTTTTATGTAGTAAGAGCTTAATAGCTGCTTCTTGCTTGCTTGCTTGATTGATTGATACAAGAGATTGCTATTCAATGCCAGTTGGACTAGATGGCCTCCCCAAATCCTCCTAATTATGAAATTCTTTCCTTCCTTAACTTATCCTAGCCTATCTTGTCCTGTCACCTCTAGTAACAATGTGTAGTTTGATTTCATAGTCACCATTTATATTTTTGTGCAAAAGGAGAATAAAAAGCTTATTGCCTCATGGCAATAAAGTCATCATATTGAATTAGAAGTCTGCAAATCAGATGATCTATTTATTCCCCATTATTCTTACTCTAGGACCCACCACCTGTCTCTTCCTATAATAAATTACCTGCAAGACATCTGTCTGCCACCCCCTGACCTTTTTCATGCTCTTCATTGTGATAAAATGACACCATTCCTTCCATGGATGCCCATTTATTCTTTTGAAAAACCAAGATAAAGGTATTGACTGTTACTAGATAAATAGCATGATAGAGTCAAGGGAATCCATAAAAGTAGGTGTTAAAACTATTTACAAAGCTAGGGTATGTAATTACATATACAGAAAAATGGAATCAAATGTGATCTCTTAGAAAAAGCAGATGATTCTGAGTCCTTCTCTGTCTCAAAAGATAATAGAAATTTTACCTGTTTTAATCTCCTTGTATTTTTTCCCACATCACAAGTGCTGACATAGTAGAGTCAAACTATTAACCAGCTGGAGGTAATTTCAATGCTAATTTTTATTTGTTGAAACAGGGAGATATAGAGATGGAGATAGAGAGATACATGATAGATGATTGATAGATGATTAGATAGATAGATAGATAGATAGATAGATAGATAGATAGATAGATAGATAGATAGATAGATAGATAGATGGATGGATGGATGATAGAGTATATATACATATATGTATATGTGTGTGTAGATTTGCCTTTGACATTTAACTCTGCCTTTGAAATACCATCAGTGCAAGTTCAATCAGGAAACAAATTAAATTTAACTAACTTCACAGCTGGCTTTTTTTTTTTACATTTTAATGAACTGTAGCTGCAGAAGATGGGTAACATCAGTCATTTCTATAATAAAATTTCAAAAGCCCTTATCTTTCCACTCCATAAATTCTGAATGTGAAATGTAATGCTATTATGATCAATAGCTTTCCCTGACTTAAGTTATATCTTCCTCCCAAAAATGCTGCAG
The DNA here is from genome assembly GCF_019393635.1 of Dromiciops gliroides. NCBI lineage: Eukaryota > Metazoa > Chordata > Mammalia > Microbiotheria > Microbiotheriidae > Dromiciops > Dromiciops gliroides. The sequence continues at coordinate 680,929,444 of NC_057861.1, read as the reverse complement.
GATTTACAAATGTTTTATGAGAGGTTAAATTAACTATAGAAATAAACCTGTAATAATGAGAATATTGAGCTACTGGGCAGCTAGTTGGCACAGTGGCTAGAATACCAAGCCTGGAATCAGAAAGACCTGGCAAATCTGGACTCAAACTTACTAGCTGTGTGACCCTGGGAAAGTCACTAAACCCCTATTTACCTCAGTGTCCTGGTATTTAAAATGGGGATAATAATAGCACTTACTTTCCAGAGTTATTGACAGGATCATGTGAGATAATAATTGTAAAGCACTTAGTACAGTTCCTGTTCCATAGTAAGTGCTATATAAATGTAATTGCTATTATTTTTATTATTATTAGAACTGGAGACACTAACTAAATAAAAATAATGATATTAATATCCCCTATTTATATAGCACTAAAAAGTACTTTGCAAAGACTTTTGCATACATTTATTCATTTGGCCATTATAAGTCTGAGACCAAGGTTCTATAATCATTCCCATTTTACAGATCAAGAAATTAAGGCTCAATGATGTTAAATGGCTTGCCCAGGGTCACAAAGTTAGGATTTAAACCCAGTTCTTCCTGAACTCCAGGTACAGCTCTTGATGTACCCTATTGCACCTATATATGACCATAGACAAGTCACTTCCATTCTCTGAGTCTCAGTTTCCTCATCTGTAAAAATGGGGTAATAGCTAGACTACCTCAAGAAGTTGTGGTGAGACCTGACTAATGTGGAAATATTTTGCATGAATACACAGGCATAACTTATATTGAATTGTTTGAGTTCTTATGGGGATGGGGGGAGGGGGAGGGGAAGAGAATTTGGAACACAAACTTTTAAAAATCAATGTTGAAATTTGTATTTACATGTAATTTGGGGAAAATAAAATTCTAAATCAATAAAAAATTAGGTTTTTTTGAAAAAGAAATGATGAGCAGACAGATTTCAGAAACCTGGAAAGACTTAAGTGTACTGATGCTGAGTGAAGTGAGCAGAACCAGAAGAACATTGTTACACAGTAACAGCAGCATTGTGTGATCAACTGTGATAGACTTAGCTCTTCTCAGCAATACAACGATCCAAGACAATTCCAAAGGACTCGTGATGGAAAATGCTTTCCACATCCAGAAAAAAGAACGGTGGATTCTGAATACAGATTGAACCATACTGTTTCTACTCTTTGTGTGTTTTTCCCTTTTGTTCTGATTCTTCTTACACAACATGACTAATGGAGAAACATGTTTAATGTGATTGTACATATATAACCTATATCAGATTACTTTCTGTCTTGGAGAAGGGGAAGGAAAGAGAGGGAGGGAGAAAAATTTGGAACTAGAAATCTTATAAAAACCAATATTGAAAACTATATTTATACGTAACTGGAAAATAATAAAATACTTCTGTTAATTTTTTAAAAAGAAGTTGAGGAAAGGACTATGTAAATTCTAAAATGCTTCCTAAGTGTGAATTAGCATAGTCATCTAAATACTAGTGAAAGCATATATGTGAATAAATGAATGAAAAGGCACTTAAATGGTTCTTTTAATCCAACCACTGAACTAAATGCTGAGGATATAAAAAGAAAAGCATGACAGTCCATGCCCTTGAGGGAAATGGCAATTGTGAGAAAGGCTTCAGGCAAACAGGCATACTGGGACACTGTTGATAGAGCTGTGAATTGGTCCAGAGATTCTGGAAAGCCATTTCTAACTGTGTCTATATATTCAGTTATACAGTACATACTCTTTGATATATCAGTAACACTACTAGATCTATAAAGGGAAAAAAGAAGACAAGGAGCCATATGTGCAAACACATTGTAATTTTGTGTGATGGCAAAAAACTGGAAACTAAAAGGGTGCCCCGCCCCAATTGGGAACTAGCTGAACCAAGTGTAGCATATGAATGCAATAGAATATTATTATACCTTAGCAAGTGAGAAAAAGGGTGGCTTAAAAGAAATCTGGGAAGATTTGTATGAATTGATGCACAGTGAAGTAAACAGAACCAATAAGACAATTTACATCATAATAATAACATTCTAAGGAAAAGCCACTTTAAAGACTTGAGAACTCTGATCAACAATGAACAACCACAACTCCAGAGGGCTGATAGGAAAGAATGTTACATACCCTCTGAAGGGAGAGATAATAGACTAAAGGGCAAAATGAAACATACATTTTTAAACGTGGCAAATGTGTGGATTTGTTTTGCTTTTCTATGCTTTTTTTGCATTTGGAGAGGGAAGAGGAGCTGGTGTTGAAATGGCAAAAAAAAAAGAAAGAAAGAAAGAAAAGAGGGTCATTCAAGAATTGTTTAAGTGAATAAAGAGGTATGAAGGAAGTTTATAAAGACAGACAAGCAGGATAGCTTTGAAAATAATATGTTGAATGTATTACACACTTTTCTTAAAATCAAGCTGTATGTAATAGATTCACATTTGTACATATAATCCTTTTCTGTTCTACTTTGTGTATGGAAATGTGCTCTTTTTCTGGTGTTTGTTAATTTCAAAATAAAATAAAAAGATTGATGCCATAATCCTCTCTCCAAACCTTTCCCTTCTCTCTAACGTCTTTTTTTCTTGATGGCATGACCATCCTCCCAATTAACCAGACTCATGAAATCATCTTTGATTCTTTCCAGTCCCTCATTTACCCCTCTTCAAACACAAATATCAAATCATAAACCAGGTCCTCATGATTCTTCCTCCACAGCAGCAATTGCATCCATCTTCTCCTTTCAAATCCCATTATAACTATCGCAGTTCACACCTTCATCCTTCTCACCCAAGCTATTATGTCTCATAACCTGCTCTAGCATTACATATAAGATTGTTCAAGTTGGAAGGAACCTCAAAGTTGATCTAGCCCAACAGAATCATTATACAAATGAGGAAACTGAGGCCCAAAGTGTCTAAGTGAATTTTCCACACTCCCACAGCTGGCTCATGACAGAGCTAAGCACTGAGTCAGGATTCCTGATTCCTGAAGTAGAGCTCTTTTCACTAAGCCCCATTGGAGCTTCTCTCCAATCCATTCTTCATAGTCTTGACCAGATAATGTTAATAATACATCTGCATTGGGGGGCAGCTAGATGGCACAGTGGTTAAAGCACTGGCCCTGGATTCAGGAGTACCTGAGTTCAAATCCGGCCTCAGACACTTGACACTTACTAGCTGTGTGACCCTGGGCAAGTCACTTAACCCCCATTGCCCCGCAAAAAAAAAAAAAAAAAAAAAATCCCTTGGGCTTTCCTACAGCCTACTGAATAAAGTATCAACAACTTATTCTGGTATTCAAAGCTCCCTACCTTTGCATCTTGTCCTTTTTACATCTTCCACATTCATTAGTCCTTCATTCATCAAGAAATTATTAAGCATTCATTGTATGCCTAGACATTGGATCAATTCCAGGGAAGATAAAAAGTTTACACAGTCCTCACGGAGCTTACAGTCTAGTAGAAGGATAAGACACAAAAACAGATGTCTATACTCCATAAAATTGCATGATAAAGACCTTAGAGAGGTGAATAACATAGTTCAAGTGAAGACTGAAGGGAGATTCATTATCAGTTACAATGGAATCAGGAAGTATTTCCAGGAAAAAATGACTAAAGGATAGACAGAAATTCCAAAGGCATGGAGGGCGGGTGGCATGAGATAATGCTCAAAAGGTAAATATTATAAGATTGAAAAGCATTTGAGTGCTGGGCAAATGTATTCAAATTGTACATAGTAATGTACATATGTTACCTTAGAGTATGTACACATATATGTACATATATATATGCATGTGTAAGCATTTTAATTTTCAAATCTTATTCTCTTCCTTTCTTTTACTTTAAATCTAGTTTTAGAGGTAGAAGGGAATACATATGTGTGTAGATATAGATGTACATACATAAATATGTGTATATATGTATACATACACACCAGATAAGGAGATTATGTACAGGATGGGCCAAAAGTCACAACATTTTAATAACTTTTTGAAAATTATTTTTTCCTTATTTTTCACCATTTATGAAATGTAATTTTTCATACATAATGTAAACTCATTTCCTATATATACTGTCTATGATACTATGGTATTGTAAATTAAAAACAAAAAATAAAGGAGTTAAATATTGAAACCCCTTCATGACTTTTGGTCCACCCTGTGTATATACATACATATATGTATGTGTGTATGTGTATATAAGTGTATGTATATGTGCATATGCATTATAATATATCTAATGTATATATATATATTTTTAAGTGAGGCAATTTGGGTTAAGTGACTTGCCCAGGGTCACACAGCTAGTAAGTGTTAAGTGTCTGAGGCCGGATTTGAACTCAGGTACTCCTGAATTCAGGGCCGGTGCTTTATCCACTGCGCCACCTAGCCACCCCTGTATATATATTTTAATGTATCTAACCTATTATTACATAATCTCTTTATGCCTATCTTTACTTTTCTTATTCTTGCACTGCTATTCCAATCCTTGACATGGTGAACAGGGTTAAAAAAATACAAAATTGAGAGATCTGAGCTTCAGTCTCGGTTCTGCTGCTAGCCTATTCCATGACCTTAGGCAAGTCCTTTCTCTTCCCTGTCCCTAAGATTTTCTATATATAAAATAAGGGGACATCCTCAATGGTAGTTTAAGTCTCTTTCAAACTCTAAAACTTGATGTAAAATAAAAGAAAGGAAGAGAATAAGATTTGATCATTAAAATGCTCATGACCAAGTTTGGCAGAAGTCAGTATTATAATCTAAAATTCCATTTCTAGCATGTCAGCAATATAGACAGATTCAAGCAGCCGTGACCAATTCCCCAGCCCTGCACCTCAACAGCCCACTGGGGACTATATAAGTTAAGCATCCAACATTCCTTTTTTAATGAAATAGTTTCCCATTTTTGTTTCATTTTAGAATTGTCCTAATTAATCCCCCTGGGGACATATGAAACATAAATGCAAAACTAAAATGTCAAAGCAGTGATTGTGAATGCAGGTAATCAGGGGAATATAGAAATCTACCATTTGGATGATGTTTGAAGTGGCAATGAGACCTCAGCAAGGAGCAGGATTGAGCTAATAGGTCAAATGATGATGCACAGTTCTCTTCAGGGTGTGAAGATGTCAAGTTATAAAATCACTTGGGTTAATATGAAACCATTTCACCAATCTTTGCACATATACATTTCTCCATCTTTACAGCACTCTTTAGAGTAAGTCAGATTTACATTTCACTGTGCTCTCCTATTTCACAAATTGAACCATAGGGTAAGAGATAATTTTTTTACAACTGACATTTATATAGTGCTTTTCAAAATACTTTCCCCATAATGATCTTGTGAATTAGGAAGTAAAGATATCATTGCTCCTACTTAACAAATGAGGCAACTTCACTCCAGAGAGATCAGGTAATTTGCATGGGGCTCCACAGCTACCTAGTAATTTTGTTAAAATTTAAACACAGTAAAAATAAAAATAAAAATTTAAACACAGGTCCTGGGATACCAAAGACAGTGGTCTTTTAGCCACCCTACAGTTACATCTCTAGAATAATCCACTTCAAATCCATGAAGACCAAAAAAGAATCTAAAAAGGTAACACATAGCTCTCCTAAGAGTTTACTTCTCTAGCCATGGACAGCAGTTTTTGTTCTTCTACATAAAGAGACAGGGCTGAGATAAACTATTATTAATAACCAATGATTTGGGAAGATTCAGATTTCCCCCTTTTTCTTTTATCCTCATTTCAAATCTCAGTCTCTGAATGTTGAGCTAACTTTCTCCTCTGTCCAGACCCAACCCAGGTCAGGTAGCCATTGTGCTTTACTCAGGTTTGGGTGGGGATAATTTCTTTGAATAGATTGGCCAAATCTGGGGCTAACTTAGCCATAAATGACATATTCAAATTTCAGGTCCAGCCCCTCATTGTAATATTTATTCTCTCAATAATTGCTAACCAACCAAAGTTGATTGCCACCCTCAGGAACACTCCTCTTACAAAAGGGGGGGAAAAATTGTGAGCCCACCAACATGATTATCTTTGGTCTAAGAGAGCCAATCCTTTTATAAATAAACATGCTTATATTATTAATAAAATCATTAAGTTACCAAAAATTATGTCTCTAGAACCTTTTTAAATGCCACAGGGCATTTCCTGAGAGTCAGTGTGGAATGTGAAATATTATGCTATATTTATTTTTAAAAAAATGTATTTGGCTTGGAGTCAAGAGACCTAGGTTCAAATCCTAATACTTCCAAGGATCATAGATTCAGCATTGAAGGAAAACTTTAGGTCAACTAATCCAACCTCCTCAATTTAGAGTTGAGGACACTGAAATCCAGAGAAATTAAATGTCTTCCCCAAGGTCACAGAAGGAGTAAGTAGTAGAGGCTGGATTTGAACCCAACACCTCTTACTTTAAATCCAACACTCTCGTTGATCTACCAGTTGTCATAGATATTAACAAAGGCAAATTACTTAATCTCTCTGAACCTGGGCTTCCTGATATGAGCAACCAATGTTTTGAACAATAATATAAGAGCTGGTTCAGTTTTGTAGATTTAGAAATAATAATATCATGGTTGGTACCCTTACCCAGATAAATCCAGGAACTTCTCTACTTGTTTCAATTCTAGAGTATTAAAATCAATTCATTTGCTAGAAATCAATTTTTCTACCAATTATTAACTTTAAAATAAGCATATTCATGGGGCAGCTAGGTGGCGCAGTGGATAGAGCACCGGCCCTGGAGTCAGGAGTACCTGAGTTCAAATCTGGCCTCAGACACTTAATACTTACTAGCTGTGTGACCCTGGGTAAGCCACTTAACCCCAATTGCCTCACTAAAAAAACAAACAAACAAACAAAAATAAGCATATTCATTACAAAACAAAAAAAAAACAACATGAATGGGACTGACTTGAAAACAACAACATGAAGCAAATCCACAGCATCAATAGAGAAATCCCTACAAAATCAATGCAACTAATACAATCTTTGTTATAGATTGTATAAACTTCCCCTCTAATCCCACTTACCTCATTAAGTCCAGGAAATTAATGTAGTCCAGAAACTTCACCACTTGGTTCATAAACTTTCTATTTCATTCAAGATCTTCTCCATCACTCTTCATTATTATTGCCTAGTTCTAGCTTAGAAGTCCTTACAATGGGCAGCAAAGACTGCTTTTGCCTCCTTGCATCATTCTCCAAAAATTTTCCTTTTCTTGCCTTTTTTTTCCCATAGGATCTTCGGCTTGTTTTTCCTTGAACTTGCTTTTCTATCATAATTTCTTGGAAAATCGCCTTGATTTTCACATCAGGTATATCTATAAAGTGTGGGAAATACTTTCACTACCTATCCCATAGGTTTATTGTAAGGAAAGGGCCTTGCATATGCAAATAGTTATTATCCATCTCACAGCTACCAGGAAAATGTTTTTTTAAATAGTGTGAAATAGGTCTGATAAAATAAAATATTCTGAAGACTCAACAGGAAACAATTCTGATAAAGAAGAAAAACAGGAGTTGTCAGAAGAGACCAGCAGGCAAAACTAACCAAGGGTATTCCTGCCTCCCCACCCTGACCTCAAAGAGGTTACAACCTTTACTACTGGGATGGGAACGGGGAGTTAAATGCATACACAATTAAGTAAATAAAAAGTTCGTAGGGCAGCTAGGTGGCACAGTGGATAAAGCACCAGCCCTGGATTCAGGAGGACCTGAGTTCAATTCCGGCCTCAGACACTTGACACTAGCTGTGTGACCCTGGGCAAGTCACTTAACCCCCACTGCCCCACAAAATAAAACAAAACAAAACAAAGTTCATAAACTAATAAAAATATTTAAGAGGTAGAGAGAACTTGCAACAATGGTGATTAATCATTCAATAAGTACTCAATAAGTACTTACCATGTTTTCTGCAGGATGTAGCTCCTGAACACTATTTTGGAAGAAGGTAGTTAGAAGTAAGAAAGGAATATAGTATAGAGAATACTTATGCAAAGTTGTAGAGGTGAGAGATGGAACCTTCTACATAAGGAACTATCCTCAACTCTAATTCCTTGGCCTGGATAGTATATCAATTTGAGTAGAATGAAAAGGAAGGAAGTAAAGGAGAATAAAATGAATCATTAGAATGTTAGGTGGAAGCCATTGTGGAGTGCTTTAAATGTCAGACTGAGGATTCAATCTGTAGCACTCCTGATTGATTCTAAGAGTATCCCCAAACAACTTAATCACATGACAGGGTATGATTCTTCTACTAATGAAAGAAATGCTTAAAAAACAAAGACTCAAAATCATTCTGTGATGAAAACTGAAAACTTAACAAAGTCACATATAACTCTTATACTCTACTGGGAGATGGAAATTTAAAACATTTAAAGGTGGAATATTTGAATGTGAAACTACTGGTGAGAATAATTTTTCCTTCACCTAAGTGCTGTACTAGCTAAACAACTCCCTTAAAATCCATATCTCCTAGCAAGATAGACTAGGGCCTAGATTCATCCTCGTCTTCTTCTCAAGAAACATTGTGGGAAGAGGGCAGCTAGGTGGCGCAATGGATAAAGCACCAGCCCTGGATTCAGGAGGAACTGAGTTCATATCTGACCTCAGATTCTTGACACTAGCTGTGTGACCCTGGGTGAGTCACTTAACCCTCATTGCCCCACACACAAAAAAATTTTAATTAAAAAAAATTTTTTTAAAAAAGAAACATTATAGGAGACTCATCCATTACACTCTTCCCCAAATTAAATATTTGCTTTCTCAGCAAATGATCTATGGTGCATTTGGTGCATTTATTTATGTCTCCCATTCTAGAAAGTTCTCTGTTGACTTGGAGAAGCTGAAGAGAGCTTCACAAGGTTCATGTTCTTAATGACTTTCTAAATGCCATATAAAGAGTCTCAAGCAGGTAATTCAGCACGGTTCTTAGACACTCCAAAATCTATAATTTTATATGAGGGTTCAGACAACCATAGCTGGTGGACCTGAAGATTAAAATCACTCCACAATTCAAAGTTATTCAGATTCAACCAGCAAATGACATTTCACAAAGTTTATCATGTTACCAACTGCCTAGTACTTAAAAGACCTGTGCCAAGACCAGAAGAAATTATTTGTTTCTCAAACACTTCAGGCAACAAAAATACAAGAAGAATAAACAAACACAGCAACCAAAACCAAAAACAATAATCAAATCACAAGAAAAATTACTGAGATTTCTTTCTTCACCCAAGAAAACAAGGATGAAAGATAAGCTAGATAAGAGTGAGAGTGGAAAAACAGTCCTGAAATATCATAGACTAAACTTCACAATACCCTGACTGCAGATGAATCATTGTTGAAGTTTTTGCGGGACTAAATTACAGAATGGGAGTGATCCATAAGACAGAGTAGTGAAAGAAAGAGATAAAGGTATAATAAATGATGTACCTTAATCATGTGAAAGGCTAACACTGTAGGGGAAATAATTCTTGTAGTCTCTCAGGAAGAAGAGGGCCTATAGCAGAATGGGAAAGGAGGAAAAGGAGGGATTGAAAAAGGCAGAAAGAGGAAACCTTGTTTCAATAGTGGAAGGGAGTGACACTCATAAATGTCCTTATGAAAGAAGAGAGATTCCATAAAGGGGGATGAGTACCTTACACTAAGTATTATCTGCTTAGAGAGATCAATCATCCTAAGAGAAGGAGAATGGAACATTGCTCAGAGTGGCAATTCAGTGCAACTTACACCAAAAAGAATCAGAGGGCATGGATACAAGGAGGGGATTTTGAAGGAAATAGGAGAAAATGTCCAAGAAGAAGACAGATCAATAATAAAATAAATGCACAATTAGGAATATAGAAAAATTGCTATCATGGAACATTACCCATTTTATTAGTTAAAAGAAGTGATATTTCTAAGAGTGAAGCACAGCAGAAAAATAGGGTCACTGGAGCAAGATCTTCATGACAAAAAAATGGAAATTGTTTAGAAGGAAGGAACAAAAGGTACCATAGAAGCTTTAGTTCCATGAGGAACTGAGAGACTAAAGAAGGGTTAAATAAGTATAAATGCCATTGCTCAAAGAATAAAAGTATAGAGTAGACAGAAAAGAAAGATAAATAATGAAGAAAATAAATCCTTTTAAAAATATGTAAGAACTGGGGCAGCTAGGTGGCACAGTAGATAGAGCACCAGTCCTAGAGTCAGGAGGACCTGAGTTCAAATCCAGCCTCAGACACTTGACACTTACTAGCTGTGTGACCCTAGGCAAGTCACTTAACTCCAATTGCCTCACCAAAAAACAAATATGGAAACAAATTTTAAAAGCTAATAAGTTGAAAATAAAAGAAAAAGAAGTCTGCTTTACTACTTGACTGACAGGGGAAAAGATGGGACAGATTAAATAACTAGATAATTTGTTTTTAAAAAGGAACAAATAAGCAAAATTCAAAAATTATGGAAAGGGTAACAAACTGTATAGGGAAGGCTTAAGGGGAAAGGGAAGAGTCAGTGGGAATAGGGTTGTCTTTAAAAAGATTATGCTAATTTATAGTCTAAGAGAGTTGACTAGAGCTCTAGAAGGTTAAGTGACTTGTCCATAGCTAGTATCTGTATCTATATCTATATTATCTCTATGTCTATGTCCATGTCTATGTCTATTTAGCTATATTTTATATGACCATGTTTTTATACATGTATTTCTTTTTAAAAACTATTTATAAGAGTTCTTAGTTTCGTATCTAATCCTCATTGTTTTTCTTTATGTGTTGAAATGTTTGTGGGGTTTGGTGATTATTAAGGTTATAATGAAAAGAAAATTGAAACAAAACAATCTGGTACTGGCTAAGAAATAGAGAGGTAGGGGGCAGCCAGGTGGCACAGTGGATAGAGCACTGGCCCTGGAGTCAGGAGGACCTGAGTTCAAATCCAGCCTCAGATGCTTGCCACTTACAGCTGTGTGACCCTGGGCAAGTCACTTAACCCCCATTGCCCCACCAAAAAGAAAAGGAAAGAAAAGAAAAAGAAATAGAGAGATATAGATCAGTGGAATGGAATAGATAGAAACAACACTATAGTAAATGACTATAGTAATTTAGTATATGATAAACACAAAGATCCAAGCTTTTGGAACAAAAACCCATTATTTAACAAAAACTTCTGGGAAAACTGGAAAACATTATGGCAAAAATTAGGTATAGACCAACATCTCACACTATATACTAGAATAAGGTCAAAATAGGTTTTAGAAGTAAAGGACGATACCATAAGAAAATTAAAGGAGTATAGAATTGTCTATCTGTCAGATTTATGGATAGGGGAAGAATTTAGGGCTGAAGAGATATAGAGAATAAAATTAAATGTAAAATAGATTATTTTGATTATATAAAATTTTAAAGCTTTTGCAAAAACAAAACTGATGTAACCAAGATTACAAGGCAGGTAGAAAACTGGGAAGGAATTTTTGAAACAAATATCTCTGATAAAGGCCTCATTTCTCAAATATATAAAGAACTGCATCAAATTTTTTAAATACAAGTCATCCCCCAATAGTACAACTTTTAATAAAAAATTTTAAAAAGTACAGAAGGAGAACTATAAACCAATATAATTAATGAATATTGATTCTTAAATAAAATGCTATCAAACAGACTCCAGAAACTTATCCAAAAAAACACTGGTTATTGCCAAGTTCAATTAATTCCAAGGATCCAAGGATGTTTCAACATTAGAAAAATGAGCAATGTGATCATTTTAAAAAACAAAAATATCAAAAACTACATTATTATATCAATAAATGAAGAAAAAGGGGGTTTTCTTACAAAATGTAATATTTATGCAGAAAACCCTACAAGGTATAGTTATGGGGGACTTTTCTTAATGTCATAGAAAAATATCTATCTGAAACCAAAAACAAGCATCATGTGCAATCAGCATATGATAGAAATTTTTCCACTAAATATAAGAATAAAGCAAGGATTCCAACTCCCCCTACTATTGTTTTATATATTTCTGGAAATACTAGAAATAGTATTCAAAAAAGAGAAAAATAAACCAAGGTATAAAGATAGATAAAGAAAAGCTAAAACTATCCTTATTTGCTAATGATATCATCCTGCAATATCATGGAATGATGATATCATGATGGAATTCCTAGGGAATCGTAAAGATACTAACTGAGACAATGACTACAGCAGTTTCAGGCTACAAAATAAACCCCCCAAAAGCCAAGTATATTTTTATATCATCATAATAAAATGTAAGAGTCAATAGTAGAAAAGGAAATCACACTCAAATAAAAGCATAAAGAATCTGGAAATCAATCTACCAAACCACACAAAACATTTATACAGATTCAGTGGCAAAGTGTTCCCAAAAGAAATAAAGAAAAACTTAAATAAGGGGCAGCTAGGTGGTTCAGTGGACAAAGCACTGGCCCTGGATTCAGGAGGACCTGAGTTCAAATCTAGTCTCAGACACTTGACACTTACTAGCTATGTGACCCAGGGCAAGTCACTTAACCCTCATTGCCCTGCAAAAGAAAGAAAGAAAGAAAGAAAGAAAGAAAGAAAGAAAGAAAGAAAGAAAGAAAGAAAGAAAGAAAGAAAGAAAGAAAGAAAGAAAGAAAGAAAGAAAGAAAGAAAGAAAGAAAAGGAAGGAAGGAAAGAAAGAAAGAAAAGAAAAACTTAAATAGATGTAGGAATATTCAATGCAAAAAAATAAAATAATACAAAAGTTAATTTACATTTTAGTGCTATAGAAGTCAAACTATCAAAGAGATACTTCATAGAACTTGGTAAAATTATAAAAAATAGAACAATAAAAGATCTAAAATATTAAGGAAATTTTTTAAAGAATAAGAGATGAAAGGAAAATAGCAGTGGTACAGGCTAAACCAGGTTGAGGGTAGGCATCAGGCTTTAACTATGTTGAATGTTAAAGTTAGGGTCAAGCATGTGAAGACTTCAGGCTAAATGAGCAGATGAGAACAATTTGTTCTAATGTCCATGAAGCAGGCACTATGGAATGCTCAGAGTTTGGTCAGATATAAAAGATACCAAGTTCATCCCCTTCTTCCTGGGATCATCAACAATCATCCTGACTTGTCTTGCCACTAGACTTTGATGACGCTGGAAGAGAGGCTGAGGCTGATGATTTATGCAACTCTGCCTCATTTAAATTCAATTTACTGCATCACCTAGCTGCCTTTACAACAGGATAACTATCAATTAATTACCTTCTGTGAGAAAATAATTATTAATCATCAATTTCTTGGAGGACCCAGAGATTACTTAGTCCTTTCTCTCTGCACCCCATCCCCACCCCTTACTCTAGAAAGTCCAGTTCTCTTTGAGAAACTTCATCAAATCTCATCTGGAACAAACCTAAGGGAACAAAAGGAATGGAGATAGATTTTTTGTCTATATTATTGAAGGATTTATGGGATTAAACCACACCTAGATCATGGACATTTCCTTGAGCAACTTGGTGGGGGGGGGTGCATTCATTTCCCTGATGTGATCCCTAGAGTTCATTTTAATGTAGACCACCTTCAGTCATATCAACCAATAGAATTGAATAATGCTAACCAATTAGCTTTGATCAATTTATAATGGCCTGCCTCTATCAAAAGAGGAAAATAACTTTTGGAAGACCAGCTTGAAAGATCTTGTAGGGCTTCTGGGTCTTCTAGGGCTTCTGGTGTGTCTTCTGGGTCTCTCTTGGTTTTCTGGGACCTCATGCGCTCTCTCTCTCTCTCTCTCTCTCTCTCTCTCTCTCTCTCTCTCTCTCTCTCTCTCTCTTTCTCTCTCTCTCTTTCTCTCTCTCAGGTCTCTTTGAGAATACATGTTGCCTCTCTGGGAGACCACATGGGTCTTTTAGAGGCTTTCCTCCTGCTCATGCTAATTGGCATGCTGAAAGTTTCCCTGCTTTCTCTACCACATGGCCTGAGACCATGAGAAGTTAGAGGGAAACGTGATCAATCCTTTACTGATATAATATTGATAAATTAATATATGCTTACCCCAAACTGGTGTCCATAGTAATTAATTTTCAACAAAACACTACAATGGATTGACCAACAAGTTTAGACATCATTTGTTAGCCAATGGGGAACAGGAAAACTTTTATAGTTTATCCTTAACAGGCAAAAGCCCTGCAATGCCTTTGAAGTAACTACACTTATAGGCTGCATTAATTTTTCCAAAATAAGTTTCTTTCATTAAAACAATTTGTGCAGTCAAAAACAAATTTGGGTATGTATGGAATAAAAATATTATACAGCACCAAAGGCCTCAGGCTTATGACCACAGCAGGAACAATGTGATCTATAGTGTTTTAAGAAAATTCTCATAGAATCCACATGCAGGATGGATTCAAGATCCTGTTCAAACAACCACAAAGTGTGCTGCCTCAGGAACTTATCACTTCAGAAAAGTCCAACACTATCTCTTGGATTATTGAAATATTGAACCCCTGCAGCTGGGGTTTCAGTAGAAATAGCCATATGCCAAATCCCCAAATGGAGATTCAGTACATTTGAAGCGAAACCTAGTGTAGTGAGATGCACTTATTGTGCATAACAAGAATTTTAATTTAAAATAGTCCTTATTTAGATAATGATACCATGCCACTCAAATTACAGCCTTCTTCCTGCCAATTACAATAGTATCCATTGTTCCCTCAATGTTGAGGAAGAGCGAAAACAATCACATTTTCCTCTAATTTGATTTTTCTTCTTTGTGCAGAATTGTAAAAGTAACTCAATAAACTCCCACAACATTTTAGAAATCTTGTTTTAATGCAGCTGCATAAAAATAATGTTAAAGTTAACAATGGAATTATATGGAACTCCCTCTGCATCTCAGTGGGACAAGGACTAGTATGCCCAAACCAAGGTTAAATCACTTGAGGACCCCTTATTCTTTCTCAAGGTTAAAAAAATGTGTTTGCATATTGCTGGCAATAAAACTATACAACCAAGGTCACACTTCCCATTTCTTTGTCCTTGGCCAGGGCTGAGCAGTCTGACACAAATCAAATCCAAATTCAGCTTGGCTCTATAGAGCCAGAAGACAGATGGACTTTGAGTAATACTTTAAAGAGGACTGTCTGCAGCATGATCCCTTCCCTTTCAGACCCCTACCCATCACCTGTGTCTTTCATAGATGCTCAAGGGGAAAAAATACAAGGATAAAACCAGGCACTTTGATTTAATATGTTCAATTGCATCTTTTATTGGATGTTTAAAAGCTATGATAATATGTCTACCATTGGAGAATCTTATGGGGAAAGAGTTGTATAGAAAAAGTAGAGTGCTGAAGAGGAGAGAGATGGGGAAGAGGAAGAATAGTAGTTTTAGAAGTGGAATCAAGGAAGGATTTTGTTTGGAAAGGACCAGTAGAGAAAGTGAAACTAAAGCTGAGTAGATGACTGATGGTGCAAGGTCTCAGAGGATGATTTAAATAATAATTTAAGGTTATCAAGAAGAAGGAATACATTTATCTTATTCAGGGAGAAGGGCAAAGAGATATTATTATTATGAGCATATATTAAAATATACAAAATATGAATGAGATAATTTGATGGGGCAGAGGTTACCTAGCAAACTAGGAGGTAGATGTTTATGTGACTAGGGAAGTATCTTGGAGGTTGTTAGAGAACAACATGGAGGGTAGAGAGAGTACATTAAAGCAATCAGCTGAACTTCAGAAAAAGAGACATCATTGAGAGAGTAGCAGGTGCAGAAATAGCAGGGGAGATCAAGGGATATTAAAAACTGTTCCTTTGTCTTTGGAACAATCTGCTGTCCTTCCTGCACCCATCTTCCTCCTTTGAGTGTCTCTCCCCACCCTCAGCATCCAGAACTCCCTTGTTGTTCTTTTTGATACAATGGAAAGACTACAGCCTCTGAAATCAAAGGATCTGTATTGACATCCCAGCACTATCGCTCACAACATGCATGACAATAGACAAGTCATTAATTTCTCTAGGCATCAGTTTCCTCAGGTATAGAACTGGGGGATTAGACGTGATGGGCTTTGAAGTCTCTTCTATCTTTAGGTTTATATTCCTATGATCCAAAGAGCTTACACCAAAGAATTAATAACCATGTATTAACTCTCTAAGGATATTGTTTTTAAATAAATAGAATTGTAAGCATGCAACATACAAAATAGCCTCAAATTTCAGGAAAATGAAAGTACATAGTTTCTTATTCATTCCCCCCACCACTACCACCAAAAAATCTGAAGATTTCCTAACTGGGATGTTACCTTGATTATCCAGTTTTCAACAAGTTGTTGAACTTCACCAATTCTTCTATATGATGCCAACCAATCAGTCTATTCTTGGTCATGCTGAATTAACTGAATGGTGGGTTAAGTTGTGGAGAATAATGTGAATTAATGAAAATAATTGATTCACTTATAGTGTAAACCTAGTCTCACCCTAGATATATTCCAGCAAGGTAAAAAATAAAGTCAAATCAGGGCAGCTAGGTGGTGCAGTGGATAGAGCATTGGCCCTGGAGTCCGGAGGGCCTGAGTTCAAATCTGACCTCAGACACTTGACACTTACTAGCTGTGTGACCCTGGGCAAGTCACTTAACCCCAATTGCCTCACCCCAAAAAAATTAAAATTAAAAAAATAAAGTCAAATCATTGTATCAAAGAATATTACATATGAGGAAATTGAAGCCCAGGGAACATAAGTAATATTCCCAAGTTTATACAGATAGAAAGCATAAGAGGATTTGAACTCAGTTCTCTGAATCCAGAGTCAGTGTGGATTTCAACTGCACCATGTTGCTAAGCACAACAACATTATGCTTTTTAGCCAGATATACCCAGCAAAAGTCATTTTCTGGTTTGAGTCATGAGGGTAACTGGTTCAGCTTCCATGTTTCCTGTATTGATGTGCAAAATGATCTCATAACAAGGATTAAGAAATTTCCTCTATACCAGTATATGTTGGCACTTTCTCTGCAACGTATAGTCTTCAAGAGCTACCTAGAGCACTGAGAAGTGATTTTTCCAGGATTCCACATCCAGCATGGGTCAGAAGCAAAATTGGAACCCATGTCTTCTTGACTGCAAGACTGGCTGTCTTTCCACTACACCACCCTAGCTCCAAAGTGATTAGTTACTGAAAAATAAAAAGATAGATAACTATTTATGAAAGGAAATGAATCCCTTCTCTGGAATTTTTATAAAACTGGAAAAATAACTAACTAATGCAAAGTTACTGACTATGTGTTTTTGGAGGAACAGTATCATGCAAATATTACCAAGATCAGTCAAGCAGACATCAAGCTCCATAGTCATTGCACATGAGCTGAGATTGCAAAAACCAGTGAAGATCAACAGAAAATGGAATGGAGAATAGATTCATTCCTAAACATCTAGAGATGAAATGCTTTATGTGTTGGTTGACTACTCAATTGAATATGCCTCCGAAAGTGGTTTTCACTTCTGCATCAATTCAACAGAATTTGAAGCCTTGGGTTAGAAGGGCCTCTGGCTTCCACATGAATCAGTTCTGCATTGTTGGGTCTCTTCCACCTCCACAGTTGTTCACCTTCAAGAAGGCTAGGTGAGTGTGCTACTCTTCCCTCCTCTGTTAAGGGTTAAATGTGGGGAGTCAGATTGGGTCACTGTCAAAGATGGACTATTGGAATCCATCTCATCTATAGCTTCAAAGGGAGATCCATGCTGGTGATAGAGAAGTTAGAGGAGTGTGTAGCCTGGTGATGATATCATGAGTTCTTAATTCAGCCCTAAAATAATATTTCAGACAGCATTGGTTCTCATCATCTTCTCTTCTTACAAAAAATATAATATCTATGTATCTAGCCTAATACTTATCGATATGAGTTATAGAGTCGGGGGTTATACTGGTATAACAAGCACTGTCTTGTTTAGATGTGTGTTTAAAGTTTGCTTTGTCTCTTAAGCTGAATAACATGAAAATGATGTTCATCAACCACATCAATAAACTGAGTGCAGCACTGAGAGCAGCAATTGGGAATTCCTTGGAAAGGAAAGAAAAAGAGAGTCTCCTGATTGGCACTTGGAATTAACAAAGAAATTAGGGTTGGGGGATGGTATTTTTTGGTTTTGTTTTACTTTTTAGGGCAGAGAGAATCTACTGAGTTTTCTCTAGACAAACGAGTCAGCAGAAGAAGTTTGGGTAACTGAATAGCTGGAAAAACACCTCCTCCATGGTGGGAAGGTCTAAGCAAATGACTAGAAATAGATACTCCAAACCCACAAAAAAGGGAGGAAGGGAATAATCCTGACTGAGGCCTCCCTGCCTACTCATCAATTCAGCACACAGCAACACCACTGATAAACTAGGATTTGACTTACTAAGCCATCTTCTCTCATTTGATTCCTCTTGCTTCCCTTTTTGGAAAATCTATAAATTTGCTCTATTCCAGTCCTATGGTACCACTCTCATTCTTCATGAGCTTTCAAAGATCACTGACAATGGCTCAGTAATCATATGCCAGTTCATTCAGTACCCTGGAATGTAGTTCCTCAGGGCCAGGGGTCTTGAACTCATCAAGGAGAGCTAGGCACTCCCTTACTATCTTCCTACTTATCTTGGGATCCAGCTTCCTACTCATTTTTTTGTCCTTTTTGGTCCATATATTGTTTTCCTTGTCAGAAAAGACAGACACAAAAGGAATTGAGTATTTCTACCTTCTCTCCATATTTTATCATCATCTCAACCACCCTAAGTAGTCCCATTCATTCAGTTCCCTATTTCCTTAACATGCATTTATTGAGTTAATGTTGGATATACTTTCTTATTTCACAGGAGGAAACAAAATAATTGAAAGACAATTTCGTTGCCCTTAAGGATATATCAATATAATTAGGAAGACCACAGATCCACACATGAAACAGCTTGAAAACCACAAATCCTCAGGTGTAAATTATATCACATAAACCAAGTACACCTGCCACCAAAGAACCACTCTGATGTCTCATATGTCACATATGTCTCTGATATAGCATAGGTGTGACCCTCACTTCTCAAATGCTATGCTAATGGAGCAAAAACTCTGGCAAATTCCATCAAGAAGAAAACACTTCTATTTGGCCCAGTAACACATTGTGTGTTTGTCATCTAACAATTCACCAGCATAAGGCTGGATCACAGGGAATGAATAGTTCTTGGCCACTACAATCCATAAAACCATTTTCAGGGACAGGAAGTAGATGAAATATATATCAGTGGAAGCAGTACCCACATTGGTGAAATCATAGGTCTTTTGAAATGCTAAAGAACACTCAACACATAAGTGCTACTAGGGTACAGAGTTAAATAATGTTTTGTGCACTATAAAATATATTTCCCCCTCTTCTCTTTGGCCATGTCCATATTAAATGCTTTCTCCAAAATATTACCCAATGTTTTCACCTTTAAAAGCAGCTTATTTCTGGCCTGTAATTTAGGGTTCAATAAAAATCAATTTCAATGTTCAACAGACTATCAAATCATAAAATTGCTCCCAGAAATCCAAATTCCTTTTTGAAGAAATCACTGCTGGCTTATTTGATTCTGTTTTCATGAAAATTGTGGTTTGTAGTTTTAGGAAGCATGGTCATCAGCGTATATGTGGAAATTTTAAAAGAAAAATTAATAACATTAATTTTTTTATCAATCCTCCCATGGTGTGCTCCTAATGAGCAATCCTAAAGACATTGAAATCCACATGTTATTTCAAACTGTGGCAGTTGCTTCCAAAGGGACTTCAGTAGACCCAGCATATCAAAGACATTTTTAAACTTGGTTTTAAAAATTTTAATTGGTTTTCCCAATGTATGAATAGACCTATTTCCCCTTATAATACATTTTATAATAAAATCATATGAATAAGCTTTATGTTCTTATCCTGTATTTTATCTCCTAGTTTCTGCTTGAATATAAAATTAACTTATAATGGATATTTATGTATGAGGAGACAGGGACTGCAGAGTGTCTAAATCTGGGTCATACTTTTTCAAAATATCTACCAAGGCAACTGGACAATGATGTGGTTGTGTGAGAAAATGATGGGGTTTGGGAGACACCCAGGGGCCCCACCTGAAGATTGATTTGGAATTTATTGAATTGGGCGAAACTGACAGAGAACCTACTTAAAGTTGATAAATCAAGACCACACCTGGCTGACCCTCAGTGGGGTGTTGTTCTCAGAGGCTGTGGACCATGACATCAACATGAAACCACCCCCAACCAATCATCTTGAAGGACAGCCCCTTCTGGGGTGAGGGACAGGAAGTAGGAAGGGAGGCTGGCTCCCTTGCTCTGGCCTTTTTTTCACTCCAGAACCTCGGGTTGGTGGTTGAAGGGAAGGAGTCCAGTATGATCACTAGGGAAAATAGGCTTCTTTTTCTGAACTCCACATGTTCTATCTTTACTAACCTATAACATATTTTAATAAATGCTTAATGCCAAAAACTGGTGCTGATGTTTCTAGCTTATAAGTAAACCTTAGCTAGTTCTCCCCCTACAATGGGGGTATAAACAAGGTGACCACACATTAGATTTTAAATGTCACAGTTGCCTTAACAAGATGAAATCTACTTTCCTGGTCATAATATTGTATTGTTTGTTTTAATTAACCCAGGTTCAAAAACATAAAATTTTCCCATTTGTTTTTACTTTGTCTTTATTCTCACACCCAAAGGCAATGTGAACTAACACACAGGGCAAAAATTCATTCAGAATGAAAGTAAAATGGAAACTCTTTGAGGGTAGGAACTGTCCTTCCATTTTGTATCTTTGGTCCCTAACATATTGCCTTATACATAATGGATATTTAATAAATGCTTGAAATGGCTTGAAAAACTAAGCTTCACATCTACAATGAATGATTTCATTGTCAAGCTGGCTTTCTACACTATGGCAATGAGTACACAATATATTCCAAATATTTGGAAAGTCAGTAAAAATGTCATGGACAAAAAGCCTGGGCCTCTTTTTTCAGGGTAGCTAGGTGTTATTGTTCAGTTGTATCTGACTCTTCATGAACTCATTTGGGGTTTTCTTGGCAAAGATACTAGAGTGATCTTCGATTTCCTTCTCCAACTCATTGGCAAACAAAGTTAAGTGATTTGACCAGAATCACACAGCTAGTAAGTATCTGAGGATGGATTTGAACTTGGGTATTCTTTTTTTTTTTTTGAACTTGGGTATTCTTAACTTCAGGACTGGCACTTTATCCACTGTGCTGCCCAATTGTGCTAAAGCAGCTAGGTGACTCAGGGGATGAAGCCCCAGACCTGGAGTCAGGAAGACCCAAGTTAAAATCTGGCTTCAGACACTTACTGGCTGTGTGACTTTGAACAATTCATTTAACCTATGTTTTCATCAATTTCTTCATTTTAAAATAGGAATAATAATGGCACCTAATTCATATAGTTATTGTGAGAATCAAATGAGGTGTTTGTAAAGTGCTGTGTACAATATCTGGTATATAGAGCTATATAAATGTTGGGTAGGTAGGTGGTACAGTGGATAGAGCACCAGTCCTAGAACTGGAAGGACCTGAGTTCAAGTCTGGCCTCAGACACTTACAAGCTATGTGACCCTGGGCAAGTCCCTTAAATCTGTTTGCCTCAGTTCCCTCACCTGTAAAATGAGCTGGAGAAGGAAAGAGCAAACCCCTCCAGTATCTTTGCCAAGAAAACCTTAAATGGGGTCATGGAGAGTTGGACACAAATGAAACAACTCCACAACAACAAATATAAATGTTGGCTATTGTTATTCTAACTTTTAAGCTATTGTGGTTTGGATTAGGATTCTACCTCCACTTGAAGATTTGATGGCATTGCACCATCTGAAGACGTCTATGTCAAATTTTCATCAACTGGGATTGTTAACCTATATATGTAGAGGTGTAAAGGACCTTAGCAATTAACTAGTCCAACCAGCTCATTTTTTTTGCGGGGCAATGAGGGTTAAGTGACTTGCCCAGGGTCACACAGCTAGTAAGTGTCAAGTGTCTGAGGCCGGATTTGAACTCAGGTACTCCTGACTCCAGGGCCGGTGCTCTATCCACTGCACCACCTAGACGCCCCCAGCTCATTTTTTAAAGTAAGGAAACAGCTCAAGAGTGATTAAGTGAATTGCCCAAGACCACACATATATAAAAGAAGCAGAACAAGTACTCAAACTCAGGTCTTCTTGGCTCAAGATGAAGCACTCTTGCAACTGTGCCATGCTGCTAACCACATGCTAATGATAAAAGACAATCAACAGGTTCCAAGAAAACAACCTGTCCCTGTGTAACCTTGAGCAAATCACTTAACCTTCCTTGACTTATTTCCTGGTCTGCAAAATGAGGGTATCGGTCTAGATAGCTTCTAAAGTCTTTCCAGCTCTAAAGCTATGATCCTATGAACATTTGAACACTAGTAGGGGGAAGGGAAAGGTGTAAATCATGATCATAAAGTGGAAAGCAGATACCAGGCCAGGCTCAAACAGAGCTTAACAGTATTTGAAGTCCAAAGCCAAGTAGAAAAGCAATAATAGAATTGGCTATAGCAGTTCTAAAGATGGAGGATCCAAGAGTGAAATGAACTGCCTTGAAGACTCTGCTCACAGGATTGGTGCTGCCATTGGGCAGAATCATCCATGTTCCAGCAGCCTCCCCAAACCCTTATTTCCTTCTGATACGGTAAAGGAGATGCTAAGTAGCTATCTGAGGATATTCACTCAGAATCAATTGTTGCTGTGGCATTCTAATGCAGTAAAACATACTTCTGCTGTCAGGCTAGTGCCTCAGGCTTCCTTCTTCTGATAGCAAAGGGGTGAGGGAAAAAGGATAGCTCCAGTGTCTGCCAACATTCCTGCCCCCTCTGCCATGGATTAATGGAGCTGTTCATCAGTACCAGGCTAGCCACCATGCTATAACAACACATTAAAGCCATTACTGTCTCAATGGAGGCCAATGAATATCTTAGCCAAAGATAGAGTAGTAAAACCAGAAAGAAGCCTTGAAACACACAGGGATATGGACAGAAGAGAAATCATTTTACTCTGCTCTTCCCTTCTGGTGCTGCCAATTACTTCTATGAATTTTTTTTCAAACCTCATATTTATTTAGGACTTTAAAGTTTACAAAGTGTTTTTCTCACAACAAATCACAACAATCTGGCCTTATCTTAGGGAAGGTGATGAACTCATCAAATTAATAAAACCTAACATCACATTAATTTTCAGGCAACTATATCACAATGCTGATTCATATTAAGCTGGTGATCAAATCAGGTCTTTTTCATATATACTTTTGAAGAGCCAGGTCTCTATCATCTTTCCTCCATTTTTTTCTCCATATATGATCAATTGAGAGACAGCATAAGGTATTAGATTAAGGCTATTCTCAGATTCAGAAAGACTGGGATTCAATCTTGCTTCTGACACAAACTGACAATATGACCAAGTCTGTCACCCAACCCTTCAGTATCCCAGGAAACTGTCTACTGTCCTAAGTTAAGAATTTGCTTTGACAGAAGGTACTTCCCAAATGAATGAAATCACAAGTCACAACCAAAAAATAATAAACTTCAAATCAAAGAATAACAAAATTAAGCCATGGCACATATTGTATGGTTGGTCCTTTGAACCTAAATATAGGAATTTACAATTATATCTATTAGATTTAATTCTGTCAGTTTTTACCCATTATTATAATCTATGGATAGACTTTTGAGTTTTGCTTATATAATCCAATAATATAATTATCTCTGCAGCTTCATATCTTGTGTAAATTTCAATTTTATCTTCTTTGTCTTCATCCATGTTGCTAAAAAAACATGAAACTATCTTATCAGCAAGGGTACCATTAAAAACTTTGTAAAATGCCTTACTGAAATCAATATACACCATATTTGTGCCATATCCCAAGCTACTTATCTTATTTTTTAAAAAAAAGAAAATATGGTGTGTTTAATTGATTTGTTCATGAACCTATGCTGATTCCAAAAGATTACTTCTTTCTTTTCTAACTTCTCACAAACCATCTCCCTGACTCCCTGTTTATATACATAAATAAATTATATTAAGGAATTTATCAGGAGATTTAACTGAATAAAAGAAGGATAAGTCCAAAGATAAAGGTAAGTCTTGGCACTAAAGCAGAATAACAATGGTGATTGGAAATTTCACCAACTTCTAAGAGCAACCAAACAAAAACCAGAGCATAGGAGAGTGTGGTGTAATCAAGGGAGCATCTCAATCAATAAAAACACATTTATTAAGCACCTCCTATGTGTCAGGCACTATGTTAAGTGCTGGGGACACAAATACAAAAATAAGAAAGTCCCCACCCTCAAGGATTTTACAATCTAATGGGAGAAGAGGAAGCTAAAAAGCAGAAAGGGAAGGGGGGAACAGTAGGTCCCCGTTGTGGGGGCATGATGGAGTAGTCAGTCAGAGAAGACTCAAGGTAGTGCAGCCTTGTGAGAAATGAGGTGTCTTCAAAAAATGTATATAGAGAGCATTCTTCCTTAAGAAGAATGACTAGATAGCAAGTTTTGCCAAACTGGGTCAACTAAATGTTTTACAACCTTTGGATTAGAAAGAAAATAGATAAATCTCAAGTCACAAGTGTCGGATAATAGTAGATGTCATTCAAATGAGTAGCAAGAAGCATTTCAATATCTTATATCTTATGTTTAAGTTTTCTATTCATGTGTGTATTTTTACTAAGGCAATTGAAGATATATAAATATTGAGAAAATGAGGTTTCTTTTATTTCATGTTTAATTTATGGAATAAAACAAGCATTTCTATAACATAGTATAATTAAAAGGTGATTGTGCGGACAGCTAGGTGGCACAGTGGATACAGCACCGACCTTGGATTCAGGAGGACCTGAGTTCAAATCCGGCCTGCGACACTTGACACTTACTAGCTGTGTGATCCTGGGCAAGTCACTTAACCCCAATTGCCTCACAAAAAAAAAAAAAAAAAAAAAAAACGATTGCACGTGAAACTGAAATCTACTATGTACAATTTGCTATTCCTTTCAAATATATAACAAAATTGTCATGTAAATTTCTCTTTTTTCTTCCCACTCCCTGCCCTGGAGATGGTTAACAGTAGATACAAACGTGTATATATGTAAAATTGTTCTATACATACTTCTACTTAGCAGGTTTTTTCTTCTGGATGCAGATAGTATCTAGTATCTTTCTTCACACGTCCTTTATAATTAATTTGGGTATTTATAATAGTCAAAATAACTTATTCAAAGTCATTATTTTTTTTTAATTTTTTATTTTTAGTGAGGCAATTGGGGTTAAGTGACTTTCCCAGGGTCACACAGCTAGTAAGTGTTAAGTGTCTGAGGCTGGATTTGAACTCAGGTCCTCCTGAATCCAGGGCCAGTGCTCTATCCACTGTGCCATCTAGCTGCCCCTCAAAGTCATTATTAAAACAATATTGCTATTACTGTATATAATGTTTTGTTGGTTCTGCTAATTTTGCTCTTTATTATTTCGTGCGAGTCTTTTCATGTTTTTTAAATCGAGCTTATCATTTTTATAGCATAGTAATATTCCATCACAATCATATACCACAACTTAATCAGCCATCCCCCAACTGGTAGACATTTCTGCAATTTCCAGTTGTTTTTCACCACAAAGAGAGCTGCTACAAACATTTTAGAACATATAGGTTAAAAAAATACACGGGGCAGCTAGGTAGCACAGTGGATAAAGCACTGGCCCTAGATTCAGGAGGACCTGAGTTCAAATCCGGCCTCAGACACTTGACACTTACTAGCTGTCTGACCCTGGGCAAGTCACTTAACACTAATTGGCCCACAAAAAAAAAAGAACATGTAGTTTCTTTTCCTTTTACCCTAATTATATTCAGAAATAGACCAATTAGTGGTATTGCTTGGTCAAAGGACATGGGTGGTTGAATAAATCTTTGGACATAATTCCAGATTGCTCTTCAAATTGGTTGGATCAGTTCATAATTCCACCAGCAACGAATTAGTTGCTGGGGCAGCTAGGTGGTGCAGTGGATGGAGCACCGGCCCTAGAGTCAGGAGTGCCTGAGTTCAGATCCGGCCTCAGACACTTAGCACTTGCTAGCTGTGTGACCCTGGGTAGGTCACTTGGCCCTAATTGCCTCACTAAAAAAATAAACAAAAACAAAAAAAAACAAAACATTATTTCCAACAGTTATCACTTTCCCCTTCTACAATTTTTGTCAATCTGGTAGGTGTAAAATGATATTTTAAGGTTGTATTAATTTGCATTTCTCTAATTAATAATGATTTAAAGCATCTTTTCATAGAACTATAAATTGTTTTGATTTCTTCTTTGGAAAATTGCCTCTTCATATCCTTTGATCATTTATCAATTTGGGAATGACTCATATTCTTATAGAAGCTTCTTGATATGAACTTCTTAGTCACTGTATCATAATTAACATAAAATGTTCTTTTTATAGAGAATGTACGCTATTTCCAATCTACCTCTTCTAGGATAATGCTGGCCTCCTGAAAGAGATGTTTTGAGCTGAATTTAAAGGAAGCCAGAGATTCTAAGAGTCAAAGGTTAAGAAGAAGAATTATTCTAGGCTCAGGGAGCCTGGATTACCAAACTCATAACACTGTTATGAGAAAACAACTTTGTAAATTAAAAAATACTCTAGAAGTATAAACAAACATACCTTTTTGCCTAGATCACAAAAAATGAATAATATTCTATTACCTTTTTTGTGGGGCAATGAGGGTTAAGTGACTTGCCCAAGGTCACACAGCCAGCAAGTGTCAAGTGTCTGAGGCTGGACCTGAACTCAGGTCCTCCTGAATCCAGGGCTGGTGCTCTATCCACTGTGATACCCAGCTGCCCCAGGAATAATATTCTAAGAGTTAAAAGTAAAGACAGCTGGTAAAACATGCTATATAGAATAAAAGCATTTAGGTTTCAAAATATTCCAATATACAAGTTAAATTATATTTGATGGAAAAATTTGATTTTTAAAAATCATTATCAGGAGAAAGATGAGTTTCAATTTTCCTTAAATGCAGCAATCAAACTCTATCACAGCCCTACAATTAATTATCAAGCTGTTTTTCCACCAATAGTAATTTTATTAGAAATTCATTGCCTGAGCTATTACTTAATACTTTATGTTACAATGGGAGTAATCTGACACAACTGTATTACTGTGCATTGAAATATGACCATAAGTCTTTTCTTCAAGGTCCGAATCGCAGCCAGGAAACATGGGTTTGATTCTGGGTTCTGATCCTTCTAAAAGTATGAAACCAGGAAAATCACTTAACATCTATGAGTCTAACAGTCTAACAGAATCTCAGAATTAGAAGGGATGTTAAAGCCAGCTACTCCAACAATGCCTGAACAAGAATCCCTTCTACAATACACCCAAAAAATGGTCATCCAGCTTATAGCACTCCTATTCTTGGAAGACCTTGACAAACATTTATAATCATCTTCTGTTGTCTGTCCTCGATTCCATCTTATGTAAGCCCCCAGGAAATAAGAACCCCTACTTCCTTGGATTAGGTTGAGGTATTTGGGAGCAATCATAGATAAATCATAGGTGGATTCCCCATTTTAGAGAACACTCTTTATTCACAGACTATAAAGGATTCACAGGTTAAATAGCAAATTTGCTTTCCAATGGAAGAGAAGAGCAAGGTAATACCTGCAGGAAAATAATCATTTTCATTCCCATTCATCCCACATGCACAAACAAAAATGACAAAATCTGTGCAAGCTTTTGTGGGTGGTATATGGTAGCTGGTAAAGAGAGAGCTAAGGTCAAGATTTTAGTAGGACTCCTGGGTTCAGGAATTCCATAGCAATTCACACCTATGACACACTTTATTCTCACTCTGGCCAAAGGCTCAAATTCCAATCATAATGGAAAGTCATTTGTCAATCGATTCCCTTGGTTTGTTGATGTCAATCAAGCTTCCTGAGTGCTTGCTTCCTTTATCTTACACTGGAAACCAGTGCCTCCTGATTTAATCCCTGTGTCCAAGCACAATTCATATGGGATCCTATTTTCTTGGGGCTCTAACACAATGAGTGGTAGCTTCCTTGCCTCAACCATCCAGAACAAATTAAATTGGATGAAATATAACCATTGTATGCAAGTTCATATTTTATCTTTCCTACAATGAAAAAAAAATTAGTCCCTAAAAATCATAGGAAGCACCCAATCTCACCTGTGTACACTGCAACATTACTTGTGTTTACATTTGTTGATTTTTTTTGTAGTCAAATGCTCTCTACCATGCTTATCTCCTTAGGTTTCCAGAATTCCTCTCATAATTACCCCCCCCTCCTTTTACCATTCATTCCTTTTTGAATTAGATATGTCCTTCCACAGGCATATTCCAGTCATGGAATTCTTCCCACAAACCCTCAGGATTTGCATTAGGATCCCTAGGTTGTCTCATTTATTAGTCATGTTTTGAGTTTTCTGGGTTAGAATTCCTTAACACTTGGGGGCAGCTAGGTGGTGCAGTGGATAAAACACTGGCCCTGGATTCAGGAGGACCTGAGTTCAAATCCAGTCTCAGACACTTGACACTTAACTAGCTGTGTGACCCTTGGCAAGTCACTTAAACCTCATTGTCCTGCCAAAAAGAAAAAAAGAATTCCTTAACACATTCATTCTCATGGCTTCTTTGTATGTAGAGTTTTATTCCCAGCTTTTTCCTGGATTTCATGTCATATGAATCCTTTATTTATCTACTGTTGTTCTTCTTCCTATATTGTAACTATTCTCTATGTGGCAGTTCTTCAACTCTTTGGTCTCAAGCCCCCCCTTTACACTCTTTGATATTATTAAGAATTCTGAAGAGATGTTTTTATGTGGGATACATATGTAGGTATATACACACACAAACAAGTGTATGGGGTGGGCAAAAAGTCATGAATACTTAATAACTCCTTTATTTTTTGTTTTTACTTTACAATACCATAGTATCATATAAAGTATATATATATATATATATAGAGAGAGAGAGAGAGAGAGAGAGAGAGACAGAGAGAGACAGAGACAGAGACAGAGAGAGAGAGAGAAAATGAATTTATACTATGTGTGGAAAATCAAATCTAATAAATTACAAAAAACAAAGAGAAAATAATTTTCAAAAAGTTATTAAAACATCAGACCCCTTCATGACTTTTGGCCTGTCCTTTATGTGTAGATATATTTACCCTACTAAAAATATCTTCATATTGGGGCAGCTAGGTGGTGCAGTGGATAGAGCACTGGCCCTGGATTTAGAAGGACCTGAGTTCAAATTTACCCTCAGACACGTGACACTTACTAGCTGTGTGACCCTGGGCAAGTCACTTAATCCCAATTGCCTCACCAAAAATAATAATAATAATAATAACCAAGCAAAAAAATATATTCGTATTATTATGAAAATAGTTTGACCTTGAAGATCCCCTAAAAGGATGTTAGGGACCTCCAGGGTTCCCCAAACCACATTTTGAGAATGGTTGTCTATGGTATATTTTGTAACCTCTTGTTAAGAATTTACTCCCTAGCCAAAGAAGTGAAAGCTGTTTGATTTGGTTCTCCTTTAAAAAAAAATTATGGCAAGATCCTTAAGATTAATAGATTTGATTACATCAAATTGAAAAGGTTTTGTATATGAAAAAGGAATGCAATTAGGAAATAAAAGGACATAGTCAACTGGGAAAAATAATTTTATCAAATATTTCTGATAAGGGTCCAATATATAAAATAGATAGGCAAGTAACAAAAATATATAAAACCAAACCCATTCTTATCAACCATTCTTAGGTGCACTCCCTTTTTGAAAAGAAGTCCATTGTTTAAAAGTTTGTACTAACAGAAGCAATGCATCCAAAATCAGAAGGGATGCAGAAAGATGGGAAACAATTTTTATGGCCAGTACTTCTGATAAAGGTCTCATTTCTAAAATATATTTCTAAGTCAAATTTATATGAATCCAAGTCATTCCCCAATTGAGAAATGGTCAAAGGATATGAACAGGCAGTTTTCTGATGAAGAAACCAAAGCTATCTATTCCCATATGAAAAAATGCTCTAAATCTCTAATGATTAGAGAGATGCAAATTAAAACAACTCTGAGGTACCATCTGACACCTATCAGATTGGCTAATATGACAAAAAAAGGAAAATAATAAATGTTGGAGAAGCTGTGGGAAAATTGGAACACTAATGCATCATTGGTGGAGCTATGAAGTGATCCAACCATTCTGAAGAGTGATCTGGAATTATGCCCAAAGGACTACAAAGCTGTGCATACCCTTTGACCCAGCAATACCATTTTTGGGTCTTTTTCCCAAAGAGATCATAAAAAAGGGAAAAGGACCCACATGTACAAAAATATTTATAGCTGCTCTTTTTTGTGATGGCAAGGAATTGGAAGTTGAGGGGATGCCCATCAATTGGGGAATGGCTGAACAAGTTGTGGTAAATGAATGTAATGGAATTCTATTGTGCTGTAAGAAATGATGAGCAGAAGGAGTTCAGAGAAACCTGGAGGGTCTTACATGGGCTGATGATGAGTGAGATGGGAAGAACCAGAAGAACATTGTACACAGTATCATCAATATTGTGTGTTGATCTACTGTGATGGACTAGATTCTTCTCACCGATGCAATGGTACAGGAGAATTCCAGGGGACTCATGATGGAAGGGGATCTCCAAATCCAGAAAAAAAAAAAGAACTGTGGAGTATAGATGTTGATTGAACCATAGTATTTCTTTTGTTTTTGGTGCTGTTGTTTTTCTATTTTGAGGTTTTTTTCCTCATTGCTCTGATTCATCTCTTATAACATGACTAATGCAGAAATAAGTTTAATGTGTGTGTGTGTGTGTGTGTGTATATATATGTGTGTGTATATATATGTGTGTATATATATATATACACATATATACATACATACATACATACATACATATATATATATATATATATATATATATATAACCTATATCAGATTGCCTGCTGTCTAGGGGAGGGGGGAGGGAGGGGAGGGAGGAGAGCGATGGGAGGGAGGGGAGGGAGAGAGAAAAATCTGAAATTGGAAAGCTTGTATAAACAAATGTTGAGAACTATCTTTACATGTAACTGGAAAAAATAAAATACTTTTATCGAAAAAAAAAAAGAAAAGAAGTCCATTGTTAATTTTGTTAAGTTATAGGTTAGAAAACCAACTCCTATTTCCTATCATATTTTCACTTCCCAGATCTACCTTTCTCTTCTCATTCCATTGCTTTCAATAAACACCAAAGATGAAACTACCATCCACATCCCTAAAGGCTTCAGTTTCTTACCCACAACTTTGTGGTAAAGTCTCTCAACACCCCCTTCGGCCCATCCTCAACTCAGCCAACAGAGTGATTTTTCTTAAAGCTCCAATCTGGCCATATCATTTCCTGTTTGATAACCTCCAGTGACTCCTTATTACCTCAAGGATCAATGTCTTCTGTTTTGCATTAAAAGCCCTTGGCAATCCCCCCACCCCCAAAAAAGCCCTTTGCAACCTGGGTCCTTCCTCCCTTCAGGTACACCTGCCTTCTTGCTATTCCTTGAGCATGACACTCCATTCTCTGACCCCATGTCTCTTCACTGACTAATTCCCATGCCTGGAATGCTCTTCCTCCTCACCTTCATCTTCAGGCTTCTCTAGCTTCCTTTAAAACTCAACTCCAGGGGCAGCTAGGTGGCACAGTGAATAGAGCACCAGCCCTGGATTCAGGAGTACCTGAGTTCAAATCCAACCTCAGACACTTGACATTTAACTAGCTGTGTGACCCTGGGCAAGTCACTTAACCCCAATTGCCTCACAAAAAAAAAAAAAAACCTCAACTCCAGGGGGCAGCTAGGTGGAGCAATAGATAAAGCACCAGCCCTGGTGAACTCAGGAGGACCTGAGTTCAAATCTGAACTCAGGCACTTGACACTAGCTGTGAGACCCTGAGCAAGTCACTTAACCCTAATTGCCCCACAAAAATTAAAAATAAAATTATTAAGAAGTAAAACTCAACCCCATTTCTATTTTCTGCAAGAAGACTTGTATGTACGTATTTACTTTCATGTTTGGCTTTCCCTTTGGAATGTGAACTCCTGGAGGGAAGGACCATGTTTTTTCCTTTTTTTGTATCCCCAGCATTTAGCCCAGTGTCTGGCATATAGTAAGCATTTAATAAATGCTCGTTGATAATAATGATGATCATTCATTTAAAGCTAGAGGGGACCAGGGAAGTTACCTATATCAACCCCCTCATTTAAAAGATGAGGAAATGGAGGGTCAGGGAGTTTAATACAGATAGTTATACTTTAGTAATTGGCAGAACCACTATACATTTTAAGCCCAGGGCCTTCTACTCCAAATCTAATGCCCTTTCCCTGAATTACATTATAAATTTTAGATAGATAGATAGATAGATAGATAGATAGATAGATAAATGATAGATAGGTAGATAGATACACATATATATACATATATGTGTGCATATATAATTGTAATTTATGTATAAATTATGATTATATATAACAATACAATTATAATTTATGTATAAATTATATTGCCAGGTTCCTTCTAGCAATATAATTGGTGTCCATGTGAATCCCAAGAAGTGAATAGCAGTCAAGTAATTAGACAAGTTAAAGGTGTCTGTCATGTCTGAGATATATAACCCCAAAACACAATAGACCGTCTGTATTGTTGTTATCCAGTGGACAAATAATGTCCTCGGCAATTGTAGGCAAAGAGTTAGCAAACAAAACTGTTCATCATTTCTTCTTCTGACCTTTGTTGAATGATATCACCTGTGGTTTCACATTCCCTCATCATGCTTTGTGGGGCTAAGCAGCTGAGAGCTTATCAAAGGGGTCAGCTCCATCCTCATCAGGAAAAGACACATCTGTTACTCAGGTCCAGGTGTTCAGTGATCCTTCCTCCCTTTCTCCTCTGAGTCACACACTTCTTCTGTCCTCCAACCTCCTGACACAGCTCAGGATTTCCTTCTGCCTCTTCAGTTCCTTTTTCTTCTGTTTGTAGCCCAGGATAATATGCCTTATTCTTTTATCCCTTTGATTCTCACCCTCCCTGCCCCCAAAGGCCTGAGGAAATGATTCATGGAAAGAAAGAAGCTAGCAGACATTCTAACACGGAAAAAAGGATTGACCTTTCCCCTACCCCTCATGTGAAATCACAATGGTGCTCTCTTGGAACAGGATAAGAACCAGATCGGTAGGGTAGATGGATGATATCTTCATTTCTCCTCCTCCTTTGCACTCTTATTTTCTTCCTCATCTGCCTGACTTTTCTCCACTAGGAAACAAAAACACAGGCCTGGGAGCTGAGATGTTGGAGAAGTTGGAGCACAGCCCAAGCATCAAAGATCATAGCCATGACCAAGCAGAATCAACAGCTACCGTGTTTGCTAGCATGGCAGCTACTCTGACTCTTGTTTGCCAGAAGATTGGTGACCCAGAGATAAATTATTTTCTACATTTCTCCTTCAACTCATGAGCCTGAAAAGAGGGAATAAACCATAACAAATTCTTTCTTTACAAATCTTAGATCTGCTTATTCAGATTTTCTGGATACACCAAAAACCTGAGGAAACAATAGTGATGAAGAAGAAAACATTTTCATTTCTTTTGCATTTTATTACATAATTAAAAAAAAAACCCAGGGGCAGCTAGGTGGTGCAGTGGACAAAGCACTGGCCCTGGATTCAGGAGGACCTGAGTTCAAATCTGGCCTGCGACACTTGACACTTACTAGCTGTGTGACCCTGGGGAAGTCACTTAATTCTCATTGCCCCACCCAAAAAAAAAATTAAGTGCCTGCTATGCTCCAGGCACTGTTAAGCACTTTCAAGATCATAATACAAAAGGGTTATTTTTATAAGAAAGAATATTGAGACTCACAGAGGGTAATTGATTTACTCAAGGTCAGATAGGGAAGTAGCAAGCCCAGAATTTGAACCCACTCCATGGGCAACAATCATATAGTATAGAGAAGTCCCTATAGACACAGGCCTGAAAATCAAACAACCATTGATGGAAGTGCTGGGAGAAAAGGGGAGCAGTTGTTGTTCAGTCATTTCAGTCACATCCAACCCTTTGTGACCCCATTTGGAGTTTCCTCGGCAAAGATACTGGAGTGGCTTTCCATTTCCTTCTCTAGCTCATTTTGCAGATAAGGAAACTGAGGAAACTGAGGGTGAAGTTACTTGCCCAGGGTGACACAGCCAGTAAGTGTCTGAGGGCAGCTCTGAACTCAGGAAGATGAGTCTTCTTGACTCCAGGCCTGGCACTCTATCCACTGTACCACTTAGCTGCCCAAGAGGAGCAGTACTGTAGTTCTACTACTCTATTCACCTGTGAAAACATGCAAACTACTAAGGAATATTCCCTAACTTCTTCCCTTTTCACCTTTGATTTTTCTTGCCCTTCCCTTTTCTTTACTGTTCATCCCTTTACCTTGAGCAAATTAAGTAAGCATGACCATGCTGTATGTTTATGGTACTTAGAGCTGAAAAGGACAGTTGTGATTCACTCATCTTTCAATTGTGTCCTACTCTTTTGGGGGGTTTCTTGGCAAAGATACAAAATTACTAATATGGTCATAATTATTTTACATAATTGCACATGCATAACCTATGTATGATTGCTTACCACCCCAGGAGGAGGGAGGGGAGGGAGGAAAGAAGGGATAGAATTTGGAACTCAAAACTTTAAAATTTTATTAAAATTTTTTTTAAAAGTTAACATCTGGCCACCCTTCAATGTCCCATGAGGCTTTTATCACTAATCAAATCACTGGACCATCTAATGGCTATCCTTCGTCAAGCAGCTTTAGTAAAGGAGATGAATTAAACTTGCCATGATTCTGCCTTCTTCCAGTATCTGACTTGTTGGCCAGATGGGTTCCCTTACTCAGGCCTATATCAACACCTTAGTAGGTGATTTCATGTAACCAAATCAAACCTACCCTCGCTAACCTAGCATTTACTATAAGCCCTGAGGGACATTGTTTCATTATAACCCTATAACCTCTCTGAACTTCAGTTTCCTCAGCTATAAAATGGGAGTAATAAAAGCTCACATTCAGATAAGCTTTTCCCAGTTTCTATTTTCCAAAGTGATAGGTTTTTTTTTATTTGATAAATTAACATAAGGTAATGTGTTGACACTGAAACATTTTTAAAGGAATCCCTATCTACATTGGTTGAAAGAGTCAAAAAGTCTGAGACTTTGGCAAAAAAAATGGATTATCCTCCCCCAACCAAAGCCCTGGACACCACTCTGAAGCCATAAAGAGGGGGACATCAAATAAAGATATAGGGTCACCCCAACCAGGGACTCAGACACCAGACTAAATGCCCAAAGAACCAGAGTTTTGGATACCACCAGGAGCGGGACTCTAACATGGTTATATCCTGGACCCTCCTATCTCTACACTCTCTTCCTTGCTGATCTCATCTGCTTCCATAGGTTCAAACATCATTTCTTTTTAAATTACTTCAAAATCTATCCTACCTGACTTTCTCTCCTTAAGCATTATCCAAAATTATCAGCTGCTTGCTGAATACTTCCTTCTCTTGTATTCCATTATCATCTCATCTTAATATATCCAAAATAGAACTCATGATTTTCCCCCTAAACCCACTTTCTCCAAACTTTTTTTATTTCTATTGATACTCCCAGTCATCCAGGTTTAGCACCTCAAATTTATCCTAGTCTCTTTCTCTCTCTCATCCCCTATAAACATGCTGTAAATGTGGGGATTGTTTTCCATTTTACCTTCAAACATCCATTGCATCTGTCCCTTTCTTTCTTTTTTTTTTTTTGGTTTGTTTGTTTTTGTATTTTTTTTCCTGGGGCAATGGGAGTTAAATGACTTGCCCAGGATCACACAGCTAGTATCAAATGTCTGAGGCCGGACTTGAACTCAGGTCCTCCTGAATCCAGGGCCAGTGCTTTATCCACTGCGCCACCTAGCTGCCCGGTCCCTTTCTTTCTGATCATATAGCCACCACAAATTCCATGCTGGTAGCACCTATTACCTAAAAAGAGCATTGAAATAGCCTCACAGTTTGCCTTCTTGCTGATATTCTCTCTCTCTCTCTCTCTCTCTCTCTCTCTCTCTCTCTCTCTCTCTCTCTCTCTCTCTCTCTCTCTCTCCTCCATCCTCCACACAGCTCTTAACATAGTGGATTTCCAAAGGACAGTTCCTGAAAAAGAGAAAGAACATGAGTACTTTCATTTCCTGATTTCTGAGTTGTCCTGGACAAATGTTC
This sequence comes from Dromiciops gliroides, assembly GCF_019393635.1. Lineage (NCBI taxonomy): Eukaryota > Metazoa > Chordata > Mammalia > Microbiotheria > Microbiotheriidae > Dromiciops > Dromiciops gliroides. The sequence continues at coordinate 680,893,117 of NC_057861.1, read as the reverse complement.
CCACTTATGTATCTAATTACTACATTGGTTAAATTTTGTGCCCACTCTCCATGACAGTGTGTACATTTGTGGGAGAGTGTATCATGTATTTGTGGGTAGACCGTTATGTCATTGTTATCCTTTCTTGGTCTTCTGTGTAGTAAATGTTATGTTTGAGTTAATGGAGTCATCCTGGCTGATTTGTTAATGGGAGATATATCAGTGACGTGAAGGTTAGTAGGAATAGCAGTCCACCAGAGTTATCCCTAGAACCCTAAGGAGAGTAAGTGTTTAGGAGCCATCTTCTCTTGGGGAAACCTGCCAGAATGAATACAGATTGAGAGGAAAAGAATCCATTCAGAGAGAATAAGAACACAGAGCAAAGCAGGGATGGTACAAACCTGTACAACATCACCATGGCAGCTGGCTTGTGTGACTATATGAAGAAGGAGATGTAATTTCAAGTTTATGCAACAGCTAATAATACAACTTGGTTGGAACCTTGGAACTACTACCTTCCTTGACTTCAAGTCTCAGCTAAAATCTCACCTTCTGCAATAGTTCTTTCTCAACCTCCCTCACTTCTAGTGTCTTCCCTCTGTTGATTCTCTCCCATCTATCCTCTGTCTATCTATCTATCTGTATGTATGTATGTATGTATGTGCATATATATGAGTGTATGTATATACACATATGTATGCATATCTTGTTTGTACACAGTTGCTTGCATGATATCACCCCCAATAGTCTAAGCACCTTCAGAACAGGAACTGCCTTTTACCTTTTTTGGTATGCCCAACACTTAGGACAGTGTCTGATAAACAGGGGGAAGAACAGCTGAAGGGAGAGGAGAAGAGAAGGGAATAAGCATTTATATACTTGTGCCAATAAATATTGTTTCATTTGATCCTCACAATAACCCTGGGAGTTAGGTGTAATTATTATCCCTATTTTACAGTTCATAAAACTGAGGCAGACAGAAGTTAATTGACTTGCCCAGGGTTATATGACTAGTAAGTATCTAAGGCTAGTTTTGAACTCAGGTCTTCCTGATTCCAGACCTAGTGCTCGATTCACTGTGCCTACAACTAATAGGTGTCTAATAGAGGTTTGTTGATGAGTTGACTTACTAACTCCAAAATTCTCCAGGTTTTCAAATGCAAATGAGCAGCTAAAACACACAACCTTAAGGCTGGCTTTGCTTCAGTCAAGTATGATGTTTACATGCCTACTTTTTCTTTGTAAATATCACTCCAATTGGGATTTTTTTCCCTTTGACTCTTCAATCACAATGGTTGGAATCCAAAAAAATAGCTCCTTACAGCTCATATGTCCTCCTCCCTGCCCCCAACTCTATTCAGAATCCTTCTTTTAAATTTCAAAGCTCTAGATCTCCTCTGTGAATCCTTCTTGATTCTGCCAGCCATTTGGATTCTCTCCCTTCATATACTTTGCACCATAATCATCTTGTGTATGTGTTGTATCACCTAGTGGAATGTAAGCTCTTTGAAGGCTCTAGCTGTTTCATTTTTTACTTTTTTTTTCCTATCACATTCCTTTTGCATAGAACGAATGTAAAAAATGTTTCCATTGAACAGAATTGGATACACACTCCTAGGAAATCACCACAGATGCTTGAAGTGTGAATATGCAATCATACACAGTGAAATTCTCCACTAATGTGACCACACTGGTTTTTTTTCTGGTAACTGTATTAGAGTAGACTATTAATTCTGTTTATAATTCATCATCACCCTTCATCTGCCAACACCCTTCACTCTGGCCACATACACAACATATGCTTTCAATTCCCAAGACACATAATAACCAGCTCTATATTCATATCTTCAGGTTATTTGCCATCCCTCTAAAAGGAAAGAATTATGAGCAATTTCTGGAAGTGTTTGATTATTTCTGGCAGAGTACGACAGGCACCCAAACATTTCTCATCAATAAAATATGTTTTCATGCTTTGGCTAATCTATACAATCAATCAAATCCAGTGTCCGACAATCAATAGCTGGACTTCAGTTATGGCTAAGAGGTAGTTATAGATACGTGCAGACCCTGTCCACCCATTAATATGAGGCATTGAGTGGGTTATGCAGATACATATATAGATAGTCCTGTAGAGCTGTCCAGCAAAAGTTCTACAATCATTACTTCTAGGATCTAAGGTAAATAGGCCATAGAAATCATCCAGTCCAACTCTCCTCATTTTATAAAATAAGGAAACTGAGGCACAGAGGTTAAATAACATACCCAAAGTCACACAGTAAGTAATAGAGTTAGAATTTGAACCCATCAGCTAACACCAAATTTGGTGCTCTTTCCATAACATGTCAATACATTCTTCTATCCCACTGGAAATGAGATACCTCCAACTTCTCCAACTTAAAGCACAGAGTTTTATCTGTCACAAAGAAAGCGGGACAAAGCTCTAGTAGCTGAATCCCCATTGATGTTTTTCCCAACCAGTGGAAGCTCAGAGATATGGTACAGAAACAAAAGCAATTAAGGCAGCTACGTGGTACAGTGGATAGAATACGGGACCGGGAATCAGGAAGTCCTGAGTGGAAATCTGACCTGAAACCCTTACAGGCTGTGTGATCCTGGCAAGTCATTTAACCTCTGTTTCCTTGTCTGTGAAATGGAGATAATAATATCACTTATCTTCCAGAATCAAGCGAGATAATAATTGTAAAATGCAGCACAATGCCTGGCACAAAGTAAGTACAACATAAGTTTTAGCTATTATTATTAAATGTTTGTTGGGAACTCACTCAACACAATTCTCCATTATGGGTCAAGGAATTCATATTCACTGTGATTCAAAGAAATAAGAACTTCCTTTGCAGGTGTGGCCAAATTCTCTCCCCTGAGGAAATAGTTTCCCTTTCCTGGGGACTTCCAGCTCAGCACTGCATAAAAGGAAGAAGAGGAAATTTCACATCCACCAGAATGTCAGAAGTGAATGATGAAATAAAATTGAATTGAATCATTGCATGTCAGAACTGGATGTGTTTACATTGTATACATTTTTTATTTATTTACATGTGAATATAGTGCTTTTCTCAATAGAATATATGGGTTTTTTTGAAAGGCATTGAGGGATAGTGGGTAGAGAGCTGGTCTTGAAGCTCTAGGGAAGAACCAGGTTCAAATTCTTTCTCTGACACAGAATGGCTATGGAATCCTAGGGAAACTGCTGAATGCCTCAATGCTCTTGGCCAGGTAGGTGGAGCTATAGAGATAAAGTTCTGGACCTGGAGTCAGAAAGATCTGAGTTCAAATCCCACTTCCAATACTTACCAGTTACTAGACCATGGACAAGTCACTTTACCTCTGCCTCAGTTTCCTCTACTATAAAATAGGCATAATAACAGCACCTACCTTCCAGGGTTGCTGTGAGGATCAAATGAGATAATATTTGTAAAGCATTTAACACAGTACCTGCTTAATAAATGCTAATTTCCTTCCTTCCTAAACCTTTTATACACGCTGTCTTCAAATATTTTTAAATAGCTATCTTTATCCCCTTAAGCTTTCTTTGCTCCAGACAAAGAACCCTATGTTCTTTCTGTTGTTTTTCACAAGGGTATCATAAACACCCTTGTCAATACCACATGGCTTATTTATATCCTTCTTATAATTCAGCATCTAAAACTGAACACAATATTCCCAGTGTGTCAAAATAGGGCCAAGAACAGCAGGACCATCACTCTGATTTTCTCCATCAAGATGACCTGCTGGCACTGAAAACTTATTATCTTGAAAACTGAACTCACTTTATCCTGCCCCCCCAAATTTACCCCTTTCCCCAAATTCCCTATTTCTGCCGATGGTACCACCATCCTCCCAATCACCCAAACTGGAAACCTGTCACCTCCCTACTTGGATACCTCTATCCAATCAGCTTCACCTGCTGACCATTCCGCTTACCCAACATCTCTCACACCGGTCCCCTTCTTCCCATTTGTTCAGCCACTTCCATACTTCAAAGTCTCATCACCTATAATAACAGTTATAATGAATGCTATTAAATATGTGTGCATTGTGTGGCATATGTATATATATATGTATGTATATGTGTATATATGTGTGTATATGGTGTGTGCATGCATGTGTGTGTGTATGTGTGCATATGTATGTATAGTGTTTTAAGGATTGCTAAGCACTTTTGTATTTGTTCTTTCATTTGAACCTCACAACAACCCTGAGAGGTAAGTGCTATTATTATCATCTCCATTTTACAGATGAGATCATTGAGCCTGAGCAAAGCTAAACAACTTGCTCAAGCTTATGTCAGAAACAGAATTCAATCTCAGGTCTGTTACCCAATGCACCCAATGTACCCTTAGCTGCCTCCTAATTGATCTACCTGCTTCTTAGCTTCCCCTCGCTTCAATATATCTTTCATAATATTGCAAAAATTATCTCCCTATACCACAGAAATGATCCAAACTCAAAAATCTTCAGTGGCTCCCTGTTGCATAAAAAATAAAACACAAAATCCTTTCATTGATTTTTAAGTGTTGCCACAATATGGCCGTGGTCTACATTACTAGCTTATTTCAGTCTGCTCCTCTTCATGCATCCAGCCAACTTAAACCAAACTCAACCTGTCTTCTCTTACCTATGTTCTCCATGCATTGAACACATGCCCTGCTTATCTCCACCTGTGAAACTCTTTCTTTTCCTTCAAGATTGAGTTTAGATTCTACTTCTGGGAAGTCTTTCCTGATCCCAAAAGGAAAAGTGTTTGCAATTGTTATAGAGTATTAAGAGAACTACATTTCTCCTTCACTCTCCTCATAATCAACTGTATATCATACTTACCTGCCTCATCTGATCTTGGTTCCAGTATTATTTTTTATTTTTTTTAGTGAGGCAACTGGGATTAAGTGACTTGCCCAGGGTCACACAGCTAGTAAGTGTTAAGTGTCTGAGGCCTGATTTGAACTCAGGTACTCCTGACTCCAGGGCCGGTGCTCCATCCACTGCAGCACCTAGCTGCCCCTGCCTCATCTGATCTTATCTATTATATGTCCCCTTCGCAAGTGTAATTATAAATTTATTGAGGCTAGATACCATGTCATTTTTATCTCTGTATCCTCAGTACCTTGTGGGGGTGGATCCAAGATGGCAAAGGATAGACATTAAACCCACAGGGCTCCTGATGCAAGCACCCCCAAAATAGCAATAAAAGAACCCTTGGGGCAGAAAAACACACAAAAATATGGGCTGAGAGTTTTCTCCAGCTATACATAGATTTCAGGGGGCTGTGCTGGGCCACGAATAAAGACTAACCCTGCAATTGGGCTGACACACCAGACACCCGCCTGAGGAATTTGCCCCAGTGCTTCTGCAGCACTGGCGTCTTCTGGAACCGAGAATGTGGCTGGCCTGGGGTGGGGGTGGGGGGGAAGTGCAGGGTACTAGTGGACTGAGGGGAGCATCAGAAGCTGAGAACCACACCACAGAAAGCTTTGCTGGTTGGTTGCTTAGTAAAGTAGGCCTGAGGTTATCTCCAGACCTGAGCACAGGCCAGGTGAGATTAAAGCCTGCCCTCCCTCAACCCAAAACACCTGGAACCCTCTGAAGCTGAGAACAGGAGTGGAGCCAAGAAGAAGCCCCCCCCCCGCCCCCACCCCCCAGTGGAGAGTTTAAAATCAAATGAAAGCAAGGCCAGGCAGGCTGAGAAGAAGCCCAAGCATCCCCTGGGCCATGCTGTAGCTTGAACAGTGTGTTCTGGAAGCAGCACCACACTTTAAGAAGGAGTTAAAGGCCAAGAAATAGTAAGCCAGGATGAGTAGGCAGAGAAAGCAGAAGACCATCAAAAACTTCTTTGGGGGTAAGGTAGACCACAATACAACCTCAGAAGAAGAAGATAATAACAGGGTCAAAGCTCCAACATCCAAAGCTTCCAAGAAAAATATGAACTGGTCTCAGGTCATGGAAGCTCTCAAAAGGGACTTTGAAGAGAAAGTAGGAGAAATAGAAAGAAGATGTAGAGAAAAGGAGGAAAGAATGAAAAGGGAAATGAGAGCAATGCAGGAGAGTCATGAGAAAAAAGTCAACAGTTTGAAAAGCCAAATGGAAAAGGAGATTTAAAAACTGTCTGATGAAAATAACTGCCTAAGAATTAGGATTGAACAAATGGAAGCTAGTGACCTTATGAGAAACCAAGACACAGTAAAGCAAATCCAATTGAATGAAAAAATAGAGGGCAATGTGAAATATCTCCTTGTAAAAACAGCTGACCTAGAAAATAAATCTAGGAGAGATCATTTGAAAATCATTGGACTACCTGAAAACCATGACCAAAAACAAAAGCTTAGACACCATCCTCCACGAGACTGTGAGGGAAAATTGCCCTGATATTCTAGAAGCAGAAGCTAAAATAGAACTTGAAAGAATCTACCAATCACCTCCTGAAAGAGATCCCAAAAGGAAAACCTCCAGAAATATTATAGCCAAATTCCAGAACTCCCAGGTCAAGGAGAAAATACTGCAAGCAGCTAGAAAAAAGCAATTCAAATACTGTGGAGCTCCAATAAGGATAAAGCAAGATCTAGCAGCCTCTACATTAAAGGACCAAAGGGCATGGAATATGATATTCCAGAGGGCAAAGGAACTGGTACTTCAGTCAAAAATCATGTACCCAGCAAAACTGAGTATAATTTTTCAGAGGCAAAAATGGGATTTCAATGAGAGAGATCTTTCAAGCATTTGTGATGAAAAGACCTGAACTGAATAGAAAATTTCACTTTCAAATACAAGATCCTGGAGAAGCATAAAAGATAAACAGGAAAAAGACTTCATGAGGGATATTAAAAGATAAAACTGTTTACATTCCTACATGGGAAGATAATACTATGAAATCAAAGGAATATCTCAGTAAGAAATTCACAGAAGACAGGGCTGAACTGACTATGAAGGGATGATATCTGTAAAGCATTTATGTTTTGTTCTTTGTAGGGCAAACAGGGTGGGATGTCTTATGTCTGGGGCTGGATTTGGTCTTGGGGCCTCCTGGGTCCAGGGATGGTGCTTTGTCTACTGTGCCACCTAACTAATCCATGATGGCATCATTAAAATAGGGTTGAGATGTAGGAGGAATAAACTGGGGGAGGGAGAAGGGGAGAGATGGTCTGGGGAGAGGTAGTTCACATGAAGGAAACAAGAAGAAAGCTTATGGAGGAGAGTAGAAGAGGAGGAAGGAGTTGGGGAGTGAGTGAACCTTCATATCATCAGAATTGGCTCAAAGAAGGACTAACATACATACTCAAATAGGTATAGTAATATATTTTTGCCCTGGGGAGGAGGGAGAAAAGGGGTGGAAGGGAAGGAGGAAAGGGCAGATTGGGGGAGAGAGCAGTAAAAAGCAAAACATATTCAAGGAAGATGAAGATGTTCTGCAGTACTGCACCAGTATGACATATTGAATTGCTTGATCTCATAGGGAGGGTTGAGGAGGGAGGGAGGGAGGAAGAAAAATTTAGAACACAGAATTAGCTCAGGGACCCTGATCTCATTGGAGTGGGCTTATGGAGGGAATAAATTTCATACCTAATTGGGAGGAGCGATCTATTTAACCCTTCAGTAAAATAGGAAGGGAAGAGGATAAGGAAGGAAGGGTAAAAAAGGGAGTGCAGAGCGAGGGAGTAGATAGTCAGAAGTAAAACACCTCTGAGGAGGAATAGGTAAAAAGAAGATAGAGTAAATGTCATGGGAAGGGAGTGGGATGGAGGAAAATAGTTATGATGATTGATTATAATGGCAAAACATATGGTACCTACTTTGCTGGGCTTTTATGACGAAAATTCTCTGTCAAGCTTAAGGTACTATATAAAGGTTATGATGAACAGGATACTATCAGAAAAACCTGGAAAGACCTACATGAACTGAAGCAGAGTGAAATGTACTGTACACAAAATAACAGCAATAGTGGGGGATGATCTGCTGGGAAGCATGTGGTTATTTTCAGCAAGGCAATGATCCAATATAACCCTGAAAGACTTATGAAGATTGCAGTCCATCTGCAGAGAAAGAAATGATAGTATCTGAAAACAGATGGAAACACACTTTCAAATTTTTTTTAATTTCCTCTTTGACAATTCCTTAATCTGAAGTTTGGGGTTTTTTACTGTTTTCTCTCACAACTAACTAATATGGGAATTTTTCCATGACTACTCATGTATACCTTATTTTGAATTGCTTGAGTTCTTGTGAGTGGGGAGTGGGAATGGAGGGGGGGGAAGAGAAGTTGGAACACAAAGTTTTTTTTTTTAATTGATGTTAAAATTTTGTTTTTACATATATTTTGGAAAGTAAAATTCTATTAAAAAATAAAATAAAAAAATAAAAAACAGTACCTTGCACACAATCCAAGTTAAATAAATGTTGAACTGAATTAAATTCAAGAATTGAATTCAATAGGTACCCTATTATTCAAGCAAAGTAGAATTTTATTGGCTATTTTTGGCTGCCATATCAATCTGTAGCTTTATCCATTTCCAATAGTTAAAGGTTCCCAACATCTGTCCTATGCCTCCTTCTTTTATGTATATATCAAATGAATTGGGCATATATACATATGCTGAAATGTTTTATTTCTCATGCCTGGATTTGGAAATATGAAGCCAGTCTAAAGCCCTCTCCAACACAGAACTCCTTTAAATTATCCCTCAACTTAAGTAGCATTTCAGCGTGTGGTAGGAAAGCATGATCATTTTATGAAAAGCCTTTCTTTTTTTCCCAGATCATGATGATCAAATCCTTGGAAATCTGGCTCAGTTCATCCTGAAATATCAATACAAACTTGCCCCTATCAAGAAATCATGCATGGTTTTCTTCTAATTATGACATCTTCTCAGCAATTTCAAAACCTAGTGTGGAGTCATGTTCTTTCACTCACTGATCACAAATATTGAGCCTATTTCTCCAATCCATCGATCAGAGACTGGGCCTATAAAACCCAGGTAAGACTGTGCCCTTGGGTACATAACCTGGTTTCTATCTTTTTAGAGGGAAAAACCTGAACCATCTAATTTCTCTTTCCATGATTGGGGTTGAGGGGGTGGAAATGGGATGGATGTGAGAAGATATTCACATTGTGGGATCTGAAATTGTGCTTAGAGCTTCAATTTAAGGGGGCCTTTTCTATTTGTGTACATCACTGCGGCAATGTATCCCATGTACTAAGGATAACATATTCTTAGTACAGAGTAATATACAGAATAACAATATTCCTTGTATGTTTGTAGAACTCTACAAAATACTCCCTCATATTCTAAGAACATCAATTGATCTTCATAACAACCTTTTGAGTCAGGCAGATTACTCATCATTAAGCCTATATAACCCTTGTGTCCAAGGCTCAGCCTTGGTGCCCTATAGAAACCTCTCATTTTTCTTTTTCATTGCCCGCACCCAAGTGGAATATAAGAGCTTCAGTATCTGGCAGTTCTTCAAGGATAGTCCAAATTCACAAGCTTTCATCACAGAAAGGACTTGCATATGAGCCCATTGACCAAGAGTTCCTTAAATAAAAAGGGGGAGGGGGGAGGGGACAGACAGGTGGTGCAGTGGATAAAGCACTGGCCCTGGATTCAAGAAGACCTGAGTTCAAATCTGGCCTCAGACACTTGACACTTACTAGCTGTGTGACCCTGGGCAAGTCACTTAACCCTCATTGCCTGGCCAAAAAGAGAAAAAAAAAGATAAAAACCAATAAAAAAAGAGTTCCTAATCTTTTTGTGTGTGACATGGCCCCTTTAGCAGCCTGGTAAAGTCTACGGTCCCTTCCCAAAATAATATTTTTAAATACATGAAATAAAATGCTGGTTACAAAGGAAACAATTATATTAAAATATAGCAAAAAAAGACATAGGTTTTTTTCTTACAATTGCAGACCCTCTGAAATTTACCCAAGTATATCCGGATAGATGCTGGCCTCCAACAGACCACCTTTTCCCAGAGGCCCATGTAGCCTCTGAAACATTCAGTACTGCCCTGGATAGGACCCTATCAAGAAAGAAGGCTGAGCTTTGCATTTCTATGTAGATGCTCTGTAACAAGCTGTTCTTCTTGTTATTTTGACAGTATCTTTATTCAGGTCACTAATCTCCACATGCGCCGATGTTCCATTATTGTCCTCTGTTTCCAGGAGGTACTGTAAGCTCCTGGTCATTGATGTTGTCATCCTCCATCTCTGAGAGCTATTGGAAGTACTTATGAAATAACAAAATGTCATTTCAAGAGGGAGAAAGTACTAATCATTTGGAGGAATCAGGAAAGGTCTTATATAGAATCTGACACCTGAGCTGTGCTTGGAATGAAGCAAGGAATGCAATGGGATATCATAGAAAGGATTCTTGATTAGCTATAACTTAGACTGGGTGACCTATGAGGTCCCTTCCCACTCTCTTACCAAATAACTTACCAAATAATATTCTCAATAATTGCTGTCAAGTATTTTAGGAGTGCAAAAGGAAATTTCCATTTCCAAACAGTAGATTCAAAGGCTGAATTAATTCACAAAGGTTAGTCCACTAAGAAGATCAGGAAGGTGTGAATTTCCTCTAAACATTTGTTGGATCTAGCTCAAGTCTCATCCCTCTCGATGACCTTGTAACCATATTTCCTGCCCAGCCATTACACAAAGAATGCATTTGACTATTTTTAAAATCCTACCTCAAAGACAACTTAACTGTTCCATATTTTGGTCAAAGTGATTTCCGAATGTCTACCCTCTCAGAATAGCTGACACATTTTGCACAAACAATCTGGATCTTTTCATCAAATGACAAGATAAGGGCATGAGCTCCAAGGAAATCACAAGAATAATGTGCTCTGCCTCCTGGAATTGTTTTTGTTTTCTTTATCAATGCTCATGGCTCTCCCCTTTCCAATTCCTCTTCCCACACAGCTGCCAAATAATCTGAGACAGCTAGGTAGAAAGAGTTCTGGACCTGGAATCAGGAAGAACTGCATTCAAATATGGCCTCAAATGCTTAGAAGTTATATAATCCTAAGAAAGTCACTTAATACTTCTGAGCCTTGATTTTTTCATCTACAAAATGGGGATAATAATCATACCTACCTCACAGAGTTTTTTGAGGCTCAAATAATATATGTAAAGTACTTTGTAAACCTAATCATTAATAGTATTATTGTTATCATCCTCCTCTTCATAAGACAAAGGTCTGATCATGCCTAAAATTCTTCAGTGGCCTTCTTTTGCTTCTATATAAAATATAAATTCTTCAGTCTGGTATTTAAAGCCTTCCACAATCTGAATCCTACTGCCCCTTCCAAATAGATTTAATATTAAATATTTCCACTTGACTGCATTCCAGACAGACTGAACTATCAACTGTACCCCAGACTGCACATTCCATCTCCCATCCTATGTTCCTTAGTACCCAGTGTCCCTCACGTCTGAAATGAGTTCCTTCCTCCCCTACTTTTTCCCATTCTTCACTTGCTTCAAGCTTGAGGCCAAGTACCATCTCCAAGGAGAAACCTTTACTGATTCCCCAGACCCCTGACTGCTCTCTTCCTCCTCAAAGTATCTTGTTATATTCATCTGCATACATGCTATATCCCTCCACCCTCCAATAGAACATAGGCTCCTTGGGAGCAGGCAGTTTCATTTTTGTCTTTGTCTTCCTGGCATCTAGCCAACTATCTGGAGTGCAGTGTATCTTTAATAAATATGAATGTAATTTTAAAAGGAAAAATCATGACTACAAGAATGTCTACTGATCTTTGTTATTCTGTCTGTTATTAGCTCTGTTATTCTGATAGTCTTGAAAGAGCCTTTTAAAACAGTCCTCCCTTGGGGGCAGCTAGGTGGCACAGTGGATAAAGCACCTGCCCTGGATTCAGGAGGACCTGAGTTCAAATCTGGCTTCAGACATTTGACACTTACTGGCTGTGTGACCCTGGGCAAGTCACTTAACATGATCTAAAACAGCCCACTCTTACCTGAATTACAGCAGCCTTCCCAATCAACTGACTTTTGTCAATGCATTTTTTGTGAAATACATAGAGATATGGACATAGACATGTAAACACTGTATTTACTAATCTGTGAACATGTTCTATCCCAGTAGAACATAAATATCCTTGAGGGCAAGGGTTTTCTCACTAGGCACTGTTCTACTAGGCATGTAGGGGGGTGTTGCTTGATTTGATTGAATGGAAAAAGGATAGGAAAGCCCATTTGAATTTTAACAAGTATTCTCTCTGGTTTGGTTTGGTTTGGTTTTTAAACACAATACCTGGGGCAGATTTTTGTACGAGGCACACACGTCCAAGTATTTAGAACATTTTTCCTTCTGTATATTACTTGTCTACAAAGAGCTATAGGTTTTAAAAATGAGGAAGGGGTGAGAAGCTCACACTGACAGACCGAAATGTCCATCAGAGATTGCAGGTGGGGTCTGGGGGTATGTTTTCAGCTTTAGGTAAAGATGAAGTCTCTGTTTACTCATGCTAGTGACCCTTGTTTAAATTCATTGGGGTTTTTTTCAATCTATCAAGTCTATCAAGATTTTTATTAATATTTTGTTTTGCATAATGTAAAGATGGCCTCTAATATGGGGGGAAGGAAAAAAGTATCTTTTTTCTTTTTTAATCACAATAGTCTCTACTTGATTTCTTGAAGAAAAAACTTAGGATTTGGGTTAAAAAAAAACCTGGAATACCTGGAATATGGCAGGTGCTTAGTAAATATTTCCCATAGCTATTAATGATATGTATAAATGGCACCAGTAGGAGAAGAATAATAAGACACCACAGCATCCTAAGAAAACAGTTTTTCCCTTCTTCTACATTGCCAGTTTCACAGATCACTAAACATGAATCTTATATAGTCCATGAACAAAATAATATGATCTAGTACTGAAAATTGGTTACATTCCTCCTCCTCTTGCTGGAGCTCCACCCTGTCCCTAGGACTCTGTGCTCTGGTAGATAAGCTCTCTCACCTTTCCCAGCTATCATCAAACCATGCCACCATGCAAAGACTTTGCCCCTACTGAGGAGACAGTTAGGATGTACAGTGGTTAGAGCAGTAGGTCTGAAATTGAGAAGGCCTGAGTCTAAACCCAGCCTCAGACACTTACTAGCTTTGTGATCCTAAGCAAATCACTTAACCTCTTCCTGCTTCAGTTTCCTCCATGGTAAAATGGGGATAATAATAGCACCTACCTCCCAGGGTTATTGTGAAGCTAAAATGAGATATTTATAAATTACTTAACAACAGTGCCTAGCCCAGAGAAGTCACTTGATAATTCCAAAGGAACATAAATTTGGGGTTCACACCATCGGGAAATGCTTCTTATGAAGCCAGATATTTTTTTCCTCTTGGACTTAATTACTTAGAATTTCCAAAGATTTCCCAAGTTGGGTAATCCCTCCACCAAAGAGGATCTCACAACCCTCTCTGCACCTAGCAGATTGTATTTGAGAGTTGCTTCAGCTAATGTCTCCCCAAACCATCTTGGTCATTAGATAATAAAAACATAGTCCACAGATGGACACCCCAGCTGGCAGCCTTTCCAGCTTCCACAGCCCTACAGGACCCAGAATCACTCCCATGACATGAGGAGGTATTAGAATAAGATTTTAGTGGAGAGGTAATTATCTAGGGAAAATTAGTTTTTAAATCAAAGTGTTAAAACCATAAATGATTCACATATCCCTCTGAAAAGCCTGAGGAAGTGTTCTTGTTGCTTTTCATTATCACCACACCATAATGATTAGTATAATGAGGATCCCACAAATACTGTCACACTGGGGAGAAAGCAACTGAGACATCAGGGGAGCTGTTATTGATGCAGCTGCATCTAGTGGGCATGCACCTTATCTGATCTCAGCTAGGTACTCGTCCTCCCCATTTCAATGCGATCCTTATTGCTCTATCACACTCCTCACCATAGCTGTTCTGTCTTTTCTCTCATCAAGTCTCTCAATCCACTCACTCCCCTCTCCCTCTCAGCAGATATTACTTCATACTTTACAAAGAAAATAGGGGCCATTCACTCTGAGTTCTCTCTTCTCCTGTGTTCTCTGTTTCAAAAGCCTGTGACACCATCACCCATTATATCCTCCTTTGCTCTTAGTATCTGATGAAGTGATTTCTCACTAAAGCCAGCCCATCTATTTATAACCTTCATATCTTCCTCTCTCTCCCATCTCCTTTGGAAGTTTGACCCTATAGTCATATTCCCTCTTTCTCTAATCTTCAACCTCTCCCTGTCTATTACCTCTTCCCTGCAATTTCTCTTCCCTGAAATTTCTTTCTCCAAAGTTGCCAGTGATCTCAGTTGCCAAATTTGAAAGCCATTCTAGCCATTCTAAATGCTCATCCATTTGCCCTTTCTGTAGCATTTGATATAACAGAGATTTAGGTTAACTACTTCTATATGTCCTGCTCCCTAACTTTGAGTATTCCCTCAGACTATCTGGGCTCTCCTCCTCCTCCTCCTCCTCCTTCCTCTTCTTCCTCTTCCTCTTCTTCCTCTACCTCTTCCTCTTCTTCTTCCTCTTCTTCTTCTTCTTCTTCTTCTTCTTCTTCTTCTTCTTCTTCTTCTTCTTCTTCTTCTTCTTCTTCTTCTTCTTCTTCTTCTCTCTTCCCCTCTCTTTCACAGGCTCAATTACCTCCCAAATCCCTCTCCTGAGCTCCAATCCCATCAACTGCATATCAAACATTTACAATCAGATGTTTCATAGTTACATCATGTAAACATGTCAGAATTCATGATCTTTTCCTCCAAGCTCTTCCCTCTTCTCATGTTTCCTATTTCTGCCAAGGATATCTCCATTCTTCCAATTACCCAAGTTGGAATCATCCTGAATTCTTTATTCTTCCTTCACCTTCCATCAAAGTCCTGTATGTGTTTGGCATTTAAAACCCTTCCCAGTCTGGCTCTAGAATTTATTTCCGGGACAATTAGACATTACTTTTCTTAATGCATTCTATTGTCGAGGTGAACTGGCCTACCTGCTATTTCTTATACATGCCCTCATCCCCTATCCCAAGCCACTCCACCCTCATCTCCATGCCTTGGCCCAAGCCATCCCCCCATACCTGAAATGTACTTCTTCCTCACCTTTACTTCTTAGAATGCCTAGCTTCCTTCAAAGCTTAACTCAAGTGCCACCTACTACATGAGTATTTTCCTGACCTTTCTAATTACTAATCCCTCCCCCCAAAATTACTGCAAATTTATATATATTTCTATTTACTTATATATCATTATGTTTCCTCCAATAGAATGAAATTTAGATAGAGAGGCTGGAAAGGGCCTTTCATTTTTAGTCATTATACCCAGAACCCAACACGGTACCTGGAATATGGCAGGTGCTTAGTAAATATTTCGATAGCTATTAATAATATGTACAAATGGCACCAGTAGGAGAGGAACAATATTTACAGTTGCCCATAATAATTTACCTTTAGGTCCCCTCTCATCAGCTCAGAACCACTTGCCTCCCTAGAACATGAACTTGGCTTGGTCCTGTTGCCATCTCTTTATTGGACCAATAATAATATAGCAAAATGAGAATAATGATAACTGAAATTCAGGTGGGACTTTATGATTTGCAAAGTATTTTCCTCACAACACTCCTAGTAAAGTAGGAAATGCACATATTATTATTTCCATTTTATAAATGAAGAAACAGGCTCATAGAAGTTAAATCACTTGATTAGTGGCATACAACTAGCATTAAGTGTGAGAACTGGAACTTAAGACTGAGTCTTCTGACTCTAACACCTAAACTGTCTTCACTATGTCATGTTGACCCCTTTTCGCTTCAGTTATAACAATCCTTTATGAAAAGGAGCCAAGATAAAACAAATATTAAGTAAACCCATGCTATTGTTTCAGAGTTATTGGTCATTGTTTCAGAGTTATTGGAAGGAGGAAGAAAGAAAGAGAGGCAACCTAGACCTCTTCATGGCACAGCAATGTAGCCGGTCAGAGAGGGGCACTCAGTTGTCCTTGGGTACCTTTTCCTTGGTGTCTCTGCATTCCTTGGAACTGTGGTCGTTCCTGGGGACACATGCTGAATTATTCTGTGAGCTTCCCAAGAGCTCAATCAAAAGGAATACCAGGGCAGCTAGGTGGCACAGTGAATAAAGCACTGGCCTTGAATTCAGGAGGACTTGAGTTCAAGTCCAACCTCAGACACTTGACACTTAATAGTTGTGTGACCCTGGGCAAGTCACTTAACCCTCATTGCCCCTCAATAAAAAAAGGAATATCAAAGGATGGTGATGAACTCACATCATCAACCAAATGACAACTACACCCCCTCACAAAGCTTCTGAACCCCTTTTTCCTCCCTTGGATGCAATAATGCCAATGATCATGGCACCCATACATAGGAATTCATGGGACCCTGACACCTAAGGGTAGCTTAAGGATGATGAGGGATGTTTGAGTTGTATCCTTAAACTTTTGAGTTTTGACATCACAGAGTTCAATGATGCCTTTTCACAAACACTTCATGCTCCTGTCAGAAACAATACTTCACACAATGGACCAGCCTGATCTGACCCAGAATGACATTGTGTTTTTCCATTTTCATGCATTGTTCAATCTGCTTTTGTGAACTAATTTCAAAAGGCACTTTTATGGAATCATGGTTAGTCATTCCGATTATACTGGATGGATTTCAAGAGAATCTCTTCAAAGCATTTTAAATAAGAATTTTATCTATGAAAGAGGAGGAGAGATTGATGTTCTGTTCCATGATGTTTTTCAGGTAGTGCAGGAAGGGTATAGCTACACTAAAGAGGAGCTCAGAGCCTCAGTTGTATATGGCAACTTCAGAATCTATTGATAGAATCTTAAGTTAAAGAAAAGGAGGGATCAAAGGAAGATCTACCAGGTGATGAATTTTAGGCTATAGCAACCTAAGAAACTACCTGCATAGGCATGGTAAGGATTGATGTTTGCATTCAGAGAGGGTGTACCACACAATGATGAAAGATTCAAATCCTAACTGTCATGGGCTTATGTCTTTGGATATTTTCATTGTATTACATTTCTTTTGTCCATAAATAGATTAGTTGACAGCAGAAAAAAATATTAGTGATCATAGAGGCAAAAACTCCCTTCACGGGGGCAGCTAGATGGTGCAGTGGTTAAAGCACCGGCCCTGAATTCAGGAGTACCTGAGTTCAAATCCGACCTCAGACACTTGACACTTAATAGCTGTGTGACCCTGGGCTTCCCAAGAGGGTTTCCCAAGGTCCCAACTGTCCCAAAACATTTCTTTCACATTTCTGCTAGTAACATGCTTTGAGGGAGTCAAGAAAGATATAGGTCTTGGGGAGCCTTCAAGGAAAAAAGGAGACCCAAGTAGACCCCGACCATTTGGATCTGTGGGTAACTGGGGTACAAAGTGATGGTGCCATGTACTAATAGGGTAGGAAGAATACCAAAAGGAAGAAGAAAAAATAAAACTTCATGGGAAAATAAACAAATTCAATCACTTTGCTTGTTACTTGAGTTCTCAGGCACCTCAAAATTAATATGCTCTGACTGAGCTTTCTACCTTCCTACCCCCCAAAAATCATGCCCTTCCTCATGTAATAGCTTTCAGTTTGCCCCTCAGATTGAAGTGGTCTCTCTATTGTCAACTAAATAAACCACAAACTCTTGAACTATATAGTGGAGGTCCAATTCATCTTTCTGGTCTGTCTTTCAGACTTACTGCTCTTCATATTCTGTCTTACAGTCAAACTAGACTGTTTGTTCTCCCAATGTTGCACATCCCTCTCCTATCTCTGAGCATTTTTTCCATGTGAGTCAGTGTGGTTAAAATGAACCTCTATTCATTCTGATACCCGCCCATCTCTTCCAGTTCAAATCATTCTCTTTCCTCGGATCAAGATTCAAGAAATATTGGGGCAGCTAGATGGTGCAGTGGATAGAGCACCGGCCCTGGAGTCAGGAGTACCTGAGTTCAAATCCGGCCTCAGACACTTAACACTTACTAGCTGTGTGACCCTGGGCAAGTCACTTAACCCCAATTGCCTCACTAAAAAAAAAAAAAAAAAAAAGATTCGAGAAATATGATCTCCAAGAAGCTTCCATATTCTCTAAGTGGATGTTGAATCTTTGACTCCTTAGTGTCATTTTTGGAACTCCCTTGTGCAACTTAAGATTTCAATATAGCTATAGTCTCATTCATGTATGTACTCCTATGAATGCTGCTAATCTTTGCCAATTTATATGCTATCATCCCATGAAATTCTCATCTTCCCATAAATCCTTAAAAAAATAAATTCAGGTCTTTCTCTAGATCAAGGGTTACTAAATTTGGGGAGTTCTTATACCACTTAATTTCCAGTCAACTTCTTGTCCCTTCTATGTTATGAAAGGAAATACATTCTAGAGTTTATAAGAAATATAAGAATATAAGAAATTTAAAAGAGATGATTAAAAAATAAAATAAAATGAAAGAGATTATTTTAAGTAGGATAATATAGTCATTTATCTAATATCCCCCCAAATAGTCTTTATGAGTATCTCATGCAACCTGAGAAGTACCCACATCTTAGTTTGGGAATCCATTCTCTAGAGAGGATCATAGGAATTACCAGTACAATACTTACATTATCATAGCTCTCACTATATGACTGCCCTACCTCCTTTTCTGATTATATCCTCCTTGGATTTTATCTTTTACACTACTTTTGGCATGCAAGCTACCATTGATACTAAGATACAGCCTACTTAACTTCTCCTATACATCTCTCAATTGACCTTTGGGTCACCAGAAACTTTGATTTTTCATTGGGGTATATTCTATTTTAGCATCATACAGCATCACGGGGTGAATTATCATGTTGAAAAGATAGGTTTTTATTTAAGTGGCAATTTTGGATTGTTGAAAGAACTATATAATTTCACAAATGCAATCCAGCCCATTTCTTCAATTAAGAGTATAGCATACTGCCCATCTGCATCATCTCTCCATATTATGTACTAACTCAGTGGGCTATCAATCCAACCATATATCATAGTCTAAACAATTAACATTTTTCATCCATTTGTTTTTTCCTACATTCTTTGTTAAGGAAGAACTCTTTCAAGTGATTGTAGATCTCATTAAGGTTACTGCACTATGCAGGGCAGCTAGGTGGCGCAGTGGATAGAGCACCAGCTCTGGAGTCAGAAGGACCTGAGTTCAAATCCAGCCTCAGACACTTGACACTTACTAGCTGTGTGACCCTGGGTGAGTCACTTAGCCCTCATTGCCCTGGAAAGGAAAAAAAAGAGTAATTGCAAAAGGTTACTTCACTGTATTCTGAAGCTTGAGACAATGAACACAATGTCATCCACAAACAGGAAAAGGTCTTTTCCATTTAGGTCAAAGGTTCTTAAGCTTTTTGTGACAGGGAACCCTTTGATAGTATGGTAAAATCCCTTCTCAGAATATTTTTGATTCACATTGATGGAAACTCTAAATCTCAATTAGACATTAGTGAAAACAAAGATAGTTTTTCCCCATCAAAGCTCACAGATCTCCTGAAATTGATCCATAGACCTCAGGTTAAGAATCTCTGATATAGACTCTCCTGTTGGACATCCTCAAAAACAGTAGCTAATGCCTTTGGGAAGTCAGTCAGTCTTCTAGTATTCATCAAGTGTCTGTTATGTGCCATACCAAGAGGCATGAATACAAAGAAAGGCAAAAAAAAAATAGTTCCTACTCTCAAGGGGTTCCCAATTTTGTTCTTCTCTTAATACTAATAATGGAACAAAGATAATTGTTATTGTTGTTACTGAGAAATCTTGTATGATCCTAGGATATTCATAGCAGATAACCTTATTAAGGATAAATCTTTAAGGTTATACTGTTTTGTTCCCTCAAAAATAACTACAATAGGATCTTGTATTCTCTGCATTTTTGAGTCAATTGGGTAACTGTAAAGATGTGTCCTATAGTAAGTTTGCCTATTTCCTTCTCATATTTTCATCAAGAATACCTATGTATAGTTATTCTCATGAAGATTTTATAAATATGCAAAAGTAGGAACATGGATCTAAAGTTATTTATGTCCTATCACTAACCTTTTTTGGATAGTAATGCCATGTTATTTTTCCCAATTATTTATTACCTCTCTCTTTTCTAGACAACTTGAGAAATCTTCCTTCAGTGCTTTCAAAATTGTATTTTCTCTGGCTTGAATTTTTCCTGTGTATATTTGACCTGCTCTAGTTGCCCTTATCATCTTTGTCTTCTTCAGATTCATGACATCAGCTTCATCATCTAGCATATTGGAGTCTGATATGTTAAAGTTCAAATATGGCAGTTTAACTATTCCATCTTTCATCTATTTTTTTCTTTATTATAGTTTCATCTATAAAATCTCCTGGGATGATTTTACTTAATTAGATTTCCTACCAAGTTTTCTGCTCATTTTTTAACCCCACTGCTCTAGACTATTTTGTGATATGATGCTACTTATAATCTCTTACTATCCGTCTCTGTAAGATTCTGCAGGTGAATTTACATTTTAAATTTGTGCTGTCCATGGCTTCCATGTCTTTGCACATTGTAAGGGCATCAACTGTTTGCTGAATGAGGACATTTGAGGACTCTTTTGGCATTCTCATTGTGATCATTGCTTTACGTCAGTTAGATATACAACAGAAAATGATAATACTCCATGATAATGTCTCTTCCTTGTCTATTTCCCATTTCTCAGAGTCAATAGTTGTTGGGGTTTTTTAAAAATAAGGTTGTCATAATTGAATAGAGTACTGAATTTTCCTCTCATCTATATCCCATCTCTTACTTTGGTATTTATTTTTATCTCTTCTCTAACAAATCAATAATCCTATTACATAAAAATAATGGATTTGGAAATGACTTTCACAGCAAGATACTCTCAATAGGTATGTAGAACATTCTTGCAAAGATTTTATAAAGATTATAAAGCAGACATATAAACTGGTAGTTAATAATAGCCCCTCAATCATCTTTTTAGTAATGTTTATTCTATTAATAAAATGTAGTATATGTGAATGCAGAAGGCATAAGGAAGTTGCAACTAAACAGAAGGATATCTCTTTTAGAGGCAAAAAAAAGGAGTTAGTAGAATTAATTTCAGTATGCATCCAAAGACAAGAAGTTGCATTCAAGTTCTTGAAAGGTGATGATGATATAGAAGAGATATTAGACTTTCTTCTGGGCCCCAAAGGGCAGACCTAGCAATAACAGGAGGAAGCTGAAAAAGAGTCAAATTTAAGTTTGCTATAAACCAAAACTCCCTAATAATTAAGGCTCTGCCCAAATGGACTAGACTGCCTCATAATGTAGTGGATACTCCCTCACTCAAAGTCCTCAAGCCAAAGCTGGGATGACCACTTGTTAGGTTTGTCATCTTGGGGATTCTTTAAGGAATAAAGATTAGAAGACATGGCCACTGGTGCCCTTTCCATCTCTGAAGTTCATTAACTCTGTGAAAAATTATTTCTTAACATATTAGTTGCACTCTCCCTCTCTCCTGGACTATTAAAATGGCCTTCTTCCTCCAATCTCCCTCCATTCCAGTCTACACTCCACACAACTGCCAAAGTCGTTTTCTTCAAGCACAGGCCTCATCACATTGCTGCCCTACTCAGTAACTCTTTACTTCCCTAATCAGCAACTCTGCTTGCTCCCTAATGCCTCTAAGATGAAATTATAAATTTCTCTGTTGGCTTTTAAAGCCCTTTTCAACCAACCTCAAATCACTTCCCTCAAGTCTGAGTCTAAGCACCACCTTCTACATGAAGTCTTTTCTGACTGTTCCTCCCTCCCTCTCAGGGTCTTTTTTCTCTAGTTAACTTTTATTGATTATAATTATAATTATTATTTATTATGTATATATTGTTTCTTCCAATAAAATATAAGCTCCTTGAGAGCAAATATTGTTTCATTTTTGAGTTTGTATTCCTAGCGTGGTGCCCGGTACATAGTAAATACTTAATCAATGTTTGTTGACTGATTGATATGGTAGATTCCTTGCTCTTAGGGATCTTAAAAATTAATCACTATACACTTTCAAGATTACATTGATTCTAGTACCATTTTCTTCTGGGTTTACTTGGCACTGTCTAGCTATCTTCCTGTGTTAAATAGGGGGAAAAGAACAAACTAGATTTCATTTAGGAAATTGTTCAGTGCTTTCAAATTTCTTAAACTGCTCCCTGAAATAGAAATCTATCTTCTTTATGACTGAAAATCATGTTATAGCACAATCTTCTAATAATCCAAATTGCGGATCAACCAAAGGATAATGGAATGATACAGGAAGCTGTAGTAGTAGTAGTAGTAGTAGTAGTAGTAGTAGTAGTAGTAGTAGTAGTAATTAATAATAATAATAACTAGCATTTACATAGTACTTTAAAGTTTCAAAAGGGGCTGTTCTGATATTATTTCATTTAATCTTCAAAATAACTCTGAAAGGCAGGTGCCATTATTATACTGATTTTTTATAGATAAGAAAAATGTGGCAAATAGAGGTTATGCAACTTACCTAGGGTCGCACAACTGGTAAGTATCTAAGGAAGGATTTGAACTCAGAACTTTTCTCCTGCTTCCAAGTCCAGTAGTCCTTGCACTCTGTCTCCTAACTGTGACATCTAATAAGTTTCAGCATATCACCAGCAATGAAATAGCCTACAATATATTATCAATAAGTGAGTAATCAGAAGAGGAGATATATAAGTCATGTGGTCACAGTAAGAGATAACAAATTAATAGTATGAGGCATGTGCTGGCACACCCAGGCATTCCAGGCCCAGGTTCTCTGAGCGCTATATAGAAGTATTAATAGGTATATGATGATCTGCTGATGTACTGAAGTTTGTGATGAAAAGCCAGAAATCAAAACTGTGGAGCTATTCCTGTAGCCACTCTCATCACCATCAACATGTCCTGTTCAATTCCTCCTTCCATCTAACTGGCTGACCTACTGCACTGGGATGCTTGGGAAAAGACTGTGCTTTGATTACATAGAACATAATTATCTCCTTAAAGTAAAAATGAATGCTCCTCAATCACAAAAAGAAGCAGTGTTCCCATCTATTCCCCTATGAGGTTAATAAACCTCATCTCCCAGGACAATGGGATCAAGAGCTAGCATTTCTAGAGAGCCTTGAAGTGTGCAAAGCACTTTACAAATATTATCTCATGTTTTCCTCATGAGATATGTGCTTTTGGTTTTCCTCATTTTATAAATCAGGAACTGAGACAAACATTAAGAAACTTATCCTAAGGTCATACAGCTAGTGATGTCCAAGTCTAGATTTAAACTCAGGTCTTCCTGACTGTAGGTCCAGTTCTCTATTCACTGTACCACCAAGCTGATAGTATATAATAATAAAATAATGCTAAAAATAAAAATAACTATGTGGTAAATATGAATAAATAATAATAGTATAATAAACAATAACAGTAATAATAATAATTTACATTTATATACTGCTTCAGTTTATGGAGAACCTGACTTTACAATAACCTTGGGAGGTATATAATGCAAGTTGTTTTTATCCCCATGTTACAAATGAAGAGACTCAAAGGTGACTTGAACCCAAGGACAGAACAATTCCCACTCTACTGCACTACCTCTTAGAAGTCACCATGGCTGCAATGTGGACAGTGTATGCTTATCCTCCCCTTTATAGCTAAGAAAATGAGAATGAGGTGGTTAAGCGACTTGCCCATGATCACACAGAGAATATGGGGACTCCAAACTCCATGCTCTTTCTGCTATACCATAGTGTCTCACTAATAGTATTGGGGTGGGGGAAAAGCACAGGGATATATATATATAGAGAGAGAGAGAGAGAGAGATTTGGAGAAGTATCAAAGGTCTTCATTTATACATTCATGGTCCCTAATGGAAATGGCCGATATTTTTTTTTAATAGATCAAGTAGAATGTAAACACCTTGAGGAACAAATTTTTTGACTTCATGTCCCAAGTACAATGTTTAGCACATGGTAGATACTTTAATCTTTATTGAATGGATAAACAAATGAATACAGAAGGCTTATAATTCATATAAATTCTTGGGGGAGATAATTATTATTCATCATTGACAAGACAGAAGTACCATTAAAAGGTACTTCCCATTCTTGCCCCCCACACCTTTTTCAAGTGCTAGAATAGTCTCAAGGAGGGCTGTGTGTCCCAAGAAACCAATGAGCACATATTATGTCTAGTAGTTAGAGAGCATCCTCTCTTTCTTTCTCTCACTCTTTCTCTCTGCCTCTCTGTGTCTCTCTGTCTCTGTCCATCCATCCATCTGTCTGTCTATCTCTCTGTTGTTGAAGAGACCACAGGGGCATAGATTTAAAGATCAGAGGTCTTCTAGCCCTCTATTTTAATGCCTCTCTTTTAAAGGTTAAGTAACTGAGACCCAAAAAGGTAGTAAGTGCAGAGCAGGGATTGAACCCATGTTTGCTAACTCGATCCAAATCCAGTGATCTTTCCCTTACACCACACTGCTTCCCTGTGCAGTTAAAGGTTAGACTCCATGGCCTCCACTATTCTTTCTGGCTCTATCATTCTATAAGTCTGAGGTTTCAAGGGTCTTTGGTTTCATCAGTGTAGAACTTCTCTCATCAATTTAGAGCATGACTTTGCCATGTCCAAGTAGATAGTCTTTCCAGTTGTGGTGGGTTGGGAAAATACTCCTCCTGATGACCTGATAAGCCTCTTAGCAAGGCTGCTCTTGGGACAATAGACCCACAATCATTTACTAGGGTGGCATTAGAAACCTATGCTTCTTGGTAGGATTTGTCAGAGTTTCTGTTCCTCTGGCCTTGTCCTCCAGCATCAGGAAACTCCAGAGTCACCTCCATGCCAGAGTTTAATTCCATATCGATTCAACAAACATTTATTTATGATGGAGCACCAGAGAAGGAATTGAATGTGGAGGTTTGTAATAGTCATAAAAGCAATCCTCAAGAAGATGGACTAGAGATGAGTCTGTCATCAGATATTAATAGAAAACAGAACAATTAACTGGAACTTAAATATACAATAAACATTTGGGGGAAAGGAAGTTATGGTTTTAAGGAAATCAATTTCCTCTGGAGGTTTTTTTCTCTCTCATGCTGACGTAGTTATTTCTAAAATAAAAGAATCTGAAAATGTTCTTTGCTCTATGAACTAGGAAGGGGATTTTTTCCATTGAGGATCTTATTCTTTTCCTTCTGACATCCTACCAGGTACATGGTGACTTTTCAATAACCTAGATTGAGAGAGCTATTTTTGAGACTGTCAACATCAATTTGCCTACAGGAAAAAGATTTGGAGCCTTGGGCAAATACGTCGCCAATGACAGGATTTAGGACTGGGAGGAAATTTAGAGATCATCTAATGCAACCCACTCATTTAGAGAAAAGGAAATGCAGCTTCAGAAAAGGAAATAACTTGCATAAAACCTCCAGGTTAGTAAATGTGAGAGGTAGAACTGGAAACCAGGCCTTCTGGTTTTAAATCCAGCTTTAACCCACTCAAAGGGGATGTTCGAGACAGGTTGTGGTGCAGTAGAGAGAGCAGTGCTCCTAGTGTCAGGAAAACCTGAATTCAAATCTCTCTCAGTTACTTAGTAACTAACTGTATGACCTTGGACAAGTACCTTAACCTCTCTATCTGTATCCATTTCCTCATATGTAAAAATGAAGATAATAGTAATAACTACCTCCCAAGGTTGTTGTGAGAATGCAATGTGACAATATTTGCAAAGTGTTTTACAAATCTTAAAGCACTATATAAATGCTATTGTTATTGTTGTTGCTATATTATTATCTTGACTCTTCTGCAATGATAGGGTTCTGTTCTGCTTTCCCTTAAGCTTTATAGTTTAGTCATTTTAGTCACCTCAAATTCTTCATGACCCTGTTTGGAGTTTTCTTGGCAAAATGCTGAAGTATTTTGCCATTTCCTACTCCAGCTCCTTTTACGGAAAGGAAATCGAGTTGAACAGGATGAAGTGACTTGCCCAGGGTCACACAGCTAGTAAGTGTCTAAGGCTGGATTTGAACTCGGGTCTTCCTGACTCTAGGCCCAGCACTCTATCTACTGGGCCACCTAGTTGCCCCTTCCCTTAAGCACTTGTAAGGTATATCTGACTTTAGATTGTATTTTGTGTGAAGGAGTATGTGTGTTGTATGCCTGTGCATGCCTATCCCTCCTTTCTATTTTAAGCTTTTTGATGGTGAGATTTATGACATTTCTCTTTATATTTCCTTTAGTACTTAGCTCAAGGCTTTGAACAAATTTTAAAGCATTAAATAAATGGGATCTTGTCAAGAGAGGCAGCATCCTATATAAATCAGAGCACTGGACCTGAAGGCCGGCTCCCTGGGTTCTAAGCTGAGCTTTGATACTTCCTGAACTTTAGTTTCTTCATCTGGAAAACAGGGATAATAATACTTGATCTATCAACTTCACAGAGTTATAGAGAAAAAAGCTCTTTGTATACTTTTAAAAGTACAGTTGGGTGGTACAGTAGATAGAGCCACATCTGGAATCAGGAAGAATCATCTTCATGAATTCAAATCTGACCTCGGACACAGATTAGCTGTGTGACCCTGGGCAAGTCATTTAACTCTGATTGCCTCAGTTTCTTCATCTAAAATAAGCTGGAGAAGGAAATGCCAAACCAGTGTAGCACCTCTTCCAAGAAAAGCATAAGTAGGGTCATGAAGAGTCAGACACAACTGAAAATAACTAAACGAAAACAAAAAAAAAACAATACTTTTTAATGTTATATGAATGAGTTGGCTTTATAGAATTCCCAGGATCCTAGATTTAGAGTTGAAAGGGATCTTGGAGACCACTGAGTCCAATACCTCAATTTATACATGAGGAAATTGATAATAAGGGAAATTAAATGATTTTCCCAGAGTCATACAGAGACTACATGTTTGCAGCAGGATTTGGACTCTACTCTTCCTTGCTCCAAGAGAAGCATTCAGCCCACTGCATTCTACCTAGAAGTAGTCATCATCATCATGTTATATGTGATAATATTAAATAAAAACCATAGCTGACATTTACTTAAGGTTTCCAAACTTCATAATAAGCCTATGAGGAAGGTGCTGCAGACATCATTATCCTCATTCTGCTTGTGAAAAACCTTGTCTCAGAGCCATGATTTGACATCCCAGTGGTTACACAGAGTCAAACCCAGCTAACTCCAAATCCAACATTCTTTCCACTATACTATATTGACACCTTCATATCATGCTCTCTTTTCCTGACTGGCTCCAACAACACTTCCAAAGTAAAGCAGGAAGGAAGAACTAAAGCAGTCCCAAACTGAAATGTGCTGCTTCGAGAGGTAGGGATGTCTCCACTTGAGGTAAGCGAGAGAGGGAATTCCCAATCAGGGACAGGCCATACTCTAAGGGTATGTGATTCAATAATATAATCTATTTTAGAATCTGAATAACATTTATTTTGTGGTCTAATAGATTAGCCTGTAACAACGAAATCTCCTGGTAAATGATATGTAAAATATTTCCTTTGAAAGCAAAATAACTGGACCCTTCAGAGTGGGAAACATAGCCTATAAGGGAGGGAAACCACCTCACTCTTCGACCTTCAAGAGTCCTTCAAGGGACAGCTAAATGGCACAGTGGACTGGCCCCCATGGCTATGAAAGTCCTCCATTATAATTTTGGACATGAGGGCCAAGAAGAAACTCTGAACCTGGGTTAGAACAGATTTCCCTGGCCATGGCAGGATGTGGGCTTCTTTATAGAGCAGGAAGCATTCCCTACTGTTCTTTTCTATTTTTAATACATCATAGACTAACTAAAGGAACAGCAAAATTAACAAAAGAGAGACATGAAAAACTCAGATAGTGAAAGGAAAGGGTAAGAATCAAAGAACATTAGAGCTGAAAGAAACTTTAGAAAAGTCCCAACCTCTCTTGCCTGTTCCCTCCTCTGTAAAATAAGAATGATAATAGCACCCACCTCACAGGTTTTTGTGATGATCAAATGAGATAATGTATGTAAAGTGCTTTGCAAACCTTAAAGAGATTGATCATCATTAGTAGTAGTAATAGTATTGTTGTTGTTGTTATTGTTATTGTTATTATTATTAATTATGTCCATGCAATCTCTCCTTATCTCTGCCTTTCATAATCATTCCTTTCCTTGAAGATTCAGTTCAGGTACCACCCCCACCATTAAGCCTTCTCTAATGCCTTCATGGGAAGAAGCACTTTGGGTCTCTCTTTGTCCCTCACCATACCCTACCCTGTGGTATACCTATATTTATAGATATCATCAGGGAGCTAGATGGCACAGTGGATAGAGTTCTTGCCCTGAAGTCAAGAGGACCTGAGTTCTGTTGGTTTTGAACTCAGGTCCTCTTGACTTCAGAGCCAGAACTCTTTCCACTGTGTGACCTAGTTCCCTGATGACATCTATAAATATAATATTTTACATAATCATACATGTATAACCCATATCTGATTATTTACCTCCTCATGGAGGGGTGAGGGGAGGGAGGGAAGGAAAGATAAAAATTAGAACTCAAAACTATAAATAAAAATGTTTTTTACTTTAAAAAGACCTGAGTTCAAATCCAGCCTCAGACACTTACTAGCTGTGTGATCCTGACCAAGTCACTTAACTCTGTTTGCCTCAATTTCCTCATCTGTAAAATGGGCCAGAGAAGGAAATGGCAAACCACTCCAGTATCTTTGCCCCAGAAATGGGATCACAAGGTGTCAGACATGACTAATCAACAAAACAACAACAAAATAGGTGTCATCTCCCTAAGCAGAATGTAAGCTCCCTGAAGGCAGGGTTATACATGTTTTAGTCTTTTTATATCTCTAGATTCTTGCCCAGAGCATTGCACGGTAAAGAATTAATGTGTTTTGGATGAATGTAAATGAAACCCCCTTCATTTTACTGGCACGGAAATAGAAAATGAACAAAAATCTCTAAGGAAAATCTCTATAGTCACATAGCTAATAATCAAGAGGCCCAGGACTTAAGCCCAAGGCACTCAATTCAAAATCTAGTGGTTTTCTACCACTCCATTTGAGAAGTCATTATGGTTGGCCTCTCCAAACATATTCAGCAGCAAGCATTGATTATTTTCTCTGTGCAAGACCCTGAATTTGAAGAGGGCAAAATCATTTTCATCTGTGGCAATCACAGATTTAGACACCAGAGACTTTATTTTACAGAGAAGGCACCTGAGGCACAGAAAAGGGAAGGGATTTGGACAAATTAGGGAAGAGGCAGAACTCAAACTCAGATCTTCTGAGTCTGAAACCCATGCTCTTTCTACTATATTGTATGCATAGCACAGTACCTGAGACATAGTAGATACTTAATAAATGTTTGCTGCCTTCCCTGCCCCTGCAAGTATTATTATCATCATTCCCATTTTGCAATTTATGAAATAGCTTCTGTGGGACGGAGTTGATAGCTTACCAATAGTTGCAGAGTTACTGAGACAGGATTCAAACTCAGCTCTCAAAGCAGCAAGTCCCATAATCTATCCCCTCTATCAAGCTACCTCTCAGGTAAAAACCAAATAAACTTCCTGTTTATAATTCCCTTAGTTTCCTATAAAGATGATTGATTTGTGATTGAACAAAGGCATCTATTAGAAAGGAACTAAGTATTCATTTCAAATACCATCAGCCACTCTGAATGCTGGACAGTTCCCTTTCTCTTTTCCCTGAGAATAAATTACTTCACTATAAAGTGCCTGCAGAATTAAAGATAGGTTGCCCTCTGTAGGCATTAGACTGGCTGTATCCAAGTATTTGCCAACAATACCAGGGCTATTAGAAAATCCATTTGGCAGCAGTTAATTAGTGACCATTCAGACAATCAATATCATCAAAATGATACATTACAGAAAAGAATGGCCATGGGAAATACTGTTAAGTGTTGCACCCATCAATGGTATTTTCAATGTGGCAAATATCCAATTTGTGGGTCATCTTACATAAGTTCAGGCAGGTGCTGAAGAAGGGGCATTAAAATCAGAACTGTTGTCTTCAACTACCTGGATACCTTCAGGCAAGTCATCTTAACTCTGAGTTTGTTCAATCAGTAAAATGAGAGGAGTTGGATTAAATGACTTCTAAGGTCCCTTCAAGCTCCAAATCTATGATCCCATAGAAATGCTACAGAGTTTACAGAGAAATATATTCTCCATCAACACAGAATCAATGTAGAATCATAATGGGGGGCCCAGACTTGGAATCAGGAAGACCTTGTTTCAGCTCCTGCTTCACATTCAATGTTATATGAGTAACCCTGAGCAAGTGACCCAATCTCTCTGTGACCCAGTCATCCAAGACCAGAAATTACAGACAAGCTGTCCATTTGTCTCAATGAATTGAGAATGAATGCATTCAACATGGGAAATTCTCTATATGGATAAAATCACATTTCAGGACCAAACCATCCAGAAAATGAACGTTTTACAGCAGAAACACGTCACATGATTCTATAATACTCTGAGGTTTACAAATTATATTCATCACAATAACCTAGAGCAAAAGGTAATATTATCTCCATTTTGCAGATGAGGAAAATTGAGACCCAAAAAAGGTTAGAAAGTCCTACCCAAGATCCCAGAGTTGGAAAATAGCACATCTGAGATTTCCAGTGCTGGTCTCACCACACTTCAAAAGAAATAGCCCCAGAACTCTTTCCACTGTTTCACATTGACCATTTTCTGGAATCACTTGAGTCTTTTATATAAAGCACATAGCCATATTACCTAAACAGGGAAAATAGAATAAGAAAAGTGCAACCATCACTGGAGCATTATTTCAAAATTCCAAAATTAAAACAGTGACACCAGTACCAGTGACTTCAAAACAGCCTTTATATGCTTGGCTGGCATTTTAAATATGGTATTAAAATGATGGATCTGAGGCATAGCTATATAATTAGAAATCCGGACACAACCATTTAAAATCAGTTAGAAGTCATTGCCTCCAGTGTTTTCCAAATGGTTTCAGACTATTGGCTTCCCATCATAGAACACATGGGCCTAGATAATTCTGCCATATCTTTGCAATACTCTTTTTCTTTAAATGTTCCTTGTTTCAATCCCATCCCCACTTTGATGTTAGGTATGAATCTACAGGAAGGCCTCAGAAATATAATAAATGGTCCTCATAATTGTCCTTTTTTAAGGATACCAGACTATAGGAAGGGGATGGAGAATAGTTGGGGGAGGGGGAAATGGAGAAACACTTACCTGTTAATTATTTCAGATACAAGACCAATTGAACCTGGTACTTTGGTGTTTCCAAATACAATAATAGTAGCTGACATTTAAATAGAGTTTAATGTTTACAAAACACTTCATACCTGTTATCTCATTTGATTTTCACAGAACCCAGACAGGTAGGTGCTACAGATACTATCAACACCATTTTACAGATAAGGAAACTGTGATATGGAGAGATCATTGACAATGATAGATCACACAACAGAGGTAAAAAATAAGATTCAAACATGGAGCTTCAAATTTAGGATTGTTTTTGTCCTAAAAGCAAATGGTAGTATAGTGCCTAACTTCTTAGACTGTGGGTGGTGACCCTATATGGGGTCACATAACTGAATGTGGGGGTCACAAAAAATTTGGCAAACAGTAAAAGGTTGTGTGTACCTATTTTTTTATACTTATATACCAGGAGTTGCACAAAATTTCTCAGGCAAAAAAGGGTCACAAGTGGAAACAGTTTAAGCCCTAGTGTAGTACATGAAGAACTGGGCCTGGACTAAAGAAAATATGAATTTCAATTTAACCTCAGACCCTTACTAACTATGGGTAAGTCCCTAGGGACTAATGATGAAGCCTACCATCCATCTCCAAAGAAAGAACTGATATTGATTAAACACATACTGAAGCATGCTATTTTTCATTTTCTTTCTTTTATTCAAGCTTTCTTACACAAAATGATTAATATGGTAATGTTTTACATAATTGCCCATATATAACCTATATCTGATTCCTTGCCACCTCATGGAGGGTAAAGGGGAAGGAATAGAATTTGGAACTTGAAACTTTAAAGAAAAATGTTATTTTTTTTAAATCTCCTTATTCAATACAAAGAATAGAGATAGAATAAAGAAAGTCATGTACCAGGAACACTAAGTAGGCCATCATAGCTGAATCATTAAGTGCATGAAGAAGAATAAAGAATACCTGGAAAAGTAGGAAGGGGTCAGGTGCTGAAGAGATTTAAATACCAAAGGACTTTATATTCGATCCTAGAGGTAGCTACTGGAGTTTATTGAGTAAGAAGGTGATATGGTCAGATCTATGCTTTAAGAATATAATTCTACCAGTTGTATGAAGATGGATGGATTGCAGTGGGGAAATACTTGAAGAAGGAAGACCAATTAGAAGGCTATTTAAGCAATCTAGACAAAGAGGTGATGAGGACCTGAACTAAATGGTGGCTGTGTGAATGAAAAGAATAGGACTCATACAAGAGATATTCTGAAGGTCAATAAAACAAAATATAGCAATTGACTGGATGTGTTGGGTTAATGAAAAAGAAAAGTGAGGAATTGAATATGACCTCAAGGTTGCAAATCTGAGCAACTAAGAGGATGGTAGTATACTCAACATCAATAGAAATTGATTGAACCTTGAGTTACAAGATTTGAATCTTAGCAGTACCACTTCTTAGCTACATAACCTTGGATTGGTCCTTTTCTCCTACTTTCTGTACCTCAGTTTCCTCATCTGTGGAAATAAAAGTTGGGTTACATGACCTCTAAGGTGCCTTCCAGCTCTTTGAGTCATGTAGAGATTACAGAGGCCATAAACTGAGAAGAAAAATGACATTTATACCTACATATCCATAAAGCTCACGTCTACTATATCAACTTTGCCCTTCACAGGATAATCAAAAGCCTGAAATGATGTGAATTTCTAGAACACAGTATGCTATGATTATATACCTTGCACTCAGCAGTTAATATTTCTTGTACATTAGGTGGTTTCTAAACAAATGTTGTTGACATCTCAATAAAGACTCAAATTGACTCAACATGACTCAAATTACTGTGCAATTCTGAATGTCAATATATACAACTCAATTCAGTCCGAGGTTAAGAAAAGATCGCATAGGGAAATCTCTTGCAAATAGCAACAAGCATAAGCATTATTTCTCTACCAGGAAGGCAGCATGGCATTGTAGGTAGAAAACTGGCCTAGAAGCCAGGAAGATTTCACATCAAGTCCCACCTCTGACACATACTAGTTGTGGGTCTCTAGGAAAGCCATTTAACTTTTCAGTGTTCAAGGGAAACTCTCTAAGACTTTATGTTGCAGAGAAGGTACTAACCTAGAGAGAGAGAGAGAGAGAGAGAGAGAGAGAGAGAGAGAGAGAGAGAGAGAGAGAGAGAGAGAGAGAGAAGGAGGGAGGGAGGGAAAGAGAGAGTTTCCTCAGCCATGAGCTCCCTGCAGCAATGGAATCACAAGTCCAATCCCTATCCCTATCTCTAGTTGGTTGATGGGTTGGTTAGTTAGTTCCTGTCCTTTGGTCTTGAAGAGCACCAAAATGACATCACTATGTTGGAGTGAAAGTACAGTGTGTCTGACTGTGGTTGATCAAAACAATACAAGCTCAGAAGTGTCTAACACAGGTCATACACAAATAGCCCACATGAACATTTGAATTGTGAATGACTTAACTGCTCTCAGCAATACAATGATCCAAGACATTCCCAAAGGACTAATGAATGATTAAGCATACTATCCACCTCCAAAGAAAGAACTGATGCTGATTGAGCACAGACTGAAGCATGCTGTTTTGTGCTTTCTTCTTTTTTTATTACTTGAGTCTTTTTGTATAAAATTACTAATATGGTAATGTTTTACACAATTGCACATGTATAACCTATATCTGGTTGCTTACCACCTCAAGGAGGGGGGAAGGTAGGGAGGAAGGGAATGAGAGAGGGATAAAATTTGGAACTCAAAACTTTAAACATGAACATTTAGAATGGAGATGTCTAAATTTATTAATCTCACATTGCTTTTGTTGTTGTTGTTTTGGTTTGGTTTGGTTTTTTGTGGGGCAATGGGGGTTAAGTGACTTGCCCAGGGTCACACAGCTAGTAAGTGTCAGGTGTCTGAGGTCAGATTTGAACTCACGTACTCCTGAATCCAGAGCCAGTGCTTTATCTACTGCGCCACCTAGCCGCCCCATCTCACATTGCTTTTGAGCTACTACAAATTTTGCTTTTCTCATAGAGCATAGCTCCTTCTAGTAGAGAAGGAGAAAAAAAAAACAGGAAGTCACTTCACATTCAGGTCCTATCAATCTACTCAATAGCATACTTTTTTCCAAAAATGGCACTGGTTATGGGGATATAAAAACAACAATTCAGCAATCTCTTCCCTCAGTGACCTCATATTTTATAGAAAGACCTAAGAACTTCCCAAAAGTCTACAAATTGTGAATTTTGGTTTTTATATACATGAACATGTATGTACTACTCAGAGCAGTACAAGGGAAAAAAGAACATGAAACTCAAGAAGTATCAGTTTCTTTAATTCTACAGATGGGTCATGGGCAGCTAGGTGGCACAGTGGATAGAGCACCAGCCCTGGAGTCAGGAGTACCTGAGTTCAAATCTGGCCTCAGACACTTGACACTTACTAGCTGTGTGACCCTGGGCAAGTCACTTAACCCCAATTGCCTCACTAAAAAAACAAAACAAAAAAAACCAGATGGGTCATGTCAGCTGCTTGACTTGTGGGAACTCTTAGAATCACAAAGTAACAGCATCTTAACTTTTAAAGGATCCTGGAATTGTTAAAGATCCAAAATTTTCAGAAACTATACACAGTATCCCTAACATGTAATTATTATCCAGCCCTACTTTGGATACCTCTAAGAACAGGGGATCTGCTACCTACTAATCTTTTTTTCCAAACTTCTTTAATATTTAGAAAAGTTTTGCTTCTATTGAACCAAAATTTACCTCTCTGGAAATCTGACCCATTGGCAGTAATTCTGGTCAGACACAATATAATAACATTCTGTATTCCAAATTCTATGCAAGATTCAAGAGCCAATGGAGGTGTTTCCCCACCTCCCACCCTCCCACATCTACTCCCTGTCTGTTTTCAAGGGACAATTCACTTTTGAATGAAGGAGATACTGCCCTACCAACAACAGAAAACTGATGTCTCAATCCAGACATCCCACTTTGCTACACATCTCATGAAAATGTATTATTCTAGATGGAGCTCATAGAGTTATTATGATATCCCCTATGCCAAGGGCAGATAGGTGGCATAGCAAATTGAGTACCAGGCCTGGAGTCAGGAATACTCATCTTCCTAAGTTCAAATCTTGCCTCAGACACTTACTCTGTGACCCCAGGCAAATCAGTTTACCCTGTTTGCCTCAGTTTCCTCATCTGAGAAAAAGATGAGCTGGAGAAAGAAATGGCAAACCATTCCAGTATCTTTGCCAAGAAAACACCAAATGGAGTCATGAAGAATCAGACATGAGTGAAACAATTGAACAACAACAATAATAACTTCCAAGTCATCACAATAAAAGATAATGAGGTAACAAATGTGAATATGATCTTTCCAAGGATGGTTAAGCAGGCAAGTTTCTACTACTAGGTCACATAGGTAGTAAGTGGCAGAACTAAAATTCAAACAAACCCGGGATTTCTGACTCCTAATCCAAGGTTCTTTCCACTATAACACAGTTTGTTAATGTAGACACAGACTTACCCATGGGACTAGCAGGAAAAGGAACTTCATTATTAAAAAAAAAAAAAGTAAAGTTATTCTTGGCAAGAAAACAGCCTACTCTAAGAGGGAGAAGGAAGAAAGTGGGTAAGTAAGCATTTATTAAGAACCTAGTATGTACCAGGCACTGTGCTAAGCACTTTACATACATTATTTCCTTTGATTCTCAAAACAATCTTGGAAAGGTAGATGCTATTATTATCCCTAATTTACAATTAAAGACATCAAGGCAGGCAGGGGTTAAGTGACTTGCCCAGGGTCACAAAACCAGTAAGTATTTGAGGCTGAATTTGAAATCAGGCCTTCATGATTCCAAGCCTGTTGCTCCATCCAAAGAAGATAAAACAGCAGAAAAGGAGGAAAGGGTAAGGAAGATAGAAGTTAGCAATGGAACATTACATACCCATTTCAAATAATCTTAAGAGTTACTTTTAGATGTGGAAGAGGGAGAGGAGAGACAAGAGGGATGTAGCAGAAAGATTGTTGGATCTCGAGTCTGAGGAGCTGGATTCAAATTCCAGCCCTTCTGAGTACTATCTTGACACCTTGGACAAGTCTCTACAGATGTCAGTTTCTTTGTCTGTTAAATGAGAGGGCTGGACTAGGTGACTTCTAAGGTCCCTTCCAGTTCTAAATCTATTATCTTAGGCTATGTACTAATATGTAAACATATGACAATGCATTGGGCATGTGACTCAGTAGCAATTAAAGCACCATCAAATGCTTAATTGAAGACTTAAAGCAGCTCCAAAAATTACAATCTCAAAAGCTGTATTGGCAATGAGCCAGGAACCCCATTGGTCCTGATCATTTGCATGTCATTTCACATACTTAACTCTTCCCCAATAGAAAGCTAAGAATTATTTTTCCATTAGTCATTGAACCCAAAAAACCCACCAAAAACAAAAACAAGCAGCAGCCTTCGTCTTAAGGGTAATTAAAAAGAAAGATGACATTACCATGTACAAAGGAAAGACTCCCTCAATCAACTATGCAAAACCTGGAGCATAAGAACAGTATTCCTAAATCCCTTTGAGACTCTGCACATGGGGGTATATAGCCCATTCAGGAGGCATGTTCACTCCAAGGGTCCTAGATGAATAACTGCACAATGAATTTAATACCAGAAATTATGTCAGTCATGCCCACCTAGAATCATAGACCTTTCCGTAGCTAATCTCTGCATGACTAATTAGATAAGGTGTTAAGGTACATCCATTTTCGTAATTTAAATTCCTAAAAAGATCATTTCCTTTTGGGGGGGGGGGATAGGGCAATGAGGGTTAAGTGACTTGCCCAGGGTCACACAGCTAATAAGTGTCAAGTGTCTGAGGCTGCATTTGAACTCAGGCCCTCCTGAATCCAGGGCTGGTGCTTTATCCACTGTGCCACCTAGCTGCCCCAAAAAGATCATTCTTAAACTTGATGGATTAGATCACAGAATCTGCCCTTTCATCTGTGGGTATCCAATCCAAAGTGGGTATTTTAGGCCAAGAAGATCCCCTTCGAGTGTCTTCAGTGATCATAATCCCCAATAAGTTGATAAATTCTCCATTGCTTATATTACTGAAAATGCTTTCTTCTCTATTTGAAAATGTGCATGTAGTGGTGTCTTGGATAACAACTGACGATTGTATTCCTTAGAACTGGCTAGCAAGAAAGGTGCCTGGTGACTATTACAACACTCCAAGGGTGGATGGCTTCCCTAGTCTGCATGCTCCCTCCACTGATGCAGATTTCAGACCTGTACACCTTCATGTGTTGCTGTGGCCAAAAAGATAATTACCCATCCACTGTGTGATAAACTATTTAGCTGGCTGGGTTCTTGAATGATAGAGTCCATCATTGTGCCCCTAAACCTTTCCAGCTTGGTAGAACCTGACAGGGAATGTAGAACTTGAGAACAGACTTTGAGAACCCAAGGCTACCTCCAAATCACAACAAAGCCTTCAAGGAGAATGTCAGTAGCATCCAATGATTACATTTCTCTATAACTTTCTTCAAGCCTTCATCTATCACTGTGTGCCTATGAGCAAATTTTAAGTGCATCCGTGTGATGAGCTTTGTAAGTCTGAAGATACTATCCAAATGTCAATCGTCATTGTTGTGATTATTACTATTAGGAAGTAACTTGGTGCACTCAGTGGAAAGATCTGCTCTGGGGTCAAAGGACCTAGATTTAAAGTCTCCTCTGTTGTATCCTACTTGTGTGACCTTAGGCAAGCCATTCCCCTGTCCTTATTTGCAAGGGAATTGGACAAAGATGGTCACTGAGGCTTTCAGTTTTAAATATATGATCCTATCATTTGCAGAACATTTATAGGTTTATAAAGTATTTTATTCACAATGGCTTGTGACATAGGGAAGGTAATTCTTATTAATTTCCATGGGGAAGAGGGTGTGTATATATATATATATATATATATATATATATATATATATATATATATACATATATATATGGGTGTGTATATATATATATATACATATATATATATGTGTATATATATATATATATATATATGAAATAAACCTGTGATATCATCAGTATGGGAACTTCCAGTGTGGAAATTCTCTCTACCACTACAGATCAGAAACTTGTCTGTAACTTAGAGGCTTAGGTACTAAAAGATTGGGACTTGCCCATACTCACACTGTTAATGTATGTCATGTATTTGCCTATTTATGAGGTAGGACTTGGCCCCAGTTCTTCCTGAATCCAAGGTCAGTCCCTCTCTCCCTGATGCTAAGTTGCCATTCATCCTCCATTTTATGGATAAGAAAACTGAGTCCCATAAAGGCCAAGTGATCTCCAAAGGGTCACAAAGTCACTAAGTGTCAAAACCAGGATCTGAACCCAAATTTCCTAATTTCCCAGTCTGCTGTTATTTCTACTACCACACCCTGCCTCTCCAAGCCTCATCAAAGATATGTTGTGGGGAGAGTGTTTTACATCATCTGGTATGAATCTTGATGCCTGATTCGAGGTGTAATTGGACACAGTATTGGAGCAAGGGCAGCATTAGCACTAGAAGTTTGATCAGCTACTCCAGTGTCATTCCCTACCCCTTCTGGCAGACTCTGTTGGCTGGTTCATCCACAGACCTGGCAATGAGTTTATTTCATTTATAATTCAGGGAGTCATACCTCACCCCGTGTCAAGGCTGGCTCTTCTCTTTAGAGTCAAATCTATAAAAAGATTTCTGGGAACAACCGAAAATATATAATTAACTCGTATGCATCCTGGCAGCAACAGGAAGCTCTCTCCAGAAGGAGGATGCACGTCTCAAGTGGCAGAAAGTGCCATGTTTTGGAAAGAAGCAGCCTGTGAAAGCTTCCAAACAAGGGACGATAGGTCTTTCAGAAAACCCGAAGCTTTCTGGAAAGGTCAGCTATCACCTCAGGTTACTCTCATTGTTGTAGCTCTTAGTTTCAAGTCTCTCTTTTTAAAAAAATTCATTTAATGATATTTTAAGGAGCAAAATACAGAACAAAACCCTTTGTTTCTAATCCAATGCTACATTAGGGTTTTTTTAACCACCTCTCACGGCACTCTCTTCCATGTACTGTTTTACTCTTATCAAAATGAGTTCAACAAATGTTTATTAAGCCCTTATTGAAAACAGAGTTCTCTGCCCTGCTACAAACCAAGGACCCTCCTCTTTGCCTTTGTCTACTTTCTTATACCTGAAATGTGCTCCCTTCCCTCAATTCAAATCAGTAGGCATTGATTCAATGCCTTCTATGTTCAAAGCTCTGTGCTTTATGGCAGGGATACACACACACAAAAATAAGACTGTCTTGATCGCCCCCCCAAGGAGCTTATTTTTTACTGGGGGTATACAACTTGTACACCAATGAGTAAATAAAAGATATATACATATACAAAGCAATTTCAAAAGTGACAGTATCATTGACTGGGGGTGGATCAAAAGAAAGTCGTATTTAGGAAATGCCCTTTGAAAGAAGCATACTAGTTAATTATATATTTGATGTTCTATCTCTGGGCTTTCCACAGCTTCTAAAAGTGCTCTCCCATGGGTAGAATATGATATAAAGATAAAGAGTATATTCCAGGCATGAGAGACCACTTTTACCACCTGTAGAATGCCCAGAGATAGAACATCAAATCTGTTAATAAGCTACCCAGCCAATTTAACCAAAACAGAAGGTGGATAATGGGCCCTAATATGAAATAAGACTAGAAATGCAGTTGGGAACTTTCAATTACAGGCTGAGAATTGTTAATATTGTCATAGAGACAGTATAATAAAGAATATAGACAATATAGAATTATATATAATATAGACAATATAGAATTATATTATATATAATATAGACAATGTAGAATTATATTATATATAATATAGACAATGTAGAATTATATTTTATATATAATATAGACAATATAGTAAGCCATTAAATATTTTTGAGTCAGAAAATAAGTAAGTGATAATATCTTTGTTTTAGGAATACCAATTTTGGAGCTATGGAGAATAAAATAGAAAGGGGAGAGACTTGAAGCAGGGAGGTCAGATAGGAGTTTATTTCAATAGTCCAAGTGAGAAGTGATGAGGGCCTGAATTAGGGTAAAGGCTGTATGAGTGAAGAGAAGTCTATTAATACAATAGATTATGGAGGCAGGACTGACAAGCCTTGGCAACTTAAAATATATCAGTAAAGAGGAAAAGGGAAATGTCCCAGATGATGACAAGGTAATGAACCTAGGTGACTAGCAGAATGGTAAAGACCTCAACATAAATAAGAAAATTTGAAGAAGTATAGATGATGGAAGGAGTAGATTTATTTTGGACATGTGGCATCTGACATCCTATTAGATATCTAGATGAAGAAGTCCTGGAGGCAATTGGTACCTTGGGATTGGCAGGAGAGAATTTGTGTTTTCAACACAGAGATAAGTATATAGCCACAAAAA
Source organism: Dromiciops gliroides (assembly GCF_019393635.1). NCBI lineage: Eukaryota > Metazoa > Chordata > Mammalia > Microbiotheria > Microbiotheriidae > Dromiciops > Dromiciops gliroides. Next base: position 680,852,376 of record NC_057861.1, on the reverse strand, counting down.
CATGTCTTGACCTTGAAATAAATGTTTCTGTTGCTCCTGCGGAGTCAGTACCAGCATGTGACCACAGACCTAATGCTGTTGTTGTTCAACTATGCCCAATTTTTCATGACCCCATTTGGAGTTTTCTTGGAAAAAATAGTGAAGTGGTTTGCCATTTCCTTCTTCAGCTCATTTTACATATGAGGAACTGAGGCAAACAGACCTAATAACATCCATTAAAAGGAAAATAGGGGCAGCCAGGTTGCACAATGGATAAAGCACCAGCCCTGGAGTCAGGAGGACCTGAATTTAAATCCGGCCTCAGACACTTGACACTTACTAGCTGTGTGACCCTGGGCAAGTCACTTAACTCTCATTGCCCCGCAAAAAAAAAAAAAAAAAAAAGAAAAGAAAAAGAAAATAGCACTTTGGAAAGTAAATGCACTATGTTGAGAATACAGTTGAATGTCTGGCCATAACAAGTCACATTCATTTGAGGTATTGCCAGAGGAAAGTTAACAAAAAATTGAAAAAGTGACCACTTGCCTGAAAGAAACAACTAAAAGTTACACAAAACTAAATTTGGTGAATAAGGGGTATAAAAGTTGCCATATCAAAGAGTGTAAGAATTATTTAGCCTCAGATGGAGCTAGAGAAACCTGGAAAGACTTGTATAAAGTGATGAACAATCATTCTATAATCAATAAATAAGCATTTGGGGAAGCTAGGTGGCGCAGTGGATAGAGCACCGGCCCTGGAGTTAGGAGTATCTGAATTCAAATCCGGCCTCAGACACTTAACACTTACTAGCTGTGTGACCCAGGGCAAGTCACTTAACCCCAGTTGCCTCACTAAAAAAAAAATAATAATAATAAGCATTTAAGTGCTTACCATGTGCCAAGCACTGGGCTGACTCCAGAGAGTGAAGAAGAGTGAAAGAAAAAGGAAGTGGGTGCACTTACAGTAGATGAACTTCTCAGGAAGTTTAGTCACAAAAAGGAGAGATTCAGAACAATAGATAGTAATGATGAGTGGGTCAAGAGCAGAAACAAAGAAATTTATGTGTCTACACTACCATAAAGGAAAATGGATTTTAAAAGCATATAACCTCTGATCAAAGCTATTACCAATCATGACTCCAGAAGGCAGATGATTTTACATCCTTTATCCTTCTTGGTAGAGAGGTGATGATGAATTCTAGAAATAGATGAGACATACTTTTAAAAATACACTAATGGGGGCGGCTAGGTGGTGCAGTGGATAGAGCACCGGCCCTGGATTCAGGAGTACCTGAGTTCAGATCCGGCCTCAGACACTTAACACTTACTAGCTGTGTGACCCTGGGCAAGTCACTTAACCCCAATTGCCTCACTAAAAAAAAAAAAATACACTGATTTATGAATGTTTTGATTGATAATAATTATTTGTTTTAACAAAAGGCTTATGGGGAAGAAGAACCCTGTCAATGGGGGAATTGGGGGGTTTGCCCCAGAGTACTGACTTTTAGAAAGTTTGATAATTACTTACACCAATGGTGTCAAACTCAAATATAATTGGGAGTCACTAAACTGTACATGAGGATCCCTACTGATGGCATCTTGACTTAGAAACCCACATATTAACATCATCTATGTCTTAATTGTATTTTTATTTATTTTGTTAACTATTTACTAATTACATTTTAATCTAATTCAGGGCCCACTTCGAGTATTGTGGGTCACAGCCTGTTTGAGAGGTCTGCCTTAAACTACTTCAGCTGTATAAAAACAACTGAACTTAGTAGCTATTTAGAAAGAATATTAAATAGTTTGAAAAGTAAATTACCAGGTGGAGGAGGTGTCAGGGGAGATAGAGACACATATGTGGGGGGAAAGAAAAGAAAAGAAGTGCCAACAAAACAATTTTAAAATGCACAAAAGAGAGTAGAAGGAATTTTAGAAAAGAACACAATATTGGTGGTATCAGATTAAATTTAACATATGCTTTTGTTTGTTTTGTGGTTTTGGTTTTGGTTTTTGTAGGGTAATTAGGGTTAAGTGACTTGCCCAGGTTCACACAGGTAGTAAATGTCAAGTGTCTGAGGTCGGATTTGAACTCAGCTCCTCCTGAATCCAGGGCTGGTGCTTTATCTGCTTCCCCTAACCTAACATATGCTTTTTAAAGAGAAATAATCTATCCTTAATAGTCATTCCTGTGAAGTCCTCTTTTTCTGTTTTTTGTATGTGAAGATGCTCATTTTTTCATGTTTATCAAGTTAATGAAAAGGAAAAACTTTTTAAAAGAATAATTGATAGCTGTAGACTATGACAATTTAGTAAAATGCTTTCCTCACAGCAATCACATCAGATATGTATTAAGAGTATAATTATCCTCCATTTTTTTGTCTGAGCAAATAACTATTCACAAAAGGCACCCTTACTGTAAGAAACATCTCTTCTGACATAGATCAGCAACTCCTTGGGAATTTGGAGAGTTTTCTGAGGCACCAGCTAAGTCAGAGGAAGGATATAAAGCTGGTTCTTCCTGAGTCCAAAGTTGATGTACTCTCCACTTAGTATACTGGCTTTCCTCAATTTTCCAGATTAAGAAAATGAGGGCTCAGAAAAGGGAAATGACTTAGCCAAGGACACAAAACTAAATCCTATCAGTGGCAGAACTGGCAATTCAATCCAGCTCTCTTGATTCCAACTCAAGACATTTTCCCACTATTCTCTCTCTCTTGTGGCTTCCAAAATTTCAGAAAAAATGCTGAAATTTCTCCTAACCAAAAATTAAAATTAAAAATAAATCTTCCCTTGACCCTGCTACACCCTCTTCTCCACGTATTTACTCAACTTCTAGAAAAACCTACCCTTGCTGCCTATATTTCCTCATCACTCATACTCCTCCGTCCCTTTTGCTCTGGCCTTGGTCTTCACAAACCTACAAAATGGCTTTTTCCAAGGCCATGAATGACCTCCTGATGACTAAATCCAAAAGCCTATTTTCTGGCCTCATTCTTCTTAGCATCTCCATGTCACTTAAAAATGTGACTCATATCCTTCTTCTGGGTATACTCTTTCATCCCTTAACTTCCATTTTTAATGTATTCTATATTTATCTATGCACTTGTTGTTGTCCCAAGAATATGAGCACCATAAGGGTAGGGGCTATTTCCTCTTTGTCCTTGAATTCCCAGTCCTAGAACAGCTCCAGACTCATATCAGCTACTTAAATGCTTGTGAAATTGAATTGAATTGAATTCCACTGAGCTTCCCTGGTTCTCTAGTTAACTCTCTTATTGTTCCTTCTCTTTATTCTTTTCCATGTCACCATCTACCTCCCACCCCTTAAACTTGGAGGTGCTCCATGGTTCTATCAACCACCCACTTTTCACATCACTGTATTTGTTGTTGTTGTTCTTAAGTCATTTCAGTTATGTCCAGCTCTTTGTGACCAAATTTGGGGTTTTCTTGGCAGAGATACTAGAGGGGTTTGTCATTTCCTTCTCCAGCTTATTTTACAGATGAGGAAACTGAGGCAAATGGAGTTAAATGACTTGCTCAGGTGGGGGGCATCTGGCTGGTGCAGTAGATAAAGCATCTGCCCTGGATTCAGAAGGACCTGAGTTCAAATTCTGCATCAGACACTTGACACGTACTAGCTGTGTGACCCTGAGCAAGTCACTTAACCCTCATTGCCCTGCAAAAAACAAACAACAAAAAAATTACTTGCTCAGGGTCACACAGCTACTAAGTATCTGAAGCTGGATTTAAACTCCGGAAGATGAGTCTTCATGACTCTAGGCCTGGCACTCTACTCACTGTGCCACCTAGCTGCCCATGTATCTGTGTAGCCCCTGCTAATTTATCCTCCTGCTTCCAGTCTTACCACTCTCTAATCTATCCTCCATATGATTATCAAAATAATCCTCCTAAGACATAAGTCTGACCATATCATTCTCCTGATCAACCAAACATGCTTTACTACAACATCTATTATTAAGCACCTACTGCAAACAAGACAGTGATAGAAACTAGGGGTATTAAGATGGCACAGGAGGTTAATGTCCAAAAAAGAAAAATAATAGCTTACAATGGAAGATACCAAATGGAACCATTTTTACCCACTGAGTTCTTCCCTATCCCCATGTTGCTTCCACCACAAGCATCAACATTCTTGCAGTCCTAGACAGGGTCCTCTCTCCCCATGGTACTTTGTGACCCAATATCTCTGCTCTGAAGCAAATTAATTTTCCTTGAAGTAGCCCATGGAGATGTAAGATTGAGCTCTGCGTGGGGGCAGTTAGGTGGCGCAGTGGATAGGGCACCAGCCCTGGATTCAGGAGGACCTGAGTTCAAATCCGGCCTCAGACATTTGACACTTACTTAGCTGTGTGACCCTGGGCAAGTCACTTAACCCCAAAGGCCTCACACACAAAAAATAAAAATAATTTTTTTAAAAAAGACAAAAGGTTGGGACTAGCTGATTAGATGAGCTTCTAACACCAAGAAACTATAATTTCCTGCTACCGATCTATTTCCTACTTCTCAGCCAACTCTAAAATTCCATGACCAAGGGCCTAACTTGGCTATTTTAAGCAATCAAAGAGGTTTGTAGTTGTTACAGTTTTGCTTTTAGTACATTTGTTGGTTCCATCCGTGACTTCTTTGATGTGGAGTCTTTGGTCAAGATCACCACCCCAGCTCCCAATTGTGACAAGGTTCCTATGGGAAAATGTAATCTGTTTGGCGACCATCCATTTCACAAAGCCATTTCCAGGAACATACTGGGGGGGGGGGGAGGGAGGGAGGGGGGAGAGAGAGAGAGAGAGAGAGAGAGAGAGAGAGAGAGAATGATAGAGAGAGAGAGAGAGACTGTGTTTCCTGGCAAGGTCAGTGTGGCTTCTTCCTTATCCTGAACAGTTGTCACTATGGCAAAGATGTTGCTTTCACTATTTTTTTCAATAGCAGATATGTTTATGTGTGGAAACAAATTGGAAGGGGCATAGGTGCCCAACCTGGGTGAGGCTGCTACATACTTCAGAGAAGTGAGGTGTCGTATATCTCTTCTGCTTTGTATCTATGTTATTTCTGACTCTTGTATATCCTGAAGTTTAGTCATGTCAACCTCGGGAGAAAAATCCAGAACCAAAGATCCTAGTGACAAGGTGTATCTGTCGCTCAAAGCTTTCACAACAAACTTCAACTCAAGGAGTCAATAAATAACCTGGCTCCATATTTCTTAAGTGGAAAATCTCATCATAATCCAAAGAAAAACCAGACCTGATGTATTATAGGATTCATTGCTTAAGAGCCCTTTAGAAATCAATTAATTCCATTTTACATATGAGGAAACTGAGGCCAAGAGAAAGTAATGGCTTTGTATACCAAGTAGTAAGACCAGGATTTGAACCCAAGTCTTCTATTATAGATTCAGTGTTCTTTCCACTCTACCCCACAAGCTCAGGCTACAACATAGTGCCTCACACTACAGAATACAGCTTCATGCACAAGTTGTCATGCTTCCCTTGTATGACTTTGCATTTTGTAATCAGCAATTTCAATCTCTATCATACATTAATTATAATTCAGTACTTCAAGGATCATTGATTTAATTGGCTTAAAATCTTCCTCCACCAGTGTACACATGCCTTGGTAACTGAGATGAAACTATGGCAGGACACATGGGGTCTTGTCCCAGGGCACTTCTTCCCCATAGCAGAGGCTATTCATGTACTCCACCTCACCATCTTCTTCATCACCAAAGCTGCCATTTGGTGTGACTGATTCCAGGCTCCTATCTCTGTAGTACCCATCCCATAGCCCTATCTTCCCCCATAATCACAAGAGAGTCCATACTGCATTCTCAAAGGGATGTTAGACTCTGTCCTAGAGGGATAATATCTGAGATCTGACTATTCATTGTACCACTGCCTGCTCCTCTCCAGGTAGAAGAATCCTTATTTGTGACTGCTGAATATTTTACCTAGAAAAGTTAAGTCACTAACCTCTCTGGTCTTTAAATTTTTCATGGGCCAGCAGTCACACTAAGGTCAAAGTTGTAACTAAGGTAGGGCAATTTGACCTTTGTCCAGAACATAGACATTTAAAGGGTGCCAGTAGTAGTAACACTATTTCAGCAGTATAGAAACAATGGAACTTAGCATCTACTTACCCAGAATTAATTTAAATAGATTACCAAATGGTATGCTTTTCCACTGATCAACCCCAGCCAGTTCTTCCCCAGCCCATCCTCACCCTGTTCCCGCCTTCTACAAGAAGCCTTCCTCAATCCCCCTTCACTCCAGTATCTTCCCTCTATTGTTTCCTATTTACCCTATGTATAGTTTGTAAGATATATAGATATATATGTGTGTGTGTGTGTGTGTAATATAAGCTATACACATCTCCCCAATAGATTGTAAACTCCTTCAAAGAAGGGATTGTCTTTTGCCTTTTTTTAGTATCCCCAGCAGCGCTTAGCACAGTGCTTGACACATAGCAGGCATTCAAGAAATGTTTATTGATTGATTCATTCCCACTGCCAATTGATGGCCAACCTTCTGTTAATGAGCTTCTGCAAACCCAGGTAGGCTGTTCCTCAGATGACAAACACCCAGTTCAATGCCAGACTCCAGGCTTTCCAGTTTTCTAGGACCTGCCAAAACTTGGCCTCTTTTGGTCATAATCTTTGAGATCCTAGTCTCACCTCTATGCTTATTCCTGTCAAGTGGCAAGACGTAATTTATCAGTTCTCTTAACCAGTGTCATTCATCTTCATGTATAGCTTACGTTCTAAGTAATATTCAGGCAGGTTTCTCAAAGGCTAAAGGAGGAAGTGAGTCACATGGGCAGGCATAACCACTTAGGAAGTCTATAGTGGGTCAAAGAAAAGATGCTGACAGTCAAGGTGAGCCAAAAAGTCCCACCAAACAATAAGGCTATAAAGTAAGACCATGGCTCTGATCCAAGATTTAATGAAGGAAACACAAGCCTGGATTAAAAAAAAAAAAAGCAATCACTGCTGTACAATTTGAACACTGCTTCCAATTTTGCTGACTTCAAAGAAATAGACTCTAACTCCCAGGATTATAATTACTATAAACACAGTCGTGGACTCACAGACGTGCCAGGGAAATCATCTTCCTCCTCCTCCTCCTCCTCCTCATCTTCATATTCCTAGAGCACTTTGAGTAGACAAAGCACTTTCCTCAGGAAAGTGTCGTAAGTATAGTGTTACTATGTCCATTTTACAAATGAGATAAGGTGAAACAACTCGCCCATGGTCAGACAGCTAGTAATGTTACAGCTGGGGTTCAGCTCTAAACCAGGTCTCATGACCCTAATACCTTTCATTCCATTATAGGGACTATCTCATTCTTTATACTTGTATCCCCAGCGCCTAGCATAGTACCTGGCACATAGTAGGTATTTAACAAATGTTAATGATTGATTGATTGACTTCTACTGCACCAACCTCTATTTGTTCACGGTACCCACCTATCCTCTTCACAGAGCAAGCCCTTAAAAAAATGCCTGCTGACTAACTAGCTGATTGATTGACTTCCAGATAATATAATTTTATGTGTTTATTTTTTAATTATTCTATATATCTTATAAATCATTCTAAATTCTTTTTGAATTATTCTATTTTTTTCATCAGCTGAGACACAATGCAAGAAAATTTGGCAGAAGTCACATTTCTTTTTTTTTGACAACACAATTTAATGTTACTTAGATTGACAGTCAATTTCCATTATGATATTGTAAAACATGATGGAGCATGAAAAAAAAATCTTGATAGAATAAGTCAAAAACCTAGTTCTTTAAAAATGACATGATAGGTTAAAGCACCAGCCCTGGATTCAGGAGTACCTGAGTTCAAATCTGGCCTCAGACACTTGACACTTACTAGCTGTGTGACCGTGGGCAAGTCACTTAACCCCCATTGCCTAAAAAAACCAAAAAACCAAAAAAAAAAAATGACATGATAAGGAAGTAAATAATTCTATTTTTTTTAAAGTGCCTACTTTGGGGGCAGCTAGGTGTCATAGTGGATAAAGCACTGGCCCTGGATTCAGAAGGGCCTGAGTTCAAATCCAGCCTCGGACACTTGACACTTGCTAGCTGTGTGGCCCTGGGCAAGTCACTTAACCCTCATTGCCCCACAAAAAAAAAGTATCTACTTTGATGGTATAGGATAAACAAAAGTAAGCTTTTGCTTGCCATATTTTCTGCAGTGCAGAATGCTATGCTGCACAAGCAATTCATTTCACATTCATGAACAGTCCCAAGACATGTGTAAAGTGCTTATCTATGGCCAGAAGTTGAAAGGTTCTCTATATATGCACACAAGCTGACCCAACAATCCATAGTCCCTTCAATTACCCAGTTCACAAAATGTCTTTTTGACTTGTTTAAAGAGTGTACAATGTATTGTGTAGTTGCATTTTTCTAAGGGGGAGAATGTATATCAAAGGGGGAAAGCTTTTCATGGCATATTCGAGAAGTCACATTTCTACCAACACATTGGATTTTCACCCTTGAGGCTTAAAACAGGCATTAAGTGAGGAGTCATACATGTCTCAGCAAATTACAAACCACATTCTCCTTCCTTTGACCTTGGTGCAAGATATACCATCAATCAATCAATTCAGTTCATTGGGAAGCAGGAGCAAATCAATAGTTCTTTTGAGTTCAGTGATATAATAATGCCTATTATATTGATCACCTGAAGGTCACCTTGTTTTCCTATCTTACACAGAATTGTGTAGTTTATTATAAACCATGAAATAGCACATTTCTTTGTCTTCTTCAGTTCCCAGTGTATTTTAATATAAATTATTTCAAAGTTTTTTTCATTGTTTTTTCTTCATTTTTTTTTCATTCAAGGACAAAGACATATTTATTTATTGTTTGTTGTTTAGTTTATTGTTGAGGGAATGGGAAGGATTGAAATAGGGATTTACATTGTATAGTGTACCAAAAGTCTTAGTGTAATTTTAAACTTTAATAACTGTATAAGTATAAAAGCTACAAATTTACCAAATAAAAATTGAAATGTTAATTATTTAAAATTTTTAAATATTGATAGTTTTTTGTTAATATACAATATAATAACTATCATGGTATACACATAACTCTATTTGACTTTTGAATTTTGTAAAAAGAACTTTTGTCAGCTGCTGCTCAGTGACTGAAAGGATTACATTTGTAATCCTATCCTTTACAATGAGGTGTTGATGCATACACAACAGTTTTGATGTGATTAAAAAAGTCTAATGGAGAGAGATCAGATAATAGAGGAGCCCAGGGAAGTGAAGCATCTCTGCCAATCCATTAGTCTAAGAAAGTGTCTTCCAGAAACTGTCACATATGCAATGAATAATGACAGGATACACTATCTTATTAAAATTAAACTTTTAAATCTATTATTCAATTTCCCAGAATAATTAAATATAAAATAAATTCAAATAATTGAATTTCTAATGATGTTTTTGTCATTTTTTTCTGTTTTTGTAAATTTTTCTGGTTATTAAAGCTCAAGACTGCAATAAGACTTTTGGGACACTCCATTTTTATAATTCTTTTGCCATCATCAATAAACTAAGCACCATTCCTCAAACATTCAATCACCTCCAGTCATCCACCCTTGAAACTTCCTTTTAATCTTGTTGCCACACCATGACCCACCTCTTTTTCATTATTTCCTTCTATGTTACATTCAGAAATCACTTATCAAGAAATACTATCGGGCAGCTAGGTGGCGCAGTGGATAGAGCACTGGCCTTGGATTCAGGAGGACCTGAGTTCAAATCTGGCCTCAGACACTTGACACTTGCTGGCTGTGTGACCCTGGGCAAGTCACTTAACTCCAACTGCCTCACCAAAAAAAAGAAAAAAGAAAAAGAAATACTACCAAGCCCATGAAATGCCACTCAACTTCCATTCCTCATCATTTTCAAAATCTTTTCCTTTTTCCTGTCCTCTTTGACCTTGCCTCCTTTTCAGTATCATTCAGGCTCAGAGCCAAATCTCCAATATATTTTTTTTACATTTTTCTCATGGAGGGGGGGGGGCGGGCAATGAGGGTTAAGTGACTTGCCCAGGGTCACACAGCCAGCAAGTGTCAAGTGTCTGAGGCCAGACTTGAACTCAGGTCCTCCTGAATCTAGGGCCAGTGCTTTATCCACTGTGCCATCTAGCTGCCCCCAGATCTCCAATATATTTATGTCAGTGGAATCGCACGAAAATGAACATTAGCTACATAGGGGGATCAGAGATGGAAGAGTGGGACTGTGGCTGAAGCTGCACAAAGGGAGAGGAGAATTGTCAGTTACCTTGGTGACAGTACGAGGTGGGAAGAGGGTCACACGCTGACATGAATTATATTCGAGGTGCTTCCTTCACGAAAAGTAGCTTGGAAGCAAATTGTGAGACAGATGCAGAGCCAGGCAGACCTAGGTTCTAGCTCCACTTTTGATGTCTGCTGGCTGTGTGACCCTGGACAAGTTACTTGATATCTCAGTGTTCTAGGCAGCTCTCTAAGTCTACAAGATGAACAGAAGGTTCTAACATGCTTCAACAGAGAGAGTTTCCTCATATGGGAGTTTACTATGCCAATGGAACCAAGGGTCCTGTCCCTATGACTATGCTTACTTAGAAGCAGCTGTGACTTCTTTGGTTTGGCTGTATCTTCCACCAACCGAGGAAACAAACATTTTGTGACTTAATTATCTATTTGTGGATGGTCCATGTTGCAGTTGCCTTCTTTGTTGGTGAGAATAGTTGAGTCAACTGCCTTGTTAAGTTTCATTAAAATTTTATGATGGGGTGGGACAGCTAGATGGCGCAGCAGTGGATAGAGCACCGGCCCTGGAGTCAGGAGTACCTGAGTTCAAATCCGGCCTCAGACACTTAACACTTACTAGCTGCGTGACCCGGGGCAAGTCACTTAACCCCAATTTCCTCACTAAAAAAAAAAAAAAAAAAAAAAAAAAAACACAAAAAAAAATAAATTTATGATATCCAGAGTCTACAAATGCAGCTATGACCTATCCAGTCATAGACTGACAATGAAGTCAGAAGCCAGAGACTTTGTAAAGTTTGCCTCTGGCTCATGGGGAATTGGTGTTACACTCATCATCAAAACTGAAATGGACATTTTGACTTCTGAGGCAGAAAAACTATAGGATAAAAGAGACCAATCAGATATTTGGCCAGCAGCATAATTAGAAATTTTGGGGGGGGAAATTAAGCATGGTGTAGGGTGGCACTAGCACAGAAGGAAGACAACCAGTGGGAGTTGGTAACCAGTGTAGGATATCACACTGTACGCCTAGGACAAAGGAGAGAGCAGGGAGGCAATTAATGGTGCAGAAGAGGGGCACACACTAGGGAAAATGGGTAGTCTGTCCTCTGAGAGCCTGAAAACCCTCTCCCTTGCCTTCTCATTGGGTAAAGATGAAGCATACCCACAGGTAAGTAAACCCCCCACCACCAAGGAAGCACCAGGGGCAAAGCCCATCTGCCCCATCCAAGTTTCAACTCTGCACCTGGCCACAATTTTACAATTCTTTGGCATTTGGTATTAAGTATTTTGAGATCTAGGGAACAAATCATTAGTGATTTACTCTCTGTAGACATTATGCAGAGAGAAATGTCAAGATCCTGACTTTTTAGTGTTCTCTTTCTGATAAATGATTGGTTCCTGTATTAAACACTGAATCAATTGATAGTATCCATTTTTCAGGGTAATCGCATTTAGTTTTCCAATTCTGATTTATTAAGTCATTCCTCAGAAGTGTCAAACCGGGGCCTGTTTCAGCTTACACCACTCCCAAGTGTCAGAAATCAGATTAAAATGTAATTGTAAAATATTTAACAAAAGAAATAAAAATACAACAAAATATTTGTTATTGAGGTGTTCCAGTCATGTCTGACTCTTTGTGACCCTATTTGGGGTTTTCTTGGCAAAGATACTGCAGTGATTTACTATTTCCTTTCCCAGCTCCTTTTATAGGTGTGAAAACTGAGGCAAACAGGGTTCAATGACTTGCCCAGGGTCACACAGCTAGTAAGTGTCTAAGGCCAGATTTGAACTCATCTGTAAGATGAAGGATTGGACTAGATGACCTTTAAGCTCCCTTCCCAGCTCTAGAATTTGAAGTTTGAAGGTCTACTAAGGTTCTATGATGCTGACTTGGTTTAGATGATTTGTTCTCCACTGGCTTCCTTTACCTACATCTGCCCCAGATGAACTGTGTGAATTTCTTCTGGGCCAGAGCTACATTTTCTAATTCTTTTGTATTCATTTCCCTGACCTCTTCCTTCTCCTCCAATCCCTCTCCCATCTAGAACTTACTTCGAGTTTCTAAAAAAGTCAAAGGGAAGGAATGGGGGGTGGGGGGAAGAAAGGTGCATATAAATACATATATAAGTACTGTCTAAGGTATAGTCCTGCCATCCAGCCTAAATGACTCTGACCCATCTCTACCTAGTTCTGTATAGTCCATCTTGGCAAGTCTCAATCTTTCACTCTAGTTCCTAGACTTCTGTCGTCAGGAAATGCTACACTTGCTCTGCTTCATTTGCCTACCCATCCCCCAGCTTCCACATAAGAGATTCTTAACCTTTTCTGTGCCATGGACCCCAATAATCTGGTGAAACTTATGAAGCCATAAGCAGAATAAATCCTTTCAATATGAAAAAAAATACATGGGACTAGAAAGTTGGGGGTTTTGAGGAGAGGCAAAATAATGCTTTATTAGGTCTGAGGAAGAGGGTTGAGATTTGTTTATGTTTTATCTTTCTATATAATATTTTATTTTCCCCAATTATATGTTAAAACAATTTTTAACATTTTTTAAAGTCTTGAGTTCCAAATTCTATCCCTCTCCCTGCCTGAGACAGTAAGCAATCTGATATAGTTTATACAAGTGCAGTCATGTAAAATATTTCCATATTAGTCATTTTGTACAAGAAGACCAGAATAAAAAAAAAAATGAAAGAGGAAGGAAGGAAGGAAGGAAGGAAGGAAGGAAGGAAGGAAGGAAGGAAGGAAGGAAGGAAGGAAGGAAGGAAGGAAGGAAGGAAGGAAGGAAGGAAGGAAGGAAGGAAGGGAGGGAGGGAGGGAGGGAAAGGAAGGAATGAGGAAATAGCATGCTTCAGTCTGCATTCAGACTAGAAAGTTTTTTAAATTATATATAAAAACAATTATCAATTTTTTTTAAATATCCATTCATAGATCCCTAAAACCCCTGGTGATCCCAGATCTGAGGTAAGTCAGTACAAATTGGCACTGTTATTGGGGTTTCCCCTAAAAGCAGTCTCAACTCTACTTTGAAAGCTACCTGCATAGGAACATGGGATGTAGACCTGAAAGGATCTTTAGAGATCCTCAAATTGAATCTTCTTGTTTTAGAGATGAAGAAATCAGGGCACTGAGGAAATGAAGTGACTTATCCACAGCTAACATTCCTACATGTTAGAGTCTTGCATGTTTCTCCAATCTGAGATAGAAAAGTAATTCTTGTTGTCATCAATATTCAAAACATTGTTATATTTATTTCAGAACATTTTATTCAAAGCTCCAATATAGGCCTAATAGAAGACAAAATGTCAGAACATTTTTTATTTTCTCAATCTATGTGTAACAGCTGAGTACCAAAGCTGGCTTAAACCTCAGAGAAGAGAACAGCAATTAGCAGCCAACTCCTGAACTAAGCTGATATTCCCTTATCTTTACTCAAAGGTAATTACCAACTCTGAAGTGTTATGGAAAGTATTTTACTTCAATAAAGTCAATTAGTAAATGAAAATGTGTGTGCATTCCAGGTCCTCATCGTTTCATTGACTTTAACAGTTCAAATGCCCTCCTTTCACAGATGCCTATGTTCCCTCCTAAAAAGATAGAGGACCCTCTCCATGTTTTAAGAGATGAGTCTTTATAGGTTGCTATAATTTAAAAAGATTCATCACTTGGTGACCCACTCTCTGGCGATGAGCCAAAAATTTGAACTGGTTATCAGAGGACAGGCAGGTAGTACATCATCAGGTTCATTCCTAATTCTTCTACAGTTTGGTAGAACCTGCCAAAGCACCTCCATGTCACAGTGAGGCGTTGGTCGGAGGCTGCTATTTCCCACCAAAGAGCACTATGCTTGGAATCAGAAGAACTGAGTTAAAATCTCAGTGCTGCCATGAGTTACCTATGTGACCTTGACATTCGACTCAAAGGTCCCTTCCAGCTCTAAACGCTATGGTCCTTTGATCCAAATCTCAGTTGGCATCTTCGTTTATTAGCTAATAAAAGGCTTAGTTAAACAAAGAGTTGACATTCTTTAGGAAGGGAGGCACTGGCTTAAATTCAGATGAATTGAGGCTGTGTTTTTTCCTTGCCATAAAGTTAGCGTCTACTATCAGTGGCCATTCATGATAGAGAAGAGTATCATAGATTTAGAAAGAGAGGGGAAATAACTGAGGTCATTTGATCCAACTTCTTCATTCTACAGATGAGGAAACCAAGGCAATGAGAAGGGAAGTGACTTCTCCAAGATCCTATAGGGACTAAAGAGCAGAGGCAGAATTTGAATGCAGATCCTTCAACTCCAAATGCAGGACATTTTTTAATTGTCTCCCACCTTCTGACTCAGAAAGCTAGAGAAGCTATTAGAACCCTAAATTTCCTCAGTCCCCATGAAGAGGCCATGGGAGAGGCCATGAGATTGGTAGAAAAGTGTAGGAGGATTCCTCCTCTATACACAGGAAGCAGGGGCAGCCAGGCGGTGCAGTGGATAGAGCACTGGCCCTGAAGTTGGGAGGATGTGAGTTCAAATCTCACCTCAGATACTTAACCAGTTGTGTGACCCTGGGCAAGTCACCTAACCCCAATTGCCTTAAATATCTGGGGCCATCTCCAGTTGTCCTGATGTATATCTTGCCACTGGGCCCAGATGGCTCTGGAAGAGAGAGTGAGGTTGGTGACTTTGCACAGCCCTCCCTCACTTAAATCCAGTTCAGTGCAAGTCATGACATCACCTCCTGATATCATGGTCTTCTTTGAAAACGAAGGACATGGGGGCAGCTAGGTGGAGCAGTGGATAAAGCACCGGCCCTGGATTCAGGGGTACCTGAGTTCAAATTCGGCCTTAGACACTTGACACTTACTAGCTGTGTGACCCTGGGCAAGTCACTTAACCCCCATTGCCCTACAAAAGAAAAAAAAGAGAACGAAGGACAAACAACAACAACAGCATAGGAAGCATTACCACCACTTATCTTCAACAGGGGTCCAGGGAACAGGGGCAGCAATACTTTTACCTACATCGGGGTCTCCAGAAGCATGCTTACAGGACGTCCTGGAAAGATGCTTGGTTGAGACTTTTTGATACCTCTCACAAAGCCACAGAATCTGAGAGTTGAAGGGACTTCAAGCACCATTTTGAGCACCCAACACATCAAAGTAATTCCCATGATTCTATAACTAGAAAGTAATTGTAAAGCCCTTCCTCCAAGGAGGAATCACCCATCACCTCTCAAAGCGTCCAGTGACACTTTTAGAAAGTTCTAGTTGTTAGAAAGTGTTTTTTTTTTCCTTACATCATGTTCAAATTGGCATTCTTTTTGGGGGGGGTGGAAGGGCAATGAGGGTAAAGTGACTTTCCCAGGGTCACACAGCTAGTAAGTGTCAAGTGTCTAAAGCCAAATTTGAACTCAGGTTCTCCTGAATCCAGGGCCAGTGCTTTATCCACTGTGCCACCCAGCTGTCCCTCAAATTGGCATTCTTGTACCTTTTACCCATTTCTTCTGGATCTGCCCTCTGGGGCTAAACAACAAAAGTCTAACAAAGAGTAAACATCATGTAGCAGTTAGAGCACTAGAGTCCGAGTCAGGAGCACCTGAGTTCTGTAACGATTGGAATGACGCCACCTGCTGGAGACTTACTGTAGAAGAGTTCCGCCCATGAAGTGAAGATCTTTGAGGGCAAGACCAGGAGTCTTTTCTTTGGCGTCAGGAAGTGACGCAGGCTAGTGGGAGGAGGAAGGAAGAGACTGGCGCTCAGTCTCGCTCTCTTTCCTTTGGACTGTGGTGGAGAGTGGAGCTAGAAATGTGCTCTCCCTTTAATAGATAGGAATCTAGGCCTTTCTCTCTCTCTTTACCAAATTCTTGTTTTCCTTAATAAATGCTTAAAAGCCTAACTCTTGCTAAAGTTTATAATTTATTGGCGACCACTCATTAGATATTTTAGACAGACTAGCTAGAATTTTAGCCCTTAACAGTTCAAATTCTGCCTCTGACACTTAGTAGCTATTTGACCCTAAACAAGTCACTTAAACTCTCTGAACATCAGTTTCCTAATCTGGAAAATGAAGAGTTGGACTCAATGGCGCCTAAAATCCCTTCCTTCTAATAATACTTTGGACTTTCCTCCAAATGATGACCCAGAAAATATTTGAAGACTATTATCATGTCCCACTGATTCTTCTCTTATCCAGATTAAACATGTACAGTTCCTTTCCACACCAATAGCTTTCTCTGGCTCAATACAGAGGTAATAGAATCACAGATTTGAAACTGAAAGGGAACTTAGATGCCATCTAATACAAACCCCTCATTTTACAAATAAGAAAATTGAGACCCAGAAAGATTAAATGAGTTGTTCTAGGTAATATGATGGGTAGTAAGTGCCAGCCAGGACTTGAATTCAGGTCCTGTGACTGTAAGTTAAATGTTCTTTCTACTGTACTGTGCTACTTCATAGTAGGCATTTTTAATGTTCATTGGATTGAAAAGAACTAAAATCATATCTAATTACAAGGGTTTCTCTCTAGAAAGGCAAAGGGAAAAGTAGGCCTGATATTTATAAAATATTCTGACTTTCTATCCAGAACTACTTAGCCACAATGAAAAAGAGATATAAAAATATCAGGCCAACCAGCAGTCTACATCCATGAGAAATGAATCTGCTTCCCACTTCTTATGTGCCCTGCCATCAAATCCAATGGACAACTGAGCCTTCCCATTCACCCTGTTGCTGAAATCTATAAGCCCCCCTAGACCTTTTTGGTGCAGTGGATAGAGTGCTCTGCCTAGAATCACAAAGACTCCTCTTCCTGAATTCACATCTGGCCTCCTCAGATACTTATTAGCTGGGTAACCCTGGGCAAGTCACTTAACCCTGTTTGTTTCAGTTTCCTTATCAATAAAATGAGCTGGAGAAGGAAATAGAAAACCACTCTGATATCTTTGCCAAGAAAATCCCAAATGGGGTCATGAAGAATAGGACATGACTGAAGCAACTAAACAGACCTTTCAATCCACCCTGAAGCAGAACCCTCCTATATCTTTGTCTCCCCCAGTTAGAATGTGAACTCCTTAAAGGAAGGGAGGGTTTTGCTCTTCCTTTTTTACCTCCAGTGCCTGGCACATACTAAAATTTTAGCCACTGCTGTTTTCATTTCTAGTCATTGATGTGAACTACAAATACCAGACCCATCATCTGATATAATTAAACGTCATAAAATACACCAAAAAATCTGTAACACACAGGTATCCCAGCTATGCTTCCCAGCATTATAGCCTGCCTGTGTACTTGTCTACAGGAAGTACTTAATCACAAATTTGCATTTCAGGGAACTTTCTTTGTGGATGTGCAATAATTAAATTCTAAAGGTCCCACCCATCTGTAACATCTGCGAAATCACAGAATCGTAAATCTAGGTTGGAATAAAATTTAGAGATGATCTAATCCACCCCCTCCCTCTCCCTGTCCTGTTATAAATCTTGAGTTGGGACCTCTGACTACTTATTCCTGAACCCTAATTCTCTCTGTCCTGGATCTCACTTGTCTTTGGGGTATTGAACTTCTCGAACTTTCCAGATGACTTTGTCAAACATTTTCCATTTACTATGCCCATTAATTGCCAGAGTGTACAAACCCAGAGGATGGATTCCTTTCATCTGAGATAAAGGGTCACAGTTGGTTTGTTTGTTTGTTTGTTTTGCAAGGCAGAGAGGGGTAAGGAAAGAAAGCAATAGCAGATTTATTCAAAAGATTTATCTGCTATTCTCTTGAATTTCTCTGCCTCTGCTCAAAGTGGCAAATTCAATTATAAAGTCTTTTCAACCCTATTTTGTTCTGATAGAATGTAAGCTTCTGGAGGGGAGGAACTATTTCTATTGGTCTTTGCATCCCCAGCAACTAGCACAGTGCCTGGCATATAAACAATGAATTTTGTATTCCAGAAAAACAGACCAGAACCAAATGATTTTCTGTTACTTGCCCTGGTTTGTCTTGTTTTCCTGAGTCATAAATTCAAGAGTATCAGACAAGTGACGATGAACATGAGTAGATCTCTTCAGCAGGAGCTTTCTTTTCCCTGCTCCCATCTACTAAGCATAGAGAGCCTGCTCTAAACCCCTCCCAAGAGATCTTTCATGCTTATTTTCTGTTTCTTTTCAAAGCTCTGAAGGAGGTAGAACTCTTCTCTATCCTCAGTCTTGGCTCTTTTTTCTCATTGGTTCTTTCATCTCTCCCCTACCCCCAACACACACAGACCTAACTTGCCTCACAATGAAAACAGTACAGTTTACAAAGTACTTCATATGAAGGATACTCCAAATATTCCCAGATAATCCAGTCTAACCCTCACACAGATAGATCCAGAAGTGGGGGAGCTCATTAGTTATAAGGATAATTACCAGAAGCAAAGGACAAGAGAGTACTTAGAAAATTGGCTAAAGGAAGAATTCTGAGCCTCCATACTCCTTAGGTACACAATCAAGATCCTGATGATGAAACATGTTCATGTTCAGAGGCAACAACTGAGATGGCATATCACAGCAATGCCCTAAAACCATCCCTTTTATCATTTCTTATAATAAAATAGCATTCAGTTACACTTACATGCCATAATTTATTTAGTCGTTCCCCAATAGTTGGGCACCTTCTTAGCTTCCAGTTCTTTACTATAAGAAAAATCATTGATATAAATATTTTTGTAATATGGCACCTTTTCTACTTTCTTTGATCTCGTTGGTATTCAGGCCTACTGATACTATTGCTGAATCAAAGGGTATACAGAATTTAATGATTTTCTGGGCTTACTTCCAAATTTATTTTTGAAATGCCTTGACCAGTTCATAGCTCCACCAACAGAGCATTAGATTGGCTATTTTCCCACAGTCCCTACAATTGTTATAATTTGGGGGTTTTGTCCCCTCTGCCAAGCTGATAGACCTGAGATAGAATTTGATGGTTTCCCTAAGACAGTGAAATAGCTTACCAAGACCTCAGAACAAAAGACATCCTACTTTGTGAGTGACACATAGGAATGTCACGACCTTGAGAACAGGTGTGAGATACCCAGTGATAAACATATTTAATGGAGTATCATCAGAAATGACTTTTCATATACAGCTCATCCTTCAAGATACAGTTCAAATGGGACCTCTTCATTCATCAGTCAACAATAGACAAATTCAGTCCTCACTGTGTGCAGACAACTATGAGCCACACTTGGGGATATAAGATATTTATATAATAAATCAATTGATAAGCATTGATTCAGTGTTTACTTTATGCCAGACATTTAATTAAGCTCTTCAAGGCAGGGAATATCTGTTTTTATTTGTATTTATACCCACAGTACTTGTGCACATAGCACAGTACCTGGCACACAGTAGTTGCTTAATAAATGTTTATTGACTAATTGATACATATTCCTTATGCACAAAATGACTCGCTTCCTCAACTTTTGTCCTCTCCTATTGATATTCTATTCATAATTCAAAATCCAGCAAAGGTAAAGTATTATGGAAGCTCTAAGAAATGATTGGAGAAGTTTCCTTAGACAAGATCACAACTGAGCTGGATTTTTCTGGGCAGCTAGATGACGCAGTGGATAGAGCACCGGCCCTGGATTCAGGAGTACCTGAGTTCAAATCCGACCTCAGATACCTGACACTTACTAGCTGTGTGACCTTGGGCAAGTCACTTAACCCCAATTGCCTCACAAAAAAACAAAAACAAAAAACAAAAATTGGGGCAGGGGAGGAGAGATGCACAAAAGGAAGCTGAAAAGGGGAAGAAGTTACCCAGGGTAGGGACATGATAGAAAGTTCCAAAAAAAACCAAAAGCAGTGTATCTGTTGAGGAATGGGTAGAAAAACTATGGTGAGGGGCAGCTAGGTGGTGCAGTGGATAGAGCACCAGCCCTGGAGTCAGGAGGACCTGAGTTCAAATACAGCCTCAGACACTTAACATCTCTTAGAGCTTACATAACACTTTACCTTTGCTTTCTTCTGAAATTATTAAGAATTATATCTTTTATATGTGGCTACATATTATATATTTATATTACACATTATATATAATATATCTTTATATATTATGTATTTTGACATAGTTTTTTTTTTTTGTCCTTGTATCTCTAGTGCCTAATTTCAGAAGGAATACATGGGGGCAGCTAGATGGAGCAGTGGATAGAGCACTGGCCCTGGAGTCAGGAGCACCTGAGTTCAAATCCGGCCTCAGACACTTGATACTTACTAGCTGTGTGACCTTGGGCAAGTCACTGAACCCCAATTGCCTCACAAAAAAAAACAAAATAAAAAAGAAAAACTATTGTGAACTTCCTTTTTAAACAGAGACCCCAAGCCCCTGACCCTGCCCTCCAATCAAAGGGGCAGAGATTTTAGCCTTCTCTGCCCATTAAAGGCACCAAACAATATGTACAGGAACAGGAAGTGCAGTAAATCAGTTCCATAGTGTATTTTTTCCCTTCCTACTGCTCAGCTCATGACTGATTCACAGAATCTCAGCATTTCCATGTTGTAAAGTATTTTAAATTTATACTCCTTTCTGCAGTATTCCTGACAGTCATTCAGCCTTTCCTTGAAGACCTCTACTTGTAATCAACCCACTGCCTCTTCCAAGAGCTGCCCATTCCTTTTTTACATGGAAGTAATTGATATTAATTTTTCTTTCCATCAAACCCAAATCTTCCTTGCCACCACCTATTTCTGCCCTCTGGTACCAAAGAGAACACATCTATCTCTTCTTTCTGCATGGCAACCCTACAAACCCTTAGACAACTCTCATGCCCTAAGGTTTCTCTTCTCCAGGCTTAAACATCTCCTGCCAGATCCTTTAGCCGCACCTCAAATGTCACAGCTTCAGCCCTCTCTCAACACTGCCACTGACCTCTTCTGGGTACCCTGTAATTTGTCTGCATCCTTCCTAAAATGTGGTCCACAATACTCCAGATAGAATCTGCCTCAGCCAACTAGGGTCTGTGAACTTGGGGTTTTTATATTTTTATAATTATATTTCAGTATTGCTTGTTTCCTTTGTGATCCTCCATACTTTGTTTTATGTATTTAAAAACATTCTTCTGAGAAGGGATTCACAGCCTTCACCAGACTTCCCAAGGGATTCACAACAACAACAAATGAATAAGAGCTTCTGGTCTAAGGGGGAAGGCTGTGGGGAGGATTGGTATATTTAGGAAGGCCCTCCAAAGCCCTACTCAATGTGGCACAAATAGCCTGAGAAGACCCTGCATCCTTAAAGCAGCCCAAGCTGGAACCTATTCTAATATTCAAGAATAAACATGTCACTTGGAGAGGAAGAGAGGGGAACAGCTAGGTGGCACAGTTGATAGAGCATTGGGTTTAGAATCAGGAAGGCTCGTGTTCATTAGTTCAAAACCAGTCTCATATACTTACTAGCTTTGTGATCCTGGGTAAGTCACTTAATCTTGCTTGCCTCAGTTTCCTCATCTGTAAAGTGAGCTGAGAAAGGAAATAGTAAACCACTCCAGTATTTTTGCCAAGAAAACCCCAAATAGGGTCACAAAGAGTCAGACACAACTGAAATGACTAAAGACAATCAATTTGGAAATTTGTTTTAATTGAGTATACATGCTTTTATGATAGGTTTTGTTTTTCTTGTGTTCTCAGATGAGGGAGGGGAGTAGAAAAGTGAGAAGGCATATTTGGGCTGATTAAAACAAAAATAAAAAATAAAAAACAGCAAAAAGATTAAACTTAGCACTATCCATCAGCTTCCATAGATCAGGGTTCCTCCCTCCTTCTTTACAGTTCCCAGACAGGCACACCCAGTTCCTATATTCCCCGCTCTGCTCCCTTCATCTCTGGTTCCATAAAATACTTCTCACATAGCACAATATATAGACTGTGTGAAAAAGCTAATCCCAATATGCAAAATGGGAACTTCTCTTTTTGGGAGGCAAGAACAAAGAAGTAGGTACAGCCATCTAAGCCCTTGGTCCTTCTGTTCTGCAACACAAGTCATCTTTGTCTGACCCCAGTGCTGCAGCTAAAGAGAGTACAAACTCAATATCTCTGTCTGTCTCTCTGTCTATCTCTGTCTATCTCTGTCTGTCTCTCTCTCTCTGTCTATCTCTCTCTCTGTCTGTCTCTCTGTCTCTCTCTGTCTATCTCTGTCTGTCTGTCTCTCTGTCTCTCTCTCTGTCTCTCTCTGTCTCTCTCTGTCTCTCTCTCTGTCTGTCTGTCTCTCTCTCTGTCTCTCTCTCTATCTGTCTCTCTCTGTCTATCTCTCTCTGTCTCTCTGTCTCTCTATCTCTCTCTGTCTCTTTCTCTCTCTTTCTGTTTCTGTCTCTCTGTCTCTGTGTCTCTTTCTCTCTGTCTCTCTCTGTCTCTCTCTCTGTCTCTCTCTGTCTCTCTCTCTGTCTCTCTCTCTCTCTGTCTCTCTGTCTCTCTGTCTCTCTCTCTGTCTCTCTCTGTCTCTGTCTCTCTCTGTCTCTCTCTGTCTCTCTCTCTCTCTTTCTCTCTCTCTCTCTCTTTCCCCTCCCTCTCTCCAAAGCCCGTTATTACCAGTCCTGGGTACACTAAAAGAAGTCTTGGAAAGCAATTAAAGTTAGTGGAAATGATGCACACCATGTTCCAACAAATAGAGACTGACACCAAAACCTGAAATGAATTTGTGAAATAATTAGAACCTCTGACAAAGGCAAAGACTGGGCTCATTTCACTGTTAAGGCGCTTAACAGATAATGGAAATGGATTTTACTTCTGAAGGGCCGCATGTCATTCATCTGCATAAATGAAAGTTTTATCTCATTGTGGATCCTGAAGCCAAGGTAATGAAATCTGGAAAGAGGCAAAACGACAAATTAGGCACAAAAAAGATAGCCAGCCATCAAAGAGCTTATTGCTTCCGGGCTCCTGAAAGCAATTAAATGGTGCTATGGTAATTGCTATTTCAGGGTCTGAGTGCTACACAAGATTAGCAGAGAGCTCTTCCTGCCTTTGAGGCTGGTTATTAGGTCAACATAAAATGCCAAAATGGTGGGATCTGGAACTGAGGAGAAAGGATCTGGGATTTGGAGTCAGGAGACAACTTTTTTTTTTAATGTGTTCTTTATTTTTTAATAGAATTTTATTTTCCAAAATATATGTAAAAACAAAATTTTAACATCAATTTTTTAAAAACTTTGTGTTCCAACTTCTCTTCCCCCCCACTCCATTCGCACCCCTCACCCACAAGAACTCAAGCAATTCAAAATAAGTTATACATGAGTAGTCATGGAAAAATTCCCATATTAGCTAGTTGTGAGAGAAAACAGTCAAAAAAAACCCTTTAATCACAGCTCTGCTGCTTGCTCCTTGTGTGAGCTTGGACAAGTCCCTGGAGTTTTCCAGGAGCCAGTTTTCTTATCTATCAAAAGATCATAGATTTAGAACTGAAAGGGATTTTAATGCTCATTTAAAGAGGAGCCAACTGGAACCAAGAGAGGTGAAGCAACTTGACTAAGGCCACACAGGTATTAAATGACAAAAGCAGGACTTGAACCCATCTTTTGATTTCAAATTCAATATCCTTAGCACAATAAGAGAGGAAGCAGGCATTGCACTATCTCCTCAGTCAGTGGTTCCTAACCTGTGAGCCACAGACCCCACGGAAGCAAAACAGCTATTACAAGAGATCTTTCAAATCCATATTTAAATCTAAATATCAAAACAAGTCAGGTGCAGAGTCATATCTAAGATCAAAACTAGCCTTATTTCAACCAGACTTGCGTCATGAAATAGTTCAATATAATAAACTTATAATCCATCAACTGAATGAGTAATATGTAAACATATATGGTGGAGCAACTAAGTTGGTCAGTAGATAGAGTGCCAGGGCCTGGAATCAGGAGTACCTGAATTCAAATCTGACCTCAGATACTGGACAACGCTGGGCAAATCACTTCACCCTGTTTGCCTCAGTTCCCCCTCATTTGCAAAATGAGCCCGAGAAGAAAATAACAAACCACTCCAGTATCTTTGCCAAGAAAACTCCAAATGGGGTAAGGAAGAGTCAGATATGACATATACACACAAATACATACATGTATATATGTATGTGTATGTATATATGTTTATACACGTGTGTGTGTGTGTAAGAGAGTAGATAAAGTGAAGAGAAGAATGTAACATGACCCACAGGTTATGAACTGGAGCAAATGAGAGGATAGTAGTACTTTAGTCTTCCTGCCCTCTAAATGTAGAAATAGCTTGCAACCTTAGGCTCCCGCTCACCTCTCTGCTACTCACAAATCTGTTGCCAAGTCTTGTCCTTTGCATATTCACAACATCTCTCATATACATTCCTTTCTCTCAGTCACACAGCCACCACCCTAGTGCTGGTTCTCATCATGCCTGGACTATTACAATAGTTTTCTGTGTTACAAATGGTGTACCCCATTTGTTTCATTGAAATTGTGGCTCTATGGTACAACCCACCTATATCTCTTTTTGTTGTTGTTGTTCAGTCATTCAGTTGTATTCAACTCTTCATGACCCCAGGGACTCCAGGTCCTTCTATCCTCCACTATCTCTCAAAACCTGTCCAAATTCATGTTCATTGCCTCCATGACACTATCCATCTCATTCTCTACCATCCCCCTTTCCTTTTACCTTCAATCTCTCCCAACATCAGGGTGTTTTTTCCAATGAGTCCTGTCTTCTCATTATGTGGAAAAAGTATTTAAGCATCAGCTTTAGTATTTGACCTTCCAGTGAATAGTCTGAGTTAATTTCTCTAAGTATTGGCTGATTTGATCTCCTTGCTGTCCAAGGGACTCTCAAAAGTCTTCTCCAGAACCAAAAATTTGAAAGTATCAATCAGCTTTCCTTATAGACCAACTCTTACAGTCATACATTGCTACTGGAAAGACCAGAGCTTTAAGTATATGGACCTTTGCCAGCAAGGTGATGCCTCTGCTTTTGAGTCCGATGTCCAGATTTGCCATAGCTTTCCTTCCAAGGAGCAAACGTCTTTTAATTTGATAGCTTCATCACTATCTTCAGTGATCTTTGAACCCAAGAATATAAAATCTGGCATTGCTTCCATTGCTTCTCCCTCTATTTGCCAGGAAGTGAGGGAAATGGTTGCTAGTATCTTAGTGATTTTGTTTGTTTGTTTTTTATGTTAAGCTTCAAGCCAGCTTTTATACTCTCCTCTTTCACCCTCATCAAGAGGCTTCTTAATTCTTCTTCACTTTCTGCCATCACAGTAGTATCATGTGCATATTTGAGATTGTTGATATTTCTCCCAGCAACCTTTATTCTGGCTTTTGATCCTTCCAGCCTGGCATTTTGCACGATGCACTCTGCATATAAGTGAAATAAATAAAGTGACAGTATACAGCCTTATCATACTCCTTGTGTATATACCTCTTACATAACTTAATTTCCTTCCCGTCACCCACAATTCTAATTTTTCTGGAATGGTGTTCCATAATTCACAGCAGCTTCAGTAGAAGAATATTGGTATTAAATAGATAGGCTTTGATTGCAAGGAGCAGCTTGGGAATTTTTTTAAACGCCATGTAATTTTCCAAATTACATCCAGTCCATTCTCCTCTCTGCCTGCCAACCCCACTTCAGTTCTGGACCCAGCTCATCATTCATTTCTGATGCCTTTCCAGGACACAAGTACAGATGGACTTACTCAATAGGCTGCCCATTAAATTGCATGTCATAATATGCAATTTTGTTCTACTTACAGTTTTTTTCTGTGTGAACTACTAAGACAGTCTTTTTTTGCCAGCATGTCATTGTTTATTTTTTAATAATATTTTATTTCCCCCAACTACATGTAAAAATAATTTTTAACATTTGTTGCTTTGTGTTCCAAATTCTATACCTCCCTTCCCTGTCCTCTCCCTGAGAAACAATCTGATAAAGGAAAGAAGGAAGGAAGGAAGGAAGGAAGGAAGGAAGGAAGGAAGGAAGGAAGGAAGGAAGGAAGGAAGGAAGGAAGGAAGGAAGGAAGGAAGGAAGGAAGGAAGAAAGGAAGGAAGGAAGGAAGGAAGGAAGAAGAGAAAGAGAGGAGAGAAGGAGAGAAGGAGAGAAAGAGAGAAAGAAAGAAAGAAAAAGAAAGAAAGAAAGAGAGAAAGAAAGAAGAGAAAGAAATATGCTTGTCTGTATTCAGACAACATCAGTTCTTTGCAGACAGATAGAATTTTTCATGAGTCCTTTGGGACTTTCTTGGATCATCATATAACTGAAAATAGCTAAATAAGACAATGTCTTTTTTGAGTGATGGTACATTTCAGTGAGGAGGCATGATAATATACCAAGGCATGATGTAATCACCAACACTATTCACTGTCAGAAATCCCTCTTCTCTCTAGCCAACTCCCAGGACTTTCTCCATCATGGTGGAAAACATATTTGGCATGTGTATATACATACATACATACATACACACATACATACACTGACAATCAAAGGATCATTGAACAAAGTTTTCACGGTGGCAGTATCTATTAAGGAAAGTTATGATTTTAATATAGAAATGGGCAATACTTTGCTGGAAGAAAGCATTTAATGCCTACTTTAAACTATCACATCATTTGCTCTTTTTGTAATCAAACATAGCAGGATCTTATTTTCTCCACACCTTTCAGCCAGCTCTGTGACTTGGAAGACATGAGCTGCCATACAAAACCATCCATGAAAGCAGGCCTATTCCTTTCTTATATTGGGGATTTTTCCTTTAATATATCTTGAAATTTTCCCCAGAGTACCTCTAAAACTGTGTTACTTCCTGTATAGACTGTTTCCTTGGCTCTTTACACTTACCACCTTGGAATTCCTGGAAAAATTACTTAAAGCTTAGGTTCCAACTCATGCCTAGGTTCTCCTAAAGGGGACATAGAAAAATAGTCAATTTATAGTAATATCAAGTCTATTTCCTTTACACAAAAGAAATCAGAAAAATGCAAGCACACATTGACCAAAAAAAAGAAGAAAAACCTTAAATAAGCCTCAGTTACTTATAAAAATTGTTATATTCTCCTAGGAGGTTGATACTCAAATATCAAACCTTGATACAGTTTCCAGGATTGCTAAACAGCTTTTTACATTTCATCTCATCTTCACACTAAGCCATTCCCTCTAGGTCTATTTCTTCTCACCAGCCAAGCAAAGGGTTGAGCTCTATGTATCAGGAGACAACCTCTCTGAAGCAGAAACTATCTGTTCTATTAGTGATCTCTGAGCAGGAAATCCAAGGATCTCCAGACTTCTCAAATTCAAAACTTTGACTTCAAGTCTACACACATCCGTCTCAGGATCACTGTTTAGTCACCTATACTCAGGGGAGAAAATTAAATAGAAGTGACATCCAAGAGGCCAAGGCTCAGGTTCAAGCTGACCTAAAACCACACATGTGTCTTAGCTGCCATATGCAGTTTTTTTTATTTTCACCAGTGTGAGCGAAGGTCACCAACTCAGTACTCCATGATGTATACACTAATCCAACCCCCATTACACTTATACAATATACTAGATATAGCAATATTAGCATGTAGAAGTTTCATGATTATATGATGAGACCAGATTGTTATAGAAATATTAGAAGATATGTTCTGTTAAGCTCAATAAACATTTCTGGAGAAGACTTTTGAGAGTCTCTTGAACATGCTGTATATAATACTTTTATTAAGAAGGTGAAGTTTTTTCAAAGTACTGCATGAAAAAAGAAAAGAAAGAAAAGAAAAGAAAAGAAAAAGAAAAAATAAAGTACTACATGAAATTATAGAATTATACATTTTTTACCTGAAGTACTTAGTAATAATAATAATGCAACTCTAAGGAGCAGTACTTTTTCAAATAGGTTGAAATTAACTTTTTTATAAACATTCTATTTTTAAATCACCTATAAGATATTCTTTAGCAATGTTATGAGTAAAATATGTGGTTTAAGAACTTGATTCCAATGGTTGAATAATTATTATTTCAGATCTAGTTACCCTTAGAATGTTCTGTTTCTTAAGAGGCAGCTTGGCATAGTGGATAGAGTCAGCATACTGAAAATTGAGATTATATTCAGTTCCCAAATTTTTTCAATCAATCTTTCCTCAGTCCTATAACTAGTCCAATTTCATAGAAGTGACCTGAGTCTACAAGCTATCTGCATGACAGACACATCTATATGATAATTTCTCCTGGAAGAGATTATTTGAATGATTCCCAAATTGTCTTCAAAATGTCCGTGTTTCTCCTGCCTCAGCATAGCCTCATAGACCTCAAACTATTATTAGTCTTTTTCCAAGGTTATAATAATGCTCAATAGGGATGTGCTTGAACTGTGAATAGCTGAAAGCCAATACCTGTGTCAGAAGGAATTGTGAATGGCTTTCGTCCACCATGATCTCTTTAGTGAAAAATTGGACTTTATAGTTGAAGGCAGTTGTAATGACTCTTTATGTCCATGAATGAAACTATAATGATTTCTATCCCTCTGATTTTACATCATCTTTTCTGACATGTGAGAATCTCACATAATTCCCTTGTTTTCTAGCTTGGTAATGAGTGTAACAATTCACTGATAAGCATGGTATCTCTACATATATCATGCCAAGTTTTATTCTTGTGATGGCCAAATTTAATATATGGAGTTAATTGGGTGGATCACCTAAATATTGGGGTCCTGGAGATAATGAGGGACCTCTAGGTTTAAAGCTTCCTCCCCTCTGAAACTTCCCTTTTAGATATTTCTCCCAGGCCAATAAGAAAGGAGCCTTACAGCCTCTGTTCCACAGATGAATCAGGTTTTATTGAGGAGAATAAAGTAAACAGCAAAGGTGAAATTAATAAAATCAAAGACAAGGAAATAGAGGAGAAGAAATACAGATAATTCTCCTAGTTCTAACCTAAGTCTATTCAAAAGAGCAGAGTAACTCACCACCTGAAGCTCATAGCTTCAATGGGAAACACAGCTTACAGCCAGTCTTGAATGACTCATCTGCCGCTCCTTCTGCTCGCACCACCAGAAGGGAAGAAGAGAGAAAGCTCCCAAAAAAGAGCAGTGAGCTTCCCTCAGGGAGCATTTAATCTTCCTCCCCCAAAAGGGGAGGTCCTTCAAAAACTGCCTCTGGAGAGTGGTCTCTCCTTCTGACCTCAGCAGCATATATAACTTCAGGGTGGGCCAGGTGTGGCCCCTCCCAAATGAGTCAGCCAAATTCCAATAATTTTACCACATTCTTGTTGTTTAGTCACTTTTCAGTTGTGTCCAATTCTGCAGTTGTGACCTCATTTGGGATTTTCTTGGCAAAGATACTGGAGTGGTTTGCCATTTCTTCCTCCAACTCATTTTATAGATGTGGAAACTGAGATAAATAGGGTTAAGTGACTTCCAGAGGGTAACATAGCTAGTATCTGAGGCCAGATTTGAACTTGGGGAAAGGAGCATTCCTGGCTACTCCTGGCTGTCTATCTACTGAACCACGTTTCTGCCCCCAGCTCATGTCAAGTAAGCCTACTCAGGAAGGGAGAACCATTTCAACTCTAGGAGAATCCAGCTATAACCAGGCTATCACCTTATACCTGATTAGAAATGAAAAAATAAGTGCTCACATTCACATAAACACTTTCCACCAAATTACCCTATTGGGCAGTTAGTGGCCTATATTTTTATTTCCATTTTACAAATCAGGAAACTGAGAATCAAAGACATGAAGTTCAGGAGCCACCTACTACGTGAGGCCTGTCCAGATAACCATTCCCACCCAGTCATTCCCAGTTGTCGGTGCTCTGTCCATAGTGAAATTGCTTGTATAGCTCTGTATATAATTCGGTTTTCCTTATCAGTGTATGTGAATCAGTCTAATAGAATATAAGATCTTTGAAGGCAAGTGTTGGGTTTAGGTATTTTTGTATCTCCAGAAGTTAGCATAATCCCTTGCATATAAAAAGTTAGTTAATAGGGGCAGCTAGGTGGCGCAGTGGATAGAGCACCAGCTCTGGAGTCAGGAGTACCTGAGTTCAAATCCGGCCTCAGACACTTAATACTTACTAGCTGTGTGACCCTGGGCAAGTCACTTAACCCCAATTGCCTCACTGAAAAAAAAAAAAAAAGAAAGAAAAAAAAAAGTTAGTTAATAAATGTTTATTAGATTGCTCAGAATCACACAGCTGAAAAGCAGATTAGGAAAGATTCTAAACCAGGTTCTGTCTCTCCAAATCCACTGTTGTTTCTACTATTACATGCTGTCTCGTACAATACTTTTATAAGAAAGAAGGTTGGTGAGAGGGAATCTGGCTTTTTTATTTCATTGTTATAGGGAATTCCAGGTGTGGGTACTCCTTCCATATTTTCAGATCAGCAACTTTATTTATAATAATAGAGAATTTCCTGGGGTCATAGTTTCCTAGGGTCACACAACCAGTTTATGTCAGAGATGGGATTTGAACCTAGGTCTTCCTAACTCCAAGACCAACCCTCTAACCTGTATTCCATGCTTCCTTTTATGCACTATTTAAGTTATTAAGTGCATTATTTGAATAAGGTTCATGTGTACCACTAAAATAGTATATACTACTCAGTCTACTGATCTATTAAGTACTCACTATTTAACAAGCATTGAAGATACAAATACAAGAGTAGGTGGAGAAAGGAAGAGTGGTAGGAGAAATGCAAGGCTGGTGTTTGATCATAGGACTATGGACAAGGCAAGGAATTCAAATGTTAAGGACATGGTACCATCAAACCAAGAGGTCAAGATTGAGAGGAGAGAAGAGTGTAGTGAGAGCTGGGGTGATGGCCTGGAAAAGTGCTGAGGGAATGGAGGGATTGGAAGTCATGGTAAGGACAAAGAACTGGATTGGGGATCATAAGGCCCAAAGAATATGGAATGAAAAGATATCAAGGAAT
The DNA here is from genome assembly GCF_019393635.1 of Dromiciops gliroides. Taxonomy (NCBI): domain Eukaryota; kingdom Metazoa; phylum Chordata; class Mammalia; order Microbiotheria; family Microbiotheriidae; genus Dromiciops; species Dromiciops gliroides. Next base: position 680,821,221 of record NC_057861.1, on the reverse strand, counting down.
TTCAGAGTTCATGGACATGGAAGTAGAAAAGGTGAAGGTGACCTTACAGAGTATATAGCTCAACCTTCCTCCTTTCTTTCCAAATTTACATACAGAAAAACTGGTGCCAAGAGAAGTTATGATTCTAAGTTGACCAGACAAAATTCCCCACTGAAGCTGAGTTCTTATGGTAGTCCATAAGACTCAGTGACAAAGCCATGGTAACTCTATCCACACCCTTCATAATTCTATACATGTCTGTCAAGTATTCTGATAGCTTTCATTTTCCAAATAGGAGGTTGTTTGGTTTTTATTAAGCCTACACATACCCTTTTTCTTTTAGTTGTCTTCCTTAGGACATTTTGTCATGTTTCTCAGTGTATGTTAACCAGATCTGATTTCAGTATTCCAGATGTTCATGTGAAATAACTAAGGAAATACCTAATTACAAGGAAATAAGGAAGAAAGTACAAATGTGAATACTGAGAAAAAGAAAAGAGTAAAGGAGTGGTCACACTTCAATAGGCTTCTTAAAGGCAGAGTCATGAATTGAGTGATTATTATAATATAGCCCCTCAGTTTCCTCAATATGGTCCCTTTTTATAACAATGCCCATGATATCCTTGGAGTAATTGTTAACATCTATAGTGATATATCATGAGCCCCAGTGATGCTTCTTTTACTAGCTCAAACTAGATGCTGAAGATTCAAAGCAAAGACATTTAATGGAATAGAATAGCTAGACAAAACAGGAAACCAGATAAACTATTAAACAATCCCTGACCTATTGCCAAATAACCACCTCTTCCACAGAGGTTCCCTGCTTGCAAGAAGATCCAACTTCCTAACACCCTGTTGTGAATTTAAATGCACTATGCCCTCCTATTGTGTTGGTGATAAAAGGGAAATTGAAGAAGGATTTGACTTAACATTTCTCTTGGAGGTGTGGAAAGGTGGCTGCTATCTATCTGATTATGGGCTACAGAAACACTTGCCACCTGATTCATTTCCTTCAGATTAAATCTGGTTTCAATTAAAACATATTTTCTCTGGCTTGGTCTGGCAGAATCACTGGCTAAAAGCTCACCCTATAATTTTGAATACATGAAAGACCTAAACATTAATCATGAATCTTGGTGTAGCTGAGAGGTGGGTGATACGTATATGTTCTCACTTGATTCCCACAGCAGCCTTGGGATTTAAAGATCATTACCCATATTTCATATGTAAAGAAATCAAGGTTTAGGAATATTAATCAACTTGTTCACTATAAATCAGATGTGGCAGGCATGCTGTCCACAGGCTTCATGTAGCCCACAACACTCCCAAGTGGCCAAAACGAAATTAAAATATAATTGGGATATATTTAACAAAATAAATAAAAATTAAATAAAACAGATATTATTACATTGTAAAACTAAGTCAATATGCAGCCCACAGGGATCCTTATATGTAGATTAGTGGTCCTATTCTATTTGAGTTTGACCCCATTGCTATACATGACCCACCATACCAAGAGAGTGGTCTGCCTGGGCCTCAAAATCATATTCTTTTTTTTTTGTCTTCTTTGCTCTCTTCTCTCTTTGCTAATACTTTCCCTTATTTTTTTCTTTCCTCTCCTTCCCCACCTCCCCCCAATTTGAGGCAAAAAATATTTTTGCATGGGAGAATTGCTATATCAAAATCCAGATGTGGGATCAGAGAGAATAAAATCTTCCTTCCAAAACAAAGCATCTCATTTGCATGGCAGGTCTAAAATCTCTCTACTCTTTATCATGTAGCCATAATGGTTCCAGCCTTTTGCCCTATGGAGACTATAGATTTTAGAACTCCACCACATCTGGAAAAAAGTTGTGGAATTTTCCCAAAATTTCAGCTGTCAGCATACCACTGAAGTAGCCTGCCAAAGGATGTGTGTTTCACAACCAAGATAGTCTTAAAAGTTATGTTTTGTTTTGTTTTGGTTTGTTTTGTTTTTCCTCTGTGCTCATAGGTTATTGAAAACATGATTCTGAGAAGGCCCTGGGTAAGGCCTGAGGCAAAATTACAATGTAAGATTACTTTTATAATGCTAAGGAGTCAGTGAAGATTGTGTGCTTGCCTTGTTTACTGTACTTGTCTCTCTCAAACAAGATTTATTGCATTTCTATATTTATTTCTAATTAAGGCAGAGACAAAGAGATGAAATTAGAGATAGAAGTTGAAGAGAGGATGAGAGATGAAAACATTAAAGAGGAGAGACAGTTAAACAGAGAGGCAGAGACAGGGAGACAGAGATAGATGGAAAGTCAGAGACAAAAACAAAAGGAAATTCTAGTAAGATCTGATCATATAATCCCACTCACCCATTACTCAATAAACTCCAGAAGCTCCCAATTACCTTGAGGATGAACTATAAACTCATGTGTTTGGCACTTTAAACTTCCAAATATGACCCCTTCCTACCTTTCCCCTCTTCTTATGAACCAATATCCCCTCCCCCCTCCACACAGTCTGGAATCCAACTATTCTCACCTTCTTACTGCTCTTCACCCCTAATACTTCTATCTCCCAAGTCCTTGCCTCTACGGCTTTTTCCTAGGTCTGGAACACAATCCCTCCTCATCCCCAGCTCTTGGTGCCTTAAATGACTTGCCATACAAGAAGTTGGCATCAGGGGCAAGAATTTTTTTTTTCAGGGCAATGGGGGTTAAGTGACTTGCCCAGGGTCACACAGCTAGTAAGTGTCAAATGTCTGAGGCCAGACCCGAACTCAGGTACTCCTGAATCCAGGGCCGGTGCTTTATCCACTGCACCACCTAGCCGCCCCAGGGGGCAAGATTTAAACCAAGATTCTCCGACACACAAGCCACTGCTCTTTACACTGTACCACACTGTCTCAGTCACTCCCTGAAGTCATGGCTCTCCTAAAATAGCCTAATATTATGTTAGAAGTCATGGCTGACAACATACTGATCATTCTTATAGAGATTTTTGTCCACTAACACCCTCATATCTTTTTCAGATGAATTGCTATTGATTCCTGCCTCTACCTTGTACATGTAAAGTTGATTCTTTGAATCTAAGTGAAAGACTTTCAGGACACTAAGACTCAGAGTAATAGCCTAACCTGCTAAGATCATTTGGAATCCTGACCCTGCCATCCAGTGTCCTAAATCATCAGCAAAAATGTTAAACAGCATAGGGCCAAGCTGAGGTTCTTAGGGTATTCCACTGCAGACCTCTATCCAAACTATTAATAATTTAATCGATAAATTATCAATGATCACATCATTAATAACTACTCAACTTTTATGTACTCTCTATAAGCCTCAATTTTCTCATCCATAAATTGGAATGAGAACACTAGTACCAACTGTTTTCCAGAGCTTTTCTGAGGATAAAATGAGATAATATATGTAAAATACTTTTTAAGTGATAAAACAATACATCAACCAGTAAGATGAGAAGTAATGTGATTCAGTGCAAAGACTTAGAGTCAGGAGATCTGGATTTGAATGCAAGTTCTGCCCACTTCATAGACTGCTGTGGCCAAAGGCATCATGACCCACTGGCCAGCCTACTCATGGTGAGCCTAGGTTTGACTGGAAGTCATTGGAAATGCAATCTGTCACTGGAACACAACAACTTAAACCTCTCTGAGTCTGTTATTTCAATGGCAAAATATATGTATATATATATATATATATATACACATACACATACATATATACACATACATACATACATATATATATATATATATATAAAACTATTTGCATGGGAGAATTGCTATATCAAAATCCAGATGTGGGATCAGAGAGAATAAAATATATATATTCATGCTACTTACTCCCTAGCATTGAAAGAAAATGTAAAAATTTTAATAAGATATCTGCTAGGCAACATGGTCCAGTATAAAGAGTATTGGCTTTATGGGGGCTGCAGGTGATGCAGTAGATAAAGCACCAGCCCTAGATTCAAGAGGACCTGAGTCCAAATCGAGCCTCAGAAACTTGACACTTACTAGCTATGTGACCCTGGGAAAGTCTCTTAACCCTCATTGCCCCACCAAAAAAAAAGGGGTACTGGCTTTGGAGTCAGAAGACCTGGGTTCAGATTCCACCTGGGCTGCTTCCTACCTGTGTAACCATAAGTCAGTCTACTTCTCTTGGCTTCTGTTCCATTACCAAAGGAGGGTGTTATGGAGTTAGGATTAAAGTTTAAACATAGGTCTGGGGTAACTCTCCTTGAGAAGCTAAACTGAAGGACAAACACACCTTGAGAAGCAAGAGAGATAAGCCCATTAGGCATGGCTGCTGCCTGAGTGGCACCAAGGGGAGAGAGATAGCTCCAGCTGCCCCTCACCTGACTTCTCCCAACCCACCCCCAATAAGGGACATTCCACCCTCAGGTGATCACCCCCATCTACCATCCATAAAAGCTTTTGCCTTTCTCCTGTTCAAGGAAATAGGTATCTCATAGAATCGTCTCTGTGCCATATCCCCTTCAAACTCCTCTCAAGGCCTCCTTTCTCTAGCACTTAAATAAAAAAAAAATACATATTCTAATTGGATTTGTGTGTGAGAGGGTGTAATTCTATAAAGAAGAATACCTAAGGACCCCCCACTACCACCCATTTCCCCCGTGAAAAGGGGATTAGACTAGATGACCACTATTCTGCCTCCTAGCTACAAATCTATAAAATTAGATAATGTATTCTATTATTCTAGTAGAATATAAGCTCCCTGAGGACAGGGACAGTCTCCCTTTTATTTTTGTATCCCTAGTTCCTAGAACAATAAACCAGGCAGGGATTTGGTGCTTAATGAATGTTATCATATGATTATTATCCATGACTTTATAACTTTTTTTCAGTCTTCCATGGTCTTTACAAGCTAAAGAGTCTAGTTGATTTTTTAAGAATATCTTTGTATAGCATCCCCCCTGTCTCCTGTTTCTCATTTTCTGTTATACCTTTAGCAATTCTATTAAATTTTTCTTAAGGCTGAAAACCATCATTTCACATATCAGATGCACTGCAATTTACTATAAAGACCAGACAAAGGATCGTTTTGATTACCCTTCCTGATAATGTCCAGCATATTTTCTGTCATAACCCAAAGCAGGAACAATTCCATAATAGTCCAGTCCCCTCTAAGCATTTGTTCAACTGTGACTATTGTAGAGAAGTTGTATTTTCCCCAATAGCTTCTTCTATTTACACAGATGGGGCCTCAGCACAAGTCTTCCCAAGATAACCAGAAACTGGTTTTCATAAGCAGCTACTTCCTTTAATGTTTTTATCAGCTCAGGACCTGCTCCAAAATTCTTCTTGCCCCACAGGGGCAAACATAGGCCAAAGGAATACTCCAGAGATCCATAGTCTTCTGAAAATGCAAAGAACAAAACACCTACTCCAGATCAATGCCCATGTTGACAGTGTGGAAGGATAAATATTCATTAACAAAACCAGTCACATAGCCTAAGTTGTATAAACTCACAATCATACAGACAATTATTTGATTAGCCCTCTGTGCTAACATAGTTCTAAAGATTCACAAATTCTAAATATTGATAGTCATCATGATTTGGGGCTCAATGTTGTGCCTATTGATAGCAAAGGATTCACAGGAGCCTAGCTAGAAAATCTCTTAGAAGGATCCTGGGTCCTAAGTAATGTGATCCTGAGTAAGCTGAGATCACAGAGGTGGTAGTGCATAAGAAGTTTTCTGAGAGGGATCATGGGAAACGTATTTAGTGGGATCTTGAAGTAAGCAGTCTTTTTTTTTTGGCAGGGCAATGAGGGTTAAGTGACTTGCCCAGGGTCACACAGCTAGTAAGTGCCAAGTGTCAGAGACTGCATTTGAACTCAGGTCCTCCAGAATCCACGGCCAGTGCTCTATCCACTGGGCAACCCAGCTGACCCCTTGAAGTAAGCAGTCTTAATCAGGTTAAGCCAGAAGAGAGAAGAATTGAACTAAAGTGATGCCAATTGCACAGGGAAAAACCAGAGAGAGAGGTGACAAATAACAAATGGAATACTAAGGCACAGAGGAAACCGGGTCATGGGGAAAGGTAGGAAAGAAATTGGGTAAAGATTCAAGCAGAACAAAGCATCTGTTTATTTTTCACACACACACACACACACACACACACACACACACACACACAAGAGGGGGACAGATAATACAAATTTGGCTTTTATACATAAACCCCTCCTTCCTCAACAAGCTAACATGCAGGCAGCTGGCAAAATTTTTGCACAAAGTGAAAATAACTCTGAGATTCCTTATTCCAGTTCCCTCCCACACTAATGAATTGGGTTTCCTAGAGCAAGGCTAGCTATATATCTCTGCCAGTGTTCCAGGGGTATTCCCTGAGGGGCCATGGGCTATCTTTCTAGTACTATTGACTCAAGTCCCCATTCTAATGTGTTCTCATATCAATAATCAGTTTTGGTCAATATTCCCTTCATATCATTGATTGACCCAGTGATAGAGCCCCAATATTATTTAATCAATTAACATCAATTGAGAAGATCTAGCCAGAACAAAAATACAAACACATCAATCTCAAATTGGGAGCACCTTGGTTCCTGGGGAGAGTGAGCTCAAACTTAAAGTGATTGCAACAAACCATTCATCCCACCAAGTTTACATCCAACTGTGGCACAGCTGATGCACAGAGTCAATCCCTTGCTTCAGCAGGATACAGCTTCCAAGAGTCATTCCATTGCTGAACTAGGTCAAACAGGTCACTCCAGGCCTCTCTGGTCCCTCACTTGACTCAGCTTCAGGCAGATTCTCGTGTATATTCCAGTTGCTGGACCCTAGTGTCTCTCCCAAGCTTTCAAATTTCACAAGGTTGCAGTTTGGTCTGTTTCATCTCTGATTCTCTTTCCCTTAAGATAAAGGAAAGAACAAATACAGCACTGTAAAAATACAAAGGCATCATGTTGATAACAATATGTTGGCCTGGATAGAAACATAGACAGCCAGTAACAGGAGGCAGCTGTAGCCACCACTTCTATCCTTCTCCACTCCCCCCACCCCCACCCCCACACACACACCCCACACCCCCAAGTCATACAGTCTTCTCTGCCTTGATCTCCACCAGGAAAGATAGAGATTAAATTTCCCAATGGAATTCCTTTATATGCACATGTGTCTCTGACTCAGTTGCCAGAGGCTCTTTTCTTCACCACTTGGTAAACTGATAGGAAACAGTTCATTAAATATCTGTATATTCTCCTAGGTCAATGGAGAAGAGGACTGAATCAGGGAGAACCCACTATGCATTCTCTGAGGACTGGGTTCTCATTGGCCAGGCCTCCAGTACATAGGGAAAGAATGACTTTCTCAAGAGCCCAGGAGGAATGGGAGACCAGACAAATAAGCAAAAGGCAGATATGTATGGATGCATACATATACATGTAAAGTCCAGAAATCAGTGAATCCCCGTCAATAACCATCACACTTGTAATTTACTTCATCATTGAAAACTAGTATTCTCAATTTATTTGTCCAAACTTTTTCTTCTGTCCAAATCTTTCAGTGGAGGCAACAGGAACATTTGAAATATGGAACAAATACTCTGAAAGTCATGTTGCCAAATGAATTGCAATTCTCACAAAGTGTACTTAACCATTTTCTTGTTAGCTGTTGGCAAACTGTAACAGAATAAAACAATGGGCTTCCTGAGCAAGTGAGAACAGCCAAGCAGATTGTTTCTTTTCTTTCGATGTTGGCTTTTGATTCTCTCACTCCATTCTTACAGTCTAAGGCCCACAGCTGTTTCCTACATTCTTCTTATCATACAACAGGAGCTGAACTTTCAAGTCAATAGCACAAGGAAAGAAATTACTGATGTAAAATATAGAAAAAAATGAGAAAGTCTGAGTAAGCCTTGCTTGAACTCCTTTTGCCTTCTGAATAATTAATAACATTCACATGACACTTTAATAAGAGAAGAAAAAAGGAAAAAATACATTTACATGATAAATGTATTATATTTTTTTTAATTTTTAATTTTTGTGGGGCAATGAGGGTTAAGTGACTTGCCCAAGGTCACACAGCTAGTATCAAGTGTCTAAGGCTGGATTTGAACTCAGGTCCTCCTGAATCCAAGGCCAGTGCTTTATCCACTGAGCCACCTAGCTGCCCCTTTTTTTTTAATGGGAATTTCTTTTATTTTTTTAATTAATTTTTTTTTTTTGGCGGGGCAATGGGGTTTAAGTGACTTGCCCAGGGTCACACAGCTAGTAAGTGTCAAGTGTCTGAGGCCAGATTTGAACTCAGGTACTCCTGAATCCAGGGCTGGTGCTTTATCCACTGTTCCACCTAGATGCCCCCCCTATTACATTATTTTAAAAGCACAGCGGGGCAGCTAGATGGTGCTAGGGCAGCTAGATGGCACAGTGGATAGAGCACTGACCCTGGAATCAGGAGTACTTGAGTTCAAATCTGGCCTCAGACACTTAACACTTACTAGCTGTGTGACCCTGGGCAAGTCACTTAACCCCAACTGCCTCACTTAAAAAAAAAAAAAGCACAGCAAGTTGTACATAATAGATTTGCAGTTTCATGTGCAATCATCTTTTGTATTACACTATGATAAGGAAATGCTTGTTTTAGTCCATAAATTAAAAATAAAATAATTTATAAAATAATAAAAAATTTAATTTATGCTTAATTTTTCTTAAATAATGATATAAAAATAATTAATAATGTTCTGTTCATATGGCACTTTAAAATTTGTAGACCATTTTAATACATGATCTCATATGATCCTCACAATGATCCTGTAAAGCAAGTACCATATATATATAGGGATAGGGATAAGACCTGAGATTTCCTTGGTATTGGGTACTCCTGGGTAAGGAAACTCCCTCTACCCATGTAGGTCAGCACCTGCTCTGTAACTCTAATAGAGAATTGCTTAGAGCACTAAGAGAGTGAATGACTTCCCCAAGGGGTAAATAAACACCCTTGTTTTAGAGATGAAGGAACTAAGGTTCAAAGAGGTTATTGGATTATTGTTCACAGTCACAAAGTGAATAAGTTAAATCAGAATTAATATTTAGACCATGGTCATCCTAACAAGTTCAGCACTCTTTTGCCATTCTTTATAAGTTCTGCCCTCTAACCTTCTCATGAAAGCAACAAGCCCAATTTTCTGGCACCCTTTCACAAAACACTGTCTCCCCACACTCATTCTCTCCTTAGTCTTTATGAATTCAAAAAATCTTATACTCCTAAATCCACCATAAGGAAAAGACCTTATATGAGTGTCCCTAAAGATTCCCAAATTATATTCATTAAGCACTTTCCAGGACAAGGTGCATTTCCAGTCTCTCTATTTTATAATCTTATTTTTTCTGAGTTCTCTTAAGCCATCAAATGGATTTGGCTATTCTTCTGTATCCCATTATCCCAGCATTTTATGTTGGCACAAGTCTTTGATGATAATTCTCATTGGCTGTTCTTAGCAATGGCCCTAGGAGGTGAGTCCCATTAGATCTACTTTACAGGTAAAGAAACTAAGGTACAGAATAAAGGGATTCCAAGATAATATACTAATTCCTCTCATTCTGAAGTTGAGGTTATTATCTAGCCATACTGTCTCTTCCGTAGGCCACTATTCCTAACTAACAGCAGCTTATTTAACATCTCCCTGAATTATTCTAATTTCTCTGCTTTTTTTCAGAGAAAGCATATATATAAAAGCCACTTACTGAAAAGTCACAATTACAGTCTCCCCTCTTTGTGTGAGCATAATATCTTTTCTTCTATACTTCCCTACTATTAGACACAGGAGGGGTCTCAGAGCCTCATACACTCTACTACCCAGTTACCCAAACTAGGCTACTCTCATCAGTGGTCACTACTTCCATGAAACTTGACAGGGTTCAAAATCCTTGCCCACATAGACCAGTGGGCTGCCATTAGGGAAGTCCAAGGACACTCTCCAGGGAATAGATACAATGTCATTCCTGCCCCTTGTTTAAGGTATACGCTCTCACAACACAAGAAAAAGGTAGGGTCAGTCAACAGACACAGGGATAAAATTCTTCAACACAACATAACCAATACAAAATCATTAGTATGATCTTACACAAAGTCACTGCTGTGCAAGCAATTTCCCAACAAACTGGTGATCCATAAACATTTATTAGGTACCTACTATGTACTAAGATACTGTGCTAAATGCTAGGTATACAAAAAAGAGGCAAAATATAGTCTCCACCCTCAAGGAACTTATAATCTAATTGAATAAGAAGAACCATATTTTATACTGCTTTAAGGTTGGCATAGCACTTTATATATTTTTTATCTCATTTGATCACAACAAACCTGTAAGGCAGATGCTATTATGATCCCCATTTTATAAATGAGGAAACTGAGGTAGACTTGCCTGGGGTCATACAACTAGTAAATATCTGAGGCTAGATTTAAATTCAGGTCTTCCTGCCTCCAAGTTCAGCATTCAATCCTCTCTCTTTCACCAGAGAGGAGGTATGGGTCCCTCGTGGATGGGACTAAAGGAGTGGGGGCATCAAAAGTTCTATAGCTGCATTCCAGAGCTTGGCTCCATCTACAGCTGAGCCATACTGGTCCATGAAGGCAAAAGCCCTGAATCACCATTGTATTCTCTATAGAGGAGAGAGTGGTACAGTCTTGTCTCTTGCTCCACTCACCACCACATTGCTTGTCCAACTTGTGCTGTCAGCAATGAATTCAAAACTAGCCATCTATACAATATCTAACATACCATTGGCATGATGTTAATGTCAGGGCTGAATCTGGAAAGCACTTGCCACCTCAAGAGCCCTACAGGAAGGAAGGGGTCAGGGTCCAAGGGCATGAGAAACAGAGTTTGTGAAACAATGATTCAAGCCCAAAACATCCAAGATTTCAGGAGTTGTGTCTAAATTACCATGTTACTGCCTCAAACTCTCAGCACTAGGAAACACAGCTGAAAAAACCCAGGAACAATATTAAATATAGGTCTATTCCTAGGAAAACCTGCTGGGTAGCTTAATATTCAGTCTCCAACTGGCTTTTTTCTTCCCTATGAAGATCCAATAATTCCATAAGGTAAAGTTACAAAATAATCACATGTAATAAAATACAAGGGACAGCTGCAAGGGTATTGTTTCATAAACACCCTGATAAGGCGCAAACCCTGTTTTCATTGCCTGCTGTGCGCACATTTTACATAAGTAATTACACATTGGTTCCCTTATGTTCTTCAGAAGGTACAAATTTATTTTAATACTCTGAGGTCACATCATCTAATCCAATTGTTGCATCTGAGAAGGAGGGAGGATGTGTGGCTGATATTAGCACTTTACCAAATGACATATCAACAAAAAAACCTTGACCTGAGTCAAAAGGACATGTTTTCAGAAATGGAGAAGTTTATGAGAGCAATACAAACCTTTGTGTTTACTATCAGAAACTACAGAAGTCCATTCTTATGGAGCTCAGATTTATTAATTGATGAAACTTTTGCAAAAAAATGGTAGAAACTGTATAGTACATTACTGCAGGTGACCAAAAAAAAAATGGTATCTACTGAAAACCTAAAAAAGAATCAAGTTGTAAAGTCATGCGACAAAAGCTCACTAATCATGCTAAACTAACAAAAGATCAGTCCCCTCACTAAAAATATAAACCCCCAAATATCCTTAAGAATTCAATTAATCGGGGCAGCTAGATGGCGCAGTGGATAGAGCACCAGCCCTGGAGTCAGGAGAACCTGAGTTCAAATCCGGCCTCAGACACTTAACACTTACTAACTGTGTGACCCTGAGCAAGTCACTTAACCCCAATTGCCTCACCAAAAAAAAAAAAAAAAAAAAGAATTCAATAAATCAATTGCTGGAATTGGAACATTATTTCAGACAAAACTGCCCCCCCACAATGGTCCAGATTTTAACGCTGACCAATAAACATTTAAGGATTTTTTCATAAAGGTTACCATATTGATAACTCATAATATGCCCTCAGACAACTGGACAAGTCATTTAACCTCTGTTTGTCCCAGTTTCCTCAACTGTAAAATGGGGTTAATAGTAGCACTAACTTCACAGGGTTGTTGTGAGGATCAAATGAGATAAAATTTGTAAAGTGCTTAACACAGTGCCTAGCAAATGGTCAGTATTTATATAAATGCTTCTTCTATAACTTCTAATCTATACTGAATTCAAAGCTCTCAAAGCACAGAGACCTAGTGAAAAAAATCAAAACCATATGGGGGGGGGCAGTTAGGTGGCACAGTGGATACAGCACCGGCCCTAGAGTCGGGAGTACCTGAGTTCAAATCCAGCCTCAAACACTTGACACTTACTAGCTGTGTGACCCTGGGCAAGTCACTTAACCCCTATTGCCTCACTAAAAAAAAAAAAACATATGGGGACAGGATGAAGTACATATCATCCCCATCATCCTCTCTGCTACTGGAGCTCTCCTAAAGATGCCTTCAGTAAACCTACAGAAGAGCTCACAGCCCTGCATTTTTAGTCCATTACCAAAAGAAGCAGTTGTTTTATCCATCTGTGCATATGATAGAACATCTCTTTGTTTCAGTCAGCATTTATTCATCTATGCTAAGCACTGGGGACACAAAAGAAGGCAAAAACACTGCCTGTCCTCAAGGAGCTTTCATTCTGATTGGGAAGACAATATGTAAATAATTAGATATATATAAAATACACAGAATAGATGGAAGATAATCTCAGTCAGGAGGGGATTAACATTTGAGGAGATGGGAAAAGACCTCTTACAGAAAGAAGGATTTACAGTAAACATAGAAGAATAATAGTAGGATAGTAACCTGTCCCAGATGTATTTCTACATCAACTCAATAGAATATAGATGAGGAGAATTAGCACAATAAGAATAAGAATAATTTTTTTGTTAGGATGTGTGATTTCATCAGTGTTCAGAATTCCCTGGTAATAAGGATGACTGGTACCACTACTATTTCCATAACAATTAAAATTTACAAAGCACTTTCCTCACAATGGCCCCATGAGGTATATAGTACAAGTCTTATTTAGCCCCATTTTACAGATGAGGAAATTAAGGCCAACCCTTTAAATAATTTTCCCAAAGGTCATAAGAGCTTGTAAAACTAGTAAGTAGTTTTACTAGCAGTAAATACTAGTAAAACTAGTAAGGAAGCATGTGGATGACAGAGTGGATAGAGTGATAGGCTTTAGGGTTCACTTCAGCCTCAGTCATCCTTGAGATCCTGCCACCCAATCCCCTCCGAAGAAGAACACTGGGATCATGGGAGCATGATGAGTCCTCTTGGCTATGAAGCTTTGTGGAAGATGCCTGGAGTGAAAAGTCAAGAAGACCTGAGTTCAAATCCTATCTCAAATACTTAGTTACTATGCCCCTGAGCAAGTCGTTTTATCTCCCTCAGCCTCAATATCATAATGTGTAAAATAAGGATAATACCACCTACCCCTTCAATGTTATTGTGAGGATTATGAGATAACATATGTAAAGTGTTTCACAAACCTTAAAGCAATGTATGCTGGTTAATACATATAAATGCTAGCTATTATAAGAGTCACAGACAGAATTCAAACTTGGGCCTTTCCTGACTCTAGGTTTTACTATTCAAAGGTAAGACATCCCAGTTCTGTAAGCCACTAGATCCATGGCTTAAGCAAGAATTCACTGTTGGAGTTCCCCAGCCTTAGACCAAAAGCCAGAAGAAATTAAAATGAGAGTAGAAATAAGAAACAGCACAGAGAACAGCTGGCTTCAATGATGACTTGCCTGACTCAGGAAGTAGCTTCAGATAGCACCATTACATGATCGGCACCATTTTTTGCCATAGCCCAGTTCCACTCATTCCGTCTTCAAATGAAGCTATGGAATCAAACAAGGTGAAACACTGTTGTTGCTTCTCCATCAACAATGCTGATGTCATGGTGCACCCAATTCAGCTAAGTAACAACCTTGACTCTTATGCAGGTGCCTTCTTAAATGCTGGATTGAAATTTTGTTTTAGTTCAATTGGTAAGGTTTGAGCCAATTTGCCCAATTTCTATTTTCACTGATTTCATCAACCAAATAGGGAAAACAACACTGAGTGACCTCAGAGAAATCTTATAAGAATAAATAGTAATGGAAGGAAAACTAAATCACAAAATGTGCCAGACTAACTCACTAGAGCCCCTAATTCTAATACAATCAGGACAGAGAGTCCTTGAAATTTGGGAAAATAACCTGTTTGCAAGTCTGGCTGATTGTAGTTTAGAGCATATATTCTAATAGAAAGAAGGCTATCAGTGATGGGTAGGGATCCAGGCCAGTCCACAAAACCTATTGTCCCCTTTTGTTTACAATGAAAAATAATAGGAAACAGTAGGTAGCCTTCACTTACTATGTTCTTGAAGGTGGAAATGAGAGACAAAGACAAAAAAGAGAAAGAAACACAAAAAAGATAGCCAGAAAATAGGGGAAAAGGAAGAGACAAAGATGATAAAAGACAAAGGGGAAAAGAAACAAAGACAATGAATTAGTTGACTGATTGATTGATTAATGAAAAAAGCATTTATTAAGGACTGATTATGTGCCAAAAACTGTGTGACAAGTTGGTGATACAAATACCAAAAACAAGATAGTTCCTGCCCACAAGGAGTTTACATTATAGGGAAAACTAATAAATCTAAGGGATTGGTATCTCAAAGGGATGATTTGGTCTGAGAAGTCACAGAATGGTGAGTGGAACCACAGGGCAATTGATACCTGGAACCCTACATATAATATTTCATGCAGGAAAGAAGTGCCTCCACTCAGCAGAGTCAAATATAGGGAACAGCAAGTGGGCTGATTTGATCTAAACAGAGAATAAATGAGATGAAATAATTTCAGATAAAATAGCAACAATTTCAGGAATCTTAGCCTGTCCTAACAAAACCAATGGAGCATGTGCCATGCTATCACATGAAGAATATAGGAGACTAGTAGACATTTCGTGTTTGGCAAAGTACCGGTAGTCTGACTGTAGCCATGTAAAGTACCCAAGGTGGACAGAGTGAAATTTAGTTCCTTCCTCATTATCCCTTTCAAATAAGTACTTTAATGCTCTGCTATTTGTCTTCATTCACTTATGGAAGGCATGGCTTTGATGATAATCCAGATGCTTATCCATCCAGATCTTTTCCTGACAAAAAAGAAGGGAAAAGATCATGGGGTCCTAATGTCATGGTCCCTTTTGAGAATGAAGAACAAACAACAACAAGAGAATGTGGTGAAGGACTAAAGAAGTAGAGGACTGAGACAGCTAGATAGTGTGGTGGATAGAGCACTGTCCCTAGAGAAAGAAAGAACTAAGTTCAAATCTGGTCTCAGACAGTAGCTTTGTGATACTGGGAAAGTCACTTAATTGGTATATCTCAGGTTTCCCATCTGTAAAATCGGAGAATAATAGCACCCACCTCCAAGGCTTATTGTGAAAATAAAATGAAATAATATTTGAAAAGCCATTTGTAAGTCTTAAAGCAATATATAAATGCTTTAGTTATTAGTTATTAGTGCATAGTTCCCCTACTCTCTTGCTGCATCAGAAAACCAGGTTACCCTGTCATCTGTGATAGTGAAGGAGATTAATGCTGAATCCAAGGCAAGAATTTTCCAAAGAATTTTCCAATTATCAGGGGATAATTAAGTAATAAGAAAAGCCATGGAAATAAGATCGTTGGCAAAAGGAGTACAGCCTTGTGTGAATGGAAATCCATTATCCATGTCCTCATCTCTGCTTCTGAAACTTTTATCTTTTTAGGATTTTCATACAAGACATGGACATCATTGATTTCCACTTTGCACTCAAAGCACCATCAACCCCTATTAATTATTTCTTTTTACATAATTTCCAGCAGTTTTGATGACACCTTTTTCATTTTAATAAATATCTTACTGAGATTTGGGGATGAAAACTCCCTCTAGTATCACCCTGAGACATTCTTGAGTTGAGATGCTTGCCTGTGACATGCTAGGCATCTTTGAGATGAAGGGAAGCTTCACTTGGAAGAATTTCATTTCAGGAACAGCAGGATGAGACTAAATGAACCTTCAAAAAAGAAGCTAACAGGCTAACCTAACTTTTTGATCTAGAATATCCCACCACAAAGAATATATAAGAGAGATGCTAAGAGACAAGAATCACCTGGAAATATCCCCAATGTTTCTCATATGCATCTATATGGGCAATATGGTATTATGGAAAGAATACTTGGTTTGGAGTCCATGTTCATGTCCAAGTTCTGACACTTACTAGCTTTATTACCTCAAGCAGTCCAATGAAATTTGGCTTCCTCATCAGTAAAATGGCAGTAATCATATTTGCACTGCTCACCCCACAGGGTTGTTTGAGGATCGAGTGAGATGTCTATAAAGAACTTTGCAAAAGTAATACCTTACTAAAACATTCTTCTTGTAGCTGCTGACCTTTATTCCCTGGGTATACCACCCAGACAGGATCAGAGTCTCTTCCACCCCATTCTGCAAGTCCCCTAATGGCTATTCCTAGCTATGGTAACTGCCCCCTCCTTACCTCCTTGTTCCCCAACTTCTATTAGCATTTGGCCTCTCCCCAAGTCCCTGCCTGCTATTTGGACTTTGACTGGGACAGACAGAAAGGGAATTATTTTGCACATAAGTCTTAATGACAACAGGAAGATAGGTTGAGAAAGTCACATAGCAGTGCTACTTTTCTCAACTATAATCATCCCTTCTTTTTTTATGCTATTCACTGATGACTCAGAATTTTCTCTCTGTCTTTCCTTTTAACCCATTATTAGGAGGAAAAGCATAAATGTTCTCAGTCTCTGCTCCCAACTAATCTAAAAGATACAGTGACTAATGGGAGGAGTCATCAAAATAGGGCTCTGCCTCAAACTACCAATGGTCAGGCATTAGGTTCTCATGACCTGGTATTTCCATGCATGTTGGCCCCTGAAGGAGGTTATCATAGTGGCATTCTGAAGAGTACGGTAAAAATTCATACACTTCTTTCTGAAGCAACCCATTTCATTTTTTGATAACCTTAATTGTTTGGAAATTTTTCCTTACCTGAAACATAAATCTGCCTGAGAAGGACTGTTAAATCAAGACACTTTTCCCATAATAAAAAGTTACATAGAAACAGAATTAACAACAAATATTCACAAATGCAGAAACTTACTACTAGGAAAGACAATTTCTGTATCTCAAAGAGATCAAAGAATAAGGAAAAGGGCCTATATGTACAAAAATATCCACAGCAGCTCCTTTTGTGCTGGCAAAGAATTGGAAATTGAGGGGATACATCAACTGGGGAATGGCTGAACAAGTTGTGGTACATGATTGTGGTGGAATACTATTGTGCTATAAGAAATTATGAGCAGGATGGGATTAGAAAAACTGTAAAGACTTATATGAACTGATAAAAAAGTGAAGTGAGCAGAACCAGGAGAATATTGTACAGAGTAACAGCAAGATTGTATGATAATCAACTGTGAATGAGTTAGCTATTCTCAGCAATACAATGATCCAAAACAGTTCTGAAGGACTTATGATGAAAAATACTATCCACCTCCAGAGAGAGAACTGAAGGAATCTGAGTGTAGATTGAAGCATAATTTTTTCACTTTCTTTTTCTTTCTTTTTTGCAACATGGATAATATGGAAATGTGTTTTGTATTATCTCACATTTATAATTGATATCACATTTCTTGTCTTCTCAACAGGTGGAAGAACAGGAGAGAGAAAAAAATTCAGAACTCAGAAAAAAATTTTAAAGAATGCTAAGAATAAACAAATAGACTTAAAAGGAAAAGAAATACAATCAATTACTTTATTCAGCTTTATCTGAACTATGAATTATTTGGGTGTTCAAAGGTATTTGAGGTCTGCCTGGACTGGCAAATTTTTGAGACTCTGCCTCCCTTTGTCAACTTTAGAATGAAACCACACAGCCCCTAACTGTGGACTATCCAGAACCAGACTGTTGCCTACATAAAACCAGTTACTCGAATTGCAATTGTGCATGTGACTTTATATCCTTTAACTCAGCCAGAGTAAGGTCCCAGAATGGAAGTGAAATAGTATGTACATCTCTTGTACCCTTTTTTTACCCTTCATGTAGGAGTGAACATGTCTATTAAGTGTTTTGTATACTATCAGCAAATATTATATTTAAATTAATAGAGTATGAAACTTTGTCTCTTTTCCTTGATATCTGATACTTGACCAATATAGTACCTCATAGTTCTGACATCTGAGAAAAATGAAATGAAAGTCCACCCTCTTCCAAGTGACAGCCCTTAAAAGAGTTGAAGATTTCTATCATGTATACCCTAAGTCTTCTCATCTATAGGCTAGACATCCCCAGTTCTCCTATGGCATAGTTTCAATTCCCCTCACTTTCCCTTTCTCATTATTCTGCTCTGAACACAAGACAATTTATCAATGGACTACCTAAATGTGGAGAACCGAACACAATACCCCCGATGTAGTGTGACCAGTGCAAAGCAGGATTATCGTCTCCTTTGTCCTGAGTACTATATTTCTGTTAATAAAGACTAAAGGTCGAGGACAGCCAGGTGGCACAGTAGATAGAGCACCAGCCTTGGATTCAGGAGGACCTGAGTTCAAATCTGGCCTCACATACTTTACACTTACTAGCTGTGTGACCCTGGGCAAGTCACTTAACCCTCAATGTCTCGCAAAAAAAAAATAAAGACTAAAGGTCACATTATGGGGTGGGGGGAAGAGGAGCAGGAAGAAGAGCTATTACATCACATTGTTGCTCAAATAGAACTCACAAGTCACCAAAATCTCTAGGTGGAAATTAAATAAGGACATATTAGGGTTCAATTTAAGGGGAAATTGTCCTAATAATTGGAGCTCTATACAACCATAGAAGGATGCGAAGTAGTATGTTCCACTCATTTGAGATCATCAAGCAACAGCTAAATGACCACTTCATTAAGCAAATTCTAGGTTAGATACAAGATACGTGACCTCTGAGGTCTCTTCTAGCTCTGAGATTTTATCATTCTTTTAATTCATGACTTCTTGTCTAACCATATCCTATACCCATCCTATATTTGCACATTTGCTTTTTTAATAAGTTCAGGAACTTATATTTATCCTTATTGCCATTTACCTAATTAAATTTGTCCTATAATTATGGCTAGTTGAAATATTCCAGGATTCTCATTTTGTCATTTAATGTATCTGCTATAAATCTCCTCTTCTTTTCAACCACAAATTTGACAAGCCTGCTATCTATGCCTTCAAAAACAATCCAATTAGAAGAAGATATCCCTTTCCATGACTGCATTCCAGTAAAGAGTTATGTCCCAGCAAGTCCCAGCAAAATCTTTGAGTTTATATTTATCTCCTGCCTTAGATTTCATGGTCACCTTATTTATTATCCATACTCTGTGCATTGATGCATAACCATCTGAAGTCAGGAGCATTGTTTTGAGTCCTTTTCCTAAATTATTTTCCTCTTGGAAATTACTGACCCTTCCACTGCTCTTATCCTCTCTATGGTATACCTGTTGCCTTCATCAATATCTATTTTGGTAATTGTATCTTGGTACTTTTCTCTTTCCCATCTTCATCTTTAGCTTAAAGCACTCTTGATTTGATCATTAAGTCTGGGTCCTTATTAAAATTACTCCATCACTAGTCAAGAGCCCAAAGATAGGATATAGGATAATTAACACCTATTTTTATATTATGTTTTTCCCAGTTACATGTAAAAACAATTTTTAACATTTGTTTTTTAAATTTTTTAGATCCAAATTCTCCCCTTGTTGAATAACATATACATTCTTGCCATGCAGAAAAGTGGGAAGGGAAGGGGATAAGGGGGGAGGGCAGATTGGGGGAGGGGGCAGTAAAAAGCAAAACACTTTTGAGGAGGGATAGGGTGAAAAAAGATAGAAAATAGAGTAAATATCAAGGGGAGGGAATAGGACGGAGGGCAATACAGTTAGCAATAGTAACTATGAAAAAAATGATGAGCAGGATGCTATCAGAAGGACTTATGAAAAATGCAACCCATCTAAAGAGAAAGAACTGATAGTATCTGAATACAGATTGAAGTATAATTTTTTGTTAGTTCCTCTTTCTAAAGTTATTTTTCTGTTTTCTTTCACAATTTGACTAATGTGGAGGTGTTTACATGATTCCTAATGTATGACATATTGAATTGCTTAATTTCTTAGGGTGGGGCAGGGAGGGAGAGAGGAAGATAAATTTGGAACACAAAGTTTTAAAAAATCAATTTGAAAAAAAAATGTGTTTTTACATGTAACTTGGGGAAAATTCTAAATAATAAATAAACCAAATTCTCCCCCTCTCTCCCTTCCTACCTTCCCCATTCATTGAGAAGGCAAGCAATTTTATATAGGTTATACATGTGCAGTCATGCAAAACAAATTTCCATATTTGTCATATTTTTGAAGAAAAACACACTAAAAAAAAGAAAATAAATGTATTTTTAAAAGTATGCTTCAATTTGCATTCAGAATTCATCAGTTCTTTCTCTTAAGATGGATAACATTTTTCTTCTTAAGTTCTTGGTAATTGTCTTGGATCATTGTACTGCTGAGAATAACTGTCATTCACAGTTAATCATTGTAAAATATTGCTACTACTGTGTATAATGTTGTCCTGGTTCTGTGCATACTACTTTACATCAGTTCATGAAAGTCTTTCCAGGTTTTCTGAAAGCATCCTGCTTGTCATTTCTTATAGCACAATAGTATTCCATCATAATTATATACCACACCTTGTTCAACCATTCCCCAATTGATGGGAATCCCCTCAATTTCTAATTCTTTGCCACCACAAAAAAGAGCTTCTATAAATATTTTATGTATATACACATATGTATGTATATTTATGTATACATATATATGCATATATATGGCTATTTCTTTTTTTATATATCTTTGGGATACAGACCTACTAGTAGTGTTGCTGGGTCAAAGTGCATGCATGGTTTTATAGCTCTTTGGATATAGTTCAAAATTACTTTCCAGAATGGTTGAATCATTTCACAACTCCACCAGTCATGCATTAGTGCTTCAATTTGCCCACATCCCCTCCAACAACATTTGACATTTTCCTTTTCTGTAATATTAGCTAATCTGATAGGTATGGGGAGGTACTTCAGAATGGTTTTAATTTTCATTTCTCTAATCAATAATGATTTAGAGCATTTTTTCATATGACTATAGACTGCTTTGATTTCTTTTTCTGAGAATTGCCTGTTACTATCCTTTGATCATTTATCAATTAGGGAATAACTTGTATTCTTATAAATTTGATTCAATTCACTATATATTTGAGAAATAAGGCTTTTAGCAAAGAAACTTGCTATTTTTTCCACAGTCATGATTACTATGTATGTCCCTCAGTCCTATTTTTCTCCCTGTTTATCATACTCTGTGTGTCTCTGTCTCCCTCTAACTCTGTCTTACTCTGTCTTTCTCTGTCTCTCTGTCTTTCTCTTTTTACTCTGCCCATCCTCAAAAGTGTTTTACTTCTGACTACTGACTCCTCCAATTTACTTTTCCTTCTATCAGCCTCCTTCCATCCCCTTCCCCTTCTACTTTCCTATAGAGAAAGTTAGATTTCTATACCCAAATAATTGTGTGTGTCATTCCCTCTTTAAGCCAATTCCAATGATAATAAGGTCTAAGCACTCCCTCTCAACAACCCCATCTTCTCCTCCACTGTAAAAGTTCTTCCCTATGTCTTTTATGTTAGATAATTTACATTCTACCTCTCTATTTACCCTTCTCCCAATGCATTCTTCTTTCTCAATTCTTAATTTTATTCTTTAGATATCTCATCATATTTAACTCACACCCATAACCTCTGCTTATGTACACTCCTTCTAACTGTCCTAATAATGAGAAAGTTCTTAGGGGTTACAAGTATCATTTTCCCATGTAGTAGACAGTTTAACCTTATTGAATTCCTTATGATTTCTCTTTCTTTTTTACCATTTTATGCTTCTCTTGAATCTTGTATTTGAAAGTCAAATTTCCTATTATGCTCTGGTCTTTTCATCAGGAATGCTTGAAAGTTCTCTATTTCATTAAATATCCATTTTCCCCTGTAAGGACCAATTTTTAATTGGGGAGTATTAGGTAGGCAGCTCGTTGCAATACTGGGGCAAGGAAGGAGAATGACAGCCTCCCTCAATACAGAGCAGGATTTATTTAACAAGAACGAACTTAAAAAAAACACAAACAGGATCAGTAGTATTAAGGGAAAGGAAATAAAATGGGGAAAGGGAAAATGATACAACCCGAATCACACCACTGCCCAGGAATCAGCTGAGAACACACAGCAGCATCCTGTCGCCTTCCAGCTTCAAGCTAGAATGGTGAAAAAACTCCCTGCTTCCCAGCAGACCCCAGGCTGACCACACACAGCCCCCAGCCAATTGGCTGGCTACTCTGACAGTCACATGACTGCCCTCACTGGGCTTCCAATCATTATAATTTTGCCAGGCTTATGTACACATCGGCGAGTGGTGATGACGTGAGGTGCCAGCACCATGGCAATGGCTACAACCAGTGAGTAGAGCACCATGAAGTTTGCGGAGCCCCAGGCCAGTGTGCGTGCTGAGGTGTTTTGTTTTGTTTTTAATTCTAGCCAAAAGATGGGGTCATAAAAACCTCAAATAACAATTAATTCCTTACATTCCCCCATTTGTTTCATCAAGAAACATGGGGTGTGGGCAGCTAGGTAGTGCAGTGGATAGAGCACTGGCCCTGGATTCAGGAGTGCCTGAGTTCAAATCTGGCCTCAGACACTTGACACTTACTAGCTGTGTGACCCTGGGCAAGTCACTTAACCCCAATGCCTCACAAAAAAAAAAAAGAGAGAAAGAAAAGAAACACAGGGTGTTTCCTTGATGGAACAATAAATAATAAACAATAAAAAAATAACAGAATATCAACCAATGCTGACAAACAATATACTAATAACAATATAGGAAAGGGAAAATGATACAACCTGAATCACACCACTGCCCAGGAATCAGGTGAGAACACACAGCAGCATCCTGTCACCTTTCAGCTTCAAGCTAGAGTGGCGGAAAACCTCCCTTCTTCCCAGCAGACCCCAGGCTGACCACACACAGCCCCCATCCAATTAGCTGGCTGCTCTGACAGTCACATGACTGCCTTCACTGGGCTTCCAATCATTATAATTTTGCCAGGCCCATGTAGATGTCAGCGAGTGGTGATGATGTGAGGTGCCAGTGCCATGGCAACAGCTACAACCAGTGGGTGGAGCACTGTGTTATTTGCGGAGCCCCAGGCCAGTGTGCATACTGAGGTTTTGGGTTTTTTTTTTTAATTCTAGCCAAAAGATGGGGTCATAAAAACCTCAAATAACAATTAATTCTTTACACCCCCAAAGGATTAGTTTCAGTTTTGCTGGGTATGTATTTCTTGATTGTAACCCTGACTCTTTTGACCTCCAGATCCTTTAATGTAGAAACTGCTAAATCTTGTGTTATTCTGACTATGACTCCAAGATATTTGAATTTTTTTCCTTCTGGCTACTTATATTTTCTCCTTGACCTGGAAACTCTAGAATTTGGCTATAATATTCATTTGGGGATATCTTTCAGGAGGTGATCATAGATTCTTTCAATTTCTATTTTACACTCTAATTCTAGGATATCAGGGCAGTTTTTCTTGATAATTTCTTGGATGATGATGTCTAGACTCTTTTTGTGAGCATGGTTTTTA
This sequence comes from Dromiciops gliroides, assembly GCF_019393635.1. Lineage (NCBI taxonomy): Eukaryota > Metazoa > Chordata > Mammalia > Microbiotheria > Microbiotheriidae > Dromiciops > Dromiciops gliroides. Next base: position 680,797,463 of record NC_057861.1, on the reverse strand, counting down.
GGTAGTCTAATAATTCCTAAATTATCTCACCTCAATCTATTTTCCAAGTTAGTTTTTTTTCCCAATGAGATATTTTACATTTTCTTCTATTTTTTCATTCTTTTGATTTTGTTTTATTTTCTCTTGATGTTTCATGGAGTCATTAGCTTCCACTTGCTTAATTCTAATTTTAAGGAGTTCTCTTCTTTTGCAAGCTTTTGTACCTCCTTTTCCATTTGGCCAATTCTACTTTTTAAGGAGTTCTTTTCAGTGGATTTTGTAATTTTTGCTGCCACAAGCTCTGGTGTGCTAGTGCTCGTCCTTGCCCTGGGATTGCAATGCAGGACTGTGACCTGGATCCATACATGATCAGTGCAACAAAGTTCAGCACTCAGTACCAACAAAAGGACCCCTATAATAATCTTTTTCTAACCAGTTGTCCAACCCCCTTACCATCTGTGGGATGAGAGCTTTGGAAGCCACTACTGGTTATTCAATTGCCCCCAAGACCTACTATTATCCTGCCTGGACTTTGCATGTGCTGGATTTGTGCTCCACTCTCAACCTGATGCAACAGACCTACCAACCTTCTAAGTTGCCTTGTGCTAGAAAATTATTTCACTCTCTCTTTTTGTTGGTTCTATGGCTCCAGAACTCATTTTGAGGTATTATTTTAAAGTTATTTGGAGGGGAATTCAGAAGAGCTCAGACAAGTCCCTGCTTTTTCTCCACCATCTTTGCTCCACCCCCTCAGACCTATATCTTAAATTCAAGAGAAAGAAAGTCAATTTCCAACACTATTGTCCCAGGCTATGACAGCTGTTTTTTTGAGACTTGGAGATTTCTACATGCTGGGGGAGAAATATTACCAATGGCTCTTCTCTCTACAGAAGTGTTGATAGAAATAGAATAGATCAATGAGACATTGGGGGAAAGAAAATATATCTGTATGTGTAGAAATACAAGCCCTCAAACTCCTAAGTTTCTTTCTCTTGCCATTAAAAATGCCTTCAGTCATGAGTTACAGGGCACAAGGGAGAGAAAGAAAGAGGCAGAGCTATACATCCTGTCATTCACAGAAAGCAATTGACAGCCATTCTCAAGTTGACATGTTCTGCTCTCAGATTGACATTCTAGGGGGCAACCACAATTGCATCAGTCATCTAAGACTCTACCTATTATGATAAGAACAGAACAAGACTTGAAATTTAAACCTAGAACAGAGATAAGAGTTATCAACTGGGATTATGCAAAATCTATTACCAAGGTGATTCAAAGCTGAAGCACATATTGTTCTGGGGCATGACTAGCAGTATTTAAATCACATCATCTGATGAAACAAAATGTTTCCTTTTCCCAAATTTTTTTGTGTGTGTACATATGTATGTATATGTATGAGTGTATGTATGTATACCTAATATACCTATTTATATATCTAATATATACCAAATATATACTGCGTGTATATGTGTGTATAAATATACACATATGTCTATGTATATACACCCACCTAATATATATATATATATATATATATATATATATATATATATATATATATCCTAATTCCTGAAAAGAGGCCTGAGATATACAAGTTCTGCCCCCTATCCTTTATTTTTTGCCACAATGGTCTCTAATGGTCTCTCACAAAGAAGTTTGTGAGACCATGAACTGGAAGAGAGCTTAGAAATCATATTTCTTTATTCTATAGATCATAGGATCACAAATTATAAGTGTACTCTTAGAGGTCATCTAATCCAATCCCTCCATTTTACTGCAGAGGAAACTGAGGCTGAAAGACAAGTGAGTTGATGAAAATAAGACAGGTAGTAAGTGGTAGAGTTGGAAATCTAGAAGGGCCATTCTCCTTTAGATTTGGCCTAATGGAAAACTTCTCAGAAAAGCTATACATTTCACTCATAAATTACTTCTGATTTGTGCCTCAAAAGATAACTGACATTTAGTCCCAAATTGACCATTAAGTGGAAAATTTCATTTCTTTGAAATGGTGTCAGTGACATGGAACAGTTTTAGGGAGGAATAACTGAACTATTCATGAAAAATAAGCCAAGTAACACATCACATTTCTCAGACTGAAAGTTCAATTAGAAAGTAGTCAAATGTTGTGGTACAATGTCCTTTATATTCTCCTCAATATGGCACTAAGACCAAGGGTTTTGCTCTCAGATATTTAGCTTTAAGATTTAGAGGCAAATGAATGTTTGTGAATAAAGGTAACCCTGTGTTTAGTCTCCTATAGTCAAAGTACTTTTAGTGTCCCCAAAATAGCTCTTTTCTCTGGGTTAGTGTACATTCTGTGACTTCACCATCAAGTTAATGTTCTGGAATGAGAAAAAGAAAAAACAACATGTTGACCAGAGAAAAACAAAAAAGAAGACATTAACTTTTTGCTCTAGCAAATAGGTTTCCTTTCTGCCACAATGAACTTGAGAGGGAGTCTGCTTTTCTCAGAAAATTGTGAGGTAGATAAGAAAGCCACACAACATGGTTAACAGATAGGGAATTGAAGCATGTTGGAGGGTACATGCCTAGAAAGTGAACATCTGTGCATTTAATTTTCTGCAACACAAAGAGCAAGACATAAATCCATCTGCAATAAGAGATAAAGGAGGGATGAATGCTTTTCTGCTACCAAGAGAAAAATGGTCCAGAGGATAAAAATGACACCCCAATGAAATATTCTTATTTTCAAAATGATTGAAGGAAATGTACTGCATGTAAATCAGAAGATGAAAAAAGAACTAGCAAGAAAGCCAGAGTGATATACTGGAAAGAATCTTGGACTTAGATTGAGAATCCCAGAGATTCAAATTGTACTGTGCCAGTTTCTAGGTAGCATTCAAGTCCTTCCGTAATCTTGTTCCAACCTCTGTTTCCAACTTTGTCTCAAAGAGTTGGCTTGTGGGACCTCTTAAGCAGGTTACACAGAGTAATCAACATTGGACTTTCAAGAGACACTTGGATACAAATGAGATGGATGGATGGATGGATAGATAGATATATGAAAAAATATTTATTAACCACTAATTATAAAGCACTGTGCTAAATGCTAGAGATACAAATAGAAAAGTAAGATAGTCTCTGTTCTCATGTAGGTCATATTCTATTGTGAGAAACATTACATATAGAATGCTACAAATCATACGGAAGAGTCCCATGGTCCTTAGGGTACAGTGACAAGGGTAAGGGTAAGGTATCTCTTTAATGTCATTTACAATGATGCCAGTTTTGATGTAGAATCATTTGACAATGCCACGGACTTTGGTGGCAAGAATTTTCTTTTCTGGATCTTCAGTAGCTATGACTGCAGTACTTGGAAAAGATATTGTTGCCAAGTCACATCTTCACAGAAGTTACTTTCTAAAATGGCTCCTGGGAATAGCCTAAAAGCAGGACCAGAAGTCTTGGGGGTGCTGCCACTCTTGAGGCTCTTGGGCTTATGTATCCATAGGTTGGTTGGCAATTGTTGTTGGGAGTTGTGAGGAAGATAGTCCCTCCTCCATAACGATTGTTTCCCTCAGTGATGGCTGGAAGCAGGGCCAGTTGTCAAGGCAACACTGCTATTTTCAAGGCTCCTGAGTTCAAGGTCCTGGATCTGAGGAGGTGTAATCATTGAGATGTCAATGGTAGTTTGATCTGCCTGGTACATTCTATCTCCTTTCTCTCCTTCAGGGTGCCCGACTACTTGATCTAAACTGGTTTGCATATCCCTGAAGTTCCTATATCACCCAAGTATATACTTCTAATGTTTTCCCATTCCTTGCTCTAAGAATAAACCCCAAATCACCAAGTGAACTTTCATAACCACATCCATTATTGCCTTCTCTGATGCTGGAGATAGTTATCTTTTAATCCCTAGGGATCCTATCATCCCAAAAATGAGATACTGGCTTTAAGACCAGTTATCAGAATTTGCCAGGGTTTTGGATCAGGGTAAATATACTATTTAGGCTCCTCTGTAGATGGTGATACATTCTAAGATTTCTATTTCTGTCCCCAAATAACCCTGGACCTCAGTTGCTTGAATTCCAGGTGCTCACTAAACCCCTGGTATTCTTGTAAACCTCAAACCCTCTAAACTCCACCTTGATGACTGGCCTTGATTCTGATCCCTCATTTTAATCATATTTCTAATCACATAATTATTATAGAGTGGTAGAAAGAGCACTCACTACATTTGGACTCAGAGAACTTGATTTTGGATCTCTGTTCTGCTATTTACTTCATGTGTGACTTTGGACAGATCCCTTAACATCTCCAGGCCTCAGTTTCCTATTCTATTAAATGAGGAAAACTAGATGATTCCAAAGGCCCTTTCTAGTACTGAATACTGTAAATTTTGTACCACAAAATATTGAAGGTAGCAGAATCAGAGACTCAGAATCAGAGATTTAGATCATCCAACTTCTCCCTTCTACAATCTGCTTCCCTTCATCTGCCTTTGATTCCTCCTTTTTTTCTTTTCTCCAGGTATCCCTCCTTCCCTTTCTACATTCCTCCATTCCAAGTCCTTTCTTAAGCCCAATCTTGGAATCCGTCACTATATAGGGTGTCCCTAAAAGTATTAGTGAAGTTTTAAATTTTCAAACTTCACTTTGACTTTTGGTGTCCCAAAAAAGTTTAAGACTTAAAACTTCAATAATACTTTTGGGGACACTGAGTGACTTATCTGGAAAACAATTCATTTCAGCTCTAAAACTTAAAATTTCATTAAAACTTTTGAGGATATCCTGGATTGACTGATCTGAAAAACAGTTTATTTGCCCAAAGTAAGCTCGGAATCACAGTAGCCAATACTATTGTTGCTTGTGGCAAATCATTCCTTTGCACTAATCTTCATAAGACATGAATTTGATTCCTCTCACATTGTTTCCAGAAAGAATCATTAGAATCTAAAAACTATTTCCTATACATTGTAAGAAAAATACACCCCCAAATTCTTTACTTTTGGTACATAGTTAAGGATTGGCCTGTGTTAGGTGCCTGGGGGTGGGGAATGAGAGTCTTGCCTGATATCAAGCAAACTTAAAATACAGGTATGAGTATATCACCCCCACCCCACTACAAAGTATCAATGCTTCCCTCCTGCATCTAGGATAACATTCAAATTCCTTTTTAGCATTTAAAGCCCATACTATTCTCACTGCTAGATGAACCTTTCTTCTTGGACCCATTGCACAATATTCTCCATCACAAACCCTACATTACAACCAATATTGGCCAATATTTTATCTTCTATCACTGACCCTTCTCATAGGCTGGCACCCATGCCTGGATTCATTCAATCAATCAATTGGCATTTATTAAGAGCCTACAGTGTGCCAGGCACTAGGATAAGAGAGACAAAAATAAAATAGTTCCTGCCTCCAAGGAAATTACATTGCACCAGGAGATCAATATTTTATACATTTTACCCAATATCTACAAAATAAACAAAAGGTTATTTGGGGGGAAGGTTCTAGCAGTTAGGGGAACAGAATCAAATTCATATCGGAGGTGCTATTTGAGTTGAGCTTTGATGGAATGGATTCTAAGAGGGAGGAATGAGAAGAGAATGCATCCAAAAAATGAAGGTCAGCTTGAACAAAGGCATAGAAGTGGGAAATACAAAGTCTGGTGAGGAACAACAAAAAGGTCAGTTTGGTTGTACCATAGGCCTTCCCTTCACCTTTTACTATCCATGACTTTCTGACAATGTTAAGCTCAAGTGCCACCACCAAATGCCACATGGTCTATCTAAACTTTTCTTGTTTAACTTCTTGTTGTTGTTGTCACTTCATGTCCGACTCTTAATGACCCCATTTAGGCTTTTCTTCACAGAGATACTAGAGTGGCTTGCCACTTCCTTCTCCAGCTCATTTTACCAATGAGGAAACTGAAGCACAGTTAAGTGACTTGCCCAGGGTCACATAGCTTTTTAGTGTCTGAGGCCAGATTTAAACTCAGAAAGATGATTCTTCCTGACTCCAGGGCTAGTACACTATCCTCTGTGCCACTTAGCTGCACATGACTATTTTATATATATATATATATGTGTGTGTGTGTGTGTGTGTGTATGTATATATATGTGTGTGTGTATATATGTATATATATATTTGTATGCAATATGTATTATATGTTTAAATATAATGTATATATTTTATATGAACTTGCTATTTCCCACATTAGGATGTAGGCTCATTGCAAATAGGAAGTATTTCCTTCTTCGTAATTGTATCCCTAATATCTAGTACAGTTCCTGGCATACAGTAGGCATTTAGTAAATATTGACTGGTTGGTTGTTCCTTCTCCTCCACCTCCCTGGGAGATTATTTTGTATTTATATTGTATGTTTTTCATATTTATTTAACTGTGTATGTGTTTTTCCTCCAAGAGAAAGTATTTTCATAACTCTAGTGATTAATTGGTATTCCTTTGTCTTCATATCTGCAGTGACAAGCAAGATGTCTGGCTCATAGTAGAGTACTATAAATGTTTGTTGAATATTGAGTGAATGAATGAACTCCTATTTTACATAGCACAAAAATATCCACTCAGATATCTCTTCATGGCATGAAGGTGATTCTGAATTCTCAAAGGCTATTTTGGCAGAGTCCTACCCTGGCAAATAGAACCTATATGTCTATCATCTGAGGACCAGTCTAAGTTCAGATGGACTCATAACCAAAAAGCTGACCACAGAATGATCCATTTTCAAAATCAGAGTTACACACAAAGACTTTCTTGTAAATGTCTACTGGATTGCAATCTGCATTATTCCAACATAACTCACACTGTTAAAATCATAAATCTAAATAAATGTTCCCCACATTAGGAAGATAGAGCTTGGAGTGGTTAACTGAACTCATAGGAGTCACACGACTAGTAAGCGATGGAAACAGGATGTGAACTCATGTCCTTCTGACACCAGGGCCAATGTTCTTTCCATTACACCAAGCTGCCTCCTCAATTCCACGTCCTCCCTGTTCCTGTGTTCACTCAATCTCTGGCACATCTCCTCAGGTCAACATCATGAGGACCTGTAGAAATCCTAATAGTTCTTTGGGGGCTTGTGATACCATTTCTCAGTGAGAAAACTATTCCATTACTGTCTTCTAGTGATGACTCTTCTGATCTCAGGAAAATTCTCACAGAGGAGAGCTATAAAACTTCCCCAGGAAGACTGAGAACTCCATTCAGAAAATTGAGCTTATGTCTTTGATTTTCACTATTTCTAATCTGTTGTGATGGTTTTTTTCCTTTGAGCTCAGACATTATTCATGTATTACCCATGGCCAAAAGAATTCATCTACTGGTGGTCAACCTTCTGAGAAGAGGCTTGAGATTACATCCAATTTACCCTGTAAATATCATGTAAGTACATAATTTTGGCATATCATCTCCTCTAATAGAATGTGAACTCCTTACGGCAGGAGCTGTTTCTGTCTTTCTTTGTATCTCTAGCCCTCAAAACAGCAACTGAAACATAGTAAGTGCTTAATCAATTTTTGTCAACTGATTGATGGCTTCAATTTATCTAGATTTGTCCTTGGACAACAGAATCAAGGTTTTTCCAGTTTAGTAGGACCTTCCTGAACTTGCATTCCATAGGCATAGCCTTCAAACACTGTGATTCATTTCTACACCACCATGAGAGGCATATCTGGACTTTCTTCACCATGCCAAAGAAACCTCTTCAGCCTGGAAGTTCATTCAAACCTCTGGACTTCTCACACAGGAAGTATCCTCTGTCCCAGTGGCTTCTTCCTCTAATGGGATGGTTCCTCCCATAACCTCTATTTTAAAGAGGACATCTAGGGCAGCCATATCTTCAGTCATTTCCAGGCTTCATTTTTGACTCTGAACTTTTTCTACCCTGCTGCCTGTATTCTGGTATGCCTCATCTCCCTCTCTCCCTCTCCTCCCTTCACAGCTTTCCTTTATATGTTATCTTCCCCTATTTGAATGTAAGCTCCTTGAGGAACTTGAGAAACTGGTTTTCTTTCTCCTCATATTTGTATTCCTAGCCTTTAGCACATTGTCAGGTACATAGTAAGTGCCCAATAAATGTTTGTTGACTTTTGGAAATGTCAAAGTACCTATAGATAATTTCTATTACCAAAAACAATAGAACTCTCTTGAGTACAGAAAGATCTCCCTGCCCCCAACTTTGTGCCAAAAGAGAAAAAGGGCACCTTTTCCCCCTTTTATTACACAAATTTATTTTACTGATTTTTTTTATAAAGTCAGCTTCTTTATTCATGCAATTTTCCTGTCAAAGAAATCCAAAAGTAAAGATATTCATCTAAATTATTCTTAGCAGGATGATCTGAGGCTAAGCCAAAGTGACATTTTCAATCTCCATTTAGAATCAGTCCAAGTAAGTTAGGAAATAAATCTACTCTGAGAGACAAGGACAAAATCTAGTTTGGACTGAAAGCAGATTATTCTCCAGGGTCAGCTAGCATTACAATCCTACCAGTCAGTCAGTATGACAGGAAGCAAAAAATGACTCTTTACTGGACTAATCCAACAGGGTGCCCTGGATTTTAGAGCAAGAAAAAATTAGTGCAATCAATTCTACAGAGTGGAAGGGTCATCTCTACAAAACAATATAATATGTGCTAGGCAGCCAATGAAGCCACCACAGCTTCCTCAGAGCTGCCAACAGAATGCTGATAAGATGCTTAACAGAGGCATAGGTAAGCATGAAATTCCAGAGTCATTGTTATTCCTTTCTTGAGCATTGCTCAAGAATTCCCAGACACAAAGAAGGAAAAAGCTTTATCAAGGCAGAAGCAAAAAGAGACTTGATTGTACAACTCAGATAAAAATTCTGCCCCCTGTATGCTCATGCACTGTTGGTAGGACTGTGAATTACTCTAATCCTCCTGGAAAACAATTTGGAATCATGGAAGCAAAGCCCCCAACCCAGCAATCCTACTATTGGATATATAACCAAGGCAATTAACAACCGAAAGTCCCTATATATACCAAAATACCAAAATATTCATAACAGTAATTTTTGTGATAGCAAAAACACAGGAAATAAATGGGTGCCTAATGACCAGGAAACAACTTAACAAAATGGAGCATATTAATGTATGAGAATATTATGCTGTAAGAAATGACAAAAATGAAGAAATAAGAGAAATGTGGGAAGACTTGTGTGAAGTAATGCAAGTTGAGAATGCAATTAGCTCCCTAAGATGTAGAAAAGCTCTAGGTGTAGATGGTATCACAGCTGAATTGATCAAATGCTCTAAAAATGTCCTATTAAAATCCCTACATGAACTGTTGTGCCTGTGTTGGAAAGAAGGTGAAGTGCCACAGGATATGTGTGATGCCCCTATAGTTACTCTTTATAAGAACAGTGGAGACAGGAGTGACTGTGACAACTACAGAGGAATTTCACTTCTTAGCATCGTTGGGAAAATGTTTGCCAAGGTCATCTTGCTTAGACTGCATAAACTTGCCGACCATGTTTACCCTGAATCGCAATGTGCCTTTCGAGCAGGGAGGTCAACTATCGATATGATTTTTTTTCTTCGCCAACTGCAAGAAAAGTGCAGAGAACAAAGAAAACCCCTCTTCATTGCCTTCATAGACCTGACCAAAGCATTTGATATGGTTAACAGAGAAGGTCTTTTTGAAATTCTCTCAAGAATTGGTTGCCCTCCTAAACTCCATAGCCTCACTCGCTCCTTTCATTGCAACATGCAGGGTGTTGTACAGTTTGAAGGCAACACCTCTGAAGCATTCAGCATAAACAGCGGAGTCAAGCAAGGATGCGTGCTTGCTCCCACGCTGTTTGGAATTTTCTTCTCCATGCTGTTGCATCATACTTTTGGTTCGTCAACTGATGGCATCTCTCTGCATTCCCGGTTGGATGGAGGCCTGTTCAACATTTCACATCTGAGATCCAAAACCAGAGTGAGAGGTAGCACCCTTAGAGACCTGCTTTTCACCGATGATGCCGCACTTGACTGTCACTCAGAGCGTGAATTGCAGACCTTGATGGATCGCTTCTCCCAAGCTTGCACGGACTTTGGCTTAACCATAAATCTTAAAAAGACAAAAGTCATGTGTCAGAGTGCTATGTCACCTCCATTGATACACATCAGTAGCTACCAGTTGGATGTCGGAAGCCAATCCTCGCCTCTATTGTCAGTGACAATTTGTCACTTGATTCTGAGATCAATCAGAGGATTGGGAAAGCTACTTCAACCTTGGCTAAGCTTGTCAAGCATGTCTGGGCAAACAGTAAACTGACAAGACGAACCAAATTTACTGTCTATAGAGCATGCGTCCTGAGTACCTTACTGTATGGCAGCAAAACATGGACTACGTATACTAGACAAGAGAAGAAGCTTAACAGCTTCAGCGCATCCTTGGCATATCTTGGTCAGATAGGATTACCAACACAGAAGTGCTCCAACACGCGCAACTTCCGAGCATCTACATGCTACTGAAACAAAGACAGCTGCACTGGCTCAATCATGTGCACCGCATGCAAGATGGGCGCATTCCTAAAGACCTACTCTATGGTGAGTTAGCCTCAGGCCAAAGACCTGCTGGATGCCACCAGCTTTGTTACAGAGATGTATGCAAGTGAGACTTGAGGGCTCTGGGAATAGACATCAGTAGCTGGGAGGAGATGGCCAAGGACCACGATCGATGGAGTTCAGTACTCAGGAGCAGTTTGCATGCAGCTGAGATGGGCCTCCAAGCTCGGGAGGAAGAAAAACGAATGAGACACAGGAACCTACGGCAACAGAGAGCACAGTTTTCTGATGTCCTCATTGCAGCAGGAGCTGCAGCCCCTGTAGCGGACTGCACAACCACACTGTGGCCTGTGGCTCTTCAAGGTGCTGATTCATGGTCGTCCTCGACTGGTGGAAGCCTACTACTACTACTACTACTATGTTTCCAAAGCATTTTTTCATGTTTTATCTTATTTGATCCTCCAAAAAATCCTTGGAGATAAGTACAACTATTATCCCCATTTTGCAGTTGAGGAAACTCAGTCTGAGAGGTTAAATGACTTGCCCAGAGTCGCACAACTAGTAAGTGTCTGAGGCTGGATTTGAATTCAGAACTTTCTGACTCCAATTCCAGCATCCTATCCACTGTGTACATTTGTATAATGTTTTATACTACCAAAACCACTTTCAAATCACTTTTGGTCTCACAACAACCCTGTGAAATAGGTGAGGCATAAACCATCTTCTTTTTGTCGATGAGAAGTCAAGAACAAAAAAATAAGTGACTTGCTTAAAGTCTTACAACAAGTTAGTGACAGAAATAAGTCAAAAGTCCAGGTTTCTAAATTGTCTTTGTATAAGAATACTCTGTATTCAAAGATAGATAAATATAGATATAGATATATGTATTATGTGTATATTTATATGTGTATATGTATGTATATATACATATGTATATATTCATGTGTATAAATTCATATATATATGCATATCTGTGTTCATAGGAAAGACTTAAGAACCCTGCTAGATGCAATGACTACCCATGATTCCAGAGGACCAATAATGAAGTATGCTACCTGTCTCCTGACAGGTGATGGACCTAAGATGTAGAATAGAGTTCCATTCTTTGACATAGTCAATGTGGGAATGTGTCTTGCTTAATTATGCATATTTGTTACAAGGATATTTTTTTCTCTTTGTCAGGGAGAAGAGGTGAGACATTAGGTATAGTAGTAGGGTTGCCAAAAGAAAGAAAATAATATCATTGAAACATCTTTTTTAATCACAGAAGAGAACAGAAGGAAGTCTGGAAACACAGGCAGGACTTTAAAAGTTAGAAAGCTATACTTTCATATACATTATTTTTTTTCTATTTGGTGTATGTTATTGATCAGAATTTTAAATATTCACTGTCTCTAAAGCTCATCCCATCTTATTCTGGTTGTTTTTACATTTGCTTATAGCATGTCCAATGCCTGGAATTTCTCCAACTCCAAACTCCTTCCCCCACCACATTTTTTAACCTGTTTTTGTTGAAACCTTTGCCATCCTTCATGGTCCATCTAAGATGCCACCTTGTCTATGAAACCTTCTCCAATCTCTTCCCCCATCCCATCCAGGAAGTGCTCACTCAACTTCTTTACTGCACTTCATCAACAACTTCTGGACACTTATCTGATTCAAATGAGATACTATATGTAAAGCATGTTGTAAACCTAAAACTACCAAATACATAAATGTCAGCTTTCATTATTATTAATTTGTGCCCTAATTATACATTGGGCAGCATGCTGACACAGTGGATAGAGTACTCAGACTGGAGTCTGGAAGACCTGAATTCAAATCCAGCCTCAGACACTTATCAGCTGTGTGACCCTGGGCAAGTCACTTAACCCTGTTTGCCTGTTTTCTCATCTGTAAAATGGGCTAGAGAAGGAAATAGCAAACCACTCCAGTATATTTGCCAAGAAAACCCCAAATGGGATCATGAAGAGTCAGATGCAACTGAAATGTCTAAAGAACAAAAGAAATAGCAAAAGACAAAAAAATTACACATTTGTCTTATCTCCCTTACTAGATTATAAGTTCCTTACTTTTGAAAAATCTTTAATTGTATTTCCTTGCCCAGTATCTTGGTTGAGAGAATGGTCTGGACTAGTACACTCAGTTCAAATTCAAAGTGCCCTTTCTGATTTGTGATTTGCTTGAATGAATGTATTATTCATCTTTGTATCCTCAGAAGCAAGTATAGTGCCTATTCACTTAAGAAGTATTTGCTGTGCACAATTTATTAACTATAACATTCTCAGGGGAGTTGCCTGATCAGTTTTTTAGATTGCAAATAGTTAACTTTTGCCTGAAATTCTGATTACATCTTCCTGTGGAGAAGTAGAAGGAAACCAAGGAAATAAATATTTATATTGTACCTACTATGTGCCAAGCACTATGCTAAGGACTTTTTTCCTCTCATTTGATCCTCGCAACAACCCTGAGAGGTAGGTGCTATTATTAGCTCCATTTTAAAGTTGAGGAAACAGAAGTAAATAGAAGTTAAGTGGCTGAGGTTGGATTTAAACTCAGGTCTTCTAGCTCTCTATCTACTGTGTCATCTAGTTGCCTAAGAGAAAACATGCTTGGGCAACTAGGTGATTCACTGGATAGCACTGGGTCTGAAATCAGGGAGACTCATCTCCCTGAGTTCAAATCTGGTGTCAAACATACACTAGCTGTGTGACCATGGACAAGTCAATTAAACCTGTTTGTCTCAATTTCCTCATCTATAAAATGAGCTTCAGAAGGAAATGGCAAATGACTCCAGTGTCTTTGCCGAGAAAACCCTAACTGGAGTCACAAAGAGTTTGACACGACTAGTCAACAATAGCTATTAATCATGTTGTGTTCTACTTTTCCAGTCTTCTCACACCTCATTCTTCTCCATGTACTTTGCTGTACATGCTCTCCATGTATTCCATAGCCTCCCTGCTGTTCCTTAAAAACAACACTCCATCTCCCAAGTCCAAGCATTTTCACTGGCCATCTTTCAGGCTTGGACCATTCTCCCTCATCTACACATCCTTGTTTCCTTCAAGGCTCTGCTCAAGTGCCACCTCCTACAGGGAGTCTTTGTCAATCCCCTTAACTGCCAGTGCCTTCCCTCTAAGACTACCCCCAACTTATTCTGTCTAAATCTTGTTTGCACAGAGTTGTTTATATGTTGTCTTCACCATTTGACTGTGAGATCCTTGAAAGCCAGGACTGGTTTTTTTGCCTTTCTTTGTCTTTCCAGTCTTTAGCATAGTGCCTAGCATATAGTAGACTTTTAAGAAATACTAAGTGCTGGGGCAGCTAGATGGTGCAGTGGTAAAGCACCGGCCCTCGATTCAGGAGTACCTGAGTTCAAATCCTGCCTCAGACACTTGACACTTACTAGTTGTGTGACCCTGGGAAAGTCACTTAACCCTCATTGCCCTGCCAAAAATTAATTAATTAATTTAAAAAAAAAAAGAAATACTAAGTGCTTTGATTCCTTAAGTCTCATTTATTGGGGATGAATTGGTTGGCTGAGACCTTTATGACTTCTTCCTTTTCTGAGCATGTCAGAACCCAAAGTCTTGAAAGTAGACTTTGGTCCCTGGAGGAATGCCTGGGAAATATGTTAGGATTGGCCAAGCTCAATTCGAGTAATATTCTGATATTTCCCAGAGACAACTCTGGGAAAACAAGCCAAAAAGATAATTCTTTCCAGGACTTCAAGGTCAAAACTGCTCCATGTAGCATTGAGGTGCTGAGTTACATGTTATATAAATATGAACCATTATCATTATGAAATGTACTGCCTAAAAACACAGTGTAGATATTAAAATTCCACTGCCCTTAAGGACAGAAGAAACGTCATGGGATCATAGCATCATAGACATAGAGTCAGAAAAGAACTGAAAGGCCATCTACTGCAATCCCTTCATCTTTTTCATGAGGAAGCCAAGGCCCAAGAGAATTCCTGTCCCAAAGTCACATAGGTTGTTGTTTGTCTTTTGTTCTCAAAGAGCACCAATGACATCATGAGGGTGATGTCTTGACTTGCTCATGAATTGGATTTAAGTGAGGCAGAGCTAAGTCATCAGCCTCATTCTGTCTTCCAGAGTAATGGGAGTCTACTGGCAAGATAAAAAGTCAAAAAGACTGGCAATGGCCCAGGATTCAGTAGATGAACTTGGCCTTTTTAAATTAAAACTTTTCTCAGGTCTTAGTTTGTCTGAGGCCAAAGTCACATAGGTAGTAATTCACACCAGGAAGATTTGGAACCTGGTTCTCTGACAGCAGAGGCAGAGCTGTTTCCATTGTCTCACCCTAACATTGGCTTTATGTGTTAAAATATTGTCTGCCCTTAACTGGAAAAACATGAGAGACTCTGTGGTCTCCTTCACATTCTCCCTTCCCCCATCCCAACCCCTTTAAAAGCTACATGAATTACTAGCACATTTTAAAGACACAGAAATCATGCCAATTTTCCTAAGCTGTGCTTTCCTTTTCAAAACTAAACTTTCTTGTAAGAGCTTTGCTCTTACTGAGTTAAAGCTGATATCAAGAGTTTCCCAATCATCTTGCAGCAGTCCCTAGATGACAAAGATCCTCTCAGCGTGAATCCAGCTGATGAGAGAGGTTTTCAAATTCCTATTGGAATCATAATTGGATTATTAGAAGTTTGATGGGATGATTAGAAACTGTCCTCCAGCTAAGCTGACCAACCAGCCCAGCAGGAGAAATTGCATGATCTGGGAAGACAAAATTGCCTCCATTCTTGCTCAATGAGGAAGAGAAAAGAGAATGTTTATTATTAATAGCTAGTATTTATAGAGTACCTACTGTGTGCCAAGAACTGGGCTAAACACTTTATAAATATTATCTCATTTGATCCTCACAACCCTGGAAAGACAGATGCATTGTATCACTTATAGAGGAGGCAAGAATCTTTCCTGAAGTAGATGATAATTCATATGGTACAGTGAGGAAAGCAGTGAAATTGGAATCAGAAAATGATAATAACTATTACTATTATTATATGGCATTGACCGTGTGGAGGACACTGTACTAAGCACTTTACATTTATTATCTCATTTGATCCTCAATAGGTACTATTATTATTATCCCCATTTACAGATGGGAAAATTAAGGCAAACAAGTTAAGTGACTTGCCTCGCTTGAAATTTCAGTTCAAATCCTGGTTATTCTATAGGCTCTGCTTTGACCTTGGGCAACTTTCCTTCCCTTCCTGGGTCTCAGTTTTCTTCAATGAGGGCATGCATATTGATTAGATCTGAAATGAACTCCCCTGAAATGCACTTTCCTCTGCCTCTCAGAATCCCTACCTTCTTTCAGGGATCAGCTCATGTGTTACCTCCACAGGAAGCCTTTCTTAAGCTCTACAATGCCAACTAGGTGATCCAGTGGATAGAGCACTGACTCTAGAATCAGGAAGAACTGAATTCAGATAGTCTCAGACACTTAAATAGTTGTCCTTATCCAAATGTAGGTGACAGATAAAAACAGCTCTCAGGTAAAAGCTTGGGTTGATAAGACAGGAACCTTTGATAGCAATGTAGAGGGAGCAGGGATAAACATGATGTATAAATATCATCAAGGAACCCAAAAAGAAATCCATGTAATACACAGTGTCATAAATCACCCTTTCCACGTCCTTAGCTCATAAATACATCTTTACTATGTCTAGGGCTTTTAATTCATTTAGGGTTGTTAATCCCATCCTGCATAAAAATCTCTCCTGCTTATAGTACTTGAACTAAGAACTCCTATCTCAAAGTTTCCCCAACATATTTGTGACATTTAGTGGGAGTCACTACTTCTTCCATCACACTGCATGTTATTCTGCCAGCAAGAATCCTAAATTCCTTCCTCATAAAAAGAAAAAAAACAAAACTCAAAAAAGCTGTTCAGTTAGTATGAGTTGCTTCCTTCTCAAGCTCAGAGGCAAAGGAAAAGGGAATTGTCTTTGAGGGGAGCTTAGTTTAGCTCAACAACCATTGCCTCAGCCCAGCAAAACTCTCATCAGCCACAGCAACAGCTGTAGCAATGGCCACCACTGGTTTCAGTCTCTCACAAGTGGGAGCAGATGACTGGATATTTGGCATATGCCCAAATTTTATAAAACTGGAGGACAGATTCCTTAAACCAACAATAATTCTCAACTCCTTATGTTTCTTTCTCCAAGAAATCTTCATAACTTCTCTTTCTCCTTCCACTGACTTCTCAGTTCCAAAACATCACTAACTGGTCAATTTCTGGGATAGCATCTCCTTGAGCATCTTATATTTCCACAGCAATGCATTCATTACACATGAGCATATTTATCTTGTGATATTTAAAATCCAATGTGTGATCGCCTTATCTGCCCCTCCATTGGGGGTGGTGGGGTAGAACTAGCTAAATTTACTGATAAATTCGGCAACAATTTAAGCTTTTAAGCAAAGAGAGAGAGAAAGCCACCTTTACCTAGCTATCCACGCTTCCAAAGAGAACCCGTGAAGTTCTGAAAGTTAGGAGATCTGTCTACTCTGCCTGCCCCTGCTGACACACACCAGTTATCAAACAAAAAGGAGCCATCCTCAGTCTGTTTCAGTGGAAGCTTCCTGCAGGACCAGAAGAGGGGCGGTCCCCCCCCCCCCCCCCCCCCCCCCCCCCCCCCCCCCCCCCCCCCCGCACACAGCTCTAAGCTAATTGGCCGGTCCATTGATTGACATGACTTACAGGTGGTCTATGAATAGATGTAACTTCCAGAGCCAGGCAGCTTCCAGATATTAGTCACATGCTTTCTTCTCAGGGGGGTGTCGCCCTGGTTCTCACAATGTCTTTCTCAGCAGTGGGTGGCACCCCGAATCTCACAATCCCCTTAAATGTTATTAAAATGTAGCAACATCCACCTTTGGTGTTTAGCTGGTACTTAACTCTCACCTGTGAGTCCAAGAAGCAATAGTAAACTATACTATAGTGGCCACACCCAAGTAAACCATCTTGGCAGACAGGCTGAACCAGGTCAAAGGTAACTAATAGACCTCAAACCCATCTATGAGTTAGGGAAGTGTCTACCCCAAGCATTTGAAGACTTCCCCTGGCAGAATGAGCAAATGATAACAATTTGATCCAACAACTATGAAGGTGGTTGAAGCAGGTGTTGTGGAGTACTGAGAGCTTGGTCAGGCATCAAAATCATCCATTGCATGCTGGGCCACCAGTAGTCATCTTGATTTTTGTCTTGCCACTGGACTTTGATGACTCTGGAAGAGAGTGAGGGTAATGACTTTGTGCAATTGCCTAATTTAAGAGGAGCCTCTTTCAGAGGAGTCAAGATGTCACCTCATGAAGTCATTGGTCCTCTTCAAATAGAAGGACAAAAAACAACAATTAATATATAGCAAAAGAAAAGGCTGACTCTTCCTCATACAGAAAAAAAGCTTCGTTGCAACCAAAAAAGCTACCTAGGAACTGCAAACCAACAAATAGAAGCAGAGAGCAATAGAAAATGAAAGAGGACACATAGCTGCCCCAAACCAACAGTTGGCAGCAGAAAGTAGTCCTGGAGATACCCAGAACTGAATAGCAAAAAAGATGAGCAGCACAGAAAACAGCAACAGAAGAATGGATCTAAATTGATGACATCACCAGAGGACATCAATGGTTCTATAGCAGTGGAGATGAATTTCTCAGCCACAAGTATTCCCTGGCCATACATGTCCCCCATATGTTTGCCCCTGCACACATTTTCTGCTGGCTACACATGTTCCCTACATGTGTACCCTTCCGCCTTTGATAATATGGTAACTTGTAGAAGAGTGTGCCCATGGAAACATGAGTTATTTTTTGTTACTATGCTGATTGATTCAATGTATGTTGCTTTCAGCATGCCTCAAATGTATCCTCTGACTGACCTAATAAAGAAGACACATCATGCGGACCCATGAGCTGTGATTTTGAGTGGATGCTACCCCATGAGGTGCTTTGATCCTAAGATAAGCTTTCTGGGAACCCACATGCCACAAGAAGTTGAGATGCTTTGCTAATGTGCTATATAGGCTATTTATGTCTGTTACACTTCTTTCCATTGCTCTCTGTATGACTTGAAATTTTGAATCTTTGGATATTGTGATGTCCTGTGATTCATAATCATATCTTCAAAATATTGTTACTGTTAAAAATCTATTGTGTTACTTTTCCAACAAACAATTTGAGATTATAAAAGGGCTGTACGATTTGAACCTGATTATTTCTAAGACTTATTTCTGCATCTAGAAAGTTCTTTTTCTTTTTTTATTTCTATTCACCTGCCAGTTAGCCTTCCTGTATTCCTCCAAGCTATTTTGCCCGGTGCCACATAATTCTTTGCTTGTAAATGTGATCCACCTGAGTACTCATTAATCATACAACCCACTGATGCCTTTGGTAGTGCTTAAACAATATGTGTGTAGTCTTTTAAATAATGCTGCATACATCAGCTATCTCTCTGGGTGCATTATTCATCTTGTTCTTTGGACATATTGCTAAATGTGATGGTTCCAGAATCAGTGATGACTTACCAGATCCTTGTGGACACAAGAAGGACTGAAGGGAGAAATTAATAGACAGAAGGGATCCACCTTCCCTACCACCAGCAACAACTGCTGACTCATTGTCACCCAAAGCAGATAGGCACAAGAGCCCTGAGAGTGGCAGCAACCCCTAGACCTGCTCTGTGAGTGCCAATTGATTGGTAGTTGAAGGAGATGGCTGACCCCCTTCTCCACAGCAGACTCTCCCCAAGTGATGGCTCTATGGGATCACATTACAAGCAAAGGATTATGTGGTACCAGGCAAATATCCAGGAAGAACACACAAAAAAAGGTTAAATGGCAATTCAATGGAAATTTTAAAAAGAAAAAGAAATATCTGGATGTAGAAATAAAAGTTCTTTACATCCATTTTCTCTTTAAAGCTTCCCCACAACCCTGTGAGGGAGGTGTGCTACCTCAGGTCCCATAGCCTCTTAAAGCCATCCCTATTGGCAGCACTTATTAGCAGAATTCTGGGAAGAATGGATTTTCTTTCAGAGGAGCCATTCCTCTCTGCTGGGTTTGCACCTAGTCTTTACATTGTCTCTGCACTCTCTCTTGGGTGTTATGTTCTTGCTAACCCCTAACATTCTCTACGGGGATTCTCTACTCTCTCCAGAGCACATCATTCTGCTGGTCTCATGGTGTCTACTGGTCAATGCTCCCTGCCACCAGTTTCTGGGTTTCATCTCTTCAGAACCAATCAGGCAGCCATCTCCACTCCAGTCTTATAGGATGTGGTTATTTTCCTGATAAGGGAAGGCTTAGGTAGTCCACAATTAGATAACAAACACCAGGTACAGTGTTCTCAGGCTAAGATCTTTTCTTCTGAACTTCTAGATCTGAGTAAAAGATGATAATCCCTATGTGGCGCAGTGGATAGAGCACTAGCCCTGGAGTCAGGAGGACCTGAGTTCAAATCTGGACTCAGACACTTAATTAACACTTACTAGCTGTGTGACCTTGGGCAAATCACTTAACCCCAATTGCATCACCAAAAAAAAAAAAAAAGATGATAATCCTCTGTTCCAAACAGCTATCTGACTTGGGGGTCAATAATTCCCAAGATCTTTGCTGACTTAGCATGAAAATGAATTTGAGACAGAAGAAAAGGTAAGGAAACCAAAGTCAGTGTTTTCCACCCACCTAGCATACACACCTGCCTTTATTAGGAACAGATTGTAAGTGTCCCTCAGAAAATGTGGTACCCAGAACTTAACACAATGCTGCAGACATGGTCTATTTAGCCCAATATATGGGGACTTGCAACCTTTCTAATCTGAGACTTAATGAAACCTAAGCAGGAGTTAATATTTGGGAGACAAGGAACCACATCACACTGTTCACTCATGTTGAGTCAACATGTAGAACACCATGCTCAATAGCATACTAACGTCAAGAAGGTAGTGAAACTCATTAAAATGTAAAGAAAAAAGAAAAGAAATATAGAAAAAGAATAAAATCAGTACCAGGTTGTGATAAGCCCAGTGAGGTTGGGATTCCTGTGTTTCACAACTTCATCTAATTTCATTACCAGTTCTCCTCAACAACTATATCTATTTATAAAATTTAGCTGATCTCAGGTTTAAATTTTCATTTTATTTTATCATAGACTACTCA
This sequence comes from Dromiciops gliroides, assembly GCF_019393635.1. Classification (NCBI taxonomy): domain Eukaryota; kingdom Metazoa; phylum Chordata; class Mammalia; order Microbiotheria; family Microbiotheriidae; genus Dromiciops; species Dromiciops gliroides. The sequence goes on along the minus strand of NC_057861.1, from coordinate 680,776,783 downwards.
AATAATTTCCACAAATATTTATTGCTCATCTACTATGTTCAAAAGCCTATCTGGCAGGGCAACTTGGTGGCACAGTGGATAGAGCACCGGCCCTGGATTCGGGAGGACCTGAGTTCAAATTCGGCCTCAGACACTTGACACCAGCTGTGTGACTTTGGGCAAGTCACTTAACCCTTGTTGCCCAACAACAACAACAACAAAACCCTATCTGGCATTGAGGGTACAAAGGACATAATGTCTGCCTTCAGAGATCTTACATTCCAACTGAGAGACAAAACTATTTGCGATAACCATTAATTAAAATGGGTAATTGCCTGAGAGAAGTCAGATAGAGAGGCTTCACATTTCCAGAAGGATGGATTAGGGAAGCCTAGTGGCTGAGCTATGACCCAAAGGAAACATATCATCTGACTTGACTAATCACATTCCCTTCCTCCTGGTCACCTTTTTCACTGTTTCCAAATGTTGCTCTGGTTTTGATCCCAGCTTCTTAACCTGGAAGTGATAAAAATGTTTTTATGAAATGACTTTTTTTGTTTGAAGAGATGAATGCTCCTCTTTCTTTATATATGTATATTTATTTATTATATTATATATTATATACACCTCATTGATAAAATCTAAACTACTATGGCTTGCCTACTTTGACTTCAACCACATTCACTGGAAAATGTCCAAAGAATTCAGAAACTCAGGATTTAGCTGAGTTAGGGTTTATTAGGCCTAGAGTTAGATACAGTATATTTCCTCTGTGATCCTTACCCACTCTTTTTTATTACTGTTAAAATCTGCCATTTTCTTACTGTTGCCATAAGAAATGTAAACACATCCTGAATTGGGAAGTGGTCAACTTTGACTTTGCCTCTCTGCCCCTTGGTTTGTTGGTTCTCAGACTTTGGATTGACTGGCCTTGGCCTTGAGAATTCTTTTTTGTTTAGACTCTGAGCTGGTGACCTTTTCCTCTTGTAAACTTATTGCTTTAGACCATGACCTCCTTGCCATTCAACATAGTCTGGTTTTCTACCTGATCATCAGTTTTTCCAAAAGTCAGCTGAATTTGTCTAATAAGCCCAATTAGACCCCATTCAAGACATACCTTTGCCCATATCAGGTACCATCTTACCTCTGGTTCTGATCTGAATTCCCATCCCCATGGTCCAGGTGGTAGGCAATAGATGTATTTTATACTACAGCCTTCATTGAGTCCCCATTGATAACTTCATAAAGTATAAACTCCTGACCTTGACTTTCCCATTCAAGACCCTTTCCAGCCTTAATTCCTGTTTGTGTGCTGTTCATGTGCCCAACTGAGCAATTCTCTATCCCCTGTTCTTCCCCTGCCCTCTCCTATCTTGATGTCTTTTTAAAATTGGCCCCTTTGAACTTATCATATCTTGCCTAATGTTATTTTAACATTAAGCCTAATATTATGTGAGTCATATCTTAAGAGTCTCCTCCTCTTCGTTAGATTGTAAGTTCCTTGACATATTGTTGACCACATTTGTGATTTATTGGCTGCTAAGTTCTTGGGTAAGAATAACGTTCTTCACCATTAATAACATTTTCCTGCAGAAAAATATTAATAACTCACATTCCTATGTTTACAAAACACTTTCCTCACAAATGTGTGAAGTAGGAACTGCGAGTATGAAAGTGAAGACATCAAGTCTCAGAAAGGCTAAGTGACTTGTCCAACATCATATGACTAGTGAGTTCAAAGATGGGACATGAACCAGGTTTCCTGACTCTACCAAGTCCAACATTCTTTCTTCTATACAAAGCTGTTTCTCTTTACTACAACATTTTACCAAAATCCACTTTTAAAGAAAGTTTCCATGAAAGCCCTGGGGAGGAAGGGGAAATCAAATACTACTTATATAGGAAAACAGTTACAGGCATAATCAAGTCAAGTCACCAAACAATAGTGACAGGCCCTTTGCTAAATGCTGGGGATACAAAAAAAAAAGGCAAAACAAATAGTCCTTTTTCTCAAAGCTCACAGTCTAATGGGGATGACAACTGGCAAATCAGGATGTACAAACAAGATGTTTATGATAATTGGAGATAATCTCATGGTGGGGGGAGACACTAGCATTAAGGGTGATTGAGAAAGGCTTTTCCTAGAAGGTGGGGTTTTAGCTGCAACTTCAAGGAAACCAGGCATTTAGTTGAAATTGGGGAACCAAGCATGGGGAGTATCCAGTGAAAATGCACAGAGTGGGGGGCAGCTAGGTGGTGCAGTGGATAAAGCACTGGCCCTGGATTCAGGAGGACCTGAGTTCAAATCCGGCCTCAGACACTTGACACTTACTAGCTGTGTGACCCTGGGCAAGTCACTTAACCCTCATTGCCCCACCAAAAGAAAAAGGGAAAAAAAAGAAAAGAAAAGAAAGAATGGGAAGGAGTGTCTTGTTGGAGGAACTTTAAGGAGGCCAGTGTTGATGGATCCTAGAGACCTCAAGTGGAGGGATTCAATTAGTTAACAATCAGTAGGCACTTATGAAACATTTACTGTATGTCATACTGTACTGAGCCTCCCAAGAGTAGCTCTAGTGTCAACTTTTTTCCAGCTTATTTAGAGATGAATCCCTTTGAATTTAAGCCTATTCTCCCTCTAATTTTCTCTCCTTGGCTCTCTAGGGAGTTTGTATTTGCTTTTATATCATCAAAAGGGGAACTTTCTTTAACTTCTGATCACTAAGAAATTTAGAGAGCTGCTTGTATCCTCAGCCTCCAACCTTGTCCCAGGCAGAATGACAACCCACGCCTAATTCTCCTAAGTCTCTAAGTCACAGATATTGGCTGGTCCCTGCCCTTCTATAGAAAGAACTCCCCTGATTAATTTATGCCTCTGTCCCATGATTCCATATTTCCAATGTCCTACTCAGTCATAAGTTTCTTATAACATCAATTATTCTATAGGGTCCACTGCCAGTCAGTGCAACTCTACATGTATCATATAACTCTCCCAGATGAGAATCCAGGACATAACAATGACTTAGCAGAGAGAGCAGTGTTTGGCTGATTGACAGCTGTATGACCTCTGGGTCATCACTGTTTAAAAAACCCAGACTATTATGCTTGTTTATACATGTTCCATGCCAGAGATCATCTGGGAGTCTTATGGAGGAGTATGATTCATTTGATCTGTTTAACATGTGCTACCTCCTGTCTCACCCTCAGGGCACCTTGTTGCTTCAGATAGCCTAGTTTTTCTGCCTGATGGTAGCAGCTGGTCAGAGGTTAGTGCTAATGATGGTAGGCATTGCCCAATTAGCTCTGGCTTATCCCTGACCTATTTAGCCATGCCCCTTCCTTCACTTTCCCTTTCTGTTATTTCACTTATATACTATTCATTGCATATAGTGGTCATGATTTAAACATGATGTTTAATCAGTCAATGCCACTTAACCCTAACCACACATATACACATACATACACATACAAACACACAGAGAGAGACCATTGGCTCTGTTCCTAGACCAGCCATTTTCCATGAGAGCAACATATGTGGAGAAGAGACTCCACCATCCCTGTCACCATCGACACTAAACTGACCAACTGCCCCCTACATGCAGGTAACTCTGAGAGCCCTGGAAATAGCAATATCCCCCACAATACCTTCTATCCCAGCCCCTGTGGGTATCAGCCAGGGGAACAACTATTATGGAAATACAACCTGGCAAATTCCTCTTTAGGTGTTGCAGATTTTGCCTCATCAACAGCCCCAGATTCTGAAACCCCAGAAAAGAAAGTTCTTAATACCCAAATCTTGGATACTGTCAAATGGTGCGATATCAGAACCAGATATGATTTAAAAAATGGAAATTACAGTAAAGGCACACTACTGTACTATACCACTACATCCTACAAACCACAAATCTTTTTATCTGACTTACAGCTAAAACTTTCTGTATATGTTGTTTCTCCCTATTATAATGCAAGCTCCTTGAGAGGAGGGACCGGTCTTCCTTTATTATTTGTATCCTCAGAACTTCATAAATACTTTTTTTATTCATTTATTCAAATACATAGAAAAGGGGGCAGAAGCACCGACCCTGGATTCAGGACAACCTGAATTCAAATTCAGCCTCAGACACTTGACACTTACTAACTGTGCGACCCTGGGCAAGTCACTTAACCCTCATTGCCCCCCCAAAAAAACCAAATACATAGAAAAACTGGTAGTATTATCATATGTAACACAGACAGCACATCCATTTCAATACCCATATCAAGCTCTTCCTAAGGCAAGAACTCCATCTCCCTTCTCTTTAGTCTCCCAGCCACAGAATGAGAATAAGAGAGATGAAAAGTTCATGAAAGTTCAATGTCTTGTAATAGATATGAGTTAAGAATTGAATGCTGAATTTAACTCATGACTAGAGCAGAGTTTTCTATAGAATTCTCTGCATTTCTATGTAATCACTTCAGTGATTCTCATGGTCACAGCTATATAGGCAAACAGAATTACATGATTTGTTTCTTTAGAGTCAATCAGTTTAATTTATTTATCATGTATCTGGCACTGCTAAATGCTGAGAACCAAAAAAAAGGCCCCAAAAATGGTCTCTGCCCTCACATTCTAATGAGGGAGATGACTTACAAACAATTACACATATACACAAGATATATAGTCAATAGGAAGCAATATCAGAGGAAAGACACTGGGGTAAGGGGTAAGGGTCACAGAATGTGGGATTTGAGCTCAATCTTGAAGGAAGCCAGAGAAGCCAGGGAGAGGGAGTTAAGGATTAAAAGCATGCTAGTCATAGGGAAGATGAAATGTCAAGTTCAAGGGAAAGCAAATAGCCCGATGTAGCTGGATCATACAGTATATGGAGAGAAATAAAACGGAAAGATATTAGAAAGGTAGGAAGGGGTCAAATTATGAAAGGCTTTAAAAAATCTATTTTATATTTGATCCTAGGAGTTGATAGGAAGCCACTGGAGGTAATAGTGATGTTATCAGACTTGCATTTTAGCAGCTTAGGGACCCAGAACTCCACTCCAAGTTCTACTCATGGTCCCTGTCTGTCTCTGCAACCCCAGAATAGAAAACCAGGCACTTCTTCAAATGCTTCAAAGGCTAATGCCCACAGACATCACCTTACTGTTGAAAATCCAACACTAATAGCATCAGAGGGTCAGGAAATTACCCAGCTACCATCATGTCTCTGTCAATCCTTGTCCTCACCTTCAAAACTTGCATGCAATCTTACATCTACATTGCTTCCCTCCATTTGCTATCTACAAATCAGCCCAGGAGAACAAAGGGGAAGGTGATGCTATGTCAGAGCAAATGCTGGCAAAGAGACTAGACTACCCTGTTTATACAAGTTTATAACACCTAGAAGTAACATCCTGACCATGCTATAAGAAATGATGGCTTAAATGGTCTTTGAAAAACATGAATAAACTTGCACAAAATAATGAAGAGCAAAATAAGCAGGACCAAGAAAATGTTGTATACAGTAAGAGCAATATAGTTTTAAGAACAACTTTGAGTGACTAAGTTTCTATTATAAATACCCAAATTAACTACAAAGAACTTATAAAGAAAGATGCTATCTGCATCTGGAAAAAGAACTTATAAATAGAAGTATATGTAGAATAATTACATATACACACACACACACACATTTCTGTCTAATGGTAGCCATCTCTAGGGCAAGGGGGGAAGGAGAAAAAGGTTTTAAATAGGAAAGTTACATGATAACTTTATTATATATTTGAGGCTAATAGCAAATTGTACATTATAGATTTGCAGTTTCACATGTAATCATCTTTTTCTACTCTACTATGTTGTGAAAATGCTTGCTTTATTTCTGAAATTCAAAATAAAATTTTTAAAATAAGAATAAGAAGAAATATTCAATTGAGAACTGGGTAGAGGAGGAAGAAGGAAGGGTAGGAATAGGAAGGGAAGTGCTTTTTTTTCATACACAACACTCTCACAATAAATTAGAGGTTGGTGAACCATAAATAAAGGCAACAAAAAGTACAGAGTGGACCAAAAGTCATGAAGAGATCTGATCTTTTAATAACTTCTTGAAAATTATTTTTCTTAATTTTTGCCATTTACAAGATTTTATTTTTTACCCATAATATAAATTCATTTCCTATATATGATGCTATGGTATTGTAAATTGAAAACAAAAAATAAAGGAGTTATTAGATATTCGTGACTTTTGGTCTGCCCTGTACATTGTGAAAATTGGAGTGACACCCCCTGCTGGAGAGATACTGTAGGAAAGCTCTGCCATGAGGAGAAGGAGTCTGAGGACAAGCCATGTAGCTTAGAAGGTCAGTTCCTTGGCATCAGGAAGTGATGTTTGCTCATGGGTATTGTCAATCAAAGCTACCAGCTAATTAGCTTGGAGGTGTGTGGACAGGATGTTTCTGGTTTTCACAGGAGGCTTATGGGACAAAGAAGGGGCGAGACTCTCTTTCACTGGGACCTCATGAGTAGTGGAGCAGAAATGCTAGCTCCCTGAGATAGATAGATGTAGGCACCTTGGCCTCTTTCTCTGTCCTCACCAAATTCTTATGCTCCTTAATAAATGCTTAAAAGTCTAAACTCTTGCTAAAGTTTCTAATTTATTGGCAACCACTCATTAGATTTTTAGACAGCCTAGCTAGAATCTTACCCACCTTACAGACAGCAACTATTCAACATCCAGATGGAAGAAAAGTCAATATGAGTCAAATGTGGCTACAAGATCAATATAGCCAAAGGTGTGCATTTCAGCCAAAAAAAATTATGTGATCTTAGAAAGCATAAAGAAAAAAATGTTGTCCAGAATAAAGAAAGTAAAGTTCCCAGCGCACTCTAACCTAGTCAAATAACATTGGGAATATTGTGTACAGGTCTAGGTACCACATTCTATAAAGGACAATCACATGTTGGTGAGCTTCATGGGAAAGTGACCTCAATGGAAAAAAAAAAAACTAGAGATCCTTCCCTAAAAGGGTTGGGAGAAGGAACAAGGAATATTTAAGCTGGAGCAGAAGGTTTAAGGAAACGTGAGATTGTCTTCAAGTAGTTTAGGCCATGACCTAAGGGACTAGGATCAAACTGTTTCAAATAGCAAAAGCTGAAACCCATGCAAAGGAAGCAAAATTTAGCTTCATTTAAAGGGGAAGAAAAACTGACAAAAAGAGCCTTCCAAAAATAGAATCAACTTCTTTTAGAACATAGTGAATCGGGGACAGCTAGGTGGCGCAGTGGATAGAGCACTGGCCCTGGATTCAGGAGGACCTGGGTTCAAATCCGGCCTCAGACACTTAACACTTACTAGCTATGTGACCCTGGGCAAGTCACTTAACCTTCAATGCCTCACCAAAAAAAAAAAAAAATGGTAGAACATAGTGAATTTCCCATCACTAGAGGTCATCAAATAAAGTTTAGGCCATTTGTCAAGACGGTTGGAGAGGTGATTTTTTTCCTTCAGGTTTTGGTTGAACTGAATGATCACAATTCTCTTCCAACTTTCAGATAATATGTGTCTCAGACACATTGTTACACATAACATAAGGCTAAGAATAGAACCTTAGACTGTCATTTAGTAGTATTAATATTATCTATCACCATATAATATGATCTCTCTAGTTAATTACTATAGCTATTTTGAAGCCCCTTAAAACCCTTATATCAGAGAAAAGTTTGAAACCTCCCTTATGGGTTAATCATGTTAATCAATGAAGACTACAAGCAATTATCCTTCAGAGAACGTAATCTGACCTATAGCATATCTTAATCCACTTAACAGCAAGATAAATTGAAAGAATTTCTCAGCAGCCCTGGCAATTTTCTAAGTTAATAAATCATAGATGAGGTGTTAATCAGCATCAGTTCAGGAAGTTTCTACCCCTAGAAGTTTCCTTCACCAGTAAAATTACAGATCCAGATTTTTTAAATTGTAATAGTCTTTTTGCCAATGCATCACACAGTGATATCACCGACTCACAGTGAGCTTCCAAGCTTCTCAAATTCCCAGATCTTTTACAGACACTGTCTTTTCCCCAATCTTGTCTTTATGAAGCTCAATTTTTAACACAAGTATAAAATTATATTTATCCCTAAAAATTTATTTCCATCAGATGTTGCCTAACATTCTAACCTATCAAGAGATTTCTACAAAACTTTCTTTGGGAGTCCAGAATTTAAACTCACAATCCCGAGCCTTTGAGCTATTTAATGTCAAACTGTATTAATTGAAAAAATATTAGCATCCAAATTTCCAAATTGTATAACTAAATTACAATGACTTTTCTGTGACCTTTCTTCACTCTTCCTCTACTAACCAATATATTTTGACATATTAGTAAGAAAACTGAGCTCTAATTCCTTGGCCTAACATTTAAAATGCCCTCTATATAGTCTGTCTCCCACTTACCTTTCCATTCTGACTTCATATTATTCCTCTTTAGGAACTCATTACTCCAGTCAAATTGGATTATTGACCAAATTCAGTTTTCCACTTTCCACATCCATGCATTCGCTTAAATCATAGCCCATGCCTAGGAGGGATGCATTCCTTTGTTAAATCAGAATCCTTACCCCCTTTCAAGGCTCAACTGAGGCATCACCTCCCTATGGATTCCCTCAGTAGTCCCTCTCAGTAAGTTTTAGTGCTTTTGTTCTCTCCTCCTTTTTCTTTTTACTATGTATGTTTACATCCATGTTGAATCCCTCCAGTAGGTATAAGCAATTAAAGGTCAAAGGCTGTTTCTTTTTTGTCTTTGTATCCCCGGCACCTAACAAAATGCTTTCGCATGGTATGCTCTTAGCATTTATTGAATTATGATCTGGTGATATTGAGATTTTTCCATAGATCACAAATTCCACTCTGATTAGAAGGCAATTCGTGGATGGTAGAGAGTTCTTGGAGGCTTCTTACTTAGGACATCTGGAATTAAAAGTAGCAGCTTAGTGATAAGTAACCTACTGGCAATTTAGCAGAGAAGTTGCAGATGACAGCTCCATTGAGAAACCAGTCTTGGAGTTGACTTTGGCAGCTTTGCAATGAAATAGTAAGTAGCAGCTTTGAAAATAGAGGTATTCCAGATGAGACACAACCTTAGAAGTATGAGTTGTACGGGCTACTAGTGTTCCCTCTCCTATGAGTGACATAGAAATTTGTAGAAGAGTATACCTTTGCATGTATGTGGGGATTTATTTTTGTATCACTTAATTATTAAGTTTTATTAAATGTGTTTTATGACCGTATATAAAATCTGACTTAGTCTATGTATTCTTTCATAGGCTCAATCTAAAGGTTTTGAATATTGTCACAAAGAATACCATAAACCTGGAAGTAGTTTTTGAGGGTCTCTATGGGAAAGGGAATAAGAATTGGAAACTATGGATATGGGAGTTGAGGGAGAGAGAAGAATTAATATTTATTTGGGGTAAAAAAAAAAGAAGGTGTGTCTCCTTAAATCTCAGAGAAACTTGGGATATTTTTTCTCCTCCTTTTTTGTGGATGGGAAAACTGTAGCTTCAAGCCCCTAAATTACTTTTTGTTGACCCAGAAGAAAACCATACTTAGAACCAGATGCATGAAAGTAAAGATCCAGCATCATGTTAACCACACTGCAACTTTCAGATTAAAAAGTGACAGAGCAGTAGCCCTCTGGAAATGATTTATTCATTTAGAATAGGAAATTGGGAAAATGCAGCCAGGCAGGTGCCCTGATCTCCTTTTGTACTACTTTATCCCTTGCCCTCATCTCTTTTTTTTCAGGGCAATGAGGATTAAGTGACTTGCCCAGGGTCACACAGCTAGTAAGTGTCAAGTGTCTGAGGTTGGATTTGAACTCAGGTCCTCCTGAATCCAGGGCCAGTGCTTTATCCACTGCACCACCTAGCTGCCCCCCCACCTTCTCTTTTAAAAGTCAAACTTCCTGCTAAGTAAAGTTTAAACTGGTTTGTCTAACATTAAAGGCCCTTAGTAATCTGGTGCCTTCTAGCATCATCTGTTATTCTAACTCCACCACCACCAGCAATCCTCTATAATGCAGAGTAACCAGACTAATCATCATTCTACATCCTGACTCTGCCCTTTCAAGCCTTGGTGTCTTTGCTCAGGCTGTCTGTCCTCGTCTACTCTTCTCTCCGTCTGTTAAATTCCTGACTTCTTTAATATTCAGGTCAAGCACCGTCTCCTCAGAAAGCTTGCCCTGCCTTCTGCCCCAACCTTTCTTTAGCTCTTATAGAAATTCTTATTGGGCTTGGTGCATTTTACTTTGAGGCTTTGTTTGTAGCCATTTTCATATCATTGACTTCTGAGTTTTTGTGTTGAGCTTTCCAGTCTTCATGGAAGATTTTAATGGTCAAGTTCTCTTTTTTTGTTTTTTGCTTATTTATTGACTTTGGATTTTTATGTTAGCATTGGGCTCTGATCACCTCATTGGTGGGCTCTGTTCTCTTCAGCTTCTGTGGCTAGATTCTGTGGCTAGGCCTGTATGTTTTTGGTGCTTCCAAAGTGGTGCGATTCAGAAAGAATTCTGGTCACTATCCCCCTTATCTTTAGTTCTTACCCAAGTAGGACTTCTGCTCCCTCATGACCACAGACCATAAATACTCTTCTCCATCCTTGTACCATGATTTGGAAATGGGTAAGTGGAAAAGAAGCTGCCAAATAGCATCAGTCCTGCACCCAGAGCTAACACAAGGGTTCTCTTTAATATTTTTGACCAGGAACCTAGTTCCCTTATTGCTCTTGGTATCACCACTGCTGCTGCTTGCTGTCACTGTCACCAGGTCCCACAACTGATTCTGTTTCCTCCACACAAGCTCCCAGCCAGTCCCCACCCCAGTGTCTGCTGGCAGAACTCTCTCATTTCTCTGAAGCTGTCCTGACATAAAAATTGAGATTATCTGACTTTTTTAATCCTGCTTAGAATTTGATTTTAGGTATTGGGGGAGAGGTTAAGTTGTTTAGAGGGTTGGGTTGGAAGAGCTCAGAAGAAATGTTCGATTCTCTCCAACATCTTGCCCCTCAGTTAAATAATTGAAAGGTTACATGAAAGAAAAAAGAAAAAAAGGGAAAATTTTAAATTAAAAAAAAAGAGAGAGAGAAAGGTTACCTGGCTTGCCCAAAGTCACACAGTCTATATGTGTCAGAGGCAAGGTTTGAACTCAAGCCTTCATTTCTCCAAGGTCAGCTCTCTAACAACTATGAAACATTGCTTCTCTATTGAACTACAAGGGTTCCAAAACCTCTTGGCTGCTGAGGTCTTCATGTCTTCTGATTTCAGTCACACCACTCTTTCACCTCCTTTGTTGGATCTTTATTCATATCTTGTAACCTCTTTGGGTTAATCACCCCTTTTTTCCCTATCATTGAATTGAATTCCCTGTCGTGAATTTTCTCCATCATTGACCTAATCGAATCTTATGGATTCCATTATCTCTATATGGATGATTGCTCAGACTAAATAACTATAGATCTCTAAACTCTCCTGAACTCCAATCCCATGTCATATAGTGTCTGTGGGCCTGGATGTAGACATGTCAAATTCAACATCTCTAAAATGAAACTCATTATCTTCCCTCCTAACTTCATTTCACTTAAATTTACCTGTTTCTGAAGTTCATAACTTTAGAGTCACTCGACTATTCTTTCTTCTTCATCCCAGCAAATATCCAAGCAGTTGAACATCTTGTCAATTCTACCTCTACTTGCCTTCTATTCCAATCTGTCCCCTTCTCCCTGTTCATTCAGTCACCATCATAGTTGGTACCTGCCTCACAGGGTTGTTGTAAGGTTCAAATGAGATAATATAGGTGAAGCATTCTGCAAACCTTAATACAGTATATAAAATGTTAATGTGATTGTTGTTATTTGTTGTGTTTGTTTAGGTCCTCGTCATCATCTCTAATTTTAAATATTTTAATATCCTTCCTAGTGGTTTCCCTGATTTTTGTGTCTTCTCTTCCTATTCCATTCTCCACTGCCAAATTAATATTCCAAGGATACACTTCTGACCATGTCACTTCCCCCGGCTCAACAACTTTATGTGGTATCCCATTAGCCCTATGACAAAATACAAACTCCTAAATCCAGCAATTAAAGCCCTTTATAATCTAATTTCAGCCTGCTTTCACAGCTTTTGATTACTACTCTTTATATATGATACATTCTATCCAAAGTACTAGATATCCCTCAAATTTGACTCTCTCCCCTCCCCATGTTTTTATACCAGCAGTACTTTCTAAGCCTAGAATTCATTCCCTCCCCATCTCCCTCTCTAAAAATTCTTGACTTCAAGTTTCAATTCAGGTGTTACCTCCTCCTTCAAACCTTCCACAACCACCCTATCCCCACCACTTATTAATAATCTTCCTCCCCAAATTAGTTCATATTCATTTATTATGGATATGTAGATCCTTTTATAGAATGTGAGATCAGTAAGGTCGTAGAGTGTCATTTTTGTCCTTGTAGTCTTTAAGTACATGGGGAGTTAATAATATTTTTTTAAATTTACTGTCCTTGCCTTTTCTGTTTTGCCATTATTTGGAGTCAGAAGATCTATATTTAAATCCTAACTCTATTAGCTCATTGATGATGGAAAATGCCACCCAAATCCTTGAAGACTCTTTTCTTCATTTGTATAATGAGGTATTAGGAGCCAGATTACCTCAAAGTCCTTTAAACCTCTAAAATCTATGATTTCCTAATAATGACCTCAAAATCTTTTCTCTAAAGACATGTCTCTCTGACCTATTCAAGGCCCTATTTTCCTCAGGGGTGACTTTTTAAGGTACATCTTATCATTACTCTATATACCAAAGAAAACCTGAATGAAGAAATCTTTTATTCATCCTTTACTCCTGTTTACATTAAGATGGTATTCATTTCTTTTTTGTTTTGTTTTGTTTTGTTTTGGGGTTTTTTGGTGAGGCAATTGGGGTTAAGTGACTTGCCTAGGGTCACGCAGTTAGTAAGTGTCAAGGGTCTGAAGCCGGATTTGAACTCAGATCCTCCTGAATCCAGGGCCAGTGACTTATCCACTGCACCACCTAGCTGCCCCGGTATTTATTTCTTTTTAAATTTCCCTCTTTCTGGGGGATGATTATGATGGAGTGATATCTAAAAAACATAAAATTAAGGGGTAAAAAAGAGGGATGGAGAAGAGAGAAGCAAGAGGTAAAATGGGATAAATTATTTTACATAAAAGAGATGAGAGAGAGCTTTTACATTGAAGGCAAAGAAGGGAGGGTTGGTAGACAACATGTTAACTTTTTGGCTCAAAGAGGGAATAAAATATATATTCAATTGGGTATAGAAATCTGTCTTGCCCTATAGGGAAGTAGGAGGGGAAGGGAATAAGAGAAAAGAGGGATTGATAGAAGGGAGGGCAGATTTGGGGATGCAGTAGTCAAAAGCAAAACACCTAAGAGGGTGAACAGGGTGAGACAGAGAGAGAGAGAGAGAGAGAGAGAGAGAGAGAGAGAGAGAGAGAGAATAAGATGAGGGAAATACAGAGTAATCATAGCTATGAAAAAAATTTACAGCACATTTCTCTGATAAAGGATTCATTTCTCACATATATAGTGAACTGAGTCAAATTGTAAGAATACAAGTAATTCCCAAATTGATAAATGGTCAAAGAATGTGAGCAGTTTTCAGACAAAGAAATCAAAGATATCTATAGTCATATGAAAAAATGCTCTAAATCACTATTGATTAGAAAAATGTAAATTAAAACAATTCCGAGGTACCACTTCATACCTATTATATTGGTTAATAAGACAGAAAAGGAACATGATAAATGCTTGAGGAGATGTGGGAAAATTGGGACACTAAAGCACTTTTGGAGTTGTGAACTGATCCAACCATTCAGGAGAGTGATTTGGAAATATGTCCAGAGGGCTATAAAACCATGCATGCCCTTTGAACCAACAACACCACTAATAGGTCAGTATATTAAAAAGATTTTTTTAAGGAAAAAGAATTTTATGTTCAAAAGTATTTATAGCAGCTCTTCCTCTGGTAGCAAAGAATTGGAAATTGAGGGAGTGCACATCAATTAGGGAATGGCTCAACAAGTTGTGGTATATGATTGTGATGGAATACTATTGTGCTGTAAGAAATAATGAGCAGGATGGATTCAGATAAACCTGGAAATACTTATATGAACTGATGCAAAGTGAAATGAGTAGAACCAGGAGAACAGCATATACAGTAACAGCAATGCTGTATGATGCTCAACTGTGAATGACTTAGCTATCCTAAGAAATCCAAGACAATCCCAAAGGATTTTCCTTGAAAATGCTATCTACCTCCATAGAAAGAATCAATTGAATGTGAGTGCAAATAAAAGCATACTTGTTTTTTACTTTATTTGGGGGGGATGTTTTCTTTTACAACATGGCTAATATGGAAATGTTTTGCATCACTTCACATGTATAATTTATATCAAATTGCTTTCCTTATCCATCAGGGAAGAGGGCATCAAGGGAGGGAGGAAATTTGGGACTCCGTTTTTAAAATTAATGTTAAAAATTGTTTTTACATGTAATTATAAAAAATAAAATATTAAAAGGAACATTTTAAAGTTTTCTTCTTCTTTCTAAAATATATTCTATAGTAAAACAGCAAAAAGTAACAAATCTGTCTTTGGTGTAAGAGATCTATCAATAAGTTTCTAAATTCCCACTAGAAAAAAATAATATTCAAATGATGCTTTATGTTTGTGACCGTCTAATTCTGTGTTAGGCTTGTGTAATTTGTAGTGGGCCATCCTACCAACTATTCCTAAGGGTCAAAGCGAGGCAGGGGGTCCATTTTCAGAACTGAGAATTCCAATTAAAATGGGTTCAAGACATTACAAAAGGAAGATTCTAAAGATCTGACAGCCATAGGAAAGGCTTATTCCAGTAAGTGAACACTGCAAGCCCTAACTCATCAGAAGTGTAGTAATTCTCACAGATTCTAACCTTTTCAGGTCCTGGATAGAAGATAGCCTCTAACATTACAGAATGCAATGTAACAGAATCAGACCTTTAAGAATCAGCAGGCTCTACTTTGAAGTACAAGTGACCAAAAAGGCATAAGGCTGCCTCCAAATAAAAGGGCCTTATCTCTTTCAACCCCCATAATAAGCATTGATATTTTTTTGTGTGTCATAGACTCCTTTGGCAATTTGGTAAAAACCAATGGGGGCAGCTAGGTGGCGCAGTAGATAGAGCACAGGCCCTGGATTCAGGAGGACCTGAGTTCAAATCCGGCCTCAGACACTTAAGCTGTGTGACCGTGGGCAAGTCACTTAACCCCAATTGCCCCGCAAAAAAAAAAAAAAAAATTGGATCCTTTTTGGAATAATGTTTTAAATGAATAAAATAAATAGGATTACAATGAAAACTAATTATACTGAAATATTTGTGACATATTAAAATGACCCATCCAAGTTCATGAATTCTTTGGGGTCAGGAGGAGTGAGGGAAGGAGAGAATAGGCCCAGAAGGATGCTTCAGAACTATCCATGGTGCTGACATCTAGTCTGGTGATTTCTACCTACCTTGAAGACAGAAGACCAACCACTTCCTTAGCCAGCCTGAACCATCTCAGGATTAACTTGAGCTTGCCTTGCATTCATAGCGTGTCTAGTTGAAACCCTGATCTATTGACCCAGTACTACCATAGTACTGCTACCATAGTATAGTACCCTGTACTATGACGATACCCTCATGCCACTGTGCTATACTCCATGTGTGTATGTGTATATGCACATGCATGTATATATGCATGTATGTATTTATACACATATACATGCTCACATGTGTGTGATGTATAGATGTGTTGTATAGATGTATATATTTGTAATTATCCAAGAAGGCTATAATTACTCTCATTTACAGGTATACTATATTACAGTACTTCTAAGATCTGTGATTACATCAATCAGAGTATTCCCTCTCCTACTATAGCTTGGATCATCTTCATGAGTGGCTGGGGGAGGGAGGGCAGGATCAAGACCAGTAATCAACCTTCCGATAAAAATTTCTGTCCTTACTTAGGCTGATTCCCAGATAAAAGACATACTCAAAGCCTTTTCAGCTTGGTCAGACATGACAAAACTTGGACTTTACTGGCATATACTTTAAGGACCCATGGTCATATCTCCATACTATGATCATGTATTAGAAGAGGACTTTGTAAAAGATGCCATGAGCAAGTCATGAAAGTGAGGGAAAAGTCCGTCTCAAAATACTTAAAGAACTACTATGTGTGATTAATAAAGTATTATCAATGATTTCTGAAAACCTGTGGAGAATGAGAGAGGTACCATAGGACTGAAGATGGGCAAATGACCCCATTTTCACAAAAGGAAAGAGGGTAAAGATAGAGTATAAACTATAAATTGGTGAGCTTGAATTTGATTCCTGACAAAATATTAGTATGAATTATTAGAGGAATAATTTGCAAATATTTAGAAAAAGGATCAGTGATCAATTTTTTTAATTACTTCATTTAAAAAAAGATGATGCCAAACTAATCTAACTTCCTTCTTTAAAAATATTGTTAAATGGGTACATGGGAAAAATGACCTAGATATAGTAGGCCTTAATTCCAGCAAAATATATGACAAACTTTTTCATGCTATTATTGTGTATTAAATGATAGTATACTTTGGTTGATTCAGATCTGCTAGAATGACCAAACTCAAAGAGCAGGGATTGATGGATCAGTGTCAACCCTTAGGATACCTCTGGTGGACTGTCAGTGAGAATTTGTCCTTGGTTGATTCTATTCAAAATTTTAATCAATGTCTTTGTATACCCACACATCTAGTACAGTGACAGATATATAGTAATGGAATAATAAATGCTTGCTTATAATTTTTGCTAATAACCCAAACCTGGGATAGTTAACAATTGAATTATAGAGTTAATAATAACAATAGCTAACATTCATAACTTTAAAAACAAGATTCAAAAATACCTTCACAGACTAAAATAATGCACTAAATCTAATTGGATAAAATTTAATAGTAATAAAAGTAAAATACTATTTGTTGTTGAGTTGTTTTAGTTGTGTCCAACTCTTTGTGACCCCATTTGGGGTTTTCTTGGCAGATATTAGAGTGGTTTGCCATTTCCCTCTCCAGCTCATTTTACAAATGAGGAAAGTGAGGTAAACATATTTAAGTGATTTGCCCAGGGTTCAAAAATATCAATTGCAGAAATACATAATGGGGAAAGCACAGCTATATAATTTAAATAAAAATGTGTCAACAGTGTGAAAGGGTGGTCAAAATATTAATGTGATTTTAAAAAGCACCTGAATGAAGAAGGTGATAGTCCCATTATACACTGCTGTGGTCAGAATGCATTCAAGTATTTTGTTCAGTTCTGGGTACATTTAGGAAAGAATTTAGTCAACCAAAACACATCCGAATGAAGGCAGCTGTGACAGTGAGGTAAAAGTAGACCATGGCATATGAATATCAGTTGGAAAGCCTGGGGATATTAGGAAAGGAAACTTGGTGGAAGGTAAGAACAGGATAATTATTTAGAGGACTATAATGTTGAAATGTAGGACTTCACTTCTGTTTGGACCCAGAAGGCAGAACTAGGAGAATCATTCAAAGCTTCAGGGATACAGATTTAGGTCTAATATAAGAAAATAAAATTCCTAACAATTACAGATGGATTCAAATCCTAGCTCTGAAACCACTAGCTAGATAGGCATGGTACATGTCCATTCTAAGCCTCAGTTTCTTCATCTGTGAGGAACAAATGAAATAAGCACTTTGTGAACCTTAAAGTTTTAGGATATATTGATAGTTATTATCATAATAATCATCCTCATAGCTCTCCAAAAGTTGAATAGTATGCCTTAGGAGGTAATAGGTTTGTTCCAATCACTAGAAGTCTTCAAACATAGAGTAAATAAGTACTCAATGGGAATGTTGTAGAGTAAATTTCTATTCAACCATACTAGATTATCTCTGGGATCTTATCCAACTCTGAGATCCTGTGATTAAGTTTCCAACAAAAGTTCATAGCCATATACAGCCACTGGGGATAGGCTAAGCAATTATTTTCTAAGTTATAGGAGATATTTTTGAGAAAACAAAAACAATCCTTCCGATTGATTTTTTTTTTGGCAGGGCAATGAGGGTTAAGTGACTTGCCCAGGGTCACACAGCTAGTAAGTCTCAAGTGTCTGAGGCTGGATTTGAACTCAGGTTCTCCTGAATCCAAGGCCAGTGCTTTATCCACTGCACCACCTAGCTGCCCCCCCGATTGATTTTACAAAGTTATTTAGCAATCTGTGGCTTTTAAAACATCACAGCGTAGAAGAATTCACTGGTGTAGCATCATCTAAGCACTCACAGAGAACATCTCTTTGGTCCCTAAAAGATCAAAATCTGATTCCTGGATTGTTGTCACTGCTGTATCTGAAATCCAATTGACAATAAGAAAGACCAACCCAATCTGCATAATTTATTTGGGGAGGAAATCAATAGAAATACGATTATTAGAACAACAGCCAATAAATAACATGGTCTACTTCTCTCAGCATTGGTGAAGGCAGTTACCATTTACTGGAGCAGTGTGAAAGAAGACAAAAAAATAAAACAACAAATATACAGATTTACTTAGAGACATTTTAAAAACAGAGGACCACGGAACAGTTCAAACCCATAAACACAACTTACATGTAGGAATTTTACACACAATTATTAGAAACACAAATTCTTCTCCCTTAAGAATAAAAGATCCAACTGGGATCCAGGAAAGATACATTTGAAGAATGAAAGATTTTGGCTGAAGAAGCCAAACTGGACTACTCACTCCACATGGAATATTTAGAAGACAATTTGGGAAGTGACAGGAAAGGGGCTCACAAAAGGAACAAGAAAAATAATTGCCCAGCAAATACACAGGCATACACATTTTTGTGGCAACATGTAGTAATTGTTTTCTCCCACTTTGCTGGAGGAGCTGTTTTCTTCCTCATTCTTTGTAACCCATACTGACTGCTCCAAGCTTCCTTGTGCCCTTTTTTCCCATTCCTGATGCCTGTCCTTAATCTGTCTATCTAAAATGAAAGCTAGTTTCTGACAGTTAACATTTCAAAGACATCTCTGCCGCCTGGGTATTCTATTATTTATAGAACACTGTGCACGCAATCCCTTTGGGAGTAGAGAGGAGGCATGGGAAGAAACCGGTGAGTATTCATATTTTCATAAAAGTTACAACAATAATTAAAGAACAAATGAAGGAATCTGATGTGTCTGTAGCTCCTTCGTTACCCTTTAATAAATTAAGGCAGTCCACTTTCTTTCACTCTTTCCACACTGTGAGAAAGGGATCTGCATCCTTCTTAAAGCCCCTTCTATGTCCTCCTCAAGTCAAGAAGTCCATCCCTAGAAAGTACTTCTGCTATCATCCCTTCATGTGATACAGTCCTTTTCCTTAAAGGTATGATGTGGCCATTTAAATTGTTGTCTTCAAAACAGCCGTTCCCATCTTTGGTTATATTTTCTTCCCTTTGCTACAAATAAAAGAACTGAGATCGTCTTCTGTGAAATCCATTAGTGGAAGGCCTTTGGTGTTAAGCTCACAACACAAGCCCTCTACCAACTCAGAGACAAGTGACTACAATTTTATCATAGCTATTTGTGAGATGAATGATTAGCAAAAAACAATGGATAAACTTAGTTCTCACTGGCCCAGATTGCCTTTTATCTTTCTGTATTTAGCAGCTTCCATATATATACTGTCGATTCCTCTAGAAACTTCAACTTTGTCTCTGGTAGGGTTGGAAATCTGATGAAACCCAGTATCTTTGCATCTCTAAAATTGAGTAAGTTCCATCACACAAACCAAACTCCAAAATGGCAGCTTTTCAACAAGACTTTTCAAACCCAGAAAGATTTCCTCTGGATAGGAGCTGTTTCGACTCAAGCAGCCATAGACCAATCATTCCTGATGCTTGACTTCTGCTTTTTCCAAAAAAAAAAAAATTTAAAAAAGAAGAGTCAAAAGAGGAAAATGTAGACTACACCAAAACATCATTCCGTTTACTGCACCACACGACCAAGCTTGCCATCCCCACTGTCAACAGGACAGGAATCAGAATCAGGGGAATGAGAATTTCATCTGGTGGGTCTTCCCAATGCACTTTGTCTGATGTACAGTTTGAGAAGAACTGTTTGTGAACCCCTGTGATGAAGCCCTCTGTTAGGGGGTTAGGCCAAAAGCATCCCACAATGTTGGTTTCAAGTTCTGTGCAAGAGGTAAAGTTGTCATAGTACCTGAAGAAAGAAGAGAGAAAACTGGAATTAAGATATGAAGAGAACTCCACTACTAGATGTTTCCAAGCCCAGTTAACCTAATATAATAACCTAAGGTGAGGTTTAATTTCAAAAGGATATAAATGTGAATACTTGCATTTTTGGAGCAAATATCCAACCAGTCGAGTATAGTCTTAGAGATATTTGATTTAACAGCTATACCAAAAGAAAAGATTTGGGGATTTTATGATTCAATACTTAATCAGATAATTTCAGAATTGAAAAAGATTTCAAAGTCCATTTGGTTCACCCGTACCAGAAAAGAAATTCCTTCTACAAAATACCTGACAAGTGATCATCTACCTCCAGTGAGCAGGAACCTACTATTCCAGAGACAAACCATTCCACTTTGGATTATATCAATTGATAAAAAGTTTTTCTTTACCTTAAACCTAAATTTGCCTTCCCAATTTCCACCTATTTATCCTAGCTCTGCCCGCTGGGGTCAAACAGAACAAGCCTATTTCCCCATCCCTCATGAAGCTATTCAAATACTTAAATAAAATTCTAACTTCCCCTTTCTTCTCTTCTCCAAGATAAACATTCCCAATTCCTTCAGCCAATCCTTATGTGGCATACACTCAGTACTCTGCCAGTGGTCTCCAATCTTCTTGTATTATTAGAATGCTTTCCTCATTTTTTTTTGGAGAGGCCTTTTTCCACCTCAATCTCCCATGAATTGTTTCACTCTGTTATCATCTTCATATGACTTTTAATAGCCACACAACCATTTCTTAGAGGGTATTACTCTCTCCATTTCCTCCACAGGGAGGGGCAGCTAGGTGGCACAGTGGATAAAGCACCAGCCTTGGATTCAGGAGGGCCTGAGTTCAAATCCAGCCTCAGACACTTGACATTTACTAAATGTGTGACCCTGGGCAAGTCACTTAACCCTCATTGCCCCACAAAAAAAATTTAATTTAATTTTTAAAATAATAATAATAATAAAGCATAGGGAGGTCACCCAGACAGTACCACCCAAAGAAGCTAATAACAAGATGTGATTATAACACATAACCAAGTCACTGTTTCTACTCAATCAGGAATGGTAGCTTTCTCCCCAGTCATATTAGTTTCCTGTTCATTGTAGAAATAGCTAAACTATGGCTCCCTCTGTAATATGATTTGGCAGGACATTAACTTAACTAATTTAAAATTGGAGAACTCTTTTCAGCTGCATATCTTCTGCATCCATATTAACCAAACATTAAAAACACTTTAAGTGTGAATAATTCATAACTTGTTTGTTTTAGGTCACACACACAGAGTGGAGACAGAACCAAGGTATGAATTACTGACTGGTAATTTATGCCCCTCCCCCCACTGAGTGTCTTCCTGCAAAATATAAAACAAATAGAAGAATATGCCAAAAAAATTCACTTCTTTTTCCAGCTTAGATACCAATTTACAATCTAATCTGAATCTTGATATTAAGTATCTCTGGGATTCTGGCATAAGTTTAAAATCACATTGGATCATATCTTTCATCCCTTGTAATGATTTATGGATTTTTAATTTTTTCATTTATTTAGAATTTATTTTCCCCAATTACATGTAAAAATAATTTTAACAGCCATTTTTAAAACTGTGTGTTCCAAAATCTCTTCCTCCCTCCCTCCCCACCCCAAGCAATTCAATATAAGTTATACATGTGTAGTCATGCAAAACATTTCCATATAAGTCAAGTTGTGAAAGAAAACAGAAAAAACTTAAGAAAAAGAAACTAAAAGAATTATGCTTCGATCTGTATTCAAACACCATCAGTTCTTTCTCTGGAGATGCATCACATTTTTCATAAGTCCTTCAGAGTTGTCTTGAATCATTGTATTGATGAGAATAGCTAAATAATTAACAGATAATCAGCTTACAATTCGCTATTACTTTGTATACAGTACATTTCACTTAGCATCAGCTCATGTAAGTCTTTCCATGTTTTTCTGAGAGCGTCCTGCTCATCATTTCTTATAGCACAATAGTGTTCCATCATAATCTCACCCCACAACTTGTTCAGACATTCCCCAATTGATGGGCATCTCCTCAATTTCTAATTCTTTGAACCAGAAAAGGCTGCCATAAATATTTTTGTACATACAGGTCCTTTAAATTTTTTTTATCTCTTTTTTGGATACCAACCTAGTAGTGGTATTACTAGGTCAAAGAGTATGCATGGTTTTATGGCCCTTTGGCCATAATTCCAAATTGCTCTACAGAATGTTTCAGTTTACAACTCTACCAACTGTATTAATGTCTCCTTTTCCCCATATCCCTTATGACATGTGTCATTTTCCTCTGCTGTCTTTTTATCCAATCTAAAAGGTATGAAGTGATACCCCAGAATTGTTTTGACTCACATCTTTCTAATCAATACTAAGAGCTTTTTCATATGGCTATAGATAGCTTTGCTTATTTCATCTGAAGACTCTTCATATCTTTTGATCACTTATCAATTGGGGAATGGCTCTTATATTAATAAATTTAACTCAGTTCTCTGAGAAATGAGGCCTTTGTTAGACAAATTGTTTCAAAAATTTTTTCAGTTATTATTGCTAACTGTATTTCCCTCCATTCTATTCTTTCCCTGTGACATTTACTCTATTCTCTCTCTCCTTTCACCCTTTTAATATCCATTATTTCTTTTTCCTGTTTACCTTTTTATGCTTCTCTAGAGTCTTGTATTTGAAAGTCAGATTTTCTATTCAGCTTAAGTCTTTTCATCAAGAATGCCTGAAAGTCCTCTCTTTAATTGAATTCCCATTTTCCCCTGAAGGATTATACTCAGTTTTTCTGGGTAGGTGATTCTTGGTTGTAATCCCAGTATGAATTATGGATTGTGGCATTTACCAAGTTCAATCAAGTCTAACTCTACCATGTAAAAAATAATAATTGGAAACTATTTGAAAACAATTGACCATATCAACAGCTATAACTTCTGACACAGTCAACTTGTAAACAAGTTTCTTAATTCAAATTCCTGCATCCTATCGTTTAAAGAAAAAGCTATTCTTTGAAGGTCAGGTTATGGTCATCTGGAAAAGCATCCCAAATAAAGTATTTGGGTGATAGATTTGGTTCTTTTTTAGTAATGCAATGGTCCAAAACAATTTCAAAGAACTTCATGATAGAAAATATTCTCAACATCCAGAAAAAATAACTGTAGTCTATAAATGCAAATTGAACCATACTGTTTCTACTTTTGGGCTGTTTTTTTCCTTCTTTGTTGAGGTTTTTCCCTTAGGCTCTGACTCTTCTATCACAATATGACTAATGCAGAAATATGTTTAATGTGATTGTACATATATAACCTATATTAGATTGCTTTCTGTCTTGGGGAGGAAGGAGGGAAGGAGGGATGGGAGAAAACTTTGGGACTAAAAATCCTATGAAAACAAATGGTGAAAACTATCCTTATATGTAACTGGAAAATAATAAAATACTGAACCAAATAAAGTATTTGGAAACCATGTATTTCCATATTACCCACTAAAATCCTCTTCTCAAGTCTCTTTTTCTCAAATACTTAATAGCAGAGCAGTTTCTAATGAGAACTAAGCTGAAGAGTCTTCAAGTACAGGGAAGCAATGGACTTATATCTACAATCAAGAACCAGCAGAGCTAAGTTCAAAGAAGGTCCTCAAAAGAGGACCTAATAACAGGTGATGAATTGTTTTGGCCCATAACAATTCATAAAGCTATCTATTAAGTAATGTAGCGCGATGGAGAGGAAATGTTATGATTGGCATTGGTGGGAGGAATGTTTATGCTGATAAAATCAAGCACCTTTTGTTTCTAGATAACAGTATTATTAAAACTACCACTGGGGCAGCTGGTGGTGCAGTGGATAGAGCATCAGCCCTGGATTCAGGAGGACCTGAGTTCAAATTCGGCCTCAGACACTTGACACTTACTAGCTGTGTGACCCTGGACAAGTCACTTAACCCTCATTGCCCTGCCCTCCCAAAAAAAAACCAAAAACCTAGCACTATCATATAACTATGGCTATTTAATACTTTAACCCTACAAAATGGCATCCTTTCCATTTTATCTCACCAACAGATATCTGTTGCATATCTATTTTATATGAATAGTACTGAGGGAAGTCCTATGGAGCAAGAAAAAGGTTCCTGCTCTTCTAGAGTTCACATTCTAGTTATTAAAGAAACAATTCAAATAAACATTTAATAAATGCCTGTCTGGAGGAGCAGCTAGATGGCGCAGTGGATAGAGCACCTGCCTTGGAGTCAAGAGGACCTGAGTTCAAATCTGGATTCAGACATTTAACACTTACTAGCTGTGTGACCCTAGGAAAATCACTTAACCCCAATTGCCTCACCAAAAAAAAAAAAAAAAAGAGCAATCTTTTGGGCAGCTAGGTGGCGCAGTGGATAGAGAACCAGCCCTGGAGTCAGGAGTACCTGAGTTTAAATCCAGCCTCAGACACTTAACACTTACTAGTTGTGCAGCCTTGGGCAAGTCACTTAACCCCAATTGCCTCACCAAAAAACAAAACAAAACAAAACAAAGAATAAAAATGCTCAAAAATAAATAAATAAATAAATAATAAATGCCTGTCTGTGCAGGTTATTGCACTGATAGGGATACAAAGCTGAAAACTGGCATGATACATGACCTCAAGAAACTCTATCTACTCAAGGAATGGGGAGTGGGGAAAAGAGGTTATAACACATACACAGTTAAGTATAACACAAGGCAGAGGCAGATCAAAGTGATAGAGTAATTTACGAAAATTTGAAAAAGATATCATTTTCCCCAAAAGAAATTAGAAAAGACTTCATGGTAGAGGTGACACCTAAGCTTAAAAGAAGAAAAGGATTTCAACAAGCACAACAGATGAGTTTATTTGCTATTGTCCATTTTTGTTCTGTCCTTTCTAATTCAAAGGAAATTCTCATTGGAAGAGGAAAATATAGGCAAAGTCAAGCTTGATCAGTTCTACCTTTTCTGTCACCCATTATCACTATCCCATCCACCCAGAAGTGATAACTCTTCCTTGATCCCTTTCCCTCTCCCAAGACAGATTTTTTTAAGTTGTTCTTAGTAATCCTCACTACCCTAGTTCATTCTGAGCTTTAACACTCTTGATATCCTTAGAATAATTTGCCATGCCTTCATATTCATCCTGTTATTTGCCCTTGCTATCTCCCACACATATCTTTTTTTAAACTCTAAGTTTTTTGGTGAATTTTTTAAGCATCCACATCCAGGCCTTCAGACAACTACCATTTTTGTCACCTAAATTGGGGTGTGTGTGTGTGTGTGTGTGTGTGCGCCTTCCTGGACTGATTTCCCCTGAAGAATTTTAGTCCATGTGTCCTCACCCAACCTTCCTCTGAACCCTTGGAAATTTGCTGTCCTCAGAATGTGGAGAGCATGTCAGATTATGCCCAGCTTTTCTTTCCTCTACCACAAACTGTAGGATAGAATGGCTTCTCCTCTCCAACGTTCTCTTCATTTTTGTGCCAGCAACCAGTTACTTCCTGTTAATGAGAATCAGGTTCAGAATAGAACTTCCCCTTGACATTTCCACATTTTCAAGGATGAAAGTGTCACTATGGCAAATATTATGATCAAGAAATCATGAGTTTCTCTGCTATTGTCAAAATGAGTGTGTGCTCCAGGAGATGTCTAAATAATTGAGTACCCCATGTCTTCTTTGTCACACCTCTGTCCCAGACTTGTGATCTGTTTCCCAAACTCCTCATTGATCTCCTCTTTCTCTCTAGGTGGCCTATAATATGCTCTAATGACAAAAATTATTTGTTTCTCCCACCACATATTTTCACTCATATGCTATGCTTCACTCTGCTTCTCCTCTGCAGTTCCTGGATTTCTTCACAAGTCTATCATCTTAATATATAATGCCACCCTCACCATTCTCCCATTTTCTTTTAGCTATCCCATCTATTTTGGTTTTTCATAAAGTCATTAGCTTCCATTTGTTCAATCCTAAATCTTAGGCAATTATTTTCTTCAGAGAGCTTTTCCATTTGTCTTTTCAAGCTGTTGACTTTTTTCTCATGACTTTCCTATATCACTCTCATTTCTCTTTCCATTTTTTCCTCTACCTCTCTTACGTTATCTTCAAAGTCCTTTTTGAGTGCCTCTATGGATTGAGACCAATTCATATTTTTCTTGGAAGCTTTGCATGTAGGAACCCTGATGTTGCTATCCTCTTTTGAGGGTGCACCTTGATCTTCCTTGTCACTAAAGAAACTTTCTATTGTCAGCATATTTCTCTGTCTGCTCATCTTGCCCATCTATTTCTTGATTTTTAACTCCTTCTTAAAGTGGGGCAGTGCTTCCAGGCTGCACTGTCCCAAGCTTCAGGGGGTCCAAGGTGGTACAATTTAAGGAGAGGCAGTTCCTCCACTCACCTGGCCTGTGCTTCAGTCTGTAACTAACCCCATGGCTACTTGCTAATTAACCAGGCAACAAAAAGTTTCACTGGGTTAATATCTCCATCAAACCTGTGTCCCTCCCCTACCTGGGCCACTGCCACTCAAGATTTCTTCCTGGTTCCCCACTGGGGAAGAACAACCAAATTCCACCTCAACTCCAGCAGCAACCCCTGTAGTCTTCCCCACCCCCAGCCAACTGCTCAGCCCTCTCAGCAGACCTTGAGCTTAGATCCAGATGATGTCAGTGCTGCAGCTGATTTAGAGGCTCCAGGGGGCCAATTTTTCTCTCTCCCATCTATTTTGAATAAGGCACACCAATCTGGAGTCATATTCTAGTCATAGGCCTCATCCCACCAAGTTTCAGTGATTCCCATGGGGTCAAATTTATTTCTATACATCAGAACCTCTAGTTTATCTTGCTTTTAGCTTATATTTTTCACATTCTACTGCTCCTTTCTTAAATTTTATCTCCTGTGAATTTCTTACCTTCTTTATTACTATCCATCTTCCTATACTATAGCTAGTATCTACAATATTTAACTTGGCAGATGGATATACATAAGTAGTTTTTCCCTCTCCCTTCCTTTTCAGTTTCAAATTCTTTTGATTAAAGCTCGAAGACACCAGGTGAATATATATATGTGTGTGTGTGTGTGTGTGTGTGTGTGTGTGTGTGTGTGTGTGTGTGTGTGTGTGTGTATTGGTGTGAGGCAATTGGGATTAAGTGACTTGCCCAGGGTCACACAACTAGTAAGTGTTAAGTGTCTGAGGCCGGATTTGAACTCAGGTCTTCCTGAATCCAGGTCCAGTGCTCTATCCACTACACCACCTAGATGCCCCCAGGTGAATATATTCTTACCAGCTTTTGTGAGGTATATTCCATCCCTGGCCACTAGACTCATATTTAAAGCTATAATTCAGACCCCTAAATCTCACTCTCAGACACCATTATTTGAAGCCTATTCACTTCCCCAAATCATTTTTCTCATATATTACTTGCTTTCAATGGGCTTCAAGGAGGAAAACACCACCAATAACCCATCTGATCCTCTGTTTCTTGCCCAAGACCTTGAAATCTTTAGCAATCCTTGAAATGTTCCTTCTGGCAGCATCATCTGTGCTTGCATCAATCACCAAAAGCAACTAATTGCTGTCCATTTTGACAAAGTCTTAGGAGTTTCTCTGTTATATCTTGGATATTTATCCTAGGAAGACGAAAGACCTACCAGTTGTTAGCAAATAAAGAAATAGCTTCTTCGGTACCACTGATCAGGAAGTTACCAACCATCACTAGTTCCTATCACTAAAGGTCTTCTCACCTCTAAACATCTTCCCATGACCTTTATTGTATTATCACTCACCTGATACCATCTATGGGTCTACTTTAACACCCCTTTGAAGTCAAGTAACTCTTTCCTTCTAGAGCATCCAAACCTCTTTTCTTGTGGAAAAGTCTCAAATCTGTTTTTAGCTCCAAGGAGTTTCCTTCCTCTTCATGACTTTCTCCCATTCTCCAAATTCACATTTCTCTTCTATCTCTTCTGCCAGATTTGCCACTTAGATCAAAAGGAAGTGTTATCTCAATGACCTCTTCCTCATCCCTTTCCCCCTTTGACAAGTACAGTAGCCTGGGCTCTTGAAAAAGAGATTGATGTAATAAAAGCTTAGTTGTAAACCCATCAAGGTAAGGGCATCTTATCCTGTAAAGATACTTTCTGGATATATAGAACTGCTCCAGCAGTATCCCCTTCAGTTCAGTATGAAAGGCAGTGTGGAATAGATTTTTCAAAGCCAGGAAGACTTGGGTTCAAGTCCCACAACTGACATACTAGCTGTGGGAGCCCTGCCAGACCATTCAACTTCTCCATAGCTTAGGCAGCTCTCTCAGTCACTGTTTCAAAAAACAAGTACCAATCTGTATTGATAGAGATAACTTCATCATCAGAACCCTCTATACAAATGAAATCACAAACCCAGTCTAAAAAATAGTACGTTAAAGAAAAGTTGTAATGAATGTATAGGGAGATCAGGGAGATTTGTACAGGCCACAATGCCTGCAAGAGTCAGAAATATTGTTGCCAGCAGAAATACACAATAAAGTCAATTATGAAGACTAAAGGAAAAAGTGTAGCCCTTTGGGTTTCACCTGGCCCTTTTGCTCCTATCCTCAGGTTCATCTGCTTGCTGACCAAAGAGAATTACAGCAGCCAAGGGGAGCTTCATCACCTCAACCATCACATAGATCTAGATGGAGACCCCAAAGTAGGTTTTGGAAATGCAGATTGACAATTGGAGACTTGAGAGGATTTAAAAGGAATTTTATCACTCTAATTCAGTTAACTGGCTAGAACCATAGACCTAGGCACCAGGAGAAAGGTAGTGAATAGAATAGGCAATCTAAACTGGAGTTTCTGTTTGGTGGGGTTTTTCGTTTGTTTTGTTTTGTTTTGTTTTTCTTTGCTTGTTTGTTTTTTAACTATGATGAAGTATGGTCCTGTGGTAAACACTAAAAGATTTCTAGGCAAATTTTGACTAACTAGCCTGGGAGAGTCTTACTAGTCACTGTACCCCGCCCCCTCAGCAAATGGTAACAGAGAATGGTAGAGAATGGCCCAAAAGAAGCTAAATAAAATAGCTAAAGACAAACAGCTGATAAATAAAAGGTCAAC
Organism: Dromiciops gliroides; assembly: GCF_019393635.1. Lineage (NCBI taxonomy): Eukaryota > Metazoa > Chordata > Mammalia > Microbiotheria > Microbiotheriidae > Dromiciops > Dromiciops gliroides. The sequence continues at coordinate 680,747,379 of NC_057861.1, read as the reverse complement.
CACCATTAAACTAGCTATGGAGAAGTTAAGTGGTATAACTGAGAAAGAAATGGGCTTGGCATCAGGAAAACCCAAATTCCAATTCTGCCTCAGATAGTGTTAAGTTGTGTAACCTTGGATCACTCAAGTTCTCTCTGCATCAGTTTCCTCATTTGTAAAATGGGTTTAACAATAGCACCTACCTCACAGTGCTTTTATAAGGGTCAAAATAGATAAAATATGTAAAGTGCTTTGCATTCTTGCAAACTTTAGGGTACTATATAAATGTTAGTTATTACTGTTATTTCAATTTGTTGTTACCAATAGAGACATCCAGTGGAGAGTGGAACAACAGTGTGATGAAAAGATGATGAATGACCTAGAAGGTCTCAGTTTGGTTGTAGAATTGAGGGTATCAATCTTTGTTACTCTGAAATTTTACTGGTATCAAATGGAAAGAAAGTTTCTTCAGGATTTGGAATCCATTACTATTTCTAGAGAAACAATGCAATCTCCATTTTGATAGTTGGAGAAATGCTTTGAATAGAAAACTAATCTCTCATGCAGTTTCTTAACTCTACTAAAGATCTCAATTTGTCACCCTCAAAATATTGTTTTCCTAAAGATTACAGCAAAAAAAAATAGGGTCAGGTGTGTATAGTTTCCTAAATTGTCTCTGAAATAGCATTTGCTGCTTTATTGTTGTTTCATTCTAAGTCTAGATGATGAGTTGGATCTCTTGGAGAAATGCACAATGTTTGGGTTAGAAGAAGGGAGAAGATTGAAAGAGAATACTGACATTGCTTAGTACTTTCTTTTCCTCTTTTTTATTCTTTATTATAAGAGATGGGGAGGTAGTATGGCAGAGTAGATACAGTCAGCCTCAAACCCAAAAAATCTGGGTTCAAGGTCTGCCTCCCATATGGTACATGTGATGCTAGGCCAGTCATTTAAGGTCTTGTTGCTTTAGCAAAATCTGACTAAATTACAGAGAAGGTGCTGACTGCATTAATATAAAGAGTTGCATCACTTGGGAGTTCCCTACACCACTAAAATAACAGGTCCCTGTTCTTATGTCTATTATAAGAGAGAAATCTCTTTTTGTAGTTTTATTTTTTTCTCTTCAAGGTCATATTTTAAGCTGTCATTTCTTGCTACTGACATTAAAACTATCTATAAAAGTTCTCCCCCTTTTTCCTAATTTGCTACTTCCAATATGTTGGGGGTTGGGAAACCAGATAACTAAGTGTGTTGGAATTAAGTATAAAGTATGAGTCAAAAAGTTCCAAGCAAGGCTGAACAACTCTCCTTTGAGCAAAGTATGTAAATACTGTGACATCGATTTTGGCTGTTCATAGACACACAAGTTGTAAAATAGATGGCCTTATGATTAGATAAATATTACTGTACATGGGTCTTTTTGTTTGTTTCGGTTTGGGTTTTTTTCAGGGCAATGAGGGTTAAGTGACTTGTCCAGGGTGACACAGCTAGTTAGTGTCACGTGTCTGAGGTCAGATTTGAACTCAGGTCCTCCTGAATTCAAGGCCAGTGCTTTATCCACTGTGCCACCTAGCTGCCCCCTGTACAAGTGTTTTAAACAAAAATTTAAATGAAAACTTTTTCTGGTCAGTTTCCAATTAGCCACAACATTTGCCACTGCCACTGCTACCATGAGACAGAATAGTATAGTGGAGGAAAATGTCAGACAGGCAGTCAACAGAGACCTAGGTTTGAATCTCACTTCTGAAACCTCTGCAAGCCAGTTTTCTCACTTTCAAAAATAGGGCTATAATAACTACAGGGTCTATCCCACAGGTTTATAGTGATGTTCAAATGAGATAATGTACCTAAAATGTTTTGTAAACCTTAATGTTCAATAAATGTTAGCCATTACTATTCCAGTTAATTATGATGTTGCTAAAAAAAACCCATAATGTGATCCATCATCATTCTGGAAAGAAAGGTCTTTAGTTTAAAGTTCTATTAACATGAATATTTAATCACTTTAAAAATTAAAGACATTTTAGTATTGCATAGTTATTGTTAAAACTGGATATTATATCAACTTTGTAGAGGTTCCTTGCCTCTCTATAGCAAGCCAATCATCAGCATACTTAACATTGTCAAAAAACTAAAGTTCAAATCCTAGATCTGACCTTGACTGGCTTAATGGCAACAGAAATTAGGAAACTGGGAAATTGGGGAAAAGGGCTGATTTGCGGGAAGTAAACAATGATCATTACATCAAACCCCAGAACACTGCAAGGCTTCCTCAAAGAGAGCCATGAATGCTCAAGAAAAGTCAGCCAAACAATACATATAAGAAAAATTAATAAAAGATGCAGACTTGTTGGAGGTGTTGTAGAAATACAAACACACTTATATGCCATTGATGAAGCTGTGAATTCATCCAACCATTCTGTAAAAAACCTTGGAGTTCTTCTAAGAAAGTAACTAAAAAGTCCATTCTCTTTAATCGAGAAATCCTATTGCTAAGCTTGTAACCCAAGGAGATCAGACTTTTTTAAGTCCCATACCACCAAAATATTTATAGCAGTACTTTTTGCAATAACAAAGAACTGAAAATAAACATTTTTGATTAGCTAGGGAATGGAACAATAAATTGTAGTACTTGAACAAAATGAAATACTACTGTACTGTAGGAATAATGAATATGATGAACACAGAGAAACATGGGAAGATGTGCATGTACTGATAACAAAGTAAAATAAGCAGAACCAAGAAAACAATATACTCAACAACAATGTAAGTAGAAAAAACAATCAAAACTACATACTGTGAAATTATAATGGCTAAGCTTGACCCCAAAGAGGAATTATATGCCTCCCTATTCTTCAGAAGTGGTGGATTATACATGAGAAACATTGCATCTGATAAAAGATTTTGGTGACGTTTTGCTTAATTAATTGTTTTTTCCACTTTTTTTTCTTTGTTGTAAAGGATATCTTTCTGAATGGAGGAGGTAAAGAATAGAAAATAAAATCGATGTAAAAACAAAAAATATCAATAAAAATGTCAACTGTTAAGGTCAATCAACTAAGTTGATACATCACTACATTTATTTGGGACAGGCACCATGGATAGAAAATGAGTTGATCCAAAATTGAAGAGGAGAAAGAAGAATTCATTGCACTTAGGAACTGTGTGATGTTTCTAACAAGACCAAGCTACTCCCTGTCACAAAGGCCCACCATAACATGAATGTTCTCCTGGCAACACTGTATGTTTGCAAATCTTAGGACACCAGGATCTTCAAGAAATCAAAGTTGAAAGTACTCCGAAGAGTAACAGAGACATGCAAGGTAATCAGCAACTTATTTCCAAGAACAGTCTATGTACAAGAAGAGAAACATAAGAGCAAAAAAAGGAGTTGGGCAGGTAATGTGTGAATAGCAAGAGATAACAGATGGACAGTGAGAATACTCCACTGGTGCAAATATAATGTAAAAAAGACCCAGAGGAAAGTCCGTAGCACACTAGATTGATACTCCATTTGGACCTTCATGGACAAAAATTGCATAGGCTGAGAAGGGTTGTAATTAACACCAATGGAGGGAATACCCATTTTCATGAGATCACACATCCAGTGAAATATTAAAGAGACAGTGAAAACAACGTGTACTGTCTTTTCTCTTATAATCTCTCAGATATATGTTAGAATATCAAACTGACTAAGAGGAATTTTCTTCTTTATCAGTCCTTGGGAATCATGACTGATCATTTAATTAATCAGAGTTCTTAATTCTTATGCCTTTCATAATTGGTAATTTTTACAATATTGATGCTATAGCATAAGTTCTTCTGGATCTACCCACTTGACTTTGCACCAGTTCATACAAGTCCTCCCAGGTCTCTCTGAAATAGTCTTTTTCTTCATTTCTTACAGCACAATAATACTCTGCTACATTCATATACCACACTTTGTTCAACTATTCCCCAATTGATGGGCACCCATTTAATTTTCAGTTCTTTACTACCAAAAAAAAAAAGAAATGCTCAAAATATTTTTGCATATGTATGTGTATGTGTGTGTGTATATAAATACATATATATATATATATATATATATATATATATATATATATATATATATATATATAACCTTTTCCTCTTCCTTTGTTCTCTTTGGGATATATGCCTGGCTGTGGTATCCTTTTGTCAAAGTGAAGGCACTATTTTTAGTAACTTTGGGGACATAATTCCAAATTTAAGCAATCCCTTTTCACTTTTATTTATTTCCAGCTTAGTTTTTCTTCTTGCAGAAATTTTAAGGAAAATATTGTGAGGGTGACTCATTTAAGTGTAGTTATAAAATTATTTCACTTCAGAGCTCCTCAGTGCCTTCCATCTAGAGAGCTGTTAGTCTGAGTCACCCACCCCAATTCATTTGTGTCTGTTACTGAAGTCAATATAACACATGTGTAGGAGGAAGAAACTCAAGCTAAGTAAGCATAAACTCATTAGTGAATATTGAGATCTTTCAATATGTTTAAAATTATGCTTCAAGCCTCATCCAGAATCTTCTCAGTTACATGTCTGCAATAAATTATCAGCACAGAGAAGAGCTTAAAGGCTATTTCTTATTTTGAAACACATTATTTTTCAGACTACTTCAATGACATGCCATCAGCTGGAATTCTTAAAAATTTCCATGACTTCTCAAGATATAGTGACATCCTCAGTTATTTGATGAGAGCACTAAAATCCAATGATTTGAAGGGAAAGAAACTCTAGGTACACTTGCAAAAGGATGGAATCTATCAAAGCAAGGAGAATTTGGACATAACATAAAAGTACTTTGTGCTAGAAGAAAAAGTCCCCATCTCATTTTGATGTAGCCATTTTTCCATATCAAAATATTTCTCTAACACAAGGCTTTATTCAAAATTAAGGAGAAAGGCAAGAAGATAAGGTAAGAAAACAGAAAGAATAAGGGGGAAAGAGAGAGAGAAGGAAGAAACAGAAAGTATGCTAAAGAAAAAAATACTTCAAGAGTCAGGAGACCAAGATTCAAGGCTCTGCTCCATCAAGTCAACATTTAATCACCTACTGTATGCTATACACTAGTTCTGGCAGTGAAGCACACTGGATAAGTCACTTAATTTCTCTGAGCCTCAGTAGTTTCACCTATAAAGTGGAAATAATGACAGCTTTCCTACCTGCCTTAGAAGGTTGTTGTAGGGATCGTGGGAAATGTTTTTAAAGTGATTCTGTTAAATTTAAAAGTGATTTTCAAAGGTAAAGTAAACACCTTGAAAGCAGGGTCTGTCTTATATTCATCTTTGTATGCTCCTCAACATTTAGCACTGTGTTCAGTATATTTTGGGTTTTGGTTTGTTTGTTTTTAGTGCCCCCTATGATGTCATAATGAGCTCACAGTGAAAACCTAACTCCCTCTACCAATTCAGGTTGGCACCTTCTCTGCAACTAAAAGTCTTAGAGAGTTACCTCTGGCACTGAGAGTGGTTTGTGAGGGGTTATGCAATCAGCAGGTTCAAGAGGCTAGAATTGAACCCATGTCTTCCTAACTCCAAGGCCAATTTTGTAATCCATAATTAGATGCTACTGCTTCTCATGCCCCTTACAGAGGAGGTATGTAATGAATGCTTTATTTAAATGTGAATGAATGAAGCACTCTACCAGGGAGGTAAGACAAAATAAAACAGAGGATCTATTAATTTACTAATGTAAATGTTGCTTTTGTTGTTTCAAGAAAATTATTCCCTCCCAAATAATTCCCCAGAACATCTAATATTCAACATCATATCTCAAACAGAAAATCACCCACTAGAAAGACATAAAACTACTCATGTTGCATTTTATAGCCATTTCCTCTGTGCCTAAGGCAAAGATTCAAAAAGAAATCAAGTCAATAAACATTTTATTAAGTACTAACTCTCTGTCAGGCACTGTGCTAAATGCAGAGGATACAAAGAAAGGCAAAAGACAATCCCTGTTCTTATGAAGCTCACAGTCTAATAGGAGAGATAATTATGTACAAACCAGCAATATATATGATGAATTGGAAATAATCAAGAGAGAGAAGGCACAAGCATCAAGGAGACCAGAAAAGGATTCTTGAAGATAAGAATTTAGTTGAGACTTGAAGGAAACAAAAAAATCCAGGAGATGGAGAAAAAGATGAAGAGAGTTCTAGAAATTGGAGATAGTGAAAAGGAGGAAAAAAGGAAAAGAAAATAAACTTTCAGAAAAGGGTGATAGAGAAGTGGAGAGCTTTGAAGAAATGATAAAGCTTGGACTCTGGGCTTAACGTTGGCATTACCAAGTTTCTGAGTTCTCATCAAGGCTTCTCAGGAATCTTAAAAGACAGATACTCTCATTTTTTGTTTATGAAACAGGAAAAGATGGGCATATAAGCAATTTGGATAACTTTCTCTCTTTGATAACACCTGCATACAGGGATCCTACTTTACCCATAATTTGAGCCATAGGTTTAAATTTTAAAAGTTCATTATAGGGGAAGCTAGGTGGTGCAGTGGATAAAGCACTGGCCTTGGATTCAGGAGGACCTGAGTTCAAATCCAGCCTCAGACACTTGACACTTAACTAGCTGTGTGACCCTGGGCAAGTCACTTAACCCTCATTGCCCTGCCTCCCCCAAAAAAAGTTCATTATAGTCCAGAATGTTCAGTCATGTCAAAACAGCTACAAAACATCAAGAAAAGATTAGCCATTTTTTACTATGAAGAAGTCAATCATTCATTCGGCAACATTAAGTAAGGCCTGGACATAAAAGACTGTGCTTGGTGTCAAGGGAAAAATACAAATTTAAATAAAGTATAGTCTATGTCTCATGGAACTTACAGTCAAACAAAGAGAAAAGACACTAATACAAATAACAATACTACATGTTCAAACTCTAGAGAGAACAAGTAAAGTGTATCATGAAATCCCAGAAGGACCATTGTTACTGAATGGGGCTCAGAGTTATTAACACACACACACACACACACACACACACACACACCCCGGTGGAGGTAACACTTTGGTTGGGTTTTGCAGGCCAGGAGGGGATACAGTAAAGGGGAAACTTCAGTTTCATATAAAATGAAGCAATTGGACTAGTCCCCTTCTAACTGGAAACCCTATGATCCTATAACTGAGAATTTTCTGATCTTGTACCAGCATGGAGAGTAAGGGAAAGCTACAAGTTTCTTGCACTTTCCACCAATTTGTACTCTGATGATATTTTCTCCTAACAGTCACATAACAATCCCATATTTTTCTTCCTACCGCTTAACCCACTAATTGGACAATTTCCACTACTTTCCGCCATTTCTACCACCAAAAGTAGAAAATTCAGCCCATATTTTGCCTTAGCGATGCAAGAGTGCCCTCTGGTGGTAAAGGGTAAGACTCATGCACAATACCCCAGGCCTTACACTGTCCTAAACAATATTCATACCATAGAATCCTAAGGCCATAGAACCAGAAGGGAAAAGAACCTTAAAAGTCATCCAGTCTAATTCCTCATGAGGAAACTGGGGCCCATAAAGGTTCCAATTCTCCCAGAGCTGAATTTGACCCCAGGTCCTCAGACTCCAAATACAATGTTCTTCCCATTGTAGCACACTACCATTACAACCACCGCCCACCATAATATTGTGAAACTCTGCCAAAATGCTGTTCATCCAATCTACCCATTTTATATCATTGTTCCTAAGGAAATAACTATCCCACCCCCTTTAATGTTGTACTTTCATACAACTAATTCACAAAGTTAAGTGACATGTGCCTATAGAGGCTTTGCATGCATGGCAGGCAATAACCTATTTTTCACTTGCTCTTTTCCTGATATACAATCATAAAATTATGTCATTTCTAAGCTAGAAGGGGTTGATAGATGATCTAGTCAACTCCTTTACTTTACAGATGAGAAACTAAGACCCCAAAGAAGTGAAGATAGTGGGGCAGCTAGGTGGCACAGTGGATAGAGCACCAGTCCTGGATTCAGGAAGACATGAGTTCAAATCCAGCCTCAGACACTTAACAATTACTAGCTGTGTGACCCTAGGCAAGTTACTTGACCCCAATTGCCTCACCAAAAAAAAAAAAAAGAAGAAGAAGTGAAGCTGCTAGTTAGTGGCACAAAAATGTTTAGTAGACTAAACTTTATATTTCCCTCAGGGCTGAGCAATACACTCTACACACCAACAATGCTTAATGTTTGAAAAATGAATGATTTCAACCCTGAATCAAATAATACAACTGACACTTGTAACTTAATTAACTAGATGTGTGACCCTGGTCACATCATTTAACTTGCTTTGGCTGTCCACAAAGATGAAAGAGGTGAGAAGGAAGGAGCTTCTTGACCTCCAAAGGAATGATGATATGGAACAACAGCTGCCATCAGAGAATAGATCACATTGTCGGAGGAGAGAAGGAATCAAAAGAAGAGACAACTAACAGCGGTCAATGACTCCTTGCAGAGTCCTTGTTGACTTGACAAGAATCATAGAAAGGTCTGTTGTGTTCCCAGGGAGCATAACCAGGGTGTGACAGAGAACCTCCCAGGATCAGTCAGACCTGATGATTGCTATCCACTGTTGGTAAGTCATTTGGACACAAATGATATCATCAGAAGTAATTTAGAGATGTTTGGGGGGATTATAAAGTCCTAGACACATAACTAAAGACCATCAGGGTACATGTGGTGTTTTCACCACTGCTGCCCATCAAAGTCAAGGGATTCAGAATACAAAGTCTAGGAAACGTCGTTCTGGGTGAGAATATAGTTCTCATGAATCAGACTTGACTTTCCAAATAACAACTGAGAATGTGGTCCAGAAGACATCAACTAGCCCACCAAGCAAGAGCTAGTAAAAAATCCAATTGCCTGGAGTCTTACCAATGCAATCAAAGGGGTTTTCAACCAAAAAGGAAAGGGGGCAGGAGAGTCTATCTATATCAACTGAGATGCCACAGATGGTAGTTATCATGTAGGAAAAAAGAAAAGCAAGACAGGAGGCCAGAACTTCACAGGAGATGAGGAATCAAGGAATGAGTCAGCAATGAAACCTTTGGCCTGAGATGTCTTTATGTGAAATATGAAAAGTATTGGTAATAAGCAAGATGAACTAATATATCCTAACAGAAGGAGACAGATTTAACCTCACAGATTTGACATTGAGAAACTAGTAAGTCAGGAAACATAATTAGAATACAGCTCTTTAAAGGAATAACTTTATTCAAAAGGGAAAATAGGATCAGGAAAAGGTCAGAGGGGAGGGGGCATTAAATGGAGCTCTGTATTAAGACTTCAGTGAGGAAATCCAGGAACCAGAGGGAAGGAAGCATACCCGGAAAGCACTTGGGTAAAGACCAACAGGGTCAGAAACAGAAGCAATCCTATCATCAGAGTAGGTTACACATCCGAAAGAGAGAAACAGGAAATAAATAAGACATTTGAGAAACAAATTGGAAGACAATTTATGAAGAGGTTATGTTCTAAAAATTCACTTGTACATGACTCGGGTGGGAACTTGAACAAAATTTTCCCTTGGAATCAATAGTTGCTAGATTCCCATGCTGGACCACAAAGGACCATTTAATCCATAATGTAGCTTAACTTTTTTCATCAATAGGATCTCCAAACCCTGAACATAAACTTTAAAAGCTCCAGGTATCAGGGGCAGCTAGGTGGCGCAGTGGATAGAGCACCGGCCCTGGAGTCAGGAGTACCTGAGTTCAAATCCGGCCTCAGACACTTAACATTTACTAGTTGTGTGACCCTGGGCAAGTCACTTAACCCCAATTGCCTCACTAAAAAAATTAAAAAAAAAAAAGAGCTCCAGGTATCAACCTTCACACAAAACCCTCTGGGTCAAGGAACTCTAAATCCCAAATGGCCCTGGAGCCCTTATTTCTAAAGGAAATAGAGTCAGACCCATCATCATTGAAGGACTGCCTCAGTTGCAACATCCCACCCTCAAACACACACACACACACACACACACACACACTTACTAGGCCACTGGCATTCTAAACTCATCTTTCATCCTTAATCACATCTACTTCTCCACAATCCTGGTTTTTACATTCTCCCTACATGTTGATTAGGGGTTTGAACTTAGACTGGAGGTTCATGATTGTTCTGACTAATCTAACTTCCTTCATCCCTGCCTTGCTCTCTAAGACTCTCCCAAGGTGGTGGCCTCACCATTTTCCCACTAAACTTTCTTCTGCTCTGATCTCATCTAACTATAATGATATTCCCACTTTGTATGTAGTGAGTGGTCCAAGGTATTCCATTTGCAGCTCCCCACCACAATTTTTCTGTCTTCCTCATTCTCTGCTATCCTTTAGTGATGCTTTGCCTATAGCTCATGGTAACCACAGCTGGCACTGACCATATAGTTATTTATTACTAGCATCAAACTCTCTAGTGGCTCAAAAGCATGAGATGAGGGGATCCTGGATTAGGAAAAGGCACAAGAATTCTGAGTGTCAGCTCTGGCAGTGGGGGAACCTCTTCCAATTCCAGAATCACAGAATATCCAGTTGTTTTCTTTAACACAAATAACATGTGTAATGTTTCTTTGTTGACATCATCATTAGCTACAATGAAATACCATAGAGAAACCCTGAAGAAATAAGCCCAGATATTCCCCCAAAATCTATGGGCACTTAAAGGAATTGTCCGACCCATTGCATTTTTCATTAGTGCAATTCACACAATTAAGAATCACTTTAAATGAATCTTCTGAGGATCTCTACTCTGAAGAAAGCTCATTCTGGAGTTGGAAATAACTGCAACACCACCAAACATGGTGTTGCATAACATCACAATAACTTCATCAGCAAAGAGGAACATGAGAAAGCATATGAATGCCCTCCCATTTACTTTATCATAAAATATTAGAAAACAATTTTACTAAATTAGGCAAAGTTATTTAATAAACACTTAAACGATAATTCCCAGGAAGGTTTCAGAGAGTGCATTAAGTCTGGCTTGGTATAAACAATCCTGGAAGTCTCTGTTTCCAAAGTTGGGCTTTGGGTAGCATCCCTGAGTAATAATTTATTTGAAAGAGAGGAAGAAAAAGCAGCACAGATTTGTTATCAAAATATATTGCCTATTGCATTTGAGTACTGTTATCTTTTCAGAATATTAAGCTAATCTTTTTCCAAGAGACAGCCTGGCATTTTTAATTCAGTGCTGGGCTTGGAGTCAGAAAGACCTCCAGATTCAAACCCTGTCTCTGACACTGGCATGCGACCCCGCCTTTTCCTACTCTCTGGTCTTTTTATTTCTAGCTCCCCTCTGAGCACTCTATTATCCATCTACACTGGTCTACTTGTTCCTCTATCTCCTGTTTCTGTGTCTTGTCCTAACTGCTCCCCAGCCCCTTGAAATGTTCTCCTTCCTCACCTCTGCCTCTTAGAATCTCTAGTTTCCTTCAAAATAGCTCAGATCCCACCTCTGAAGAAGACCATTCCCAGTTCCCTCCATTGAGCCACTACAGCTATATGACCCTGGGCAAGTCACTTAAGCCTGTTTGCATAAGTTTCCTCATCTGTAAAATGAGCTGAAGGAAATGATAAACCTCTCCAGTATCTAACAAGAAAAGCCCAAATGAGGTCACAAAGAATAGGATACACCTTAAGTGACTGACTTGCATAAAACTATAGTTTTATTCTTTTCAGAAAAATATTCATGGGAATTTGAATAACTATGAAGTAGCTTTAAAATAGTCAGCAGTCTTATAAAAAATATTATCGGGCAGTTAGGTGGCACAGTGGATAAAGCACCGGCCTTGGATTCAGGAGGACCTGAGTTCAAATCTGACCTCAGACACTTGACACTTAACTAACTGTGTGACCTTGGGCAAGTCACTTAACCCTCATTGCCCCATCAAAAAATAAAACAAAAACAAAAACAAAAATATTATCTAACACATTTTGTGAAAACTCAGTCTTGACCTGAACACATAATCTCAAATATTAAAATTCTAATAATCAGGAGAATATATCAAAGTTATTTTAAACTTAAGATGCAAACTATTTAAACTTCATGTTTCCATAACCACAGTAGACCTAGAAGAAAAACTTTTCCTCACTCTTCAAAAAAAGACTTTCAATAAAACTGTGACCATTGCCATCACTTTAGTTAGATGTTTGAACTTGTAAGGCCAGCAGCTTATCTTGGTATAATTCCATGGTTTAGAATCTATGTTCACCAAAGGCATTTTTAAATGCATCAAAGAGGATGGCATAGTTTCTGTTCAATTATTCTTCTTTTGTTTTGTTTTGGTTGGTTGGGTTTTTTTGTGGGGCAATGAGGGTTAAGTGACTTGCCCAGGGTCACACAGATATTAAGTGTCAAGTATCTGAGGCCAGATTTGAAATCAGGTCCTCATGAATCCAAGGCCAGTACTTTATCCACTGCATCACCTAGCTGCCCCCTCAATTATGCTTCTTAAAAAATGGACTCATTAAACTAGGTATTAACATTTACTATTCACAGTTTTTACAATAATAATAATTAGTTTAATATTATGTAAAGGGATACGAACACCCAGTAACAATCAGGTAGCTTTTTCACTAGTCCCATACAGTCATAAATTTTCCTCTCTTTTCCTCCAAAGCTTTCAGAAGAGAACCTTTAATTCCTTCTCTGACCGATTCACTTCAGTAAATTCCCTTGTAGATTTTCTTGCTACATCAGTTGAAACTTGAAGCAGAGAGCCATTTCACTGTCTTAGCCTCTCTCACCTACCTAGGGGTGGCTCAGCCTTCTCATTATCCAACCATCCAGCTAGTCCCCATTACTTGGCAGGAAAATTTACCACTCAATTCTACAGAAAAGAAGAAAGAAAAAATTCGGACCATGTGTGTTCCATGTCCATCTTTTTGTGGTAAGGGGAAAATAATTTTCCCTTTTCTTCTCCTGAATAGCTTGCTAATAGTTTTTGCCCTTCTTTCTAAGCAAAAATTTATACCTACACACTTAATTCCTTTTATCAACCAGTATGCACAGGATTAAGCTATTCTAGATCAGCTCCAAAAAATAACTTGGTTGTTTAAAGAGAACATATCTTCCCTTTCCAGTTACAAATCTATGCTAAAGTAGAACAACACTTTTTAGATACTTTTTAACAGAACACAATGAAGTTGTGAAATCAGCATGCAAGTGTACTGGGGGTTCCATGATTTCCCATGGCATTCAGAGACAAACAGTCCAGTTAATGAAAAGTTAATGCACCCATTATCTATCCTCACCTAATGAACTTACAATAAGATTTACCCAAGAATAACTCAGTAAGGTCCATGTCTCTGGGGCAGGATGCTAGGAGCTAAGGCCCCAGACAAAAAATCATGAAGAGTTTCAGAATTGCAAATATGAAGCCAGGGCCCAACCCGTTCATCCACTAAAAGAACTTACGTGATAAATTCAGTCAAGTTGCACCAATTCTTTATGTCCACTTTCCTCATCATGTCTTCAAATGCTTTGCCACATGCAGGCAACCTTTCCAGCATGAGTGTTTCATTGCAACCATTTGTTCTTTGACAAGCACCTGGAAAAGGGTGAATACCAATATAAATACCTATATCAGAATGGCAAAATATTAAACCACCCCATAGAGCTCAGGCACTGATAACATTTCAATTTGTCCAGGACCTAAAATTCTTCACACACACACACACACACACACACACACACACACACACACACTTTCCCTCACTCTTTCTCTCTATGTCTCTGTGTCTGTCTGTCTGTCTGTCTCTCTCTCTCTTGTGAAGACACCAACTTCTCTATGCTTTAGGAGATAGTTTCATAAATTGCTGAGATTGGGGGGAAAAATCACCACCTCCTAGTCACATTTCTGACAATGAATCACCAAGTACTCATCTAGGCTAAGCCTCAGGTGGCAGATACACAATTCATACTTGAAGCCTCTCTGACTTGGCAGGACTTTTGCCAAAGCTTACGCTCCAAAGAAAGCTTCCTCAGAAATGTGACAGTCTTTTCTCCACCACGACAAGACATCCAAAGAGGACCTGAGGGGAGTAATCCTGTAACCACAGCAATAACAGATTCTACAAGAGGAATTACCGCTTGAAATTGCTTTTAAGTAATGATTCCCCGAAGGATGATTGTTTTCCCCTAATCACATCATAGTTTCAAGAGACAACTATTGAATTAGCATCAGAGACACTAATTGCTGACATTAAGATTGAAAGTGGTTTTAGGGAGGGTTTGGTTCAACCCTGAAACAAACAAATTAGTATATCAGAACATTGCCTGAGAGATACTATATTTGGAAAGATTGTTCCTCTCTTTCAGAACAAAAAAAGGAATAGATGTTAACAAATTGGTCTAATAATAATAGCTAGCATTTATAGAGTGTTTTGAGGTTTACAAAGTGTTTTACAAATATTATTGTATTTGATCTTCACAACAACCCTGTGAAGTAGGTATTATTATCCTCCTTTTAGAGATTGGGCAAAAGAAACTGAGGCTGCACAATGTCTCATAGTTAAGTGTCTGAAGAAGGATTTGAATTAAAGTCTTCCTAATTCCAAGTCCAGTGCACACAATGACTCTGTAAGGTAGGTGTTCTTATAATAAACATTTTATAGATGATGAAAACTGAGGCCAAGAGAGGTAAAATTACTTTCCCAAGGTTACATTGCTAAGAATCCAGGTCTTCCAGATTCCAAATTCAGCTCACTATGTACTGCACCACTTTTACAAATGAAAATGGTCAAGGCTGAGGCAATTAAATTCATGAATAATAATTTATTAGCAAAGTGTACAGTTGAATAACAAATCGGGTTCAAGGCCCCTCAGTAGGCACAAGGACACTGAATAATAGATAACAAAGCTTTCCTATAGTTAATAATGAGGAACACATTGAGTTACATAATCTTGAGCAACAAAGGCATTTCTTCTTTCCATTTGGCCAGAGCATGACAAAACCAAAGGGTTCTAACCACAAGTTATAGAGAAGATTTTATGGTATTTCCCTGAAGTCATATAAACAAAGCTTTTACAGAAATATAGATGTTTAAGTCACAAAATGAATGCTGTTCACAAAATGAAGTTAGTTTGATTCTTCAATTTCCACCCCCCTTCCTTTTGATTCTTGGGGAACCTATTCCCCATGGATCACTTATTTAAACACTTACTAACTTAAGAGGGGAGATTTACATGTCATCAAGGGCAATTATATGGTGCTGTGGATAGAGTGCCTAGCCTGGAGTCAGGAAGACTCATCTTTCTGAGTTCAAATCTGGCCTCAAATACTTAGTAGCTATGTGGTCCTGGACAAGTCATTTAATCTTGTTTGCCTCCATTTTCTCATATGCAAAACAAGAAGGAGAAGGAAATGACAACCCATTCCAGTGCCTCTGCAAAGAAAACCCCAAGTGGGGTCACGAAAAGTCATACACCAAAGTGACTCAACAACAAGAAGGTAACCAAGAACATTTAGCAAATATAAACACTATGAAACAAAAAGGCTGAAGCAATACAATAACGAGTAGATTATCAGGTTACAAGGAGACTTGAAGTTATTTCAGTGTCCTTGTGCCTGATAACCTACTCCCAATGTCCATTTAATCAGCACATTTCTTCTTGAGTCCCAGACATGCCAGGTAGTCATCTGGTCCCTGGAAATATCTTCCCTTAGACATTCTGGATTTGATCTCATTCTCAAGGTAGTTCTGAAGGAGTTTCCTCCTTGTAGATCTGCTTCTCTGGTTCCAAGACATTTGAAGAGATTCCTAGGTAATTCTGCTAAAATCTGCCACATGAACTAGTTATTGGAAAAGCAAATCTAGTATAACCTCCTCCTCTAACTAGTTCATGTGGTGAAAACCAGCTCAAGTCTTATGGTTCTCATTCTATTAACAACAGAGCTATAAGAAAAATGTCAAATTAAGAACCCATAATTCACCTGAAACTTCAGAAAGTTTTAGTTTTTACATACCATTTTCTCATTCTATATCCACTTGAACCCTGTACCTGATATGAACAGTGCCATCAACAGACTGAAGGAAGAATCTATATCAGAGACTTCAAAATAGGAAAATAATTTCAATTATCAATGCAATTAAAATACATAATCCAATTTTGAGAAACTGTTACTAAAGCATACTCAAGACCTATATATCTCATTAGAAACATTTGGAAACCAATTATATACATTCTATAGATAGATAAATATAGAAACATTTGCAAACCAATCATATATAGATATATAAACAAATTGTGTATGTGTGTTTATCTGTATATGTGTGTATATAAATATATAAACTGATCCTGTAGCTTTCAGATAGAAGTTGTAAATTCCCCCATTATGAGACTATTATCCCTATATCATACTGAAAGAATGTGTAATCTTATACATGAATAATTAGTTGACTGAAATGGTAAGATTTTTCATACTTGCATTCTTATTATAGTAACTCAGAAATGTTTTAGTATTAATCTATTAATAAATCTAGTATTGCACAAAACTTCCACTATTTACCTATCCTGTTTATAGAAATTTTCTATGAAAGGAAAAAGTAGGGACATGGTTATGATGATATCGACTGTCCCCTCAAGGACATAGACTGACCTGATATAAACCATAACAAGGGAAAACTCCCTTATCTCTGTTTGCTTCCAGGCATAGTTAACAGCCAACCACACAGCATAGTTCCACATTATTCATAGGGAATAAAAAGCCAGGTTCAGAATTAACCAGGTGGGAAAACTTCCTGTTCAGAAAGGAAAATATCACAATGGGAAAACTGAGCCAAGAGGATCCTACCTTTATCTACACAAAGTCGTCCCCTCAACTTTTCCCAAGGACAGACATCCACCTGTAGCAGTCCTCAGACCTCATTGTACATGGCATTCCCCTTGAATGGTGGAATATTGGCTTAATACCAATCCAGACAATCATACCTGAAATCAAAACTTAGAACAATATCAAATTACAGTCCCAAGAGATTTTATCTTATATAGCAAAATTTCACTAATCATAGTTTAGGGTTAGGATATTGTTATTTTTCTCAGGTGTGCTGTAACAGTCAATATAACTTTGCTATTCTTTCTCCCAACAGTAAGTTGTTGTTGTTGTTATCCAATTTAAAGCAAAATATATCTCATTAAATATTTAACCATTTTCAAACATTTTAAACCACATTTTAATAGTTCAATTCATAATCTGATGGCATATGCATTAAAAGAGAAGTTGCAGTATACTACTATATCAGAAATCCTGCTAGAAAAGCAGTGCCTCCCTTAATCTAATGATGGCTCACTAAATTTCACAATATAAGAAAAAATTTAGAAACACAACAATAACATATAAGACATTATGTATTTAAAACATGAAACAAAACTTATTGCCAGTCAGTTGACAATAATTCAGTCTAATGAATTTCCAAATTATCCTACATAGAAAATAATTTATTTCATCACTTTCTGCATTTTATATTGATTGTATTCAAGACCAACATAGAATATATTTACTAATCAATATAATGTACATTTACTAACATTTATATAGGATTTTCCAAGTACCATGCACTATGTTAAGCACCTAACAATCATGTGATCCTCCCAACAACCCTGGGAGGTGGGTGCTATTATCTGTCTACAGATCAGGAAACTAAAGTAATCAAAGGTGAAGTAACTCACATCAAGTCATGAATCAATACATTTCTGAGACCAGACCTGAACTTGGGCTTTCTGATACATGTAGTCAATATATTTAGCATTTAATTCTGATTTGCTACAATTATCCTAATAGGATAATACATCTCACTGTAAATGAGACCACATAATTTAATTTCATAATTTAGGAAAAAATTTCAACCAAATCAAGTTTGGGTTTACAATTTCAAATAGTAATAGTTTGCCAGCTACTTCTGGTTAGTCTATTACCAAAGATTTAAAAGTAATAGTCCTTCATTTTCACCCCTCTTTAATTATGAATGTTTATTCCCTACATAAGGACTAAAATACACCCTTTTAATGATCCTTCAGACAGAATTTTGTTATGCTATCCTTAAATAATTCAATGCTGCAATTGTATTTCTATACTTTCTATATCATAAGAAATAATCAAATAAAATTTCTCATATCCTTATCTGAATGAGATAGAAAGCCTTCTTCAAATCTCCCTTTCTGAAACTTCAAAAACCATTTACATTCAAACCCTCTATTCACAGTCAGTGCAAAAAGACCACAACTTCCTTAACATATATATCTTAACATATATTCCTTAACTTATTGAATCTTCTATGACATATATAATATATTATATAACTATATGTTGTAAGTATATAACAATCATTTATTAAACATCTTTTGCATATCAGGGTAGGTAAAAAATTTAGGTAAATAATGAACTTTATCTTAATTGAGCTTACAGTTTAAAGGGATATATATATAAATAACCTCTCCTGTTCCCACTAACCCTTACTCTCCATCTAACCATCAATGCCTGTTTCAAGTCACACCACTTCTGTGATTCCTTCCCTGACCACAGCAGCTCACTGAAACTTTTCCTAGCTCACTGAGACTTTCCCTTCTCTTCTTAAGACAATGAAAAGTGCAGTGTGGAGAAGCAAACTAGACCAGGGAGAATATTTTTAACCTGTTGGTGAAGAGACTGAACCCTAAGAATCTTCCAAATGGAAAGTCAGACTCTTTACTGTGATGATATCTCTCTGAGTATGAAACATCCCATTATTCTAAGGAACACACAATATGAAAGAGAATCACAGAAAATGCAAGTTCGCTTCAATTGTCTCATCTTAAAGTTCTGGATTCATTTTGTTTTCTTTTATTTACAATTATTTCAGTAATTAGAAAGACTTCTTTTTATGTGAGTGGTGTTGACAACCATGCTTTAAATTTTTTAAGAAAATCATCAGTTTGCTACTTGTAGCTTTAGCAAATATTTCAAATTCCTAAAATTTTAGTAGCACAAGATTGAGGGGTCTTGGACATTAAATGTAAATGTTATTAAAGTCTACAACTGACTTTTTAAATTTTTCAAGCTTAATACCTAGAAACTGTTCATTTTAAATGCCTGTTTGTTATTGATCTATTGTTATTTATGGAATTTCAGAACCAGAAAGGGACTTTGAGACAATCTAGTTCTCTAGTTTTAAAAATTTTTATATGAAAAGATCAAAGAGGGGGAGTGATTTGCACGAGATTATACAGCCAATGGAGTAAGGATTTGAACTTGGGTCTTCTATTTTTTAGAAATGTATTCAAAAGAATTCAGGACAAATGCAAATATAATCTAAGACTAGAAAATGGAATACTTGATTCAAAAAAACAAAACAAAGTTTAAGTTCACATTTTCAGCATGCCTATGGTTTGACCCTTCCTAATTTTCATGGTTAATGAAAAATCCAAATAAAATGGGGGGGGGGGGGCGGGGAAGATGACATCTAGGTATAATTTTTAAAACTCACAAAAATCCAGGTCCAAGAAATGTCAACTTAATTTTTAATTTAAAAAAAGTATTATTCTCCTCCCAAACCTAATTTACAAACCAATACCAAGCCAGTAACAGAAATGGAAGGAAGCTATCATGGTGTCATGGGCATAAAGGGAGAGAGGCACAAGCCCCATGGGGAAGCTGAACCATTGTCCTGTTACCTGTGATGGCAAGGTGGACAAGAAGACCAATAATAAAGTTATATGTAGAATAATTTTAATTCATAGTGTCATGGGATCATACTTGAAACTAGAATCAAAGCATTAGAGCTGTAAAAGACCTTAAAAATCTTGGAATCCAATACCCTCATTTTACATGTGAGGAACCCAAGGCAGACAAAGGTTAAGGGACTTGCCCAGGGTCCAGAAGCTAGTAAATGTCTGAGACAGGATGTGAATTCTGTTCTTCCTGGCACCAAGCCCAGAATTCTTATCCACTGTGACACCTAACTCTGTTAAAGAAGACCGTCTGCTCCTCTCAGCAGGGACCCTCACTGCCCTAATACATTGCTACTATATTCAACTTTTTAGGCACATTCATTGTGGTCTAGTGTAAAAACAAAACAAAAAAGGAAAACACTGGGTTACTAGTCAGGGGAACAGGGTTGAAGTTCTACTTCTAACAATGAACTAATCACTTTGGGAAAACCACTTTATCTCTCCAAACCTTGGTCTCCTGATCAGAATAATTACACTATTTGTTTCATAGAGTTGTCATGAGGACTAAATGAAATATTGTATTTATAAACTACAAAGCACTGTTCAAATCTTTGGATATTTCAATGGATCTATAATCTCATCAGTATCTTTTTTTCACATGAACTTGTTACCAAGTCCAATCTCCCCTGTCATGTATTGCCAAAACTAATTTTGTTAAACCCTAGTTCAGGACCTTAAATCATCCCTTTAAATTCCATTTGGTTGAGTTAAGCCCTTTTCATTTCAGACTGCAGACATTTTTTCTTAATCATGATTCCATTGTCCAACATGGTAGCTATCTTTTCTAGATTTGTGTCCTCTGCAAATGTGATAAGTATGACTTCTATGTCTTCTACTAAGTAATTAATAATAAATGTTGAATTTGCTGTTGTTCACTTGTGTCTGACTCTTCATGACACTATTTGGAGTTTTCTTGGCAAAGATAGTAGAATGTCTCACCATTTCCTTCTTCAACTCATTTTACAGATGAGGAAACTGAGGCAAATAGGGTTAAGTGACTTGTCCAGGGTCACACAGCTAGTAAATGTCTAAGGCCAGATTTGAACTCAGGTAGATGAGTCTCCCTGACTCCAGGCTCAGTGCTCAATCTATTGTGCCATCTAGGCACCTTAATGCTGAACGAGTTATGCTAAAGAAAGAACCCAGTGTTTGGGTGTTAATGTTATATGTACTGCTATGTGCTTTTCAGTATCAACCTTTCCTCTATCTTTTGACACCTCCTTCATTCTGTTATTTCTTTTATTTTTTTATTTTATTTTTTATCTATAATTAAATTTTATACATATATTAAACATAGATATAATATAAACATATACACATATATGATATACATAATATATTTTTCTACATTATTACATTTAGATATATTCTAGTATATGTAACTTAGTATTTTAAATCCTTCCTCTTCCTTTTTTCTTTAATAAACAGGCAGAAAAATTACTGATAGCCCTTCTGAGATTGAATGAGAGATATCCTTGAGTACCCTGGACTGGCAATGTGTATTCACTTTAAGTGTTCTGACTCTAGTCCCAGCACTCTATTCCCTGCAACACCTAGCTGCTCAGTCCCAGCCACTATTATAGATATAGATAAATTATAGATAAAAATTCCACCAATTTCCATACAAAGCCAAGAAAGATGCTGTCTGTAGGACTAAAAATGGTGGTGGCACATGAAGCCTCCCGTGGAAAGCTGCAATATGATTTTTTTTAATTTATTTTTTTGGTTTTGGGGTGAGGCAATTGAGGTAAAGTGACTTGCTCAGGGTCACACAGCTAATAAGTGTCTGAGGTTGGATTTGAACTCAGGTCCTCCTGACTCCAGGGCCAGTGCTCTATCCACTGTGTCACCTAGCTGCCCCTGCAATATGGTTTTAAATACAATTTCTTACATGGTAAATTTTCAGGACATTTGTTTTTTGTTCTTTTTATTATTTCTATGCAACTTTCTGATTTTCTTTCATATTTTCAGTCCTCATCCTCTTTTTCTCATTTCCAATTTATCTCAACTTCTATTACATTAAACTATATGCCTTCCTTTAAAGAAAAAAAAAAGACACAATATGGTACAGTGATCTGGTTTGGGACTTGTAACCCTAGGGCAGATTTAGGACACACTTTCTGTGAGATCTCTCTGCCTGTGTCTGTCCAGTCCAGAGCTGTGCCCTGTCAGAGGGGGAATATAAATTTGGCATCCTTCTGGTGCCCTTGTGCCCTGTGTAAGAGGCAAAGATTGCATGAGTAGAGACAACTAGAGACTCAGACATGGTTTCCATCTGTGCTACTTCTATCTATATTTCTGAAAGAATTGATGCAGTGGGATTTAGGGATTGGTGTGCTATTCTCCAGATTATCCCCAGTAGGTGCAGACTATCTCCACACGGCCATGAGGCTGGAAGCAAAGAAAAGAAGACAGGCTGTTGTTCTGCTATGGCATAAAAGAGGAGAGAAGCAATCCACATTTTTCCTGAGTATATTTATGCAAGTCAGATTCCTGATATGTAAGAGGGAAGATTAGGTTTATTTTTTTTCTATTATTAACTTAGTGTTCTGTAAGGAAATTAAACTACCTGGTGAGTAAATAACAAAAATATTATCTTCTTATAAAATGCTTCTGCTTTTTTATGAACTTGACAAACACAAACACTTCTATATACAAATAACAGAAAAGAGAACTGTATATGACACTATATCTCTATTGCATATAGATTATTTTTAAGTAAATAATAAATTTAATATGGTAATAGCAACACTGACTTGTGTGAGAAAATAATTATTAATAATGAGTTTTCTTGGGGGGGACCCAGAGACCTAGTTTTAGCCCTCTCTTCCTCTCACCCCAGAAAGTCCAGTTCTCAGGAACTTTAGCCTAAGGTGTACAATAGGAATGGAGATAGATTCTTTTGTCTAGCTAATTTGAGTTGATGGGATTATACCACACCTAAAAGACTAGACTTCACTCTTTGCCCGATAGTCCCTCCCATTAGATCATAGGTAGAACTCTTTAATTTGGACAACCCTCAAGTCATGTCAACCAATAGAATTGAATGATGCTAGCCAATTAGCTTTGATAAATATATAGTGACCCCCCTCTATCAAAAGCGGATAAAAGCCTGGACCATTCAGGCTCAAGGTTAGCACCATTTGGGCTTGTGCTCTTGACTCAGAATGTGGTCATTTGGTGTGTGCTCTCCTCTTAGGACAGAGTAGGTAAAGGACTTCTGAACCCTCCTTGAGGGGGGTGGGGAGGAATAGAATGGAGAGTAATACAGTTAGCAATAGTAACTGAAAAAAAATTTGAAGCAAGTTTGTCTGATGGGCCTCAGTTCTCAACACATAGAGAACTGAGTCAAATTTTCTAAAATGAGAGCCATCCCCCAATTGATAGATAATCAAAAGACATGAAGTTTTCAGATGAAATAATCATAGCCACCTATAGTCATATTGAAAAAAATGCTCTAACTCACTATTGATTGGAGAGATTTAGATCAAACCAATTCTGGGTACTACCTATTGGATATAGGACAGTAGAGGAAAATGACATAGGTTGTGGGGGATATGGGGAAAATGAGATATTAATACACTCTTGGTAAAGTTGTAAACTGATTCAAATATTCTGTAGAGCACTTTGGAACTATGGCCAAAAGGCTATAAAACCATGCATACTCTTTGACCTAGCAATAATACCACTACTACATTGGTATCCTAAAAGAGATTTTTTAAAAAGCTGAATTCGAAATTGGGGTGATGTCAATCAATTGGGGAATGACTGAACAAATTATGAGATGAGATTAGGATGGAACACTTTTGTGCTGTAAGAAATGATGAACAGGGTGCTATCAAAAGGACTTATGAAAAATGCAATTCATCTACAGAGAAAGAATTGATGGTATCTGAATACAGATTGAAGTATAATTTTTGGTAGTTCCTCTTTCTAAATTTCTTTTATGTCTGTTTTCTTTCACAACCTGACTAATGTGGAAATGTTTTGCATGACTGCACATGTATAACTTGTATTGAATTGCTTGAGTTCTTAAGGGGCAGTGGGGAGGGAGGGAGGAAGAGAATTTGGAACACAAAGTTTTAAAAATCGATGAGAAAATTTGTTTCTACATGTAACTTGGGGAAAGTTCTAAATAAATGAATGAATGAATAAATGAATAAGCAAATAAATTGATAAATAAATAAATAAATGAGCTCTCCTTGAGGCCACATGGCACTGGGGCTTTTCTGCTTATGTTAACTGCCACTCGGTCAATACCTTACTAATATTTAATATTAATTAATAATAAATGACTACTGCCAAAATAGGCACAATAGCCATTATTATATAAATAGCCAAATAAATGACTAGCAAATAATTTTAGAAAGCACAGTCTAGCCACCAAATAATTTAGAAAACATACTTGTTTCAAATAATGGATTATTCAAATAATGAAGATAATAGCATTTTATAGTGTTTTAGGGTTTGCAAAGTTTATCATATATATTTTATAAAAAAACAAATATTTCATTTTATCCTCCCAGCTCTGGAAGTAGGTATTATTATTATTATTGTTATTGTTATTATTATTCCCAACTTACAGATAAAGAAACTGAGGCAGAGAGGTTAAGTAACTTGGCCCAGGTCACATCTAAGCATCTAAGGGCAGATTTGAACTCAGGTCTTCCTGACTCCAGGCCCACCAGTGAACCACAGTTATGCTTATAAGGAGTGGAATAAGCCTTTGAGGCTTATTCCACTCTAAGACTGTGCTATATTTATTTGTATTCCCCATAGGACCAAACAGTTTCCAATGCATAATAGATACTACATAAATATTTATCCAAACACTGGAACAAATCTCTCTGTCAAGATCTGGCAAGGAGGATTGACAATGATAATAACAATAAACACAATGAAGTTAGTAGGAAAAGACAATAAAAGTAACAGAAATTGCAAGCACATTCAGTAATGTGTGCAAACAAACCTCAGTATCTATAGCAGTTTCAGGTTTCTAGATCAAGTTTCTAGATCATAGCCAGCAAGGGAATACGAACAACAATGAGAAAGATGAGTGTCAAAGAGCTCAGTTCCATAAATGCAGGAAAAATGTAAGTTTAAAATTCATAAATTCAAATAGTCTTTCCTTTTATAGAAGGCCCAAAATTTTAAAGCATTACTGTTGTAAGAATAAGTTCCCATAACTGCAGGTCTTCAAGCAGTGGCTGGATAACCACAGAATTACCGAATTTACTGGAAGGGATTTTATGGGGCATATGGTCCTACTGGTTCCAAAAGGGAAACCCCACCATATTATATATTATATATTCTCATATCCTCTATATTTAGCCCTAGACCATGCTTCACATTCACTCAAGGTCCCTTGCCACCAGGCTTAGTCTTCTCCTCCCTCTACCCTACATCCCTCTACCCCTCCACTTCCATCTTTTGATCTAGAAACAGCAGTCAAATTTTGACTGTCATTGCTTCTTTAAAAAAAACAAATGCTAATCAACTGCTCTGATTCTTTTCACCATCCCTGTGACTTCCCAAACTAAAATTTCCTTACCTGGCTATCACCTCCTTGTAGGCCTCTAGGAGGTCCAACGGATAGAGTGCTGGGCCTGGAGTTAGGAAGACATGAGTTCAAATATGGCCTCAGACACTTATTATCTGTGTGATCCTGGGCAAGTGGCTTAACCTGTATGCCTCAGTTTCCTCAACTTTAAAACAGGGATAATAATAGCACCTATTTTCCAGGGTTATTAAGAGAATCAAATGAGACATTTGTAAAGTGCTTAGCAGAGTGCCTGGCATGTAGTAGGTACTTAATAAATGTTTTTGCCCCTCCATAGATAAGTAGATATAAACACATACATATATAGATATATGTGTGTATGTATGCATATATGCATATGCAGATATATAGATGAAGGAAAAAATGAAGACTATATATCTATAATATATAAGATGCAATAATAGGGAAAGACATACACACACACACACACACATATATATCCCTATTATTTTCTTCCCTTCAGAGAGAGAGAGAGAGAAAGAGAGAGAGAGAGAGAGAGAGAGAGAGAGAGAGAGAGAGAGAGAGAGAGAGAGAGAATTTCCTTATTGAATTGTAAGTTACTTGAGAACAAGGAGTATCACTTTGCTACTTGTATCCCAAAAGCCTAGCACAGTGCCTGACCCATAGTAAGTGTTTAATAAGTACTATTTCTTTCAGTCATTCATTCATTCATACCACATGTGACAAATGGTCATCCAGCCTCTTCTGAAAGCCCTCCAATAGTGGGGACACCAACTTTAAAAAGATGTTGAAGAAGCATTTCCTGTTCAGGTATGAGTTGAACTAATAACCCTAAAATTCCTTCCAAGTCTCATCTCATAATTATCATAAGGATGACAGTATGAAAGAGACCTTTGGGACTGTCAGCCAGTCAATCAACAAGCACTTACTAAGTGCCTACTATATGTTGGGCACTGTGCTAAGCACTGGACCATCTGATCCAATTCTCTCACTTTAAAAATGGGGAAAGTGAGAGCAGAAAGATAAAGTGATTGAAAGTTGAACAGCTAATAAGCAACAAACCAAAGACTTGAAATTGGTTCTTATCCTAACTGTAGTGTTCTTCCCAGGAAGATGTAAAGAAACACCATTACTTTGTATTATTGGAGATAGGCACATAATATTAAATGACTTCCATAAAGGAGAGAGCAAATTCCTATAATATCAAGTCAGCAGAAAGTTTCCAAGACTGAAAGATGAATGCTAATTCCCTCCCCTCCACAAATATATGTAGATATAGATGATTTAGATATATATATATATACATATATATATATAAATTATGCCACAGGCAAACATGTAAATATATCCAACATAATACTCAGATACACCCACTTCTATTCCCATTTTACCAAATATACACACATCTTTGAATAACTTGTATAAAAATGGTCATTCTTTGGAATATAAATAAGACCCACTCATGTAGTTCCTTTAAGAATATTTCACCCTTTAATTCACTAAATAAACATCATAAACATTCATACACAATGTTGATCCATAGAACACCTGAGAAAGCCAGTTTTCTCTGACTCATTTTCTTCAACAAGGAAGAGGTTCTCTAAGCAGAGTCAACTGCTTCTCAAACCTTTGAGGGCATCAATCTCATTCGTTCGGCTGGGACAAAAACACCATCACACATGTATACACTTCAGTGCTCACAAAAGCCTATAGCATTAGTTTCTGCTGCAAAAGTCAAGAAAAATAGTTCAATTCTACCATTCTGAGCTGTCAGAACAGCAGAGGGAAGAGGAGAAGAATAACAGAATATCAAGCCTGGCAGCAATCTTCAGAGATAGGGAAATGTCAATCACCGCTTGGCAAAAAGTGTAGTGTCTTAATAACAAACTTGTCTCTCAAACTTAATTCCCTTTTATACTCTTGATTGGTAGGTCTGAATGCTCCAAGAGATGATTTTTTATCCTCAAAATGAGTGACTTGTTAAAAATGTGAGTTCTTTGCAAATTAGGATTTTAACTGAGCGTCGGGATTTCCAAATGGCAATGCAAGCATTTATTACCCCACTGCCCAAATTGTGTTCTGGCCAAGAAACTCTAAGAGTCTTCCCCTCCCAGACTGATTCTTTTGTGAAGGCAAACTAGAACATCTTTTGCCTCAATTCTTACCCAGCCTTTAACTACTGAATGGGTGTGGTCTCAAACAAACTGGGACCTGGAAAAGACCTTAGTTTAAAAAGGCCAGAGTCTCCCACTTATGAGAAAATAATGGGTTTTGGGATGCCCAGAGGGCCCCCCCCCTTTCAAGGGGATAATATTAAGATTGATTGGATTGACTTTCCTGATTAACTCACTTAAAGTTAACTTAATTAAAACCACATCTACCTGAAAGCATGGCCCTCAGAGGGTGTGTTATCTGAACTCTGACCTCAGCATGTTCTGTTCATGGACCACCCTCAAGTCCAGGAAAACCAATAAATTTTAATGATGCTAGACAATTAGCTTGAAGCAGTGTGGAAGGGCTGCCTCTCCTCTGGACCCAGAGGAAGCTTCCACTCATACAAGCTCATGGATGCCTGGTGGTGGGGGACTTGGAGAAAGAAGGAAGCCAGGCTGAGCTCTATCTCTCTTCTAAGCTAGATAGGCCTTCTTAACTTTCTGAGCTATGTGTTCTCTCTTTACTAATATTTGGTATGCTTTAATAAAAGCTTAATGCGGGGCAGCTAGGTGGCGCAGTGGATAGAGCACCGGCCCTGGAGTCAGGAGTACCGGAGTTCAAATCCGGCCTTAGACACTTAAGGGATTTTTTAAATAGTGCGCACTTAGGAAAGAAAGCAATGTTCACTAGACATTGGCATAGGTTGAATAAAACTTCGGTAGAGCTGTGGTCTCACTGAGTTGGGTACTCCATACAATGATACAGTTCACAACCTATTCAGGCCTCTTCATTCTGTATAATTTTTGTCCATTTTCCTCCCAAAAATCCTGCAAAAGAACTCTATCCAATTTTTCAGTGTCCTTCTTTTAGGACTTTTTAACACCTTGTGAGACCAGGGCAACAGTCTATTGACTGAAAAACAACTGAACACAATTAACAATTGTGGTAAAAAAAATATGAAAGTTTTTTAACAGTCGGTTAGGATAACTGAAAGACGCCAGTTTTTTTAAGGACCACCCTTTCAGGGAGGAGACCAACGGCATGAGCTACGCACGCCAGTCCGCCTGCTGCACACGTCAGACTGCCTGCTAGCACTCCACTTCCGGGGTGCGAGCTTAAAAGGCAAGGAGAGAATGGAAGTGGGGCCTTTTTTTTCCTGCTCCGCTGGTCTCCTGGCTGTGCTGCACAGACAGACGCAGACTGGAGTTTGACTCGGCCCGGCTCTCGGTTAACAGCACGCGCTTGCCTCGGTCTCTCTCCCCAAAGGTGGCCTTGGATTTTGGTGAGTTTTATACAGAATATAGACTAAGCCTAGACTTAAGACGATTTGTATTGTATTTCTACTTTCCTATCCTTCTAATCAGCATCACCTTGTGACTACCATACAATAAAAGGTCTATCTAGAAAACCAGAAGCTTCTTCCATTTACTAGTCTGGGAGATGAATTAAGGGAAGGGTTAAGTACGGTAGATTTGTGATCTAATGTCCAATTTTAATCTCACACAATCCTGACTCCAAGACCAGATCTATCCTCTATGCCAAGCTGCACCATCCTATATACTCACACATCAATATTAACATACAGAAACACAAGCACACACACACACACACACACACACACGCACACACACACACACACTTTCCACATTTGGAAAGAGTCCCAAGCTTTGAATCAGGAGATCTCAAATCTCAGGTCTGACATTTACTAACCATGTAATCATAGGGAAATAACCTCTTTGAGCCTGTATCTTCATCTAAAAAATAGTGACAAAAATATCTGTCTTATATACCACACAGGGTTGTTACAGAGAATCTGCTTTTCTGAATCTGAAAACCCCTATTATAAATTTCAGTTATCTTGTTCAAATTTATGATTCTCACCATTGTTCTACATTTGTTACTTTTAAAAATTAATATGATGCCAGAGCTGTGTTAAAAAAAAAAATCAGTCTATACTTATTGAGCACACTCACGGTATCAATTCAAAAGATCCCTTTATTCCCTCAATTCTAATTACACTGATTTATACAAGTTTAGCTAAAAGAGTTTGGGTGGGTTTTCTAAAATACATTATTCCCAATATGATTTCAAATAGAAGATCATCCAATAGACAAAGGAGAGAAATATGATGGGTATGAGCAAGCTATGCCATACTACACAATATTAAATAGGAAAAACAGTATAAAGAATATCAACCAAGAAACGTCTGGGGGGGGCGCGGTGGGGTGCAGCTAGGTGGTGCAGTGGATAAAGCCCTGGCCCTGAATTCAGGAGTACCTGAGTTCAAATCCGACCTCAGACACTTGACACTTACTAGCTGTGTGACTCTGGGCAAGTCACTTAACCCCCATTGCCCCTCAAAAGAAAAGAAACATCTGAATAAGGTTGCTTACAACACAAAAATGCATTAAGAATTGCATAAATGAAGAAACCAAAGCTATCTATTCCCATATGAAAAAATGCTCTAAATCTCCAATGATTAGAGAGATGCAAATTAAAACAACTCTGAGGTACCACCTGACACCTATCAGATTGGCTAAAATGACAAAAAAGGAAGATAATAAATGTTGGAGAGGCTGTGGGAAAATTGGAACACTAATGCATTGTTGGTGGAGCTGTGAGCTGATCCAACCATTCTGGAGAGCAATTTGGAATTATGCCCAAAGGGCGATAAAGCTGTGCATACCCTTTGACCCAGCAATCCCACTTTTAGGTCTTTTGCCCAAAGAAATCATGGAAGGGGGAAAGGGACCCACATGTACAAAAATATTTATAGCTGCTCTTTACGTGGTAGCAAGGAATTGGAAGTTGAGGGGGTGCCCATCAATTGGGGAATGGCTGGACAAGTTGTGGTATATGAATACAATGGAATACTATTGTGCTGTAAGAAATGATGAGCAGGAAGAGTTCAGAGAAACCTGGAGGGTCTTACGTGAGCTGATGATGAGTGAGATGAGCAGAACCAGAAGAACATTGTACACAGTATCATCAACATTGAGTGTTGACCTACTGTGATGGACTATATTCTTCTCACCAATGCAATGGTACAGAAGAGTTCCAGGGAACTCATGATAGAAGAGGATCTCCAAATCCAAGAAAAAAAAAGAAAGAAAGAACTGTGGAGTATAGATGCTGATTGAACCATATTATTTCTTTTGTTTTGGGTGCTGTTGTTTTTTTTTTTCTATTTTGAGGTTTTGCATCACTGCTCTGATTCTTTCTCTTGTAACAGGATTAATGCAGAAATAGGATTAATGTTATTATGTGTATATATATGTGTGTGTATATATATATATATCTATATGTATATGTATAGAGATATATAGATATAACCTATATCAGATTACCTGCTGTCTAGGGGAGGGGGGAGGGAGGGGAGGGAGGGAGAAAAATCTGAAATTGTAAAGCTTGTATAAACAAAAGTTGAGAACTATCTTTACATGTAATGGAAAAAATAAAATATCTCATAAAAAAAAGAATTGCATAAAGAAAAGTTTATATATGCATATATATTCAAAATACAAGGAGGTAAATAAGTCACAAAGAATAAGAGGAAAAGGATAGGTTGCAAATATACATTGCTAGAGGGAATGACAACATCAGTGAGATCAAAGATGCAGTGGAATTTCAGAGGACAGTCTCCGGAAATTTTACTAACATCATTGATGCTCACTATAATCCAACCACATCATTTTGTTGGGGGGGGGGCACGGGGAGGCAACCGTGGTTAAGTGACTTGCCCAGAGTCACACAGCTAGTAAGTGTCAAGTGTCTGAGATCAGATTTGAACTCAGGTCCTCCTGATTCCAGGACCAGTGCTCTATCCACCTTACCACCAAGCTACCCCAATTGAACCACATCTTGAAATTGCTGCTCTACTATCCTTGCTGCTTTCTGCAAATTCTTCTTGACCCTTATGAAAAAATGTCTTCAAAAAAGTAGCTTCAACCTCTCATAATGTGAG
Organism: Dromiciops gliroides; assembly: GCF_019393635.1. Taxonomy (NCBI): domain Eukaryota; kingdom Metazoa; phylum Chordata; class Mammalia; order Microbiotheria; family Microbiotheriidae; genus Dromiciops; species Dromiciops gliroides. Next base: position 680,716,041 of record NC_057861.1, on the reverse strand, counting down.
GCCAAAAAAAAAAAATCTTTAAAGAAAGACCAGTTTATAACTCTCTAGCTAACTTTCCTCCCTTCTCCAGAAAATTATGTTAGCAATGATCTGTTGTTGAAAGGAAAATTCTTTATTTGGGCTTTCACTCTGATTAACAAGGCAAAACTCAGGACAAAGAGAATTAAAGGGAATTTATTATATGTCAAGGTAGCAATACATTGATGGGCTGATCACCGGAAATTAGTAATGGCTTCAAGGTGGAGCCAGCTTTTATAGTAACTAAGATAATCAGCAAAAAAGGCTGCACCCTTGAGTCTCAGTTCTTTCCCAAGGTAGCAAGAACCTGACAATTTGTAGGTAGGGTACGTGACAAAAAGCAGGTAGTGATAAAAAAAAAAAAAGCTGCAGACTTAGTGTCTCTTTCTCCACCAGAGCCTCCCCCAACACTGATTGATAAGCAGGGTTGGGAACAATGGGACACTATGAAGCCAGAGACTTTCAATCACTCTACAATATTTCCAGTGCAAACTTACACTGCAGTGTCACTAAAAAGAAGAGTTGCTGGGGCAGCTAGGTGGCACAGTGGATAGAGCACCAGCCCTGGAGTCAGGAGGACCTAAATTCAAATCCGACCTCAGACACTTGACACTTACTAGCTGTGTGACCCTGGGCAAGTTACTTAACCCCAAGTGCCTCACACACAAAAAAAGAGATGCTTCATCATTTGTCAGGCTCACAACTATCTTCCATGGGCTTGACAGAGATGATTAAATGTGGAAAAGACATCTCAAAGGCATACTGTGACAAGCAGAAAGAGAGAAGGCAAATAATGCAGAAACATAACATTGTTGACTTCTATATGAGGCAAAGCTTTTGAGTTTCAGAAATTAGATTAGTGCAACCTAAGCCCATTGGACATTAACACAATGAGTTTCTGCTCACTTTTTTTTGCCTTCACTGCTCACAGTTCTATAGAGATGGACAACACACTCTTTAAATGACAAAAAAATCAACTTCAGCATGAGCTTCTTACTCTTCCCTGTCCATATAAGGAGTTGATCCACAGAAAATGAAAGAGCTGACCTTAAAACCATAAAGTTCTTTCTACAAAGAACAAATGAATAAATTAATTAGATTAATTTGGATGTCCAAATGCTTCTTCATCTTCTCTAGATCTTCTGCTACCATTTCCAGGAAGTCAAGAGTAAGTCATTCCAATCTGATATGCAAGGGAAAGAAAATGTAGGTTCAAATCCTGACTCCAGCTATGTTATCATGGGCAGATCTTTCTTAGCCTCAGCTGTAACATGAAAAATTTAGACTAGATTATCTTGAAGGTTCCTTCTAGCCTTTCTCAAATATTCTCCAAGTCTGTAAATACCTAAAGGAATTTACTTTAGATGTTTTTCCTTAGCTACTGAAAATCATATTAGCAACCTTTCTTCTACCCATGCTCTGCTTATGGTTTTTCAGTATTCCTCCCCCGCCAAAAAAAAAAAAATCGGTTATTTCACTAATTGAGGTACTCCCTCCACCAAACACAGGTCATTATCTTTATGTCTTAAGAGCCTACCTTATGGGTCTTTATAGCTTAAAAAAGTTCATTCTGTGGTCCATGTGATAAGCCTTTCCACATTTAGCAAAGTTGGTTTTTGGATGATAGACATCTATCATCCATTATCAGATCAAAATTCAATATTTCTCCAGCTTGGCAGGGCTTAGAAAAACTTGCATCCCACTGGTGTAAACTTTGAGAAGTATGTCACTATGCCATTAGTAGAGGGCATCAAAGGAGACCCTTAGTGGAAGGGACATCACTATAATTATCAATGTGATGATACCATCTGATACATATATAGCACCTGGACTATTATACTAGCCTCAAGGTCTCCTGGCCTCAAGTATTCCCCACCTCAATTCCATCTTCCATTCAGCTACCAAAGGGATTTTCCTAAAGAGCCTGAGTAAGCATGTTCCTCCTCCCACAATAAACTCAATAAACTTTTATGATCACTTCTATTCTTTGTTTAGTTAAGGGCTCTCTCTTTTACCATAGTTGTGCAAGATACATGCTTCTCTTTTCCTCTAATTATGTTATAATGTGACATTTATATTTAGGTCAAGTATCCATTTGGAGCTTATTGTAGCACAGTATATATAGGGTGGGCCAAAAGTCACAAACGGATTACAATATTTAATAACACCTTTATTTTTTTATTTTTTGTTTTTAATTTATAATACCATAGCATCATACATAGTATATATCAGAAATGAATTTACATTATGTATGGAAAATCAAATCTTATAAATGGTGAAAAATAAAGAAAAAATAATTTTCAAAAAGTTATTGAAACATTGTGACTTTTGGCCCACCCTATACTTCATAATATTGGCCTACTGCCAAATTTCTTCCCAATTTTCCCAGCAAGACATCAAAAAGACAGTCTCATCCCTGAGTATAATGAACACTAGGCTATTGTGTTTGCTTATTCTATTACATTGATTAGCTTTTCTTTTTTTAAAAAACCAGTATTGGGGCAGCTAGGTGGCACAGTGGATAAAGCACTGGCCCTGGATTCAGGAGGACCTGAGTTCAAATCCAGTCTCAGACACATGACACTCACTAGCTGTGTGGACCCTGGGCAAGTCACTTAACCCCCATTGCCCCGCAAAAAAACCAATATTAAATAGTTTTTACAATTATGACTTCATATTATAGTCTGACATTTGATAATACTAGACACCCCCCCCCCGCCGCCACTTCATTCCTATTTTTTTTTCATTATTTCCATTGAGATTCTTGACCTTTTGTTCTTCCAGGGGAATTTTATCATTTTTTTTTCTAATTCAGGAGTCCATGATCTTGGGTTTTTATACATATTTTGATAACTGTATTTCAATATGATTGGTTCCCTTTGTAATCTTATGTATTGTATTTTATCCACCTAAAAGTGTTGCCCTGGGAAGGGGTCCATAGGTTTCACTAGTCTTAAAGGCTAAAATTCTAGCTAAACTGTCTAAAATATCTAATGAGTGGTCACCAATAAATTATAAGCTTTAGCAAGAGTTAGACTTTTAAGCATTTATTAAGGAGAATAAGAATTTGGTAAAGAGAGAGAGAAAGGCCTACATTCATCTATCTATTAAAAGGGAGAGCACATTTCTAGCTCCGCTCTCCACCAGAGTCCCCAGGAAAAGAGCCCCAGTCAGAGCGCCAGACTCCCCCTTTCTTCCTCCCACCAGCAAACGTCACTTCCTGACGCCAAAGAAAAGACTCCTGGTCTTGCCCTCAAAGACCTTCACTTCATGGTGGAGTTTTTCTACAGTAAGTCTCCAGCAGGTGGCGTCATTCCAATCATTATACTAGGCTATTATTTCTTTGCAATATAACACATTCTCTTTCCCTATAAACAACCAAACCTACTTTTTTTAATAGTACCAGCTCGGGGCAGCTAGGTGGCACAGTGAATAGAGCACCGGCCCTGGAGTCAGGAGTACCTGAGTTCAAATCCGACCTCAGACACTTAACACTTACTAGCTGTGTGACCTTGGGCAAGTCACTTAACCCCAATTGCCTCACTAAAAAAAAAAAAATAGTACCAGCTCAAATTTCATTTTGTAAGCTTTAAAGTTCTTTCCATACAGCAACTTTATGTGCAGAATTTATCCTCAATTTACAATTTTAAAAACTGAGAGTTAGAGGCATTAAATGACTTGTCCAAAATCACATACCTAATAATTTTGAAAGCCACAATTTGAATGCCAATCTCAAGCATACAAATCCAATATTCCTTCATTCATCTATTAGGTAATTATATTTAAAGCAAATGTAGAAAATGACTCTCTAAAACCTTCTGCTTTAATTTTATCTGGAAAAATGTTTATGATACAAGATATATAATCACATAACATGCATTCACACTTTCACATGCAAGTACAAATATTGTCAACAATTAAATAAACAATTCAACAAATATTTCTTCAGTGTAACAGACAATAACATCTATTAATAAAAAATTTTATTCATAAATTTGTTAGACCACCTTGAATCTCCATTTTAACATGAGCTGTGATGGATCTTATAGGCCATTTCACTTTTTCTGCCCTTATTTATTCACATGGAAATGTAATGACCCACTGTTATTTTGTGGGCAAAGCAACATTTGAAGAATATTCAGCATTCCTGAGATAGAGTGGTTGCTGCTATCAGAAATCAATTTTGATTTTGACCCAAAGACAGAAAAACATAAATGGACAATTCACCAGTACTCAATACTCATGCATATTCTACCAAGTCTCAAATACGCCCAGACAGGCGTAACCCTTTCAGCTCTGGAAACCCTGCCCTAATCCTAACTTCCAACCAACCTCCACCCTCCTGAGTGGTTCACATGGCCCACAATCTGTGCCAGGTCTGGACAATCTTCCCTTTCTTAGGGGCATTCTTCTCACCAGCACCAGTACCATTCTTCGCACCCTCATCCAAACCTTCTCTGACCATAAAGTCTAGAAGTACCATGTACCTACATAATTAATTCTGTTTTAAGCATTTTACTAGGTCTTAATCAAGAAAATGAGAGGAGCATAAGAATTTATTCACCAAAAAGCTTAAAATCCAATTGGGGATAGAGTATTGGCATAACTGACCTTGCATTTACAAGAGATTTGCTTTTCTCAGTACATAATTTATCTCTATAACCACCACAGTAGAAGGGAGGGGTGAAACTATTTTGTTTTGTCTTTTTCTTCCTATTACCTAGCACTGCGTCTTGCAGAGTAGTTGCTTGATGTTTTTTTCTTCCTTTTTACCTTAACATCTCTATATTAATCCTTGTTTCATCCTTACCTCCCATCTCAGAGGATAATGCAGGTCCTTTCTTTTCCAAGGCTTATTTCTCTGGTCCTCACACTCCCACATCAAGTATTCCCTCTTTCTATGCCTCTTAATCAGTTTCCTTGCCTAAATATAATCCTCTCAAATTCATCCTACACCCATATGACAAAGTGATTTCCCAAAGGTGCAGATCTTAACATGTTAAGATCTATGACCTCTGTGATTCCATCACTCTTACTGGAGCCTAATGCCTTACACACCTACTCAATAAATTCCAATGGCTCCCTATTGCCTCATATCAAATATAATTTAAAGTCCTTACAATTGGACCCTAATCTACCTCTCCAAACTTATATTTTACTCCCTTCCTCACACACTGCAGTCCAGTCAAACCATCCTTCAGGATATTCTTCATACATGATATTCTACTTCCATTCTCCATCCATTTGCACCAGCCATCCTCCATGCCTAGAAGTCAATCTCAACTCAGTTTCACCTCTGAGAATCCTTTGTTTCCTTCAAAACTCTTCTCAAGTGTCACCTTCTTTATGAAAAGCCTTTCCTGATCCTTCCTGCTCCACATACAGGGGCTAATGCCCTCTCCTCCCCCTTCCACAAATAAAAATGAATTAGTTTGTATTTATTTCCTATATATCTGTATTTATGCACATATTGTCTCCCCCAAAAGAATATAACCTTCTTGAGGGTAGTGACTGCTTCATTTTTGTCTTTGTAAATCCCTGTCCCTAATACACAGTGTATTGCACATAGCAGGACCTTAATAAGTGCTTGTTGATAAATTGATCTTCAATTTCTTCTTTTCTACTGGATCTTTCACTCCTTCCTAATCACATCTTAGTCTTCTCTATTCCACATTATCCTTTCTTTGACCTTGATTCCCTTCGAGCTATCATCTAAGAGCTTGGAAGGGATCCACTCTTCCAGAGTGCCTTATCACCCACTTAACCACTCACCATCTGGATTCTGCAATTGCTCTCCCAAGGAGCTGGTGATGGCCTTCTAATAAACAAATCTAATTGTACTTTTGCATTCTTAATTCTCCTTTACTTCTCTGTAGTATTTGATTCTCACCACCCTTGTTTTCCTTGACACCACACATTCATGATCCTATTACTATTTCTAGGACCTCTCTCATCCTGTCTCTCTTACTGGCTCCTAGTGCCTTAGATTTATACACTCACAAGACTCTGTCATTAATCCTCATTGTTTTCTCTTTATGCCCATTCCCAAATCTGTACCTATCCCTTCTTGGAAGCTCCAGACCCATATTTCTAACTGCTTACTGGTCTCCTCTACCTGGATGCTCTACCCACATCCCAAATTCAACACATCCTAAGCCAAGTCTATTACAATCCTTCTTACACATTCATGAGCTTTATACACACTCATGCATACACATACACACACACACACTCCAGTAGCACTGACCTCCTTGTACAAGACACTCCATTTTCCTATTCATGGAATGAATTCTCTACTCATCTCCATTTTTTGTCTTCTCTGACTTTCTCAGCTAAGATCTCTTCCAATGCAAGAACCTTTTCCTGGTACCCCTTAACACTAATCCCTTTCCTCTGAAATTACCTACAATTTACCCTGTATATATCTTATATGCACGTAGTTATATTCATGTTGTTTCCTCAATAAGAATATGAGCACATTGGGGGCAGCTAGGTGGCACAGTGGATAAAGCACAGACTCTGGATTCAGGAAGACCTGAATTCAAATCTGACCTCAGACACTTGACACTTCCTAGATATGTGACCCTGGTCAAGTCACTTAACCCTCATTGCCCCACAAAAAAAAAATGAGCTACTTGAGGTCATGAATGGATTTGTCCTTCTTTGCATCCCTAGCACTTGGCATAATACCTGGTACAGACTAAGCACTTAAAAATGTTTGTTGGTTTGTTGACTACTGCTACTGCTTCTCCTCCTAACTACCTGTTAGTGGCAACACCTTTTTCCCCAAACTCCTAGGCCCAAATACTAGAGTTATCTTTGGCTCGTTGATGCCTTTGTGATTCTTGCAACATAGCAAGAGCATCCCCTCTTTTCCATTCCCTATACCACCACCATCAGCACCCCCCACCCCGCCATCCCCATTCAAGCCCCCATTATCTACCAACTAAACAGAGCCTGGATTAGGGTTAGGCAAGATAGTCAACTACCTAGGGTATAACATACAAGTGGGGTATGATGAGAAATACATTTTCATATTACTTTTATAAATCTCCATGTTTTAATGGCAGAAAATTCTTATTTGAATGGCACCAGAATGATTTATTTTGACCTGTCATGTTGCCCATTTTACAATACAAGCTTACTCCAGTGAAGAGATAGTAAAGTATAAGAGATCTAATTTTCACACGCAGAAGGACCCATAAGTACCTTGCCCAGATTCTAAAGAGCAAGTCAAAAGGTGTTAATTTTCTGACATTCAAGGTCTTCTACAATTTATCACTATCTTCCCTTTGCAACTTTATCTTCCATGAACTGTTTCCCATCACATACCTTTACTTCATGCAAACTACACTGTGGGTCACTTACAGATATGAAGTAGAAATCTGCTTCTCTAAAACTTCTGCCCATTGATCTGGGTTCTGTGTGACAGGTCTAACTCTTCCTTCAATAAAAGGGTATTATCATGGGCTCTCTAGGTCTTCTCCAGGCTTAACATCTGTCCCTAGGGCCTTCAACCACTTCTTATCCTCTTTTCACTCAACTAGTTGGCATCATATTTGAAATTCAAACTTTCTTTCCTTCCCAATCCATTCCCCTTAAGGCCCAATTCCCTCACAAGAAAATAAAATGAAATTAAATAAAGCAAAATAAAATAAAATAAAATTATCTACTCCTTTGCTATGAAATATCCAATATAACTATGACTATATTTTGGCTAAGACTGACTTCCTGCTCTGTTGTTTGGGTCAAATTTTTCATTGTCTATTTCATCTTCTATAGCACTTTTTGGGTAAATCCCATAGTGTTTACAGTACACAAACACTAATATTTTCCATTCCATGCAAAACTATACACATTTACATCCCACATGTGGTCTTGCACTTTGGACCAAAACAATGTCATTCTCACAAATAATGTGATAGCAGCCATAGCTGTAAAGGGCTTTGGACAAATTGGTCATTTATTCACCCAGCCTTAGAAGCAAGATTGGGAACTGGAACGCCCAATCTGGAGGATCCATAGGCTAACCAAATTTCAGCATGCTGTGGGTATCAAAGAGAAACCCTAAGGTCAAAATATCTCATTCTTGAGTTTTCAGTAGATAGTTGAGTAGGGGAAGAGAAGGGAAGGGAAGGGGAGGGGAGGGGAGGGGAGGGGAGGGGAGGGGAGGGGAGGGGATACCTAAAACATTTGGCCCCAGAAAAACGTTGCCAATTTCTGTGTCCTATCACTTGGATGGCACACTGCCAGAAGTCTTAAGGTGAAATCAAAAATTGCTAAGATTTTACAAAACCAGAGAAAATGCAGTTTTCTGCCAGCAATGCAATTTTCTCCTTCATACAGTTCTAATTAAGGAACTTGTATGTTTGCAGCACTTCAAAACTAAGCTAATCTCCAAAGTGATTTTCTTAGGCATAAACAACTAGGATTGTCCCCATGCCTTAGAAATAATAGCATATTTATTTACTTACCATGCTGTTCTATGCTTTAACCCCTTCTGAGGAGTAAGTGGCCAAAAAAAAAATTTACCCAGATAATGCCATAAATATAATCTATTTTACCTGTTTTAAAAGAACAACCATTGCTGGCAAAAAAAAAAAAATAAGGAGTAGTCCATATGTTATCTTTGCAAGGAAAGCCAAAGCAAAGCTACTGCTTTAAACAAAAGTCACCACTGTCTCCTAGGCACTGGCTCTGTAGAGTAAAAGGAAAGAGTGGGTTACAGCCCTACTTACTCTCACCTGGCAGCCTCTCATCACCTCCACCTATCACCTTACCCCACTGAGGATTTAGGGAACACCAACTTTTGGTGGTATTAAATTATGTTAATACATGAAAAGCCTTTGAGAATGTTCAGCCAGGGCAAAAGAGCATCCAATAGCACAAAGCTATGAAAAGAACACTCACAAGTGAGAGCTCATGCATTCAAATGAACTTCTGCCACCTAATGACCATGTGATCTGGGGCAAGTCACTTAGCCTCCCTATGCCTTCTTTTCTTAATTCATAACAATCAGGTGGTTGGACCAGAGACCCCTTCCTACTCTAAGTCCATGATCTCTGGTCTCCATTTGAGATTGTAATGACTCAGAATGACTATCTTGTAGGGTTGTTATAGACTATATATTATTTTTCAGGTAGGGATCTGACTATCTGACCTCTGAAATCCCCTTCAACTTTGTGATTTTGTTTCCTATCACTTTCCTAGCAACTATCTTTGTAGTTTTATATACTAATAACGTTCTGTGTTACATAATATCTGTATACATGTTTTATCTCCTCTACTATAATTCTAGTTCCTTAAAGTCATGGAATGAATATTATTGATCATGGTACCAATAATAATAAATATTAAGTATAAACAAAAGAGGAAGAGAAGGAAGAAGAAAGAAAAAATAATAAGATATTGATTGGGTCTTGAGCATTCATAAAAGTTCTCTTCCATCTTTCTCATTTTAGAGTAAAAAAAAAAAAAAGGTCAGAAAGGAGAAAAAAAATTCCCGTCAAGTCTACAAACACTAAGCGTTTACTATGTGCAGGCACTGTGGCAAATATTAGGGATGTAAATAAAGGCAAAAACAGTCCCTGCCCTCAGGGAGCTTTAATGGGGGAGTCTAAATAGTCTAATGAAGGAGACAACATACAAACAACTACAAATGAGAGAAAGAGACAAAGAAAGACAGAGAGATAAAGAGACACAGAGAGAGAGGATACATTGGAGTTAATTTCAGAGGGAAGGCACTAACTTTAAGGGAAACTGAGAAAGGCTACTGGCAAAAGTTTGGATTTTAGATGACACCTGAAGAAAATCAGGAGGTGGAGATAAAAAGGGAAAGAATTTGAAGCATGGGTGAGAGCCAATGAAAATGCACAGAGTTGGGAGATGTTGTGACTTGTTCAAGGAAAAGCAAGAAGGTGAATGTTATTGGATCATGTGGAAAGGAATAAAGTGTAAGAATACTGGAAAGGTAGGAGGGAGTCAAGTAACAAAGGGCTTTAAAAGCAAAACAGAGGGGCAGCTAGGTGGTGCAGTGGATAGAGCACCAACCCTGGATTCAGGAGGACCTGAATTCAAATCTGGCCTCAGACACAACACTTACTAGCTGTGTGACCCTGGGCAAGTCACAACCCCAATTGCCTCACCAAAAAAAAGCAAAACAGAAGATTTTATATTTGATCCTGGATTTAATAGAAAGTCACTTGAGTTTATTGAATGGGGAGGAAAAAGGAAACATGGTAGTCAGAAAGGCACTTTAGGAAGATCACTTTGATAGCTGAACAGAGGATGGGCAGGAATAGGAAAAACTAGACTGGGAGAACAGAAGCCTTTTGCAATAGTTCAGGTGTGAGGTGATGGGGGCATATTACTGACTAAGTCAGTGGCAATGATGGAATACAGAAAGAGGAATGTACAAGAGATGTCGCAAAAGGTAGAGTCAACAGGATTTGGCAACTGTGTGAATGTGAGGAATGAGAAAGAGTAAAGAGTCAAAGATAACATCCAGGTTATGAACCTAAGTGGCTGGGAGGAGGGTGATGTCCTGCACAGCAACGGGAAAGTTGGAAGAGGGGATGCACTGCGGGCAACATGATAAGTTCAATTTTTGATATGTTGAGTTTCAGATGCCTAAGGGACATCTAGTTTGAGATGTCCAACAGACAGTTGGAGATGTAAAAGAGGAGACCAGGAGAGTGGTTAGGGCTGGATTTAAGATTTAAGACCCATTAAATCCATGGGAACAGATGGGATCATCAAAAGAAATAATGAAAGAAGGCCCTGAACAGAGTCTTGGGAGAAACCCACAGTTAGTGGACATGACCTAGATAAAGATTCAGCAAAGGAGACTGAAAAGGATCACTCTGAAAGGTTGGATGAGAACCAGTAGAAAGCACTGTCACTTAAACCTAGAGACAAGAAAGTTACTGAAGGTAACCAGTGTCAAAGGCTGAAGAGAGGTTAAGAAAAATAAGGAAGAAGAAGAAGAGCCATATGATACAGAGATGACAGAGGAGATGGTGGCAGCAGGCATTTGAGTGGTGTGAGTTGAGGAGGGAAGAAGAGGAAGTTCTTGGTGAATGACTTCAATTTTTTCAGCGAAATATGAAGCAAGACTGGTCATCAAGCTTTTAGATTCTCATACGTCAAGTAAATCTAGTAAGTGAAGAATTCTGATATAAAAGGTGATAATCAGGTATGCTGGTTTAAAAAAAACATATGATCAATTGTGATAGACTTGATTCTTCTCAGCAATACAACGGTACAAGATAGTTCCAAAGGACTCATGATGGAAAAGGCTCTCCAAGTCCAGAAGAAAAAAAAAGAGAACTGCAGAATATGGATACAGATTGAACCATACTATTTCTTTTGTTTTTGGTGCTGTTGTTTTTCCTTTTTGAGGTTTTTTTCCTTTTTGCTCTGATTCTTCTCTTATAATATGACTAATGCAGAAATATGTTTAATGTTATTGTACATACATAACCTATATCAGATTACTTGCTGTCTTAAGGAGGGGGGAAGGGAGGGGAGGGAGGGAAAAAACTGAAACTAGAAATCTTATAAAAACAAATGCTGAAAACTATCTCTACATGTAACTGGAAAAGAATAAAATACTTTCATAATTTTAAAAAATGTTTAAATAAAAATAAATTTTAATTTTAATTTTAAAAAACAAATAAAGTGAGAACTAATTAAATGAAGTAAAGAAGTCTGAACTTGGGGAAGACTTCAGAAAGATCCAATTGCTTCCTCCAAAATTTTTGAAGGGCTATAATATGGAAGAAAGACCATCTTTAATGTAGCACCACTCTGGTGCCACAAAAGTGGGGTTCCAAGAGTCTATAGGTTCTACTATATCTGGGGGGGGGCATCTTCCCAAGCAAAAACAAATGATAAGCTAAGAGATCCTGTCCAAAAAAGCAGAAAAAGGAAAGGAATACTCTTGTGCACTTTCTCTCTCTCTCTCTCTCTCTCTCTCTCTCTCTCTCTCTCTCTCTCTCTCTCTCTCTCTCTCTCTCTCTCTCTCTCAGTTCTGCTGAAATAACAAACTGCCTCTCTTCCAAAGAAAAATTTGCTTGGGGAGTTAGGCCATGAATTAGGATGTCTTCTGCTGCCACCACCTGGAAAATCTTGTGCAATTCATGAAATTCCTATGTGTATAGTTCAAGAGATCCCCATCTGTGTCAGCTGTGGGAAATGACAGCAATTTACAGAACTAAAATATATAACAATAAATCAGGGACCAGACTTCTTCACTTTAACACCAGAGGTCAATTCCACCATTTAGCAAAAAAGTTCAAGTTGATACTGCTAATAAAGTACTTTCATCTATAAGGGGTTTTGTCAGTCTGTTTGTTTGAAGAATGAGCTGTCTCAGGAAGTAATAAGAGATGTGCAAACAGGGACTGAATGTCTACTTGTTAGGAATGCCATAGAGGGGATTCCTGTCTAAGTACATATGAGTTGAGCTATAAGACCTTAGAGATTCTGAGATTGAGTGATTTGATAAAGTTCCAAGAGCTTACAAACCCAGCACATAACTTTAACAGTAAAGTCAGCAGGGTAGACCAAATCATCTGCTCTTGCTTCCAGAAAGGTACCCTTTGAGTCGAGGAATAAACGAAGAGGGTTCTGATGCATTTTGTGATTTGCATTTCCTTACTCTCCCCAGTTGTCCTCTGACCTACTCTCTCAAACCCAGAATAATAGACTCAAATCACTTAAAAGTTTTGTTTTGCTTTATTCTTTTCAAATTATACTGAATAACGGCACTAAGTATGATTCTATAATAGATCGATAATGAACCTGAACAAATAGTGCTAAGCCAACAACTACCTTTCCAGAAAGAAAACACACACTTCAGCCCAGGAACTGGTTTTCTATGAACACAAATTGGTGCTTTCATTCACACTACCTGTTATATTATTAAATAAACTAAATACAACATTAAAACTACTAATGCTCTTTACTGCTTAAAGCTTGGAAAAGAAGATACAGACCCTAAAAATAAACTGGTGTGTGTCACATTTGCTTCTTTTGTTTTAAACAATGACTTCCAGACTACAGAGGCAGAGGAGCAGTAAATGGCAAAAAACAGATGGAGAGTGAGTTGTGCAGAAATAAAAATAAATAAGCAAAGAAGATCACCATGGCAGAAGTAGGTAGTATGATAGCATTAGCAGAGCCTGAACTAGAATCTAACAAGCCTGGGTTCAAGTATCAGCTCTGCCAAAATATGACCTTGGGCAAGTCACTCTCTTGGTCTCAGGTCATCTGTAAAATAAGGGAATTGAACTAAATTATGTCTCAAGTCCCTCCCAACTCTAAGGATCCCATGATTGCAACCCAATCCATAAATTAGCACTTATTAAAACATTGTCCAAGGCACAAGTGTTAGGAACACAAAGACAAAGAAGAAAAATAGTCCCTGACCTCAAGGAGCTTAAATTCTACTGAAATAATCCTACTAAAGTGGTTGAAAAACAAGTGAATTATATTTGCACTATTATAAATTACCCTAAATAAATTGTCCAAAACTACAGGACTATCTCCACAAAGTTGCTTCAATCAAGTTATTTCACATTAACATTAAAACCAAGCTGGGAAACTGCATTAAAATGTGATGTAGCCAGTCACCTACCTATCTGTAAAACCCTGGTCCTATGGCACTGGCCCCTAACATCCATTTTACCTAAGGATGTTGGACAAAATACCTATTCTTCAACTGCTATAGATCCACAGAATGAGATAGCACACTGTTTGCTGTTGTAGTCTTCAGTCATGTCGAACTCTCCTCCACTGAATTTGGGTTTTTTCCTGGCAAAGATACTTAAGTGGTTTGCCATTCCCTTCTCCAGCTCATTTTACAGATGAGGAACTGAATCAAACAGGATTAAGTGATTTACCCAAGGTTACATAGCTAGTAAGTATCTGAGGTCAGATTAGAACCCATGAAGATGAGCCTTCCTAACCAGTCCTGGCACTCTGTGACACCTAGCTGCTATAGCACACTGTTAATCTCTGGAAATTGTCCAAGAAAAATAATAAAGAGGTGGGAGAGGGAATAACAAACTGCTTTAAAACCAAAAGCATTCCTTTCATTAGTGCATCCCAATGAGGGGGGGAGGGAGAGAAATCAATTAATAAATCACATTCAAGTGAATAAATAAGTCCTGGAGGAAGCTAGGTGGCACAGTGGATAAAGCACCAGCCCTGGATTCAGGAGTACCTGAGTTCAAATTTGGCCCCAGACACTTGACACTTACTAGCTGTGTGACTCTGGCAAGTCACTTAACCCTCATTGCCCCCCCCCAAAAAAAGAGAGAGAATAAATAAATCCTTCATTAACCTCCTAGCATCAGTATTTGTTCAAGTTTCAGCTGTCCTGTGCTAAAGTGAAAAATCTGGGCTACGCAAGCATTAGAGTTAATGATGAAATTGGGTGGGGTAGTACATTTTTGATTTATAATAACAGGGACCTCCAGATGCATAGAGGTAACTTAATTAATTTTAAGAATCTTCCAAAATAACCACTTTTAGGATCCAAAAAGAAGGTGCTTATGGCTTTTCGCTATCTCCTTTAAATGATCATAAAGAATTTGGGAATTTAAGAATCAAATCACAAAACTAAACTCTTCTGACATGAGCTATTCCTATAAAACTGGTGAAGAGGGGAAGTTTCCTTTCCTCCATTTTCCATCCAGCCCTCAGGCCAGAAAGGCAGGTACACACACAATTCACACACCCATGCACACCCAAAGCCAACTTTAAAACATGCCTATACAAACCATCCTCACCGCACCACTTTTAACTCTCAAAGTAAAGCACATCATAAACACCAAAAATTGTTCTAGGTTCCTTACCATTAAAAGATACATTAAACCAAAAATCTAGTATAACTCCTTTTGGGTAGTAGCTAAAGCAAGTTAAAGAAGAACTCTTGTTGACATTTTTAAATATATATATATATATGTGTGTGTGTGTGTGTGTGTGTGTGTGTGTGTGTGTGTGTGTGTGTGTATGTTAACCTACAAGACTTCTAATGGCATCAACATACTGCCAAGTCTATACAAACTAAATGAAATCATGCTATCTCCTTACTGAAAAAACTTCTGATTAAGAGATGAGGAAGGGGCAGCTAAGTGGCGCAGAGGATAGAGCACCGACCCTGAGGTCAGGAAGACCTGAGTTCAAATCCAGCCTCAGACACTTGACACTTACTAGCTGTGTGACCCTGGGCAAGTCACTTAACCCTAATTGCCTCACTAAAAAAAGAGAGAGAGAGAGAGATGAGGAAAATTGGATTTGGTGGGGATAGAATAGAGGAAGCGACTACGGTCCTGTCCTTCCACATGATCTTAGAAATCTATTTTTGTTTTTATGGATTTCTGGCCTTCCTCTCTTAGCACTTCCAGTGATTCCTCCTTAAAGGGAGGGTCCATGTCCAATTCACAACACCACCAGATCCTCCCCACCTCTACCAAAAAAAAAAAAAAAGATCCTCACTAAAATACAATTATGACAAATGTGTTTTAGCTCTTACACAATCAATTCAGTTATGAGAAATGAATATCAATTATAGTCTTGCCCCAACCCGTATTTCCTATGTCATTTTTCTCCATGCCTTTCATTCTCAACGCAGGGAATCTAACACAATTGAATTCAACAAACATTTATTAAGGCTCTGTACAGAGCACTGTAGTAGTAAGCAGAGAATGGGGAGAGGAGAGGGTTGCCAGAGACACAATATTTAAACAATAATGTCTCTGCCACCAAAAAAAAAAAAAAAACCCCGAAGTTAGGTATGAGATGTCACTCCTCGGTCGCGGGGGGGGGCGGGGGGGAGGAGGGACGGGCGGGGGGCAGGGGAAGAACCCAAACTGCTGCCTCCAAGCTGGTCCAAAACCCCCAGAGAGGGGTTCGGGAGAGAGGGAAGGATGGGGGAAGAGAGGAGAAGCTCATGCCCCCTAGGACCCATAGAACAGGTGACTCTCGTCCCGCCCCCCCCCATGAAGGGATTCAAAGAAGAATGCCTCGAAGACCATACGAGAAAAAAGATCTAGCCTGCTCACAACTACTAATCATCCTTTTCTACTTAGCACTAAAGCCACTGCCGCCACTGCCCCCATCTTCACAGAGAGAAAACTATATAAAATCCAAGAAACAGGAGCTCTCTCTGACTTTTCTAAACGAACCAGCCTTAGAACTGAGGGGGATCTTAGAGGCCACCCGCTGCAACCTAGTCTTTTTAGAGATGAGGAGAGAAACGTTTAGAGAAAAGAAATTACTTGCTCAGTGTCACACGGTAGCCAATAACAAAGCCCGAACTCTAACCCAAGTCCACTGACTTGACTGAAGCCCATCTCTATCTGGCTGTCTCCTCCCCTCACCCACCCCACCCCCGAAAAAAGAAAAGATCCAACAGTCGAAATGAAAAAGGGAAACAATGCGCCTTAGCTCTTGCTCTTCTACTCCTGTAGCCCCCTAGCCTGGGACTGGGACGGGAAAGGAGAGGGAGAAATGAGAGGGAGCGGGGAGGAGAGAGAGGAAGGCAGAAGAGCCTGAGGCGCCCCCAGAACCCCTTCACAGCCTGGCAGCCACACCACTCCCCCAAGTCCGTGAGTGGGCAGCAGGGACAGCTCCTTCCTCCTTCCCAGAGACTCAAGTCCCCGCAGCACACGGGTGGGGCAGGGCAGAATAGGGCAGGGCTGAGTTAGGCAGTAGGAGGGCGGGCGAGGCTTCCCAGGTATACAGTTCCTGGCGGGCAGACAAGGCTTCTTAGGAAAAACTTAAGAGTATCCAGCGGGAGGGGGAAAAAAGAGTATCCAGCGGGCGGGTGGCCGCTCCCCTCCTTTCAGAAAGGGGGCTCCCTGCACCAAGAAACCTTGCCCTGAGCCACAGCGAGAATCCCCCTCTGGCCCAGCAGGCTCCGGTCCCTTTGTCCCTCTCAGACGCCCAGGGTCCCCCGCTTACCCCAGAGCAGCACCACGAAAAGTTGCAGCCGCTGCAGTGCTCGCAGCTCCATCGCGCTCGCTTCGGAGAAGCCGCGGAGGAAGGCTCTCAGAAGAGGGGAGCCTGGGGCTGGCTCGGGCTCGTGGAGGCGGGGAGAGGAGGGACGGGGAGGGGAGGATCTGAGGAGGAGGCGGGGATAAAGGGGACTTCGAGGCGGCCAGAGGTAGGTGAGCTGCTACAGCAGCGCCCACCAACCCAGCTCAGCCTGGATATGCCTGGGGACCCAGCACTCTCTCCTCTCTGCCTCGTGCTTCCCTGGCTCAACTCGTCTGCGGTGCCAGCCCGGGCGCAGGAGCCAGAGGAGAGCCAACCGAATTGCGATCTCCCCCGACTCCCTCTGCCCCCGCCTCCCCAGCAGAGGCAGACAGCCCCTCAGCGCCCATGAACTGGAACTCTCCTGTTTCTTCTTTTGAGGGGTTGTGGTTTGTTCCCTCCCCCCACTGCAGGTCCTCTTTGGATGGGCTGGAGGGTGAAGAGGATGTAGTGGCTATTCTGGGATCCTCCAGGGGAGTTAGGGGCCGGAACCAGTGAGAAGTAGGACTGCTGGAGGAAGGAGGGACAGAGGGAGGGAAGGAAAAGAAGCTGGGGCGGCTGACACGAGAGAGGAGGGTGTGTGTGTGTGTGTGTGTGTGTGTGTGTGTGTGTGTGTGTGTGTGTGTGTGTGTGTATGTGTATCTTCTTTGCTTTCTTTGCGCATCAACACCACGTGTGCATGTGTATATGTAGTTGTCCTGTCTTCCCTTCTTTCCCTGCCAAGACTCTCCGAACACATCCATTCAGATGGCTTATTGGCCACAAATACATACATACATACATACACACACACACACACACACACACACACACACACCTTTTTCTCTCTTCAAGCACCAGTGATTAGGGTGCATCGATTAAGTAGACTCTGATCCCTTGTCCTTCTATCCTGGGCACTACTAAGGCTACTCTGATTTTTTTTCTTGGCTTTTCAATAATAATAATAACAACAACAATAACAACTATTACTAGAAGACTATCACTATATCCACTGTACCACGTAGCTACCTTGAAATGGGTCTAAATGGAAGACGATATCAAGGTAAGGGTTGTCCAAAGATAGCTGCCAATTCCCAAACCATTAAACCTTTTTCTTATTTCTTTAGTTGTGGTGGTGGTGATGAAGAAGAAGAAGAAGAAGAAGAAGAAGAAGAAGAAGAAGAAGAAGAAGAAGAAGAAGAAGGTCTTTATAAGACAGTTCTACAAGTACTAGTAGCCCTACAGATGAGGAAACTGAGGCTCTGAGAGGCTAATTGTTCATGGTCCCTGGTTGGTGATGGAGGGGGAATTTGAAACCAGGTTTGCTGACTCCAAGTTGGGCACTCTTCCTGGTAAACCAGACTACCGATCTAATGTACAAATGTAATATGTAGTGTTATTTTCTTCAAAACCACAAAGATTCTATCAGGAGTCTGTTTTCTGCAATTTGTAATGTGGCCAGCACTTAATAAAAGGTACCCACATAGGTGATAGCTTTATGCCACTATCTAATCCTAGAGGATATGCCCTTGCCTTTTTTTCTCTCCATTTTTAAGGTTTATTTTCATTTTCCTTCCTTCTGAGAGAAAAGAAACTGATATAATAAGGGAGTCAAGGTTATTTGTACCTTTCAATTAAGTAAATTCTAAAATTATATTTCAAGGGATTTTTTCTCTCCCCACCCCACACCTGAAAACAAAAACATAACTGATGAGCTCTCTTCATCTAAGTAAATTCATAAGATTCAAAGAAGACTGTTTTTGGAGATCAATAGCAAGACTTTTCAGATTTATTATATCATTATAAAGGCATTTTAAAAGTGGGAGATATCGAATGTAATCGCCACTTCTACAATAGGCAATGCTGATGTAGCACATAAAATCAATAAAGATAAACTGAGGTATACAACTCCCAGCTAAATCAGTTTATTAAGAGTGATGTGTACATAACTGTTAACAAAGGGGGTCAGATTGGCAACCTCAGTAAATCCAGTGACCCCATTAAGGAGGGGACCCTTTTTATTGACACACAACAAAGAAAGGGCCTTGGTAGTTGTGGAACATTACTATTGACTATATTAAGAAAAGTGAATTAGCATTCGAGTGAGGCTAGTTACCCCATTTCTGACAGTGAAGGGCGACTATGTGGCACAGGAGATAGTTAGGAGTCAGGAAGACCTGAGTTCAAAACAGTCCTCAAACACTTACTAGCTTTGTGACCTTTGGCAAGTCACTTAACCCTGTTTGTCTCAGTTTTCTCATCTGTAAAATGAGTTGGAGTAGGAAACAGCAAACCACTCCTGTATCTTTGCCAAGAAAACCCCAAACAAGGTCACAAAGAGTCAGACATGAAATGACTGAACAACAACAATAAAAATTGTTTTATGGGACACATCTCCATCTTGTAATCTTTGCTAGGGGATCAAAACTAGTAGGCTTGCCATTTTCTTGAAAGAGATAAAACTCCCTTAATTGCATAAGAACATGCAAGGACAGAAGACAAATCTTTTGGGGATGGTACCAAGTTAATTTGTGGAACTTAAAGATAACAAACAGATGTCCTGGAAATATACCTGTATGGGAGATAACAACTTTTAATTATAACTCAGAGGGACAGCTAAGTTTCTGAGCTTAACTCAAGGACATAGAAAGGTAGCTTAAGGCAGATGCAGACTCAATTATAAAAATCAATACAGAATAAAATCAATTACATTGTAGAATCAATACAGTCAAAACTCAAGGTAACATTAATTTGATCCTCTCACTGAGCTATGCTAGATCATATCAAATATTCCAGATACCAAATGCAGGCAACATCCTCAGCATTGGTACACTCTACAGTTTCATAGTTTACGTTCTCTTCTGCCGTGTAATGAATAAATATTATCCTAAGTGAAAGCAACTCGCCACAAGACAACAAAGCCAGCACCACACCCATATTATGACAGCTGGGAGGTCCATTAATGTAGAAATCATTAAGTGATTTTTAAGCTCTTAAGTCAGTTCACCCAAGTTGCCATTTCCAATGAACTAGAATAAAATGAGCAAGTGCAAAAAGCAGATGTTTCCCCTGCACAGGACATCTAAATAGCTTATGAATACAAATACCTTGATATGAATACATCTATAGTATGATGTAACTGCAGTTATTTCTGTGTACCCATACTTCCTATTGCTACCTGCCTCCCCAAGGCAAGCTTCTACTGCCCTCTTGGCTTCTGTAAGTTGTCCAGTTAAGCCAAAGCCCAGACTACAAAATGGGAGGGGTGCAAGGAAGTAGGAAGAGAAAAGAAGAGGTTTTGCCCTCCCACAATGCTTAGACCTGTGATTCTAGCCACAGGAACATTCATTCTACAGAAATAGATAGGAATCAGGGCATTAGACTTAGAGCATTACCAGAATCACCACACAAGATTAAACATTGATTTGTGTCAGAGGTGAAATTTGAGCTCTGGTCCCCCTCACTTTAACCACTACAATGTTGCATCTCACAATACTCATAATAGATGCTAAATAAATATTGATTGATTTGGTTGATTAATTTCAAACCATATGATAAGGACAGAGAGTCTACTATCAGACAATAGGAGAGCTGGGAGGAAAGGAGGAATTTGCGGACAGTAAATCATGGTCATAAGTAATGGCCTTCTGTGTCTGTTAAGGGCATGGAGAAGTAGGGAGGGAAAGGGAGGAATTTCCTGATTCCTTTTTTTCAAGCCTGGGACCCATGTAGAATTATGGGGAGAAGGGAGAACAGCTGGAGTGAGGAGTTAGAAAAAGGGGGCAGACTGCTACTTCATTTAAACAAAAAAGGGGGCAGCTAGGTGGCACAGTAGATAGAGCACTGGCCCTGGATTCAGGAGGACCTGAGTTCAAACCCAGCTTCAGATACTTGACACTTACTAGCTGTGTGACCCTGAGCAAGTCACTTAACTTAAACAAAAAAGGGTACCCACGTGTCTCCTGTCATATGTCCAAAAGAAGAGAATGGCCTATGAAAACACTTCTCTAAATCCACTTTTGGACAACCAGGGACCAGCCACCATCATCCCATTCCCCAAGACCTACTTGGGGTAGTTTCCATTACATAGTAATAATATGGTAATTATAATTCAAATTTCCACATGTCACAATACATTTTCTCCTCATAACAACCCTGAGAGTTAGGTGTTCTTATTATCCCCATCTTACAGAGGAAGACACTGAGATTGAGTGACTTGCTGAGGGTCACACAGCTAGAAAGTGTCTGAGGCTTGACTAGAGCTCTAGCCCATGTGCTGTCCAGCTGCCTCAGGCCACATTTCTTGTTCCCCTTTCCCATATAAAACCATTAACAAGACATGTCAAAACCAGGTACCTTGACTTTCCATTCTTATGTGTCCATTCCTTCATAGCTACACTTGCCTTCTTAAGCCTGTGGCAGGACCATATTCCCAAACCTTGTCACTTGTCTCTAGTTCCAATAACCAGGTAGTAGCCCTTAAGTTAATAATACCTAATACCCTGCCCCCCACCAAAGAAATAAGATATTCTTTGTTTCTACCCTGCTTCCATTCCATATCACCTACACTGAAAGAATAATCTTCAACTGATTATGTAGAGACATAACTGTGGGACAGAGACAAAAGCATTGGACATGGAGTTACAACTTGTGTGACTTTGGGTAATAATTTTTCAATCACATTTGTATAGGCCTTAAGGTCTTCAGAGTACATTCCTCATCACCACCCTGTGAAATATTAATGCATGATCCCTCTTTCATACGTGAGAAAATTCACTGAACTTCCCCAAGCTTCGGTTTCACCTGGAAAATGAGGGGGTTGGACTAGATTTCTCAGAGCTTTTCGCAGCTCTGAATCCTATGGTCCATGTCATTTTTGGGGTCAAAACCTTCCTATGCTTTCCTATTACCTCCAGAAGACTGACTCCTTGGTCTCCTATTAAATTTCCATGTTTTAGCCCCAACCTTATTTATTTCCCATTACTCTCCATTTATGTCTCATACATTCATTTGTGTCTCATACATACCTATGATGGAGCCTGCTCTTATAAGCTCTCAAGAGCTGATTGTTAAATTTTCAGTGTGAGCACTTCCACCTCTGAAATAAACAAACCCAACAAATCTCAGTTTATTATTTTGTAGACTGTCTAGATTTAAGAAAGTGATAGAGAAAGTATTAATAGTGAAGATTAAGTCTCAAGTGTGTCATGCTTACATTTTTTCAGTCAGTTGTTAAGCATTTCCCAGTATACCCTACATTCTGATTAAAATGAAATGACTTCGTATTCCCTGAATATACTTCACAACTTCTTGCCTCTGAGCCTTCTTTCCATATTGTTCCCTTTCCTGGAAAAACCCCTCTTCCTAGTTCTACTCATTTATTTCCTATCCATCCTTTGGACCTCAATCAAATGACATATCCTCCATGAAGTTTTTCCCAATTCTCTCCCCAAAGTAATTGAGAGATTACTTTCTGTGAGGTCCAACAGCTCTTTGTTTATAGTTCTTCCACAGGCTTTTCCCATTTCAGTTTGTACTGTAGTTGTCTGTTTATCTTAATAATCTACTGCAAGGTTAACACAGATGGCAGGGAAGATGCTTTATTCATCTTTGTAGTCCCACAATGCTTGACAGTGCCTCCTATATAGTAAACGCTGGATAAATATTTGTTGAATTAGAGACAACATCTCCATCTGCCACATCCCCCCCAGAACCCTACATTCCTTCATTTCTTTAGAAGACCTGATTTCAATTTTCCTCTGACATCCATCAGAAAGCCAAAACATAAAATAACCCTCCCCATGCCATGGCATTTTTCTTCCAGTTCTAACAATAACAAAAGAAAAGCCGAATTATCACATTCCAAGCATTGGTTAGCCTGTAGTCACACTTCAGCTGGAAATTCACGAAATGAATTTCATCCAGCAGACTTTTAGATGTTCCACCTCTTTGTTCATAGGCAGGTTCAGACTTTCAAAGCAGCTCATTTCCAATTTCAACTCACATCAGTTGACACAACTCATTAATCCTTCAGTTCCCACTTAAAGCTTTTCAGCATGCATCTTCGCTGCTTTGGGAAATTGGAACAAAGAGCACCTGCAGGGAGCTGAAAATGTTTCCTTCAAAAAGAGCTTATGCCACATCTCTGAAAGCTATTTGCATAATTTCACAGAAATGTTTTCCCAAAATGTCAGAATCCTCTACAAAAAGAAGTCTATGACCAATTAGCCCAAACCTGCCTGGGATGAAAGACTGATATAGCCAAAATTTGGCCTCCCTTTAATACACAATCAAGTTTGACTCCATATATTTATTCCATCAATAATAGTGAAAAATAGGGGCAGCTAGATGGCGCAGTGGATAGAGCACCGGCCCTGGAGTCAGGAGTACCTGAGTTCAAATCCGGCCTCAGACACTTAACACTTACTAGCTGTGTGACCCTGGGCAAGTCACTTAACCCCAATTACCTCACTAAAAAAAACACACAAAAAAAAAACAAAAAATAATAATAATAATAGTGAAAAATAAAGCAAAAGAAGAGGAGGGCTAGGAGAAATCAAAGGCACACAGAACAGCTTCAAAACTTCCATGTTGAATGTGTTAGGTACTTGACAAAAAGAAAAGCCAGTTCTTCATAATATAGATTTTTGTTTTCAGGAACAATCCTCTCCTGTTCTAAATGCATATAGAAATGTTTACCTTCTTTAGAACTTATTGAGTTCAGAATTTTAGAGAAAATAAAATGAAAAAAATTTTAAAACTCAAGCATAGGATTTAGAGCTGGGAAGGGATATTAGAAATCACCTAGACCTCTCATTTAATAAAGTAGGAAACTGAGGCACAGAAATGGGCTAAGACTTGCCTAACATCACACAGGTAATCAATAGCACAGTGCTCTTTTCACTACCCCACTGCCTTCCTATCCTGAACCAAATTAGACTGATTTCAGTTGCAGCTAGTGCCCGAAGTGCACAGAGAAAGAGTATTGTGTACAAGGAAAATGTCACTCTGTTTTCCCTAGTGTAACCAGATGTTCAACTCCAAGTCCCAGAATTCTTAATTGGGTTTCAGAACATTTTCCCTGCCCGTGGCGAATAAATGAACATTTGATTATACTCTAGGCAGAACAAAATGGGAGAATAAGCTATAATTCCTGCTTAGAAAATCTGAACTTGCAATGGAACACCACAGCAGCTCTTCCAAATCCTTAAAACATCACTTAATCTCTTTGTCCCATTGCCTGTTATTCTCTCACTTCAGCAAACTCGCTGCTGATTCATTGGGATAAAAAAAAGATACCACCTGAAGCTAGATTTTCCATCCTTCCCATCTCAACATGTCTTCAGCCACCCGTATGGTGTTACAAAACGTGAACCGGATTTGGAGTCAGACAACCTGGATTCGAATCCCAGATCAATCACTTATGAATTTGAGTAAGTTATTACATTTCTCTGAGCTTCAGTTTCCTCCTCTTAAAACAAAGAAACCGGACTAGACCTGGGGTTTTAACCTGGGGTAATTTGTTAAACAATATTCTAAAATAATCTGAAAGCTGTCATTACAAGCTATTAAAATGCTATCCATTTACTGTTTTTTAAACAATATATATTCTAATGACTGTTTCAATATAATTGTTTTCCTTTGCAATCCCTTGTATTCTATTTTATGCATTTAAAAACGTTATTGAGGCGGGGCTCCATAGGCTTCACCAGACTGCAAAATTGTTCATGAAACAAAAATCTTAAGAACCCCTGGACTAAATGATCTTTAAGTGGTTTGTAATATCCAGAAAGAGGGAGATGACAGTCCTACTATGCAATGCCCTGGTTCAGAATATGTCTAGACCAATGGTTCCCATTTAGTGGTTTTCAAATCCCCAGGGGGTTCATGACAATGGTCCAAGGAGTTCGTGCTTAAAAAAATTATCTAATGTCTCCTTAAGCAGTAAATAATGGTTAAGAATATTATCGGTAGTAAATTAAATTACTCTAGGGGCTCACAATACAGCAGTTGGTGCTAGTGGTAGCTAAGATGCCTGACCCCTTCTCCACAGGAATGCTTGCAAGGTACATAAAAAGCATTTAATTAATTCTTTTTTACTTATTGATTCATCAATTGATCTGCATACATTTTCTCAGGGTCCCTGCTTTGAAGCTATGAGCCAAGACAGAGAAAATTCCCCCCCAAGTGGATTTAGACCATTTGTTCATTCAACAAGCATTTATTGAGGGCCATCTATATGCCAGGCATCATACAAGATACTGAAAATATGAAGACAAAAACTAAATAATTCCTGCTTTCAATGGAGACACATACTACTGAGAGAAAACAAAGTATTCACAGATAAGTAAAAACAAAATACATAACAAGTAAATACAAAGGGGATGAGGAGGTCACTAGAGACTATGGGAGAAAGAGGATCAGAATATGTTTCTTGTAGTAGACAGTACTTTCACTGAGCCTTGAAGGAAAATAGTAACATTTCAAGAAGTGAAATTGAGCACTCCAAGCATGGGCTACAACCTGTTCAAAGGAACTGATGCTGGACAAATCTACGCTGAGTGTCTTTATAAAGGATACTTATTCAGCTTCACAGTGATGCTTTAAAAACAATAGAAATCAAAATGAAATGGAGCAAACAGGCAGACTGGAAAGATGCTAAGAGTCTCCCAAGCTTGACCCCAGCTGTTCTTCAACACAGCAATCAAACTAGAAATAGAAACTGGTAATCCTGCAAAAGTGGATAGAAGCCTTCTATGCCCTCTCCAGTGATCTAGGTGATCATCATCACCTAGAAAGGACCCAAGTTGTAGACGCTATTTGTTTAACAGTTTTCCTGCATTTTCTTTGTCAGTTGTAGTCAGTTTCTATCTTATTGGTATTTGGAGCATCATCTTGACATTTTTGAAGTGAAGAAAACCAAATTAATAAATATAAATATAAGAGGAAAAACTGGTCAACATGACAGGAGAATTTCCCTGGTCAATTTCTCTTGTGGCCTAGTGAATTTCTCTACAGGTTCTCCTCTACCTTTTGTAGATTTGAAGGTAGAAAGTGGCAGGTTCAAATCTATCACTTACTAGCTACATGACCTTGAACAACTCTTTCAGACTCTCTTGGTATGTTTCCTCCTCAGTAAAATATGGAAGTTGGATTAGATCAGTAGTTTTCAAATGTTTTGGTCTTAGGACCCCTCTATATTCTTGAAAATTACTGAGGACTTCCCCTCAAAGAAATTTTATTTATGTGCATTATATCTATCAATATTTATCCTATTAGAAATCAGAAGACCTTAATACTATTATGAAAATAACTTTAATCTTGAGAAACCTCCCCCCAAAAAAGGTCTCAAGATACTTCAGGGTCCCCAGATCATACTCTCAGAACTACCAGACTCTATTATTACTAAGGTCACTTTCTTCTTCTAGATTAAGGGTTTTTAACATGGGTTCTATGAGATGGTTTCTTTAATATTTTGATAACTATTTCAATATGATTTGTTTCTATTGTAATTCTAGGTATTTTATTTTATGCATTTAAAAACATGATATTGAGAAGGGACCCATAGATTTCCGCAGACTCCCAAAGAGATCTGTACCACAAAAAAGTATTAACAACCCCTGATCTGGACTTATGATCAAAATCATAAGGTGGGGAAAGGATTGTTCTATATTCCCTTTCATTTTCAGGGGAAACCAATGGACCTTGGGAGGTTCTAACACTAAATCAGATAGTGTCTGGGACAAAGGACTAGAGTCCAGCCTCAAACAAAGGAGCTCAAACTCAGACAACCTTATAACAGGGACACTCTTCCTGGACTTTGTCCCATAGCTGAGTATGGGATCCTGTGCCCTTAGGTGGGCCTGATAAGAGCCTGGATTTATAATATTGGAGCACAAGGACAAAGAGAGGAACCACAATGTGCTAACTAAAATAATTTTTATTAAAGGTGGTAGCTTATACTTCTAGTGATGGGGAAACCCCAGCAAAGATATAACATTTGAAGTGGCCTGTGGGAAACTTGAAGTATCATTGGCTCTGTCCAAAAGGAACCATTCATGAGCCAATTAAGTCAGAACTTTCTTTAGAATTCCCCTGGGGATGAAACCTAAAATATGACTGGGCAGTTGATACAAGTCAAAGAATTCTGCTGGTACCTTCCTAAGGCAATAGCACATGAATAGTTCTGCTGACCAGGTTTCATTTACCCTGCCTTTCCACATAACATCTTTCCCATATATCTGTTCACCTATAGTAATAAACAGGAACCTGAAGAGGTAAAGCCCATGTAAGGGGCTAAAATTCTAGCTATACTATCTAAAATCTAAATAAATTGTAAGCTTTATCAGGAGTATTTAAGTGTTTAAGTATTTATTACAGAGCATTAGGATTAGAGAGAAAGGTAAAAAATCTAACTATTTCTAAGAGACCCCAAGATCTGACCCACCATGGCAAGGTCAGGAACCAAAAGAGACAGAACCCCTTCGCCAGCATCTGCTCCCTACTTCGTGTCCTCCTCCCAGAAATGGGAGGCTCCTTAAGTTGATTGGCTGGTAGCCTTGATAGATAGTACCCACAAGCAAACGTCACTTCCTGATGCCAAAGAAAAGCCTCATGGCCTTGCCCTCAGAGGCCTTCTCCTCATGGTGGAGCTTTCCTACAGTAAGTCTCCAGCAGGTGGCATCATTCCAGTCATTACAACCAGAAGCTTAACCTGGCAATCATATGAGGAATACATTGAAGTGACAGAAAGTGGGAACAAGAAGATCTGTAATGATTGTGATAGTCTAGGAAAAAGAAAATGAGAGCTTGTGGGAGAAGGAGAAGAGTACCACACCTCTCCCCAGATCATACTGCCTCAGAAGCACCAAAAACTTAAAGCTCCCCAGAACTAACTGTGATAACAGCAGTGCAAAACAAACAAACAAGCCAAAAACAAACAAACAAAAAAAAAACATGCTTGGGACAGTGCCCCCAACCCAGGTGAGCAGAGCCTAGCTTTAACATAAAGTTCAAAGTTAAGAAATTAACTAGGAAAATGAGGAGGAGGAGGAGGAAGAAGAAGAAGAAGAAGAAGAAGAAGAAGAAGAAGAAGAAGAAGAAGAAGAAGAAGAAGAAGAAGAAGAAGAAGAAGAAGAAGAAGAAGAAGAAGAAGAAAAAGAAGGAGCTGACCATAAAACGTTACTAAATTGACAGGAAAGATCAAGATACAAATTCAGAAAAAGACAATGACGTGAAAATAGCTACAAGCAAATCCTCAAAAGAAAAACTGCAGATTAGACACAAACCCAAAAAGGATTACTAAAAAAGCTAAAGAAAGCAATAAAAAATGAGCAAAAAATAATAATCAAATAAGAGTGGTAGAGAAAAAATAGTTAAAGAAATGAGAGCAATGCAAGAAAATTTTAAAAAGAGAATTAACAGTTTGGCAAAAGAAGCACAAAAAAACCTGAAGAAAATAACACCTTAAAAACAGAATTGACCAAATGGTGAATGACATACAAAACCTTACTGAAAAAAGAACTCCTTAAAAAGCAGAATTCATGAAGTGATAAACAAGGTACAAAGCTTTACTAAAAAAAAATAATTCCTTAAAAATTAGAATTGGGCAACTAGGAGCTAATAACTCCATGTGATATCAAGTAACTATAGAATAAAGTCAAAATATTAAAAAATAGAAGAAAATGTGAAATATCTCAGAAAAAATGACTGACCTGGAAAATAGATCAAGAAGAGACAATTTAAGAATTACTGAACTACCTGAAAGCCATGATCAAAATAAGAGTCTAGATACCTTAGAATCAGAGAGTAAAATAGAAATTGAAAGAACCTACCAATCACCTCCTGAAGGAGACTTCAAAATGAAAATTCCAGGAATATTATAGCCAAATTTCAGGGCTCTCAGGTAAAGGAGAGAATACCTTGAGCAGACAGAAAGAGACCATTCAAATATTGTGGCACTGCAGTAAGGATCATATAAGATTTAGAAGCTTCCATGATAAATTAGTGGAAGGCTTGGAATATGGTATTCCAGAAGGCAAAGGAACTAGGATTACAATCAAAAATAATCTGCCTAGAAAAACTGAGTATAATCCTTCAAGGGGGAAATAGATATTTAATGAAATAGAGGACTTTGAAGCATTCCAAATGAAAAGACCAGGGCTGAATAGAAAATTTGACATGCAAACACAAGATTCAAGAGAAGCATAAAAAGGTAAACATGAAAAAGAATTCATGAAGGACTTAATTATCAGTTTATATTCCTGTATGTGAAGATGATACATATAATAATACATGTAAATCTTAAGAATTTTGTCATAATTAGGGCAGTTAAAAGGAGTCTACATAGATAGCAAGTCCAGATGTGAATCAATTATGTTGGGATGATCTCAAACAAAAAATGGAGGGATGAAAAAGAGGGAAGCCCTGGGAGAAGATTATTTATATACACACACACACACACACACACACACATACACTTAGCTGGGTATAGAAATCTATCTTACCCAACAGGGGAGTAGGAGGGGAAGGAGTTAAGATAAGAGGAGTGTTAAGAGGAAAGACAGAGTAAGGGAGGCAGTGGTCTGAAGCAAAACAGATTTTTCAGGAGGGACAGGGGGGAGAGACAGAGAGAGACAGAAAGAGAAGAAAATAGGATTGAGGGAAATACAGTTAGTAATCATACCTATAAAAATGTATGGGATGGGGGGCAGCTAGATGGCGCAGTGGATAGAGCACCAGCCCTAGATTCAGGAGTACCTGAGTTCAAATCCAGCCTCAGACACTTGACACTTACTAGCTGTGTGACCCTGGGCAAGTTACTTAACCCCCATAGTCCTGCAAAAAAAAATGTATAAGATGAACTCACTCATAAAATAGAAGCAGATAGAAGAATGCATTAGAAACCAGAATACAACAATATGTTGTTTATACTTAGAACAAAACACTGAGAGAGTTAAAATAAGAAGCTGGAGAAAAATGTATTATGCTTCAGCTGAAGTAAAAAAGGCAGGGACAATAATCATGATCTCAAACAAATCAAAAGCAAAAATAGACCTAATTAAAAGAGATATTCCAATAAAATGCATTTTGCAAAAAATAGACATCATAGACATTTGCATCATAGACAATGAAGTAATATCAGTACAAAATATATATGTACCAAATGGTATAGCCTCCATATTCTTAAAGGAAAAGTTAAATGAGTTACAGGAGGAAATAGAGAGTAAAACTATACTAGTGGAGGACCTCAACTTGCCCCTCTTAGAACTAGATAAATTTAACCATAAAATAAATAAGAAAGAAGTTAATGAGATGAATAGAATTTTAGAAAAGCTAGATATGATAGGCCTCTGGAGAAAACTAAATGGAAATAGAATATACTTTTTTCTCAGCTATATATGGCACCTTCAGAAAAATTGACTGCATAAGGGGACAAAATCCTCACCAAAAAAAAATAAAGAAAAAGCAGAAATATTAAATGTACCTTTAGTAAACTATAATGTGATAAAAAATTACATTCAATAAAGGGCTTTTGAAGCATAAATTAAAAATTAATTGGAAACTAAATAATTTAATCATAAAAATGAGTGGGTCAAAGAAAAAATCACAAAAACAATAATTTCACTAAATATAACGTCAATATTGAGACAACATACTAAAATTTGTGAGCTGCAACCATAGCAGTACTTAGGGAGAAATACATATATACATATAAATTCTTCTGTCAATAAGAGAGAGATCATAGAATAATGAAACTGGCATGCAACCAAAAAAACTAGAAAAAGAACACTAGGAGCAGCTAGGTGGCTCAGTGGATAGAGCATCAGTCCTGGATTCAGGAGTACCTGAGTTCAAATCCGGCCTCAGACACTTAACACTTACTAGCTGTGTGACCCTGGGCAAGTCACTTAACCCCAATTGCCTCACCAAAAAAACAAAAAACAACCAAAAAAAAAGAAAAGAAAAGAAAAGAAAAGAAAAGAAAAGAAAAGAAAAAGAACACTAGAGGGCAGATAGGTGGAGCAATGGATAGAGCATCGACCCTGGATTCAGGAAGACCTGAGTTCAAATTTGACCTCAGACACTTGACACTAGCTGCGTCACCCTGGGCAAGTCATTTAACCCTCAGAGCCCCACCAAAAACAATAACAACAACATTAAAAATCCCAAATTAAACGGCAAGATTGAGATCCTGAAAATCAAAGGGGAGAATAATAAAACTGAAATAAAAAATTAGAGAACTAATAAATAAAAGAAGAAGCTGGTTTTATGGGAAAATACAGTAAAATAAATAAACCATTAGTTAATTTGATTTTAAGAAAAGAAAGAAAACCAAATTCAGTATCAAAAATGAAAAGGATGAATGCACCATCCATGAAGATGAAGTTAAAGCAATTATTAGGAGCTATTTTGCCCAATTATATGCCAATAAAACTGCCAATCTAAGGGGGGAAACCTAGACTCTGCCCTAATCAAATTACAACCTATTAGTAGGCTCAAAGTCAAGCAATGAGTCTGGTATATTTAGGAAAATAACTTCTGAGAATGAGAGAAGGCTCTAAGGATTTGAACCAAACCTTCCATCTCCCTCATTACCCTCCCCTTCCCACTCAAATTCTATTTGATTCTCACCTACACTGCAGAGCCATGCTAGGGATGAAAACTATTGGCACTTTCATACCCACCCTTCCATCTCCCTCGAGTCAGGAAATGCATTTTCATAGTGCAATACTTTACTTTCAAATTCTGATGGACTTTCCAAAAGTTCATTGCAAAATTTCTCTTACTCTTTCAGACATCCTCATTGAAGCTGTTTTAAAGGCTGAAAAACACAGTTTATTTTTAAAATTCAAGTTGAATTTTCCCACAGAACTCAGAAAAAAATGCCCTTTGTAAGAAGGAATGCTTATAACTTTTAGGAATAAGGTTCAAAATCTGGAGATGCCTTCATTTTGTGTATAATCAAATGAAATACCATGTGTTTGCTTTACAAACCTGAAGGTGCTATTTAAATGCCAGTTATCGTTGTTGTTGTTGTTGTCATTGTTTGTTATTGGAGGGAACTGGTGGCTACTAACAGGTAATAAACCTTATTAAAATTCATTTACTCTTTCTTTGTTCCATGGAGGCAAAGCTGCTGACTATGATTATTTGGTTTGGGGTGGGCAGGGGGAGGGAGTATTTAAAGATAGGGCAGAAGAAGAATGAAGAGAAGGCAAGAGATGAACTTTAGTTATCTTGGGATAAAGAATGTACTGTACTTACATGTAATTGTGCCATTTTTCTATACTCTTCTGGGGAAAAACTACATTTTAAGGAGAAGCAGTTGTTCATCCTTCATTTTCAAAGAGAACTAATGACTCCTGGATGAATTGGATTCCAGAATAATCCAAGTCCAGTGGCAAGATGTCAAGAGACTAGCAATTGCCCAGGATGCAATGGAGGACCTTGAGGTTTTAGAGGTCTGACTAAGCTCTAAGCCCTCCACAACACCTGTTTCAGACACCTTCGTGGCCATGAGAACAAATTGTTCTCATCTGTCCATTCTGCTGGAGGAAGTCTTCACATGCTTGGGGTAGACCACCTCCCCTAACTCATCAATGGATTGGAAGCCTATTGGATACCCTCAACCTGGTTTAGCCCATCTACAGAAACATTTTTACCATGGTGTGGCTGCTGTACATGCTACAGCTTCTTGGAGCCACAGGTGAAAGTTGTCAGGTAGACATCAAAGGTAGATGAATAGCCCTGACAAGGGTTATGCAAGACCTCACACCAAATATGCCAGAACTCCTTGAACACCCCATATGCTGGGGACTCCAAGACTGTTATTACATGTTTCAAGAACAGATGTTGCCAGGGTGAGATAGTGGGCCCTTCATTTGGGTTGGGATCAGAAGACTTGGGTTGAAATCTTGGCTTTCCTGCTTGCTATTTTTATCACTTCCTTTCTCTGGCATTTATCTGTAAAATGGTAAAACTGGAGATCTAGGTTTTCCTGCTAACAAACTAAATAAGAGGAGTTCACACGCTGCAGTAGAAAGAACACTGATTCTGAGATCAGAGAACCTGTTTTCAAATCCTGCCTCTTATGCTTACTGCCTGTGTGGTCTTGTGCAAGTTATTCAGCACCCTCTAGACCTCAGGTTCCACATCTGTAAAATGGAGGCAGGATGTTGAGTTAGATGTTGAGACTGTCAGCTCTGAAGTCCCTTCCAACTGTCAATTTATGATCCTAAATCTCATATAAGTCTGGAAGGAAACAGCTTCCTTTCCCCACTTTTTTCCCCATGCTCCTCCCTCTTTGCCATTTTTTACCTAGAATCAGAGACTCTTAGAGGAGAAGAAGAATTCAGAGATCATCTACCCTATTTCTGACCTCAAACATTAATCCCAGGGGTAGCTAGGTGGCGCAGTGGATAAAGCCCTGGCCCTGGATTCAGGGGGACCTGAGTTCAAATCCAGAATCAGACACTTGACACTTACTAGCAGTGTGACCCTAGGCAAGTCACTTAACCCTCATTGCCCCGCACAAAAGAAAAAACCATTAATCCCCTCTACAAAATTCCTAATAGGTGGTCTTTCAGACTCTACTTGAAGGTCTCCAGCAAAAGAGAACTCAACACCTGTCTGAGCAACCTATTCCATTGTCAGACAGCTGTAATAGGCTGCTTTATATAGTCTTTCTCTTATTCCCCCAACATAAATTAAATACACATTTTATTTTGTAAGTTGTATATATAAAATATATTGTATTTGTTGTTGTTCAGCCTTTTATTCAGTAGTGTCTAACTCTTCATGACCCCATTTGGGGGTTTTCTTGGCAAAGATGCTGGAGTGGTTTGCCATTTCCTTCTCCAGTTCATTTTACAGATAAGGAAACTAAGGCAAATGGAGTTAAGAGGTTTGCCCAAGGTCACACAGCTAGTAACTGTCTGAGGCCAGATTTGAACTCATCTTCCTGACTCCAGGCAAGGTGCTCTATCTACCATACCACCTAACTGCTCGATATATTATATATTTATAGCACATATTATTATGTTATATAATACATTCTATCATGTCATATCATATCATATCATAATACATTATATATAAAGACCCCTTCTCTGGTCCTTGCATTCTCTACCCACATATACACACATAGACTCTGGTTACTCTATTTTCCTGTAGTGGTAACAACAAAGGGCTCAGGGGGCAGCTAGGTGGAGCAGTGGATAAAGCACTGACCCTGGATTCGGAAGGACCTGAGTTCAAATCAGGCCTCAGACACTTGACAGTTAATAGCTGTGTGACCCTGGGCAAGTCACTTAAACCTCATTGCCCTGAAAACAACAACAACAACAAAGGGCTCAGTATTGTGCCACAATGTCTGTTAGGGCTTCCTCTTCATTGCTCTCCAATTGCTTATATCACCATGTAGGAGGGCACCTGGACCCAATGTCATATTCTCAGGAATTAAAGCACAAGGAAAGCATTCTAGCATCCACCCAACCCTAGTGCCCACTGTTTCCATGCTGTCACAAAACAAGGCTTACCCAGAAGCCACACTGACTCCAGGGTTCTCCTTCTAGATGCAACTTCTCATCCAAACTTACTGACAAACTATTTTCTCTCTCCTTCCACCAGACTATTAATCACTCCAACCACAGTACTAGCTGTCCATTGACAACAAATTCCATAGTACATACTCAGAGTTTGGATCTCCTACTTCCATGCCAAATAGATCTCCATCAGCAAATGATACAACCCAGGGAGCAATTAATAATTACAGGCAGCTGCGAGCCCCTTCTGCCTTCCATGTACAGCTGTATGTAGTTTCCATTTGGACATCCTCAGAGTCTAATAAAAAGGTTGCCATGTGGAGGAGATCTTGGACTTGTTCTTTTTGCTTCCTAAAGACAGAACTAAAAGTAATGAGAAGCCCAAAAAGGGCAAATTTAGGTTGGAGATGAGGAAAAGCTTCTGATCAATAAGAAATAACCAATCATGGAATGGGCTACTTCAAGAAACATCAGATTCAGCCTCATTGGAGGCCTCCAAACAAAAACTGAATGACCACTAGTTGGGTAATATTGGACATGGAACTCTTTTTTTAAGGTATGTTTTCATGTCCCTTCCACCTCTGACATTTTTTGATTCTAAGACTACATCCAGGGGCAGCTAGGTGGCGCAGTGGATAGAGCACTGGCCCTGGATTCAGGAGAACCTGAGTTCAAGTCCAGCCTCAGACTCTTGACACTTCTTACTAGCTGTGTGACCCTGGGTAAGTCACTTAACCCCAATTGCCACACACACACAAAAAAGACTATATCCATCACTTTCCATTATGCAACTCTATGGCCCAGAGTAACTCTAGAAGACTGATTTTCTATAGGCCCCACAAGCATAAATCATTAATAAGCAGAGATGGGTTTTAATTTTACTAACCTTCTAAAGCCAGTAATGGAAGAGAGACATACAGGAATCAGGAGGGAAATAAAAATTCGGAATTGCTTTCTGAAGCTAAATTGCTATGATATGAACAACCCATAGAGAATGCTAACACATTCCTAGTCAGGGAGCACATAATTTATGCCTTAAAAGGAACAGGGAATATTTGCAGGATCCAATTATGGGCTACCTGGACAATTTCTGCCTTTTTATCTGTGGTTAATACTTTTGTTCCAGAAAGAAAAGGAATTCCTAATGCAGTTTTCTCTCTATTCAGTGAATAGTTTTATATCTGTGAAGTCCATCAGATTGCATCATTTTCTTGGCTGAAGCTGCCTGTTGAAATTATGAAGGGCCAGATAAGAAGCAGAGGACAGTCATGGATTTGGCAGGCCCCAACTTAAGGAATTCATCTGGTGCATTTGCAAAGACAAAGAGCTTTAAAATAAAAATAGAGGGGCAGCTAGGTGGCGCAGTGGATAGAGCACCGGCCCTGGAGTCAGGAGTACCTGAGTTCAAATCCGGCCTCAGACACTTGACACTTACTAGCTGTGTGACCTTGGGCAAGTCACTTAACCCCCATTGCCCTGCCAAAAAAAAAAAAAAAAGGTTATAAAATAAAAATAGAAAAGAAAATTAGAAAGTGGACTGTGTACTCTAAGTGGCTATGAAGAGAAACAAGATTTAGGTCAATGCTTGTGATAAGAAGTTAACCTGAACTATTTTCACAATAGTTCTGAGCAGTAAACTCTCTCTGTCCCTTGGTTACATTCTATTGGAATACATATTTTGAATAATGCCATAAGTAAATCAGATAAATTCGCAGTAGTTACACATTGTGGTTCATTCAAACTGAGATTTGAAAGGGGATAATTTATGTCCCAAAACCCATATTCAAAGTTGACCCATGTCTCCAAATTTTTCCTCTGAAGTCCTCTCCAACACTTTGCTATGGCATACATAAAACATGCAAAGTTGTACGTATGATCTGTGTTTAAGTGTTATCTCTTGAGCTATATTGCCAAGAACTGTATGTGCCACCCTGTCATATAAACTTTTTTATTCCCACCTAGCACATAGTAAATATAATAACATTTTGTTGAATGAAATATTGAAATTGGAATAAACAGTTGATCAGAATAAATAAAAGCAGGGCCTTAATATAGACATATGGACAATCTTCCCCTCACCCAACACTTACCTCTAAATCTAAAAAGGAATGGGGGCAGAAGTACTTAAGGGAAAAGCCATAGACAAAAGTCATAAATGCCAGCAGAAATCCATGCTCCAATGCCATTTGACCTGTGGATAAATCCACTAATCTCTGAGTCTCCGTTTCTTCATTTGGAAAAGAGAGTGTGATGCAGGAGCTAGAATATGTTATTTCTAATGTGATTTTTCTTCTTTTTTTCTACAGTCCCTTCTATCTCTTCAAAGTCTAGGTTCTGAGGTCCTATCCAACTCTATCATTCTGTGTATATTGTCCTAAAGTCTCTCCCATCTCTAAAATCCCTTGCTCCTGTCTGTGATCAAGTTCCAAGAACCATAAGGATAAGATGGAGGAGACCTAGTGAGTCAGAGCTTCCAAGGATGAAAATTTGTCTGCTGGTGTAAACTGATCCAACCATTCTGGAGAGCAATTTGGAACTATGCCCAAAGGGCTATGGGGCTGTGCATACCCTTTGACCCAGTAATACCACTACTAAGTCTGTATCTCAAAGAGATCATAAAAAAGGGAAAGGGACCTATATGTACAAAAATATTTATAACTGCTCTTTTTGTAGTAGCAAAGAATTGGAAATGGAGATGTCCATCAATTGGGGAATGGCTGAACAAGTTATGGTATATGAATTTAATAAAATACTCTTATTGTGCTATAAGAAATGATGAGCAAGCAAATTTCAGGAAATCCTGAAAAGACTTAAATGGACTGATTCTGAGTGAAGTGAGCAGAACCAGGAGAACACTGTACACAGTAACAGCAACATTGTGCAAATATCAACTGTGATAGACTTAGCTCTCCTCATAAATACAATGATCCAAGACAATTCCAAAGCACTCATGATGGGAAATACTCTCCATATCAGAAAAAAAGAGCTGCAGAATCTGAATGCCAATTGAACCATGCTTTTCCTACATTTTTTTTGTGTTTTTCTTCTTTTTTGAGGTTTTCCCCTTTTGTTCTAATTCTTCTTTCACAACATGACTAATGCAGAAATGTGTTTAATGTGAGTGCACATAAATAACCTATTTCAGATTGCTTTCTGTCTTGGGGAGGGAGGAGGGAAGGGAAGGAGGGAAAAAATTTGAACTCATAATCTTATAAAAACAAATGCTGAAAACTATCTTTACATGTAACTGGAAAAAAAGTAAAATAGTAATAAGATTGGGGAGAAAAAGAAAATTTGTCTGTTAGGCAACAGTATCTATTTATTTTGGGAGGTTGTCAGTGAAGGACCCTCCCTCTTTCACCTCACCCTCCCTTCTTACTCAACAGATAGCAACCGTGTTAGAAGCCAGATCTGATGCTGACAGAAAAACTACATGATCTATAGGGTACCTTCCACCTCTAGCCTCACTATGTTGCATTTGCATCTTTTTTTAGCACTTGTCACATACCTACTCTTTGAATTCCCATTTTTCATAATGAACTTGTTATCTCCTCTGAATCACAGAATCTAAGAGTTGAAAGGGACATCAAAGTTCTTTTCATTAAAGAAAATCCTCTCTAAAGCATCTCTAGGGGCAGCTAGGTGGTGCAGTGGATAAAGCACTGGCCCTGGATTCAGGAGGATCTGAGTTCAAATCCAACCTCAGACACTTGACACTTAATAGCTGTGTGACCCTGAGCAAGTTACTTAATCCTGCTTGCCTCCATTTCCTCATCTGTAAAATGAGCTGGAGAAGGAAATGGCAAACCACTCCAGTATCTTTGCCAAGAAAACTCCAAAAGGGGTCACCAAGAGTCAGACACAACTGAAAAATGACTAAACAACAACAAAATTAAAAAATACAGTCCTAAACATTGGGTGATAAAGACCACAGATTATGCTTGTGCCGTGGTCCTACAATTAATAGCCAATAAGGTCCTTCAACCACTTAACAGAGACAAGCATAAGAGAATAAGAAGGGCTTAGAAGTTATTGTCAAAAATACAACTGTTAATACACTGTTGATGGAGTTGTGAAAGGATCCAGCCACTCTGGAAAACAATTTGGAACTATGTCCAAAGGGCATACTGTACATACCCTTTGACCCAGCAATTTTAAGTTTATATCACGAAGACATCCCAAAAAAAAGAGAGAAATACCTATTTGTACAAAAATATTTATAGCAGCTTTTTTGTACTGGCTAAGAATTGGAAATCAAAGGAATGCCCATCAATTGGGGAATGGCTAAACAAGCTGTGGTATATGATTGTTATGGGATATTATTGTGCTGTAAGAAATGACAAGCAGGATGATTCTAGAAAGACCTGGAAAGACTTGTATGAACTGATGTATAGTGAAGTGAGCAGAACCAGGAGAACACTGTGCACAGTGACAACAATATTGTTTGATGAAGAACTGTGAATGATTTCACTATTCTCAGCAATACAATGATCCAAGACAATCCCAAAGGACTAATGATGAAGTATACTATCCACCTCCAAAGAAAGAATGGATATTGATTGAACACAGACTGAAGCATGCTATTTGTCACTCTTTAATTTTTTCTTTTATTCATTTTATTATACAAAATGACTAATATGGAAATGTTTTATATAATTGTACATGTATAATCTATATTTGATTGCTTACTGCCACAGAGAGGAGTGAGGGGAAGGAAGGAAGAAGGGATAATATTTGGATTTCAAAAAGAAAAATGTTTATTAAAAAAAGAAAAATGTATAATGCTTAAAATATAGCTGCTTATTACATAGGGTCATCATTATCCAACCCTCCAGTGTTCTTTGTGCTCAGGCAGCTTATAGCACAGCCCTGCAGGCAAGACATTCCCATGGATAGAAACCAAAAAGAGAGAAAGAAAGCTACACCAAATTCCTGGGGCTACCACCCACCAGGACAAGGGCTTACCTGGCTCACTACTATCAACATAATCAAATCTGAAACTACAGTATTAGGGCCAGTTTAGAAAAACCAGTTCAAAGATTCGGGGTCCTCCTGCTTTTATTTACTGTTTTGAAGGCATCCTCAGAATAGGATGATACCCTAATTAAGACTTTAGCCACAGCTGCCCCTTCTCTGCCCCTGCAATACCACTTCCTCCTTGACTCCCAGAATTGTACTGACAGCTTGAAACCATGACAGTATTTTTATACTACTTAACAGTTTTCAAAGTGATCAATATCCCACATAATTCTCACAATAACTCTTTAAAGTTTTCAGGGAAGTTATTCTCCCCATTTTACCAATGGAGAAACTGAATCCTTTAGTAGTAAAGTGATTCATACAAGGTCACATACCTGGTAAATGGTAACGCCAGAATGGGAAACTCTTGTTTCCCATTTCATTGTTCTTTCCATCATACTACTAACACCTTGGAGAGAAATGTAAAGACATAAAAACAGAGCATAGGGATACAGGAGACTAACAGATGTAAATGTAAAAACACATAGAAAGAGACAAATGGTCTCATGGTACAAATTGGTCTAGCCTATTAGCCATAATCTATTCATCATGTCTAACCACAGTCCTCATATGCAAACATTAGGCAAATCAAGCTAGTGGGAGTATATTTGTATGTATATATACATACTATGTATATATAATATATACATATATGTTTTGTATATATGTATATGTGTGTATGTATATTCTATACCATATACATATATATATTCTTTACCTTAGTGACTCCCAAGGAATTGCATTTTCTTATTTTTTTATTATTTTTATTGCAAACTTTAAAATTGGTGCAAATGAAGAATCCATTAAAATGTTTGTAGTATTCTCATTCATGCAGGTACTTCAAAGGATTCATTATCCTCACTAATTGGGACCTATATCTTAAATATACTATGATGATAACAAAGCTGCCCTGCTTGTTGCCTGTGTCCCCTTCTAAACTTCCTTTAGCTTCTATCTGTGTTTTTAAATATTTTGTGAATGTTTTCTCTCTTTTTTGCATTACTATCATTACTCATCTATTCTCCTTCCCAATTCTCCCTAAAATAAAAGCTCTCTGTTGCTACAAATAAGTATAGTCAAGCAAAATGAATCCAT
Source organism: Dromiciops gliroides (assembly GCF_019393635.1). Taxonomy (NCBI): domain Eukaryota; kingdom Metazoa; phylum Chordata; class Mammalia; order Microbiotheria; family Microbiotheriidae; genus Dromiciops; species Dromiciops gliroides. The sequence continues at coordinate 680,675,341 of NC_057861.1, read as the reverse complement.
AAATTGTCCATGTCTGAAATAAATGTCCCATTCTGTACCTCTAATCTATCACCTTTCTGTCAGAAGATGGAAAGCATGCTTTGTCATCAATATTCTGAAGTCATGATTAATCATTGCATTGGACACTTCTTTCAAAGTTTTTTCCCCTTTATATCATTTTACTAATTATATCAATTATTCAGCTTGTTCTATTCACTTAACTCTGGATCAGTTAATTTAAGTCTTCAGGTTTCTTTGAGTCTAACCCTTTCATCATTTCTTATGATGCAAAAATATTCTATTACATATATTATAATTTGTTCAGCTATTCACCATTTGAATCACATCTATTTTGTTTCCACTTCTTTGCTATAATAACAAAAAATATCTATAAATATTTTTGTACATATGTGTCTTCTCCCTCTGTCTTTGGGGTCAAAGTAGTTGCCCAGTCAACAAGTATTTATTAAACACCTATACAATTTGGGGACATAGTTCTATATCTTTCCAAAATAGTTGAACCAATTCAAATCTCCACTAACACTGCATTAGTGTTGCTATCCTCTCATAGTTCCTCAAACAATTGTCATTTTTTTCCTTTTTTGTCATCTTTGTCAATCTGATGAGTGTGAGGTTGAATCTCAAAGTCCTTTTAATTTGCCTTTCTCTCATTTTTGATGATTTGAAGCATTTTTTCATATGAGTGTGGATATCTTTCATTCCTTCATTTGAAAACTTTCTGTTCATATCCTTTGATCATTTATCATTTGTGAAATGGCCCTCATTCTTATATACTTGTATCAATTCCGTATGTATTGTAGATATCAAAGAAGTTTGCCACAAAGGTTTTTTTTTCTCAGTTAACTACTTCCTTTCTAATTGTCACTACACTGTATTTTTTTTAATTTGTATAAAATGCTTTTCACTTTTATGTAATCAAAATTGTTCATGTTATCTTTTCTTATTGTCTCTATCTATTATTTGGTCATTGTCTCTCTCCCCCCATTCACAATTATGAAAGGTATCTCCTTCCCTTCTCCTCTAATTTGTTTATTATGTTACATTTATATTTAGGTCATGTATCCATGTGGAACTTATTATGGTACATATTATGAGATGTTAATCTAAACCTACTTTCTTCCATATTGCTTTTCAGTTTTCCCAGTTGTTTTTCAAGTCAAGTCAAGTCAAAAAATGCATTTGTTAAGCACTTACTATGTGCCAGGTAGCATGCTAAGTGCTGGGAAAACATATACAAGCAAAAGAAATATAGTCTTTGTCAAATAGTGAGTCCTTACCCCAGTAGTTTATATCTTTGACTTTATCTAATAACAGACTGCTATTTTCAGTTGGTGTATCTGAGTCTTGTTTATCTTATCTGTTCCATTAATCAGCTCTTCTGTTTTTCAACCAGTACCAACATCACTGCTTGTTCACAAAGCCTCTAATGAGTTTTAGCACTGCACCAATGCTTTAACTGTCTTATCTCTGCTCTCCAAGAACTTGGAACTTAAAAATACCACTAGACAGCTGCTGCATCTATACCTTGACCTTATTTACACACACTTGCCATGTTCTGTCTGGCCAGCTCTCATCTTTGCCATATATTTGATGGCTCAGACCAATGAGGAAGCATTCCAAATCTTCCTTCAGTTCCTTTTTTGGAGGAGGAAAATCTAGCCTTTCTCCAGATATGCACAGGATCATAAACTAATCTCCAGAACCCAGTGGGAGTTGAGATTGGATATAGAATAGGGATTTCTCAATGAGCATTCCATAGGTATCTGATCCATTCATGTTTAAACTAGAGGTGTAAATCTTTTTTCTAATCCTCAGGGGGGGAAAAGTCAACTAATGACCTTCTACGAAGGGAAAAAATATAATTGAGTGTTTCTTTGCTTTGATTCACATGAAAGAAATGTCAGGTGTTCCATTCATCTGATCTAAAATTAAGATCGGATATCATAAAAACTCTATGCAATAAATACAACAAATAATAAAAATTATGTTCTGGTTGTGGGGGTTGGCAAGATAAGGATGAAAGAAAATGTAAAGAAAGAAAGGAAATGAAGAGGGGTAGAGAAGTAAGGATACAAGTTCTTATAATGTAGTCATTGTGTGCTAATCAAGCACTTTTCACAATCACCCTATGACAAAACATTTTTTTCCATTTTACTGAAAATCATAGAAATTAAGTGACTTGCCCATGGTCATGCAGGCTTCAAGTGTTAGAGCCAGGATTCCAGTGCAGGTGTTCTGACTCCAAGTTTGGTACTCTTAGAGTCTACTAAACCACAAAGCCTCTCTTGGAAAGAACAGCAAAGAGATATAGAAAAAGAGTAAGAAACAAGAGAAAAAGAAACACATACAGTGAATCAGACACATAATGGAAGAAATAGAAACTCAGGTATGTCATGTACACAGAGAGAGACACACAAACAATACTCACAGGTAGTGTCAAGTAGCACTATTATGATATTCACATCTGGTGATCTTTCATAGCATTGCCACTAAAAACTTTTAAAGTCCTATCCAGTTTTCACAACTATAAGATTAGATGAGGATAATATTATGCTATGGTGTACTTGCCCAGAAGGCTGAATGGAAAGCAAGTCAAGGGGTAGAATTTTCCACCTCTTCTTTGGATATGCCCAAAAAAAGTCTCATTGCCCTCCCCCTTTTTATTTTTTAAAATGAGGAAGTTTTTTTTTTATGACAAGAAATCTCACCTCCAGGGTCAGAAGCTTTTTTGGAAGTTCAGAAAGTTACATCAATCATTGGAGAAGTTTCCATGTGGCAGACCCAGTTTGGCAAGGGTAGATGGGTCTTCAAAGTTCATCAGCTCCAGTTTTTAAGAGAAGCACAAATCACTTCTACAACTGCATTAACAAGTGGTCACACAGACTCTGTTTGAAGACCTTTTAAGGGTCCAGAAATTCACTATCTCCCATTTAACTGTCAGGCAACTCTAATGATTAAAAAGTTCTTCCTTGCCTAACTAACAATAAGCCACATGCTGAACCCCAAAGGTACTGGTAAGGTACTGTACAACTCTGTTTTCTACTTCGAAGGCCCTTTGCTCTGGAAGTTGACATATGGTTAGATTAGGTTCCTTCCTCAAGAGATTGACCTTTAATGAGAATGGTTAGGTTCCATTTCTTCATACTCTGGCTCATTGACTCCTACACAGATGCCTCAGGGAAAATTTTATGCAAAACTTCTGTTTATTTGAAACTTCTCACTATCATCTGAGTAAATACAATTTGTTCTTATTCTGCTTGACTCTAGAATAGGGAACTTGGATGAAGGAGTGGAAGTTATAGTAGGGGTAAAGGGGAGATTTCAGCTCAATATAAATGTATCAGAGTTTTTTAACCATTGGGTTTAGGTTCATATCCAGGGTTTCCCCAAAAAGAGAGAGTAGAAAGATATTCAATATACAATATGAATCAAGTGTGGGACTGGTATTTTATTCCTACACACAAAAGAAATGTTAAGCATAAAAGACTCATAGCTCACATTAACAGAACTACAAAAAATGGGATTCAGTAACAACTTCTAATTACTACTATAATTTGCAGGGAAACTGATACTCAAATTACATCAGAACATAAAGCAGTTTTCAGGGCTGCTGATTATAACTAAATGCTGAGTCAAACCTCTCACTGAAGTCCCCACAAGTTTCCAGGAGTACTGAACACATGCTCCCTTGAAATGATCTCTATGGATGAATTCAATCTTTGATACACTTATATTGAGCTGAAATCTTCTCTTTACTACCATTGTAACTTCCACCCATTCATCTCAGTGCTTAATTCTAAAGCCAAGCAAAATAAGAAGAAATCATACTTGCTCAGATGATAGTGAGAATAACATTAGCCATCTTCAACAGTGGATTAATGTTGATATTAAGATTTATATGGTTCAATAGAGTATATTGAAACGGGATGATTGAGAGATTCTTCCTGCTTTGCCTCACAAAAGTACTTCACTTTGATATTTAATAACACTAACTCATTTATCTAGCACCTTAATTGCATGTATTTCGGTACAATAACCTTACACAGCAGCAGTCCCTGCTTATTCAGACAAAGTCCAGAGACAGTACCTCCTGCATCCTGACTGGGATCCCAGACTTCATTTTTTGTGGGATTGACAGGTTTGGGATTGGGGGGTGGGGGGCTGGGGGTTGAGGGTTGGGGGGAGAGGCAATCATAGTTAAGTGACTTGCCCAGGGTCACATAGCTAGTACATGTCTGAGGCCAGATTTAAACTCAGGTTCTGACTCCAAGATCAATGTTCTATCCACTGTGACAACTAGTTTGCTCCAACTCCCTCCACTCTGAGTCCCAGACTTCCTGGGCCATACTTCCCCCACCAACTCTCTCTCTCCACCCCAACTCTTGCCTTCACACTAGGGGATTTCAACATACATGTTCTTAAAATATCATGATTTCCCAGTTCCTCAATCTACTCCATTCTCATGACCTACTCCATTCTACTTCAGCTACACAGACAGGAGGTCATATTCTTCATTTTGTCAACACCCACAAGTATTCTGCTTCCTTATTCATGAACTCTGAAATGCCTTTCTCTGATCATAATCTTTTATCATTCTATCTTTCTCTATTCCTAATGACCCTCAGTCACTTTTCATTCCCTCCCTCATGACTTCTACTCCCTCTATCCCTTTCCCAGGCATTCACTCCTGCACTGGCTATAATCCCTTGGCTCCTGGCATTTGCTTCCTCTAGATTAGTTCATTTGTAAAGGGTGCCAGTTAGTCAATAAACATTTATTGAGCACCTACTATGTGCCAGCTCCCTGTGCTTACTCTTGAGTATGAAAAAGCAGCTGCTTAGGTTGGTCTGCTATTCTGGAATAACTGAACTCTTCCTAACTGGATCACACTTGTACTGTGGAATGTCTTAGCTCAGGACAAAATGAACCTAGATTTGTTTGTTTATGTCACTGGTACACATCTTCACTGTATCCTTTATCCTATCATCTATAAGAGGGTTCTTCTAGCACTTTGCCAATATTCTAATATGCTAATGTATAGCTTAACTTGCCCTTTCCTCCCAAGTTATCTAGTGTCCAAGGGAAATGGACTCTAAATAAGTATGCATTTAGTGGTGAGACTTTAAAAATAATTTAAGTCAAGGGGTTAACATGGTCACTGCCACATACATTGCATCACACCAAGAGTTTTGGAAACTTATTTCTCTTTCCCTCCTGTGATACTCTACTCTGGGTATTTATTAAATTTCATTGTTCCTGCTATTGCCGGGATTACAGATCCATTGGTCCCCATGCACTTCCAGACTTGAATGGACCATACATCTCCTAAAATCAGAGTTCCTATATCAAGCCAAGTTCTTGGTCAAGCAGCCATGACTTCACAATTCAGAAGACTCCCTGTTGCCTATGATGATGGGTAAATTGTTATTCCAAAGGCTCCAGTTTCTCTTGATTGATTAGAGCTAAAGTTAGACTGTGAAGCAGGAATTTGGGCTCAAGAGAAGTCTAAATCACAATAGAAGTTGGTGGGAATGGAGAGGAAATGAGTTGGCTAGCTTAAGTTGTGGATGTTGGACATGGTTGCTGCTGATGTATTTCCTTGATTTTGTCATGCTTTTACTAAATAAATTGCTTGAGGTTTTATCACAATATGGAGTTTACGTGATGTTTTTTATTAGCAGTTAAGTTTCCACAAAGCATAAGAATTCATTAGTGAACTGAGGGATAAAGAAATAGCTAGGAGAACATGGCTTGGGGTGACCAGCACATGCTACTCTGCCCAGTGGCAGTGAAAGGAGACTCCAAACTATAGCATCTATTTGTGAGTTGTCTGGCATGAATGAATAGTATAATTCTGTGGTGGAGAGAGATGGGGATGTTCTCATTAAGCAGATGTACTTCCTACTTCCCTCTCTAACAACTTGGAAGAATGAAGAGAATAGAAATAGACTCTAATCTGAGAAGCAAGATTAGCCATGAGGAATGAACCTGAGAAGTGCCTGGAAGGTCATTTTAAAAATAGGTTTGGGGTGAGGACTGGGATTTCATTGATATAAGGAACTCCCAGAATACACATAACTAATGCTTTCTTGATTTTGCCATGATTTTGGAGACAGCTACATGACATGGTGGAAAATAGTACTGAACCTAGAATCAGGACTACCAGAGTTCAAATCCAGCCTCAGACACTTGCTAGCTGTGTGACCCTGAGCAAGTCACTTAATATTAGTTTGCCCACCTATAAAACAGAGATAATCATATCTCATATATTTCTAATGTGTTTAGCACATCTTAAAACACTATAAAATGCTAGCAATTATTTCTCTTGTTATTACTTTGCTAATCTAATTAAGCTATCCATTGAACCACAACCCTGAGATTTCAGTGACTGAAACAACATATTGGATCTGGAGAGAAGAGTAGCTGGTAAGTGGGGGCTGAGCCAATGAATGACAATGAATGACAAGTTATAATTGACAGGTTCTTCTCTAAAATAAGCTGGAAATTTCACAGGATGGGTAGAGTGCTGGATGACTGGCTTTCTCCTGCCCTAAGTCTTGGTATAAGTAGAAAAAAGCAGGTCCTTGTACAGAGACTTCACAAGATGTCCATATGTGACAAATAGCAATAAAACAACATTTATGTCAATTTATGTATCATGATTTGAAACCATATTATTGAAGAAGATTCAAAACTATATTATTAACTATTATTAATATGCATCATACTAATTTTGAAGTTTGTATATTTAACATATAATTTCTCTCTTCTTGTTTTATAAAATAAATTTTAAAGTACAATCCTTTCATAAGTTGGAAATTGCCTCTATTTTGGATTATTTATCATATAACCAGGAGATTTATGTCTCAGCAGGATAAATTATGAAAACATGGGGCTAATGTATATATGATCAGACTACTATAACAAAATAATAATCATTCCAGGAATGGCAGAATAATGTATGGGATGAGCCTTCTGTAATCTGTCCTCAACTATCCATACCTGAGATCTTATGTCAGTCCTGGCAGTACATTGAACGAAGAATGCTGACAAAACTGAAATCTACACAGAAGAGGGTAACTAGGATGCTGAGGGAGCTGGAGACCACACCATATAAGAATGGGTTGTACGAACTAAGAATGTTTAATGTAGAGAAGAGACAATTCAGAAAGAGATATGATAGCAACCTTCAAATATTTGAAGTAGAAGAGGGATTAAATAGTTTTGGTTGACTCTGGGTTGCAGAACTAGTCATGGGGGAGGGGTAGGAATTGAAGAGAGGAAAGCTCAGTCTGGATATCAGGGGAAACAATGAGAGCCATCCAAAAGTTGAATGGTAAGAAGGAATGGGTTCTCCCTTCATTGAAGGACCTCAGGTGAAGAAGGCTGGATGATGAGTTGCCAGGGATGTTATAAAGGCAATGCCAGCTCAAACAGAGGTTAGACCAGGTTCCTACCAATTCTGAAATTCTGTAAATCTTCTAAAGGGGTAACTAGGTGGTATAGTAAATAGAGCATTTGGCATGGAGTCAGGAAGACCTGAGTTCAAATAGAGACTCAGACACCTACTAGCTTTGTGACCTTGAGTAAGTCTGCCTTGGTTTCTTCATCTGTAAAATAGGGGTGGTAATAGCTTCTACCTCCCAGAGTTATTATGAGGAACAAATGAGATATTTGTAAAAAAAACAAAACAAACCAGTATAGTGCCTGGCACATAGTAGGCATTTAATAAATGCTTGTTTCCTCCCTAAAGAAAACAAGGATAACAAACATTAAGGGTAATGTGTCACAAGCTTCCCTGAAATCAAGAGGAAAAGAGGAAAACAGCAAGTTTCTCTAATCCAAAACCAGTACTGAGCCAGGAGGCATTTAAGCATAGCTAAGATTCTTGGTTAAAATAGCTTGTGTGAGCACTCAGCCACAGGAAAGTCAAGCATTTCAGAATGTAAACAAATGTCAAGAATAATTTGTCAACTCCTGTCCAGGTTTGCTTTTATCACTTGTAACATTCATTATAATCTCTGACCCAGGGTGGGCTGAAGCATGGTGCAGAGAAAAAGAAGGAAGGAAACAAGTATTTAAATGCCTACTATGTTCCAGGCACTGTGCTAAGCACTTTACAAATATTATCCCATTCTATTTTCACAACATTATAATTATCCCCATTTTACAATTGAGGAAACTGAGGCAACAGAGGCTAAGTGAAAGAGAAACATAGCTAATAAATATCTAAGGCCCAGAGCTGTATCCACTGCACCACCCTGCTGCCTCTAAGAAAGCACACTGTATTTGAAACTGGAGAACAAGGGTTCAAATCCTATGTCTGCTATTTACTTTCTGTAGGGTTTGGGGCAAATCACTTAACCTCTTTATGCTCCACTTTCCTAATTTGTAAAATAAGAGAGTTGAAGTAAGCCAACTTAAACACCTCTTCTAGTTCTAAATCCTCTCATTATAAGTTACTTTTCATCTACTACATGGTAGAGTGGAAAGGATACTAGATTTAGACTCAGACAGCCTGAATTGCAGTCAGAGCTCTACCATTTTCTTTTTTTTTTTTTTTTTTTTTTTTTTGAGGCAATTGGGGTTAAGTGACTTGCCCAGGGTCACACAGCTAGTAAGTGTTAAGTGTCTGAGGCCGGATTTGAACTCAGGTACTCCTGAATCCAGGGCCGGTGCTCTATCCACTGCGCCACCTAGCTGCCCCCTCTACCATTTTCTAACTATGTGACCTTCAGCAATTCACTTAGGAAACCGAAGCTCAAATGGAAACTAATAATATCTATACTATTGTCTAGACTAAGATGTGCCATCAACTAGAACAACCTGTAGAATTTGTTCATCTGTGTTTGTATTTATATTTATCTTGAACAGTTAATGCAAATAGATAACAAATTGGGCCCATAATTGATCAGGACTCAAGTAGCAGGCTGGATTGCCCTTGGGAAATTATGAGGTCTTTAATGACCCTAAGCTTCATTTAGAGACAAAAACCCATCTTTGATTAAGACCCATATTCTCTTTTTTTAGACTTTTATTTTCTAAATTACATATAAAAGCAAGTTTTGACATCAATTTTTTTTTAAACTTTGTGTTCCAACTTCTCTTCCTCCCTCCTCTCCCACCCCCCACCCCAAGAACTCAAACAATTCAGCATAAATTATACATGAGTAGTCATGGAAAACAATTCTACATTAACTAGGTTGTGAGAGAAAACAGATAAAAACAAAACTTCAGATTAAGAAATTGTCCAAAAAAAAAATGTGTTTCAGTCTGTTTTCAGATACCATCAGCTCTTTCTCTGTAGATGGACTGCAATTTTCATAAGTTCTTCAGAGTTATATTGGATCATTGCCTTGCTGAAAATAACCACGTGAAGGGGGCAGCTACATGGCGCAGTGTATAGAGCACCAACCCTGGAGTCAGGAGGGCCTGAGTTCAAATCTGGCCTCAGGCATTTAACACTTACTAGCTGTGTGACCTTAGGCAAGTCACTTAACCCCAATTGACTCACAAAAAAAATAAAATAAAATAACCACATGCTTCCCAGCAGATCATCTCACACTAACGCTGTTATTTTGTATACAGTACATTTCTCTCTGCTTCAGTTCATGTGGAAGACCCATATTCTTCAAGTGAGAGGTGATGAAGTATAGCAGATAGAGAACCAGTCGACCTGGTTTCAAGACCTGCCTCACACACACACTTGGCATATCAAGTCCAAGTCACACAATCTCTAAGACTATAAATTGCTCAGTAGGTGCCTCCTGACATTGGTAGAAGAAGTTTCCCCACTGGGAGTTCCCAATGCCAATGAAATGATGGGTTTGTCCAAAAAAATTTTTGTCCCAGTGATGCCATATGGCTATAAAATAATGGAAAACCACAATATTCAAAGAATGGAAATCAAAAATCACTCAGAGAGCAGTAAAGAAGTGGAATCACAGTGGGAACAAACATGGCAAAAGCAAACAAACTGATATACTGTATCTTCATGATTTTGAGAGAAAGTGAGGAAACACACACACACACACATACACACACACTGGGTAGAGTGCCTGAGATAAACTTTGGGGAAGACATGGAAAGAATCACACAGTAAGGGCAAGCACGGAGGAATTGAAAACTACATCAGTGACATCCCAGATGCACTACTTACCTCATGGGGTTGTTATAAGAGTAAAATGAGATGAATATGCAAAGTGCTTTGGAAATTTTAAAGTACTATATGAATGCCAGCCATGAGGAGTAGTATAGGAGAAGCAGTAATGATGATGATGATGAGGGGAAGTATCACCTGTAAAACTACTCACCAAGAAAATCAATTCATCAATCAACAAGAATTTATTAAACACCTACTTGGCTAAGCACTGAGGATATAAAGACCAAAGTAAACCTGCCTTCAGGGTAGCTGGGTGGCACAGTGGATAGAGCACTGGCCCTGGATTCAGGAGGACCTGTGTTCAAATCCGACCTCAGACACTTAACACTTACTAGCTGTGTGACCCTGGGCAAGTCACTTAACCCCAAATGCCTCACAAAAAAAAAAATAGCCCCTGCCTTCAAGGAGATTACAGTCTAATGACTAAATTTACAGAATCAGAACACCTTAGGAATTATCCAGTCTGACCATTTCATTTTACAGAGGAGAAACTGAGGCCCACAAAGGGAAAGTGACTTGCCTGGAGTTACTTACATAGCAAATCAGTGGCAAAATCACAGTCCTCCTAATTCCCAGTGTTGGGTAAAGTCATTTCTGGAGGATTTATGGGAAAACTTTGCCAAGAATAACAGGATGAGAACCATAGTAGTGAAGTACCCACATACATGAAATCATGGATCCATTGAGGTTTGAGTTAAACCCCACCTCAAACCCTTTAGGGTGAAAAAATAACCTGGAAGTCATGAATCACCAGATTTTTCCTGCTTTTATTCTTTCAGACCCGCTGAGAATTTCCTTTATTGGTGTATATTGTTGTTCTGCTCCACCAAAGAAGTGCACAAAAAAGAAAACTCGGAGAATATCCAAAACAAAATAACAAAAGATAGGGGGTGGAATGTGAGGGAAGGGCTGGGTCACCAAATCCATTTGGGAAAAGGCCAAAGAAATTCAGGTATATTTCATTTTGACCCTTTCTCCTTCCAAAACTCTCCAAAGTCTGAAAATATAAGGATTATTTCCTTTAGATGAATTTTCAGTTTTCAGTACTTCCTTCATCTTTACCCATGCAGAAGTACCAAAATATCCAAAAGCAGAAGTATTAAGCCAAGTCACTGCATGCCTCTTCTGTCCCCTACCAGCCCCCAGGAGCAATGCTGACCAGAAATAACTACTTTAATGACCAGTGAATTTTTTTTGACCCTCAACTTGAGGCCACCCTGAAAGGTTCTATCTTTGGCATTCTTTATAGGAAGGTTGGGTGGGCAAAATCACAGAGGAAGTATAAAAGGAAGAAAAGCGGAGAAAGGTTTCTGTCAAATAGGTCATTTATAGTCGTAGACAAAAAGACGCTGTTGTTGTTAGAGAGACATGAAGCTGAAGAAGAAAAGAAGAGACTCAAAAATATTTAACAGGATAAAGCACCAGCCCTTATTCAGGAGGACCTGAGTTCAAATTTGGCCTCAGACACTTGACACTTACTAGCTACTTAACTAGTTATACTTACTAGTGACCCTGGACAAGTCACTTAACCCTCATTGCCCCACCAAAAAAAAAAAACATATATATAAAACAAACTTTTAAAGCCTATTTTTAACAATAATCCTTATGTAAAAATCTCTTCGGTTCTGATGTTCAAGAACTTAGGATAGCCATAGGAGAGGTCAGGAAATATATCCTTGCTGACACTGGGTAGAAAGGTCCAGTAACCATGCGTGTGTTGTGTTATCTATCTCTATAAATCACAGGAGCTCTGATAAGTTGAAGAGACTGGTTTTTTAAGCATTCTTTTTTGTTTCTTTGTTTGTTTTGAGGGGCTTTTTTTGGCAGGGCAATGAGGGTTAAGTGACTTGCCCAGAGTCATAGCTAGTAAGCGTCAAGTGTCTGAGGCCAAATTTGAACTCAGGTCCTCCTGAATCCAAGGCTGGTGATTTATCCACTGCACCACCTAGCTGCCCCAAGACTGGTTTTTTAATGAAAGAAAAATAACTAAATGGTGAGAAAAAACAACACAGTTTCAAGGGTCCTTTAGGTAAGCCTCCTATGGATTAATTGATGGATGAATAAGTAGATGGATGAATGGATGTATGGATGGATTTGAAAAACATTTATTAAGCATTCACCATGTGCAGAGTACTTTGCTAAGCACTGGGAATGCAAATAGAAAAGGAAAACAGGCCCTGCTCTCAAAAGGAGCTGACATTCTAACAAGGGGAAAATATATGTGTGTGTGTGTGTGTGTGTGTGTGTGTGTGTGTGTGTGTGTGTGTTTCAGCTTTGAGTCAGATAGGAAGGTCTCTATGGTCTTTTTTTATGGTTCTTCTTTAATGGCATTTCCATTATTTAAAAAGCTGTCTTTTGGGGCAACTAGGTGGTGCAGTGGATAGAGCACTGGCCCTGGATTCAGGAGGACCTGAGTTCAAATCCGACCTCAGACACTTAACACTTACTAGCTATGTGACCCTGGGCAAGTCACTTAACCCTAATTGCCTCACTAAAAAAAAAAAAAAAGTTGTCTTTTTCTGATGTTGAATTACTTGACAGTGCCAAGGATTGAGGTGGTAAGAATTTTATTTTCCCATTCTTTAGTAGCTGTGACTACTTTAGAAAGCAGGGGCTACAGCACTTGAAGAGAAAGTTGGCAGATCATAACTCCACACTGGTTGTTTCTCTAAACTTTCATGAGAAGGCAGTCTGGAAGCAAGACCTGTAGTCTGGAGCAGGGGCACTGCTGTTCCCAGAGTTCTTGGGCTTATTTACCCATAGGTGGCAGGTGGTCAGTGGTTGCTACCAGAGGCAGCAGAGATAGCAGACCTCTTCTCCACAGATGTTGATGTGCTCCAATGTCTTCGTTGCCATCCCCCTTTTCATGAAAACCATCCCAAATTTCCATGTACCTTCCTTTAGGTTTCACTAGACTCCCTTTCTCAGTCCAACCAATTCACATGATTCCAAAGAAAGTGAACTGAAGAAATCTGGGTCGGAACACTTTTTTACCGGGTGTAGGTTTCTTTGTTTGAAATCTAGACAATTTTTTTTTCTGGTGACTAGTAGCTTTTGAAACATGATAATCCCATTGAATGGGGTAAGAGCATCAGTTACGACTCCTACTCCCAAACAGAGAACCTACATCAAACCAAAGAATAAGAGAATGTCAAAACTAAAAAAAAAAAATCCTATAAATCATCTAAACTAATCCCTTAATTTCATAAAGAAAAAAAAATTGAAAGCCCAGAAAACAGAAGTGAGGTTGCACAATAGGACAAATGCCCTAACTCTAATTCCATGGTTCTTTTCACTGCATGATAGTTGCCTCCTTGGTACAGCCGCAGTAAGCCTAGGATCATAGAATTCGAACTGGAAGAGACTCAGAGGTTCCTTTGCCCAATCCCTTCAAAAATGGATAAGGGATAATGCCATAGGAAAATGCCCAGAGTAGCAAAACTCACAGAAGAATGTGCTGAAATCATCTTCTAACCAAGAACTGCTTGGAAGGTCAGAAGGAGGGAGCTGCTGTGCTGATATAAGAGTCAAGACCAACCCCACAGTAATCCTGACATAGATTCAGTCCCAGGAAGGCCTCACCAGAGAAACAGACCCCCAGAGCCTCTGAATCAGCTGAAGCACCAGTGTTGTCTGGAACTAAGCTCACAGTCTGGTGAGTGGGCTGAGCCCTGGGCAGGGGAGAGACTACAGGGGTCTATGCTGGTGCTAAGGCAGAACTTGGATTTTATACCCCTGCTGAGAACCAGGAGGTTAGCTCCAGTAGCAGTGGCCCAGGTTGGGGAGGGGCACAGGCTCCTCAGAGCTAACAACCACAACACACAAAGCTGGTTGATTAGCAAGTTGGTCTGAGGTCATCTAGGACCAGGAAACAGGTCGGGCAAGGGAAGAACCTGATCCTCCTTAAATCTTACCACCTGGGACTTCTTAAACTTGGGATACTGCAGCCTGGAAACAGTGCCCCACTTTAAGGAGCTAAAAGTCAAGGAAAAGAAAGGCAAGATGAGCTGACAGAGAAAGGTGAGGAATATAGAAAGTTTCTTCAGTAACAAGGAAGACCAAGGGGCACCCTCAGAGGAAGATGTCAACATCAGGGCCCCTATATCTAAAGCTTCCAAGAAAAATACAAATTGGTCTCAGGCCACAGAGGTGCTCAAAAAGGACTCTGAAGATAAAGTTAGAGAGGTAGAGGAAAAAATGGAAAGAGAAATGAGGGTGATGCGGGAAAGACATGAGAAAAAAGTCAACAGCTTGAAAAGTCAAATTGGCCAAATGGAAAAGGAGATACAAAAGCTCTCTGATGAGAATAATTGCCTGAGAATGAGGATTGAACAAATGGAAGCCAGTACCTTTATGAGAAACCAAGACACAATAAAGCAAATCCAAATGAATAAAAAAAATAGAGGGCAATGTGAAATATCTTCTGGGAAAAACTGCTGACCTGGAAAATAGGTCCAGGAGAGATCATCTAAAAATTATTGGTCTACCTGCAAACCATGATCAAGGAAAGAGCTTAGATACCATCTTCCAAGATATTCTCAGGGAAAATTGCCCCAAAATTCTAGAATAAGAAGCTAAAGTAGAAATTGAAAGAATCCACCGATCACCTTCAGAAAGAGATCCCAAAAAGAAAACTCCTAGGAATATTACAGCCAAATTCCAGAGCTCTCAGGTCAAGGAGAAAATATTGCAAGCTGCCAAAAAGAAAGAATTCAAGTACTGTGGAGCCCCAGTCAGGATATCATAAGATCTAGCAGCTTCTACATTAAAGGACCGGAGGACATGGAATATGATATTCCAAAGGGCAAAGGAAATGGGATTACAACCAAGAATCACCTACCCAGCAAAACTCAGCATAATCTTTCACAGGAAAAAATGGGACTTTAATGAAAAAGAAGACTTTCAGATATTTGTGATGAAAAGACCTGAACTGAATGGCAAATTTGACTTTCAAATACAAGACCCTAGAGAACCATAAAAAATTGGAGCTGGGGGACATACCCGGGGTGAGGGTCGTACAGTAGGTGACTGTCGTGTCTGAGGCCAGGTTTTGGCTGGGATACCCCTGAGTCCAGGGGTGATGCTTTGTCCACTGTGTCACTTAGCTAGGTGATGACATCCTTAGGGTTAAATTGAGGGGTGAAGGGAATTCACTGGGGGAGGGGGAAGGGCAGAGGTGAAATCCTACATGAAAGAAACAGGAAAAGGCTTCTGGAGTGGGGGAAGAGATGGGAGAAGAGCAGGGCAGTAAATGAATTTTATACTCATCAGAAAAGGCTCAAAGACCTTAAACTCATCAGAGCTGCCTCAAGGAGGGACTAACAAACACACCCAACTGGGTGTAGGAATCTGTTTAATCTGGGCAGTAAATGAGCCTAACACTCATCAGAATTGGCTCAAAGACCTCAATCTCATTAAAACTGGCTCAAGGGGGCAGCTAGATGGCGCAGTGGATAGAGCACCGGCCCTGGAGTCAGGAGTACCTGAGTTCAAATCCGGCCTCAGACACTTAACACTTACTGGCCGTGTGACCCTGGGCAAGTCACTTAACCCCAATTGCCTCACAAAACAAAACAAAAAAAAAAACTGGCTCAAGGAGGGAATAATGTACACACTCAATTGAGTGGAGTAATCTCTCTAAAATAGATGGGGAAGCAGATAAAGAGACAGGGGCAAAAGAAGGAAGGGCAGAGTGGGGGGGGGGCAGACAGAAGCAAATCCCTTTTGAAGAGTGATAGGATGAAAGAAGATGGATAATAGAATAAATATCATGGGGAGGGGAATAGGATGGAAAGTAAACAGTTAAGAATAGTAATCATGAAAAAGAGAAAAGGGGGAAAATTGTACAAGAAATATTTATAGCAACTCTTGGTGGAGGCTAAGAATTGAGAATCAAGGGAATGTCCATCAATTGAGGAATGATGGAAAAAGCTGTGTTATATGATTGCAGGGGAATGGTCTTGTGCTACAGGAAATGACAAACAGGATGATCCCAGAAAAACCTGGAAAGACTAATGAACATCAATGTGTGATGAAGTGAGCAGAGCTGGGAGGACATAGTACATAGTGACAGCAGTATTGTTCAATGAGCAATTGTGAATGACTTAACTATTCTCAGCAATGCAAGGATCCAAGACAATCCCAAGGAACTAATGAGGAAGCTTACTGTGCACCCCTATAGAAAGAGCTGATAAAAAGAGCACTTGTGGATTGTACATATATAACCTGTTTGCAATCTTGTGGAGGGGGGAGGAAAGGGAGGGAGGGAGGGAGAACAATTTGGAACCCTAAATCTTATGAAAATGAATGTTTAAAACTACCCTTACATGTAACTGGACAATAAAATAAATAAATTTTTTTTTTAAGTAAGGCAATTGGGGTTAAGTGGCTTGCCCAGGGTCACACAGCTAGTAAGTGTTAAGTGTCTGAGGCCGGATTTGAACTCAGGTACTCCTGAATCCAGGGCCGGTGCTCTATCCACTGCACCATCTAGCTGCCCCAAAATTTAATTTAATTTTTTAATTTAATTTTTTTTTAGTGAGGCAATTGGGGTTAAGTGACTTGCCCAGGGTCACACAGCTAGTAAGTATTAAGTGTCTGAGGCCGGATTTGAACTCAGGTCCTCCTGACTCCAGGGTCGGTGCTCTATCCACTGCACCACCTAGCTGCCCCATAAATTATTTTTAAAACAAAAAAAAATGGATGAGGAAACTGAGGCCAAAGGAGATGAGTTGACTTCATCAAGGTTACACAGTAATTGAGAGAGCAGAGAAAGAAGAGGAGGAGAAGGGGGAGAGAAAGGGGGGATAAAGAAGGGGAGGAAGAAGAGAGGGAGGGAGAGAGGGAAGGAAAGAAGGAAAGAGAGAAAGAGGAGACACAGAAATAGAAAAACAGAGAAAGAAAGAAACAGTGAAAGAGATATTAACCAAAACTATTTGTCGGGGCATCTAGGTGGTGCAGTGGATAAAGCACTGGCCCTGGATTCAGGAGGACCTGAGTCCAAATCTGGCCTCAGACACTTGACACTTACTAGCTGTGTGACCCTGGGCAAGTCACTTAACCCTCATTGCCCTACAAAAAAAAACCCAAAATCAAAAAACATCTATTTGTCAAAGAGACCTATAACTAGACAAAAGCAATAATCCAAGGTACATTTGACCATGAGGATTGCTAAATAGTGTTGAATGTACTTCCTATTTCACTTTCTAATGAGTATTCTTGTCCTCAAAAGTCTTCCTAATTGCACAAGACCTGGACCTTCTCAGAGTATCTAACTACCAATCTTCACTTTTACATTTCTACACATTGCTATTGGAACTATTTACTTCCATAAATGCTTTTTTCTTCATGTTAATTCCCCTACTCAAAAGCCTTTGATGTTTCTCTCATAGGAAAAAGAGTTTCAAGAGACTTCTACCAAGATGATTGCCTAAATGGGAAGAAAACCACCTACCTCCCATATACTTACTTCAGCAAAATCCTCAAGTTCCCATTAGATTGAATAATGGTGAAGAAACACAATGTGAAATTATTTCACCCCTAGAAATGCACAATATGACAACCAGAGGCCAGAGAACAATAGAAATAGACCCCCAACAAAGCCAATATCAGACCAGCATAATATCCCAGCACCAAAGAGACTTCCAGAGTCAAATGTGGCCTCTGAGGCTCTTTGAAGGTATAACGAGAGAGGAGGACTTCCCTAAGAGAGCCTCAGGGTGCTCAGAAAACCTCAAGCTGGGCACCTTGGAGGTCTAGGAGGGTAACAACAGCAACCAGCCTGGCTAGTAGCAACCAACATGGTGCCAACTGGTCCAGCATTGCAAAGCTACAGCCCGGAGTAAGATTCAAACTCAGAACTTATGATTCCAGATTGGTTGGTCTTTTCATTATGCCACACTCTCTCTCTGTTTCCTTCTATGTCAAATAGAAACCTCTTGACCAGTTTATATTGCCTTCCATAGTCTGCCATCTCCTTATCTATCCAAACTTATTTCATAAAATTACCGAAAGGGACCCAAAAGATTATCTGGCCAAGTCCTTTTTGAATTTCAGAGAAGGGAAGAGATTTGGCCAGTGTTCGAAAGATAATACTTGGAATTCAAATCCAGCTTCTTTGATTACAAAGCCAGTCTTCTCATCATTTACCTCTCCTCAATACACATCTTCTATTCTTTCTGGTCAACATAGTTTCCTTAGTGCTGAAACAGTAATGATGCCTAAAAATGTATACAACATTCTTCCCTCAAGTTCCTCCACCTGTCTGCTAAGAGGAGGGAGGCATATTTCATTATTTGTTCTCCAGGATCATCATTGGTTTTTTAACTATTCAGAATTCAACTTCCTTTTAGTAATGCTTTTATTTATGCTTTGTGGCCATTTTCATTGTCATTATTTTGATTCTACTCATTTCACTTAGCATCATCGATTCATGCAAATCCTTCCATGTTTCTATGAATTCCTCATATTTGTCATTTTTATTACAATTATTATTCTGTTCTACTCCTACATGAATTTTTTCAGTCCTTTCCCAGTCACTTGATACCTATATGCTTCCAGTTCTTTGCTACCTCAAAAATGCTGCTATCAACACAGGATCTCTGGGTTAGAGGGTGTGAACAATTTAGTTATTTTTCTCACATAATTCCAAACTGTTTTTCAGAGTAGTTGGACCAATTCCCTAATAGTATATTAATATTTTTGTCTTTCCATAGAAACTTGTCCCCAAATATTGACTATTTTCTGGTTTTGCCATCTTTGCAAATTTGCTGGACATGAGGTAAACCCTTTAATTTGCTTTTCCCTTATTATTAGTTACTTGGAACTTCTTCTTTTCAAATGACCATTGGTATTTTACATTTCATCTTTTGAAAATTATTTGTTCATGATGTTTGATCATTTATCTATTGAGGAATGACTTCTAATCTGATACATTTGTGTCAATTCCCTATATATCAGGGATATCAGACTTTTATCAATTATATTTGATGGATAGTCTTAGAAAGATTATTTTTGTGGCTGTCCAAGAGATGTATTAGACAGAGAGAAGATTGGAGGCATGCTGCCTCCTTTGATAGAATATAAGCTCCCTGATAGCAGGGACTGTTTCATTTTTGCCTTCATATCTCCAGTCAATCAACAAGCACTTATTAAGTGCCTTCTGTGTGCCAAGCATTGTACTAAGCTGTAAGGATACAAAGAAAAGTAAAAACAGTTTGTGTCCTCAAGCAACCCACATTCTGATGGGGGAGCACTTAGCACAGTGCCTTGAAATCAGTCAATCAGTCAGATGTTTATTAAGATCCTACCACATGCCAGGCAATGTGCTGTGATGGAGATAAAAAGAAAGGCAAAAATCCAGTGGTGTTTAGTAGGTATGTAATAAACACTTGTTGAGGGATTGATTTGATTGATTCATCTTTATCAGTGGAAGAAAGTTCCTCACACCAGTGAAACCACAGGTCCTGATTCCTCAGGAATCTATTGGGTGATTACTTTAAAATCATAAAATTTTAGAGTTGGCCAGGACTTCAGTGGTCATCTATCTCCCTTACAAGGATATATTGAGGAAAGTATTTTGCAATCTTAAAGAACTATATAAGATAAAGCACTGGCCCCGGATTCAGGAGGACCTGAGTTCAAATCCAGACTCAGACACTTGACACACTAGCTGTGTGACCCTGGGCAAGTCACTTAACCCCCATTGCCTCACCAAAAAAAAAGAACTATATAAAGGTGTTAAGATGATGATAATGATGATTATGATATATTCCAACCCTCTGCTGAATGGATAGACCTCCATACAATAACCATGATATGCTACCCACTGGTTATCCAGACTATGTTTAAACACCCCCAGTGATAGAGAAATCACTACTTACCAAGGCAACTTATTCTATGATTAGGATGTCATTCTTTTTATTTTGCTGAAATCTGCCTCCATGTAACTTCCACTTAGTTCTACCCTCTGCAGCTAAGGAATAGTTTTAATTCAAATTAATTCAAACAAATGCTATTTGGAGGGTCTACATTTTTTACTCAAAACTAAAGTACACTAGAATGCATTATTGGGATAGAATTTGTTGTTGCTGTTACTCCTTCATTCGTGATGGGGACCTGTGACATCAGGAGGGTGATGTTTCGCCTTGAAAGTGAATTGGATTTAAGTGAGGCAGAGCTGTGCAGAGTCATCAGCCTCATTCTCTTCTCCAGTCATCAGAGTCCAGTAGCCAGACATGTCATGATGACCAGCAATGGCCATGGGGAGGGGGTTATTTTTTGAAAGCACCCAGTTTTCTCGGGCCTTTTTCCTTTCTGTTTTTAGCCCCTTCGAATTAGCTGTATAATAACAATAGCTGATATTTCTATAACACATTATACTTTATGAAGTGTTTCCCTCCAAACAACCCTGAGAAGCAGATAGCACAAGAATTATCACTTCCTTTTTAGAGGTGGCAAAAATGAGGCTGAAACAAAATGATGTGACTTGCCTGACAGAACCAGTGAATCCAAGCACATGCCTCTTAGTCTCTCCAATAGATAATAGTACAACCTCTGCCTCACTTAAATCCACTTCACACACAAGTCATCACCCATGATGTCATTGGTCCTCTTTGAAAACAACAACAACGGGGCAGCTAGGTGGCACAGTGGATAGAGCACCGGCCCTGGAGTCAGGAGTACCTGAGTTCAAATCCAGCCTCAGACACTTAACACTTACTAGCTGTGTGACCCTGGGCAAGTCACTTAACCCCAATCGCCTCACTAAAAAAAGAAAAAGAAAAAAGAAAACAACGACAACAATGCTCCAAAGGATCTATAGCATTTTAGTTAACACAGGATATATTTCCAGGAACCACGGAAGAGAGAGGAAATGGAAACGGAAATCAACTCAGTGATATCCCAAGTGTCCTAGAACTATATTCTTTAGCATTCCAACACTTAACTTTATTTCCACCAATGCCTACAACATAACTTTAAGACTTTTTTTTCCTTTTTAATCCAATGCAATGAGCATGATGCTTCCCATACTAGGTAGCAGAGATACAAGCCGTCAAGTCAATAAGCATTTATTAAGTACCTAATATGTACTGAGCATTGTGATAAGTACCAGAGATACAAAGAAAAGCAAAAAAAAGAAATTTTTTTAAAATATGACCCGGTGGGGGTGGGGCAGCTAGGTGGTGCAGTGGATAAAGCACCTGGATTCAGGAGGACCTGAGTTCAAACCCAGCCTCAAACACTTGATACTTACTAGTTGGGTGACCCTGGGCAAGTCACTTAACCCTCATTTCCCTGCCCCCCCCAAGAAAAAAAGAAAAAAGAAAAGAAAGAAAAAAATATGACTCAGGCCCTGCTCTCAAGCAATTACAATCCACTGAATGGAAAGAAAAAGTAGAGTGATAACTATGACAAAAAGAAAAGTAATAGCCAAACAAACAAGCCTTTATTAAGTACCTATTGTATGCAGGGTATCTACTATGAGAGACATCTGGTATAGTGGATAAAGGCTGGCCTCAGTGTCAGAAAGACTGAGGTTCAAGTTCTTTCAAGTTCTTTCTCTGAACATCCTGAGGAAATCACTTGACTTCTTGTTTCCCCAGCCAATTCTCTAAAACTGTAAGTTATAGAGCAGGAACCCATCTCTATTGGTAAAAGGAGTATCCTTTATCAATGATCTCACAGGTCCAGTCCAAAGAATAAAATTTTTAAGGCATCCTATTAGGAGACAGGAACAAAAAGACAAAAACCAAGCTCTCAGGAGTTTACATCCAATGGGCAGAAGGGACAAGCACAAAAGATCAATGGATCCAGGCAAAAAGACCACCTCCAACTGAGGAGGAAACACAAAATGTATCAGAAAAGGCTTCATGGAGGATGTAGTACCCAAGTTGTGCTCAGAATGAAAGATAGGCCCTTGACGAATGAAAGGTGCATGCTAATACCATCAGTAGAAGGAAAGCTGCTTATAGCAGGAACTGTTTCATTTTTGGTTCTTTCTATTGCCAGAAAATATCACAATGCATTGCATAGCAAGAGGTTAACAAATGTTTCTTTATTCAACTGAACTGAAGGTGAGGGAAGGATCTAGAATCCATTCCAGCCACCACAGGGACCACATGAGCAGATTCACAGAAGCTAGAGAGAAAATGACACGATTATATATTCATCAACATCTTGTGTCCTAACAGGCATGGCATCTAGCTGTGTAATAGGAAGAAACTATAAAAGCAACTGCTTCAGATATGCAGAAAATATAGTGTTATTAATACTAACTCAGACAGGGTTGAGAAAAGATAAAATTCTCCATCAGAGGAACCACATGGGGAGTTGTCACTGACTTAAGCCAAATCACTTCAAACTACAGAAATAAAACAGAGCTTAGGATCCTTTAAACTGTAAGACAAAGACAGGATATGATACTTATCCATTTGAGCCAAGGCCTGGGAAAGAATTTGCAAGTGCTAACAGTTAAATGGCTGTCAACATGATAAATGGCAGAATCAAACATTACCATTCAGAGATTGGTAGAAAAGAAAAAAACACTACTTTTTATCATGCTTTCCCCCTCCCCCCCAAAAAACGAGTAAAGTTCATAACCAATTAAAGAGTAATTCCTAGCTCATGAAAATAATAGCTAAGGCATCTCATTAGTTTTGTAATTCAGGAAATCAGCACCATGTATTCTTAGGGATCTGTGTCTTCATTGATGTGTTTAAGCATATTCTTTCAGTAAGATGATCACAACACATCTAAGCCTTCCCATCCTTTGCATCTCTCATCCATGTCCTCTCAGGAGTCCACTCAATGTACTGGTGACCTTCCTTGTGTTTTCTTTAAATTGTAAGAATACCAGTAGACCACTTGAGCTGTTCAAAGAATTGCAATGATTTCTTTGATTCTTTGCAACCCACGAAATAATCAATACTAAAGAAATTAAATGTATAGTCATAATACGTAGAGATGGATAAAATCTTAGAAACTACATAGTCAAATGTTCTCATTTTACACAGAAGGAAGCTGAGGCCCAGAGAGTGACCACACAACAAGTATTTAAGTGCCCACTGTGCCAAGCACCATATTAACTGTTGGGTATACAAAACAAAGAATAAAACAATTGCTTCTCACATTTTGGGGAGAGAGGGAAACAATAAGTGCAAATATAAATAGATGCAGCGTAAAGAAAAAGTTTATGTAGCCATATATATATACTCAAAATACAAGGTAGTTTGGGAAAGAAGATACTAAAAGTTGGAGATATAAGGAAAGACTTCATGTAGAAATTGGTGTTTGAGCTGCCTCTTAAAACATAAGAAGGGGGCAGCTAGGTGGGGCAGTGGATAAAGCACTGGCCCTGGAGTCAGGAGGACCTGAGTTCAAATCCAGCCTCAGACAGTTGACACTTACTAGCTGTGAGACCCTGGGCAAGTCACTTAACCCTCATTGCCTGGCAAGAAGAAGAAGAAGAAGAAGAAGAAGAAGAAGAAGAAGAAGAAGAAGAAGAAGAAGAAGAAGAAGGAGTTCTGTTAGTCTGAGATAAAGAGCTAAGGCATTCTAGTCATGGTGCACATCCAGTACAAAGGCAAGAATATGAGGATGGGATGTCCTGAATAAAGAACAGAGAGAAGACCTCTTTTGGCTAGATCACAGAATGTAGGAATGGGCATGATGTCCAAAATGAGGCTGAAAAGATAGGTTGGGGTCACATTGTGACAAGCTTTAAAAAGCTAATCAGATGGGGCAGCTAGATGGCACAGTGGATAAAGCATCTGCCCTGGATTCAGGAGTACCTGAGTTCACATCTGGCCTCAGACATTTAACACTTACTAGCTGTGTGACCCTGGGCAAGTCACTTAACCCCAATTGCCTCACCAAAAAAAAAAAAAAGCTAATGGGGGGGGGATTAATATTTTATTCTAGTGGTAATAGGAAGCCACTAGGGTTGGTTAAGTAGGAGACTCGCACGATCAGATCTGCACCTTAAAGAAAATTACTTTAGCAATATTGTGAGAGACTTGAGGCAGGGAGAACAATTAGGAAGCCGTTGTAATAATCTAGGTGAGAGGCAATGAGAGCCTGAACTAAGGCTTTATCTGTGTGAATGGAGAGAAGAGATCAAATGCAAGGGACATGG
Source organism: Dromiciops gliroides (assembly GCF_019393635.1). NCBI lineage: Eukaryota > Metazoa > Chordata > Mammalia > Microbiotheria > Microbiotheriidae > Dromiciops > Dromiciops gliroides. The sequence goes on along the minus strand of NC_057861.1, from coordinate 680,651,045 downwards.
TAAACATTAAAAGGGCAAGTTTTGGCAACTGATTAGATATGTGGAGTGAGCAAAGTGTGGAGGACAGTGCCAAGATAAGACAACTGACTCACTGAAAAGATGGTGATGTCTTTAATAGAAATAGGGAAATTTGAAAGAGAGGAGAGTTTAGGGGGAAAGTTAATGAATTCAGTTGTAAACATATTGAGTTTAAGATGCTTCTGGGACATCCAACTAGACATGTCTGATAGACATTTGGTGATCTAGGATTGAATCTAGATGACCTAGGAAGGAGAGGTATGTTGCCCAAGGTCACATAAGTAATAAGCACTCAGGACCAAGATTTGAGCCCAAGTTATCCTTACTCCAAACCCAGTGTTATTTTTATCACATTACACTATACCACACCACACTACATTAACAATAAATTCAATATGGAAGAGACAAGTTTAAACAAAGGCAAAAACTAACCTTTTCAAGATCCAAAGAACTGACTGGTTGTTTAGAAGCCACTGTTTTATTGCCTTGTGGACTCCTTGGCAAAGCCAGTGAGCACTCTTTAAATCTCAAAGTTGAATAGTGAGCACCCAAATGTTTAGACTACTTAGTATAGTACATTAGTATCTAATTAGCTCGATTACAACAATCTAATTAGGCAAGCATATAGACAGACTGAGGCTGTGATTTTATCTTATAGTTTATTCATTCTCTTGTGCTCAAAGGGGAAAGAGTAAAAATCATAGGAATATGGTTATCCCAGTGGCAGCATACTATAATGAACAGAATTAGACTTGGGAGCAGAAGATATAGGTTTGAATCTGATCCTTTCCCCCTATGTAACACTGTGTCCACCTTTCATCTCTGGGCTTCAGTTTCTTCATCTGAAAAATTAGAAAGTTAACAACAATGGTCCTGGAGAATAGAAAGCTAAATATATCTCGCTGCTCTCAATAGGAAGGTGGGGGACTACTTGGGCAGGATGTTATACATATTGTCAAAGGAGATCCCTATATTAGGGGTTTCTGTTAACTGTTTTTCTTTGTTACAAGGGAAGGTTCAAACACAAGACATGGGTATGACTTACATTGTTTTAAATGAGGGGAATGCACTCGATGATTTAAAAGGACCCTTCAAGTTCTAATGATATGTGACTTCAATACTTCAAGGATCCAAGGTTTCATTGAAATGAGTATGTCCCAGGGCAGCTAGGTGGTGAAATGGATAAAGCACCAGCCCTGGATTCAGGAGGACCTGAGTTCAAATCCAGCCTCAGACACTTGACACTTACTAGCTGTGTGACCCTGGGCAAGTCACTTAACCCTCATTGCCCTGCAAAAAAAACAAAACAAAAACAAAGAAAAAAAAGAAAAGAAATAAGTACACCCTCTGCTGATAATAGTTGGATAATAATAATAGCTAACATTTATATAGTGCCTACTATATGCCACACACTGTACTAAGTGCTTTACAATTATTATCTCATTTGATCTTCACAATAGCCCTGGGATGTAGGTGCTATTATCATTTTCCAGATGAGGAAACTGGCAAATAGAGGTTAAATGACTTGTCCAAGGTCACATAGCTAGTAAGTGTCTCAAGCTGAATGTGAACTCCTCTTCCTGACTCCAGGCTCAGTTTTCTATCTACTGCACCAACTAGCTGCACTGATACAGATAAAATCCCATCAGTACATTAGTAGACAATTTCATGAGTTGTCATGGCTTTGTAAATCAATGTAACAGCTTCCCAACTTCTTATAGAAATGCTCCCCATTTTTACAAAAAAAAAATTATCATACGTGTTCACATTTTTCACAAAATAATCTACACAAGTAATTTCCTTAGCTTGCATTTTATTCAAATAAAACGTAGAATTTATTATTATTTTTATAATAATATACAAATAGTCTTAATTTATCTTAAATCTTAAATAATAAACACAGAATTTTAAAACATAATATATGTAGATATTTAGCAATAAAAATACTTTGTGATTTTCATATTTAAAACAAAATCACCATAATTAATAAATAAGAATTTAGTAAGCATTCACCATGCGCTAAGCACTGTGCTAAATGATGGAGATACAAAGAAAGAGGAAAAGAATCTCTACCCTCAAGGAGCTTATATTTTAATGGAGAACTCAACATGTAAATGAATAGGTACATACAAAATACCTACAGAATATATGGAAGGTAACCTTAGAGAAGAAAGCAGTAACAGCTGGAACAACTGGATGACATTTGATCATCACACATCTCAATACCTAATGATAGGCATTTGCAAAAAAAGGCTACCATGAACATGATTACTGCTCACATGACTTTGGTTGCTAAGAGTGAAGTAGAAGAGAAATTCTATGAAGAATTTTATAAGAATCCCCAAATCAAATCAATTCACACTTTGATACTTGAAGACCTCAATGCAAATATGGGAAAAGGTAAAGATGGGAAGAAATATATGGAAAAGGATGCTTCAGGAGAAATAGGAGAGGCCAAAGACTTGTAGATCAGACAAAAGCTTCATTCCTCTGTATCATGAAGATTTTCTTCAAAGAAAGAATCAATAGGCACTGGACATGCCAAGCACTAAACTACATCATGGGGGTAGCTAGGTGGTACAGTGGATAAAGCACTGGCCCTGGATTCAGGAGGACCTGAGTTCAAATCCGGCCCCCAGACACTTGACACTTACTAGTTGTGTGACCTTGGGCAAGTCACTTAATCCTCATTGCCCGGCAAAAAACAAAAACAAAAAACAACCACCACACCTACATCATGAAGAATGAAAGTGACTACATTTTAACACAGAAGACTAATTTATGGACACAGGATTCAGCCATAAACTGTCTGTGTAAACTATTGACTTCTTAGAGCTGAGATCTGAATTTATAATATGCAAGAAAAAAGAATAGTAATGAGAAAAAGATATGACATATAGTTATGAAGATTTAACCCTGAATTATCTAAACAAGCTATTACAAAACAAAAATTAAAAATTGACAACCAACATAAATGACATCAACAATGACTGCAATAATTTCATCCAGAAGTTGTCTATGAATTGATACAAGGAGGCCCAAAGAGTCCAGAAAGCAATTTAGTTGGCAAACATTTGAATTACTTACAAAAACAGAGATACCTTCCAAAGACAACACTAGATTAAAATATAAACCCATCTGTAAAATCTTAGAGAGAAGGAAAATAAACAATAAGTAGTATTGTCTCATAAAACAGAGAGAAGAGGTGGAGGGCAAAAAACCCCAGTCTAAATAAAGCTTGGCAAGATATCCAATAAAGCAAAGTCATCCCAAGGACATTGAAGGATAAAAAGAGAAAGAAGGTTACAAAGAGAAGAAAAAGGGAAATGATTTGAAAAAATTATTATCACACACTATTTTCTCAGTCAAGGTGACTGGACGCTTGGACCTTAAAGTGTTTACAGTGGAAGTAGAAATGATACCAAACAGAACAAAGACAAGAAAAGCAGCTGGATTCGATCATCTCTAAAGAGAGGAGATCCACATTAGATGTAATACTATTAAGTACCTTATTTACAGTGTATCTAAAAGACAAGATACCAAAGACATGGAAAAATCCTCTGGCCTTAATTGATTTCAAAAGAAGATAACCTAGAAAATAGCAACCTACATGCCATTACTCCCATCTAGACAAAATTGTTATGAGGGCCATCTATATATGAATTGAGGGGATCCTCAATAAGGACCTTAGTCAGGTACAAGAAAGCTTTTGCAACTGCTATTCCACATACACCACATCTTTACCAGCTCACAATTGACTAAAAGATGAAGAGAATATAAGACAATATTGCACAAGTCATTTGTTGATTACCAAAAATGTAGAAAAAAATGCCATCTTACAGAATCTTTTACAACAAATGTATCAAGATCATTCGTTATTCCCTAGAAGATGCAATAGCATAAATAACTCATTGAGGACTTTTTTGATAAATAAACATCAGGGAAGGAGTTAAACAGAGTGATAGATGTATGCTCACTGAAAGTATTCGCCACTGTGATGGAGGAGACCCACCTCAGAGTTTAAATTGAGAAGGGATTATTTGTGAATGGTAAGGTCCTCCAGATATTCCCATTTGCAGATGATATCTTGTTGATTGCAATAAGACCCAAGGCATTGCAGAGACTCCTAGAAGAGCTCTGTAATCACTCAAAGGAGCCTAATAGTCTAATCATCCATCCATGCAGGAAAGACCAAATAGAGAGTTTATTGCCCAGATTTCAACATGTTACTGAACAGATACCCTGTAAAGCTTATCCAACAATATGTATTAAATAGGACATACAATACCAATGGACCTAGAATTGAAAAGAAAGAGGAGAGAGTGTTTGCTGGATTACTTTTTTTTTGGCAGGGCTATGAGGGTTAAGTGACTTGCGCAGGGTCACACAGCTAATAAGTGTCAAGTGTCTGAGGCTGGATTTGAACTCAGGTCTTCCTGAATCCAGGGCCAGTACATTATCCACTGCACCACCTAGCTGCCCCTGCTGGATTACTTTTGAGCAATTGCATAGCACTTTTACTTATGCTTCACAAAGTAGCAAAGGCCCATTGATTCAATACAAACAATTTTGTTGCTACTTCAGAATGGCATATAGAATGCTATGACTTCTGGAGATGAATGTCACACAAAGGAAAATGAAAAGGTACATAGTGGGTGTGAGCACTTGGCCCCACAAACTACTGCATACATGGATGAATTGTGTTTGTTATTATTGGAGGAAATTCCAAAACTGATGATATCACAGATCCTTTTGCGTAATGATACAATGGGTTGGCATGTTTTACAATACAAAGTTTCTCAAAACATGGTATTATTGATGATGATGCTATATTCATAATCCCATTTGTACCACTAACCAAGCACAATATTTTGTCTTTAAAATAGCTAGAGCAAAACCAATTTCACACAAAGAAGGAGTTATAAGCAGGGAGAAATTTTATATCACTGCTGAACCAAAGAACTCTTTTTTCCATCCATTCATAACAAGATTTTCCAGTTCAAATGATTTTTCCTAATCTAGTCACATTTAGAAATACCAACATCTTTAAAGTAAAAATAGAATTGCTTCTATAAACCAATCAAATAAGAAAATTTTTCATTTATTTGTAGGGCAGAGCTTAGAGTTCAGTAGCACAGCTCTCAGGGTCACCTCCATATCATGACTAGGCATTAGAGAGAACATTTGTGAAGATTCCTCACCCAGTACATGGGAATAATATATTAACTCTACTTATTTCATAATAGTGTTATAAGGAAAGCTCTTTATAAATTGTAAATCACTCCAGTATTATTATTATGCTACCCATTTCCCTGGAAAAAGTGAATACTATTCCAAATTCTATTCATAGTTCTATTAACATTTGAGCTAAACAGTAAGAGACTATACATGCTTAAGAAGTTGGCTATTAAAAGGCACTTTCTTTTATGCACCCAGAGTCTGAAGAATTGGGCCAGGAATTTTAAAAATACCTTGACAATCAGACTGATTTTGGTAGCATACTAAGTGATCATCAGTTTCAATCCCAAAACAAGTGAAATGGGGTATGCAAGCCATATGACCAAGAACTTTGGAAAAGGTCCTGTCAAGGACTCTATTGCTTTTAAATAGTTCTTTCCTTGAAGGCCAAGGAGATTTAGACTTTCACTCCCATTATATTGAAGAGTTATGGTCTTCAGGATGCTGATTAACCCTAAAATATAAGTTCCAGAAAGAACCTTAAAAATGTTCTAGTTTGGGGGCAGCTAGATGGCGCACTGGATAGAGCACCGGCCCTGGAATCAGGAGGACCTGAGTTCAAATCCGGCCTCAGACACTTAACACTTACTAGCTGTGTGACCCTGGGCAAGTCACTTAACCCAAATTGCCTCACTAAAAACAAAAAGTTCTAGTTTGGACTATTTTTTGGACTATTTATGGGATTGTTCAAATATGGGCCCCTTAAAGCTACCTCTGAGTTCAAGGCACACTCAGCATCTAGATTACATTAAAGTCACATCTCACAAGCCCCCAGTGACATTTTTCTTTTTATCAAACTAAACAGAAAGACACATTAATTGAGAGGAAAAGGCATTTATTTGATTGATATAATAACAAGATAAACAAAGAGAATCTCCCCATAATCACAGAGTGTTTGCCCCCTCCCACATATTGTCATGTCACTGTCTGCACCAGAACACATTTTGTGAATAGATGCAACCAGGAACCACATGTAAAAGAAAAAACACATAGAGAATGACTAGAACCAGGGAAATTTGTGTTCCTAGGACAGCCTCCTGGCTAGAACCTCTCTGCCTCCAAAGCTACCACATACTGCTTCTTCATAGTGTCATTGAATGACATCTGCTAATTTGATAATGCCACCTGACTGCTTTCTTTACCAAACCTCAAGTCACTTAGTCTTCTGAGCATCAAGCTACAAGCCACAAGCTACAAGCTAGCAGGCATCATCTATCGGCTTGATTAGTTTCACTAGTATACCACTAGATATATTAGATAATTTGTCCCTGTTCATCTGCTGCCATCTGCTGGTTCTGTAGCTATGGGATCTCATCTCTATAGGAAAATGGTCACAAACTCTTGTTTTGTGCATCTAACCCATAAATGCAGGACTATTTCAGTCTTTTGGGGGTCAGACAGACTCATAGCTACCCCCAGTCACTCAGTAAAACTTTTAGATCAAGTCTATCTTTTGAATTGTGTTTGTCCCTTCTGTCTGCAACTTTCTTGGGCTTGCCTGCTATTTGAGTTGGAAGGAGAAAATTCCTTCTAATTCCCATCATACCCTTTGCCACTAGTAGTGGGGCAACTAGATGGCACAGTGGATAGAGCACTGGTCCTGAAGTTGGGAGGACCTGAGTTCAAATCTCACCTCAGACACTAGCTGTGTGCCCTGGGCAAGTCTTTTAACCCCAATTGCCTTAAACATCCCAGGCCATCTCTAGTCATTCCGATCTTGCCATTGAACCTAGATCTTGCCACTGAACCCAGATGGCTCTAGAGGAGAGAGAGAAGCTGGTGAGCTTGCACAGCCCTCCCTCACTTCAATCCAATTCACTACAAATCATGACATCACTCAATGCCATGGTCCTCTTTGAAAACAAAGGACAAACAACAGTTCCAGACAAATTACCCTGAAACTTCACTTAGCAAAATTAGAGACTTTGGAGAGGTTGGGGCTGCCATCTTTGTCCTGTTTTCCTGCTGACACCAACATTACTGTTCTTCCTAAATACAGATGGACAAGAGAGGTGACAGGTCAGAGTGAATGCATGGCAGAGCCAAGATTAGAAGCCATATCATAAAACAGTTCTCTGATATAACCTTAACCCATGAGGGTAGTTTTTTGCTTCTGCAAGGAGAATGCCACACTTATCAACACCTGTAAAGTCTGCTTTCTATGAGCCTATATTTTCAGATAAGTTCACTCATTTAAATGAAGTCAATCCGACCATTATTTCTGAACACTTGACAGGTATTTTTCTTTTTCTTTTTTTTTTTTTTTAGTGAGGCAATTGGGGTTAAGTGACTTGCCTAGGGTCACACAGCTAGTAAGTGTTAAGTGTCTGAGGCCGGATTTGAACTCAGGTACTCCTGACTCCAGGGCCGGTGCTCTATCCGACAGGTATTTTTCTTTGACCCAAGACCACTAGGTAGCTGTGACATTGGGAGAGTTACTTTTCTTCTTTGAGACTTGGTTTACTCCTCTGTCAAATCAGGGGTATGGACTAAATCAATGTTTCCTGGACCAAAATTACCTGGACCATGGTACACTTTTGGGGCTTGAAATCCAAAAACCTTAAGAGTGTAAAGAGAGCCTTATAAAAAAGCCTTCTAGTCCCAACCCATGCCCATACAGAAATCTTCTCTACAGCATCAATGACAAGTGGTCATTCAAGCTACATTCTCCAGGGAGAGAGAACATGCCACCTTTCAAAGCATCTCATTTCACTTTTGAACATCCCCAATCAGAACCATAACTAAGGATGTTTGTGTCTGGAACAAGTGAGATTAAGACAGGAGGAAGGGTTTGGATGTGTCTACCTCAGGTACAAGCACGAAGAGGAGTTAGCATACCCCGAGACACCCCCGGGGCAAAGCACCAGTAACCCTGCCCTTAATTACTTCTGTTGCTCAAATTGTTAAGAAGTTATTCATTATCTCAAACTGAAATCTGTTTCTCTGAACTGTCCATCCATTATTTCTAGTTCTACCCTCTGGCACAGAAAAGAATGTGTCTAATTCTTCTTTCATAAAACAACCCTTTACCTAAAGATCATTATATCTCCCCTAAGACTCCTCTTCTCTAGTTCTCTGCTATAACCTTAACCCATGAGGGTAATTTTTTCCTTCTGCAAGGAGAACCCCACACTAGTTCTCTAGTTCCTTCTATCAGTAACAACAACAACAATCATAACAATTATTACACACCTTTGGATTTTATGAACAAAAGTGATTCCCCTCCAGATAGAGCCTATGAAATGTCTATGGTCCAAGAATGGAATCAAAAGACTCTACATGGGCAATAGCTATCTGAACTCAACCAACAATATGATGAAAAAGGAGTATTGAACAAATAACTTGATCACGGTAAATTATTTTTAGAAAGAGAAGGGCTTATGATGAAAAGTCAAGACTGGGACATCACCACCAGAAATCACAGAAAAGATGTTATCCTTAAGGAACAAGAACAAATTAACTAATGTAGATTGTGCAAATAAACAGTAGAAACTGTCCAGTACATCAGAATCTGTTGCAAAATGTTATCACTTATGAAATATCTAGAAATACACAACCTATTTTGAGAAAAATTTCACACCAGAGGTTCTTCTACCTTCTATAGACTAACAGGCAACAAATTCCTATTTTATAAATACACAACTCAAAATACCCTGAAGAATACAACAAATAAGCTGTGCTAGAACCTGAGCATTATCACAAAGAAAACCATTCCACACAAGTGGCTCTATGAATATGGGTCTTGGTTCTTTGCCTGCCTCAGTTTTTGCCCTTTTAAGTGAAGGAAATTAATCTGGAGACTCTTGCCTTGTAAATTTCAATAGGTAAAGAGAGAAAGCCTCCAGGAATCCAAAAGTCTTTGAATCTAGGAAGTGAGGCCATGTTGCCACCAGCCCAACACTGATGTTCCAAACATCAATACCTTCAGGTTCCAGTCCACTGTTAGCTGAGATGAGAATTCATCTGGCAAGGATGCTGCATTTGTGTGTGAATTTGGTGGGACCAAAACTATGCAGAAACTGGACCAAGTCTGAGCCCACTCTCCCCAGACAACAAGAGAGTATGGGGAAACCATGCCCCTGAGGTATTGGGGAAAACTTTTGTACTCCAGTTCTTCCTATATCTTCATAGTAAAAATACTTTTGTTAAAAAAAAACATTGATGTTAATTGGTTACATGGAATTAGGGTGTTAGTCACTGGTGACTAATGTGATGTTTAAAATCTAAATTGTGGTCACCTTAAATTAGAAGCTTTAGCACCAGTCCTTGGGCATTAAACATTTATTAAAGCATACAGATATTCCCATGGAGTTCAGAAAGTTAAGAAAAAAGCCTATTTAGCCTAGAGTTCCAGCCTAGTCTGGTTCTTCCTCAAGTCCTCTGCCACAAGCCTGCTTCAATCATGATCTCTCTCCAGCAAGATGATTGTGGAAGCTTTTTATAGGTCTGGAACAGAGGCAGTCCTTACACACTGCTTCAAGCTGATTGGTTGGCATCATCCAAATCCATTGGTTCTGAAGGTGTTCTCAAGTTGTGATTACAATCCAGTTAACTTGAAGTAGGCTAATCAGCAGTTAATCACTCTTACTTGATTCAATCAGTCTAGATTAATCTCCAGGTGGGTCTTTGAGTATCTGCTAAATCTCATTATTTCATCACATTCCCCACTTTGTTTCTTCTAGGAACAGGTGTTCCTTGATGAAACAGTAAAAAATAGCTTTGCCAGTAATCAAATCAAACAATGAAAGTTCTTAAAAATGTGAATTGAGAAGACAAGAATTTTTTTAAAATCTTCATTTCATCACCTTTTGTATCGTCTGCCTAATTATCCTCATGCCATTATGAGAAATTTTAAAATCTAATATAATAGGTAACAGATGTCAAGGCCAAATCCAGCACTGTATTTATCATGACATCTGAGATAATTATGGGGATTACCATTGAGCAATATATACAGAACATGCAGTATGCCAGGCTTAAAATAGGTGGATGGGATATATGTCCATGCCACCGAACATATTGGAGGAAACTGAGTCAGGCTTAATGAGATGCATGGGATTGAGATGTCCATGGCACCAGGCATATTGTAGGGGAATAGAAGCCAGGTATAGAATGAGATGGGTGGGATGAAAACTTCCAGCCATCTGTGCAGTACCTGGACTTCATAAGTGTCTCCCCTTCTGGGGCAGCTAGATGGCGCAGTGGATAGAGCACTGGCCCTGGATTCAGGAGTACCTGAGTTCAAATCCAGCCTCAGACACTTAACACTTACTAGCTGTGTGACCCTGGGCAAGTCACTTAACCCCAATTGCCCCTCAAAAAAACAAAAACAAAAACAAAAAACAAAAATAAGTGTCTCCCCTTCTGTGAGAGTTCAATGCCTGCCCTTGTATGTATTCCTCCCATGGGTAAAGGCAAGTAATGTCTTAAATGGTAAATTCCCATAATCCAAGTCTCATATGGATTTTAAAATTTGAGGATAATGATAGCAAAAAATGTGAAATGATCACAAAAACTGTGAATTTGCTTTGAGTCAGAATATGTTACAATGTACAATGATTTTCTAGAATTAATTTACACTTGTCATAGTGATCAATTTACCAAGGAAATACTTTATATAATTTGATCAAATAATCAGTTGGAAAAACAAAACACAATCTTAAAAGAATGAAAATCTCTATGAAAACAAACTCATACTATTAATTTCAAAATGTAGATACAATGGCATAAAAAAGAAACCTTTATGTAACATTTGAACTGACATTATTTCTCTGAGTGAATTTAGAGCATTTTTTATTTCGATATCTAAAATCTCCACATCTCATATTAATATCTTGCTGTCTACTTCTGCATTTCAGCAAAATATATGCCAGTTTATGGCAATAGAAGCAGATTCTTGAAATATGATGATGATAAAGTTTCTCTTGTTTTTCTTCAACCCCTTTATTTTCTCTTTCATAATACCAATGCTTTATAAAGTTATTAGTTAAAGGCAAAAGCAGGTAAAGATAAATCAAAACAGAAAGTCAACAAAAATGAAGCATTAACATACTTACAAACATAAAATTTCTTACCCAATGTGAAGATCAGAAGGTTGAGGGGTTCAGCAATCCCTTCGTGGTCACCAAACTGTGATGTTTAAAATCTAAATTGTGGTCACCTTAAATTAGAAGCTTTAGCAACAGTCCTTGGGCATTAAACATTTATTAAAACATACAGATATTCCCATGGAGTTCAGAAAGTTAAGAAAAAAGCCTATTTAGCCTAGAGTTCCAGCCTAGTCTGGTTCTTCCTCAAGTCCTCTGCCACAAGCCTGCTTCAATCATGATCTCTCTCCAGCAAGCTGATTGTGGAAGCTTTTTATAGGTCTGGAACAGAGGCAATCCTTACACACTGCTTCAAGCTGATTGGTTGGCATCATCCAAATCCATTGGTTCTGAAGGTGTTCTCAAGTTGTGATTACAATCCAGTTAACTTGAAGTAGGCTAATCAGCAGTTAATCACTCTCACTTGATTCAATCAGTCTAGATTAATCTCCAGGTGGGTCTTTGAGTATCTGCTAAATCTCATTATTTCATCACACTAATATGGATAGAATGGGGACTCAAACTGGTAGTATTAGAGAAGAGAGACCTAAAACCCCTCAGAAGTAGCCCTAGAACCAGAAAAGAGAAGTATAGTTGCCTAACTCTGAGATAGTGAGCCCAGAGCCAGAGAGTAGTGATTACACATATATCATTTCATATTTAGCATTTACAGGGTTCAGTATCAGTAGCAAGACATTTTCTCACGGAAGCCCTCCTGCTGTTTTGTGGAAAACTAGATTTCTGTACAATAAATACAGTGTAGGAAACCTGTCCCACATGATCTCTGAGGTCCTTTTTTCCTATACTAATATTCTGTATTTCCAAAATAGAGCTAAACCTGTCTAAATAAAACCCACTTTATTCAGCATCATAAATTGAAGGTAGGAATGGAGAGTTTCCTAAGTGCTAGGAGGGAAGTGAATATGGCAGGTTCGTTGTAGGACTACGGAATCAGAGTGTCAAAAATAGAAGGTATCTTACAGATCAGGTAACACCATGATCAATTTTCAAAGGAAGAAAGGGAGGCCCTGTCCCTTGTCCAAAGTCAAACAGTTAACTAGGGATGAATGTGGGGTTCAAACCCAGGCCTACTGAGCTTGAAAACCTTGGGTTAGTCAAAGGTCTCACAAGTGCTCTTGCTGCCACACCACAAACTAAGATGCTGACCAAAAAAAAGTACTAGAAAGGTCTCTTTTGGGGGCAGCTAGGTGGCGCAGTGGTTAAGCACCGGCCCTGGATTCAGGAGGACCTGAGTTCAAGTCCGGCCTCAGACACTTGACACTTACTAGCTGTGTGACCCTGGGCAAGTCACTTTACCCCCATTGCCTGCAAAAAAAAAAAAAAAAGGTCTCTTTTAGCTCTAAATCCATGATTCTATAATGCTAAGAAAATACAAATTATGAAATACTCTAGATTCTTCTAGTCTTTCCAATCTTTTCCTTCAATATGTCTGATCTTGGTCTCTTCCTCACCCTATCCAGAGTCAGTGAAGTTGAAACAACTGTATTTGAAGTCAAAGGACATGAGTTTGATTACTACCTTAATGACATTGGGCTGACCTCTCTTGGCCTCAATTCCCTCATCTACAAAATGAGGATGTGATTCTGAGCAACCTCTAAGGTTTTTTCTTGGTCTAAATCTATAATCTTGTGATTCTGAGATTCACCACCACTAACTCCATAGTCCTTATGATCTCAAGCCTAATGTTCTCTGACCAGTTCCTTCTGGACTTCCATTTCCATTTTTTGTTCCTTCCAAACAATGTAATATAGTACTTCTAAACTCACCCTTATAAAACCACTACCATTTTGTTATTATATTGTTCAGACCCTATAATGTCACCCTATAATCTATAGTGCCAAGTCCAAACTCCTCTGCCTGGTATTCAAGGCTTTACATAAACTGGATCCACCAAACCCAGCCAAACTTATCTCCTACAACTCCTGAGTATGAACCTTCTACTTCAGAATCTGACCTCCTGGGGGCAGCTAGGTGGCACAGTGGATAGATCACCACCCCTGGAGTCAGGAGGACCTGAGTTCAAATCCAGCCTCAGACACTTAACCCTTACTAGTTGTGTGACCCTGGGCAAGTCACTTAACCCCAATTGCCTCACCAAAAAAAAGAAAAAAGAAACTGACTTCAATAACGTTCTCACAAAAAGACCTGTTTACCATGCATAACTTTATTCCCACTAACTCCCCACCACCACAACCACCACCTCCACTTCTGAAAAACCTTCTGCTATTCCCTTTTCCTGCTCATATCCTACCAGTTTCTCTTAAATCCTAACTTCTTAGGAACTCCCAGCACCAAAGAATCCTTCCTTCCTTTGCCACCCACAATATTCACTAGTCTCTATAATATTAAATCTCATAGTTGGATTCTATTTAGAAACTTATATACTGCCATGTACCGTGTTTCATGTGTGGCACTCATCTGCCCAGTTAAATTGACTTTGGGGGAAGAAGGAAGTCATCTGCTCCTTTTGTTTCACACACATTCTTGTTTTTTTTGTTTTTTGGGGGGTTTGGGGTTTTTTTAGTGAGGTAATTGGGGTTAAGTGACTTGCCCAGGGTCACGTGGCTAATAAGTGTTAAGTGTCTGAGGCTGGATTTGAACTCAGGTCCTCCTGAATCCAGGGCCAATGCTCTATCCACTGCGCCACCTAGCTGCCCCTCACACATACATTCTTAGAAGCATCCTGGGCACCTAGAAGATGTTCCTAAAAGACAGTCATCACTCATTATCCAGCATGGTTGGGATGTTCTATCCACTACTTCAGGGGTCATGTATTAATTTTCCACGTAAATAAAGTTTACCCTTTTTAATACCAATTTTTTTATTGGGAATCTTTTTTTAATGTATCACATACTTCTCCACCATGCTTTTTCTTACAGGTAATCACTGGTCAAAATACTATAAAACAATTGATGTGACCCTGCAAACATATCAGAGGTCATACATATGCCAGAATAATGTTTGTACATTGAGGCTAAAGTCAAGCTTGTCTATCTCAACAAGTTCAAACAACCGTTATCCTTCAGCTGACCTTGTTATGAAGTGTTCTTCATTCCCCTCAGCAGTAACCCAGGGCAAAGTAGCAGCCAATTTAAGGGGCAGCTAGGTGGTTCGTTGGATAGAGTGCTGGGCCTGAAGTCAGCAAGACGAGTTCAAATCTGGCCCCAGATAATCACTAGCCGTGTGACTCTGGACAAGTCATTTAACCTCTGTCTACCTCCGTTTTCTGCTCTTTAAAACAGAGATAATAACAGTACCTACTTCCCAGGGTTGTTGTAAGGATCAAATGAGATATTTGTAAAGTGTTTAGCAAAGTGCCTGGCACCTAGAAGGTGCTTAATAAATGCTCATTTCCTTCCTTCCTCTGTGATTTGACAATTTGATGGGTAATAGATGTTACAGACTGAGCTCAGTGTCATTTTTAACCAGCATCACATCATGCTCCTCTCCCTTGACTCCCAAGGTAATTTCAAGTAAGTTAGTTTTTTAAATTCTGAACTGCCTGTTGATTTTCCTCCTATTTTGTTTTTTCCTCTCTTGTTCATTAGTGGGACTGGCAAATGAGGTTTTGGTTTTGGCTTGGGGGTGGGAGATTGCTGTTTCTTTGCCTTCTTAAAAAGAATATATTGAGACTCCCAGGAATTATGTGACACAACCATGGTCATTACTAAGTAGGATTAAAACCCAAGTCTTCTAAGTCCAAATCAAATCTCCTTCCTTGAGGTAATATTGACATTTTCAGTGAATGAACAGTACATTTTATGATGAAGAATCAGCACTGTATGCTTCATCTTCTGTCAACATTGTTTCCTATGCATGAGGGAATGGGAGGTTTGATTGAGGGGGAAGAGTGATCTTATCTACATGGACAAGACTTCAGGAGATAAGTAAAACTATCATGGTATGAAATCATAAGATTTAGACTTGAAAGGGGTCCTGGACATCACTTTAGAGTTGAAAAAAAAGACCCAGAAAATAAGACCCAAAAAAAGGAAGAGACTTTCCCAGCAGGAGATAAGTTCTTTGAGGACGAAGATAGTTTGATTTTGGACGTTACATTCCAAGCACCTAACATATGTTAAGGGCCAAAATTCTAGCTAGTCTGTCTAAATATCTAATGAGTGGTCACCAATAAATTATAAGTTGTAGCAAGAGTTAGGCTGTTAAGCATTTATTAAGGAGAATAAGAATTTGGTAAAGAGAGAGAGAAAGGCCTAGATTCCTATCTATTAAAGGGAGAGCACATTTCTAGCTCCCTTCTCCACCAGCGTCCTCAGGAAAATAGAGTGAGACAGAGCGCCAGTCTCTTCCTTCTTCCTCCCACTAGCCAACGTCACTTCCTGACGCCAAAGAAAAGACTCCTGGTCTTGCCCTCAAAGACCGTCACTTCATGGGCTGAACTCTTCTACAGTAAGTCTCAAGCAGGTGGCGTCATTCCAATCATTACACATAGGACTTTGTACATGGTAAGTTTTTAATAAATGCTTATTGGATTGAATTTTGTTGAATTTCCCCATGGTCACACAGGTAGTAACAGAGCTGAAATTCAAATCTAGATCTAATGACAAATTCAGCACTTTTTACACTAGGGTAGGCTGTTCTGTCACCACCACCACCACCATCTCCATAAAGTTAGGGTGCTATACTAAGGACCTTGGAGTACCATGGAGGCAATGAGGTGATGAGGGAGGGGGACAGGGAATAGAAACAATGTAACATAGAAGGGGATTGCAGAAAGGAAGGTGAGAAGGTTCCAAAAACAAATTTTACCTAATCTGAAATGCTCCCTAGCAGGTTCTAAGGAGCTTGGTTCACCAAATAAAAGAGAAGAATATTTCTTTCCTCCTCCTTCTGCTATTTCTTCTGGTACACAGAATTCTGACTAATGCTTTAATTTAGCTATATTTTCCTCATTGTTATTGTTATCATCCCCATCTCATCATCCTGAATTTAGAGATGATGTGCTAAACAAGCTATTAGGACAAGCATGGGAATCTGACTGTCATTCATAAGAAATAGTATTTTACAGGGAAAGCATTTCATAGAACATTAGAACTCTCAGGGGTCACTAAGGTCACCTAGTCCAAGGGTTTTGAACCTTTTTGTCTGTCAAGGACATCTTTGGTAGTTTAGTGAAGCCTATGGACCCCTTCTGAGAACAGTATTTTTCAAGGCAGAAAAATACTGCCTTGGACTACATAGGACTACAAAGGAAAGCAATTACATTGAAATATACTTATCAAATGTTTAAGTTTACAGACTTCAGATTTTTAAAAATCCTGAAGTTCAGCCCATTCCTTTCTTATAAGGCAAACTAAGGTCCATTCATATATAATGACTTGTCCAAGGTTAGATGAACATGAGGAGTTAGTGAGCCAGGACTAGATATAGTCTCCGGTAATGCCCAGAATACACAGAATACAGAAAGGCCAAGAAGTAATGACATTGTATTACAAGGTTAGCAACAGCTGCAGCCTTGCCAATACCTGAGCCCTTCCCTATTCTCAATCAGTCAATCAATAAACAGTTATTAAGCGCCTACTTTGTGCCAGGCACTGTGCTAAGAGCTGCAGATACAAAAAGAGACACAAGACAGTTCCTGCCCTCAAGGAGCTCACAATCTAACAGGAAAGACAAAATGCAAACAAATATATACAAAGAGGGACAGCCAGGTAGAGCAGTGGATAGAGCACTGGCCCTGGATTCAGGAGGACCTGAGTTCAAATCTGACCTCAGACACTTGACACTTACTAGCTGTGTGACCTTGGGCAAGTCACTTAACCCCAATTGCCTCACACAAAAAAATAAATAAATGCAAATCAATCTATATACAAAATAAATAGGAAATAATTAACCAGGGGAACTATTAGAATTAAGAGGTACTGGAGAATGTCAGAGGTTACAGGGCCTGAGTAATCAGAGGTCACAGGGCACTAACACATTGATTCTAATCTCTGATCTCCTGCTAAAAATGTGTGACTTTGAATAAGACATTTCCTCTTCCTGGGCTTTAGTTTCTTCTTTTGTAAAATTAGAGGATTGGATTAGATCACCCCAAATTAACTCCCAAAGGCAGCCAGGTGGCACAGTGGATAGAGTGCCCAGCCTGGAATCAAGAAGACTTCCTGAATTCAAATCTAGCCTCTGAAATGTACTAGCTGTGTGACCCTGGGCAAGTCACTTAACCCTGTTTGCCTCAGTTCCTCATCTGTAAAATGAGCTGAAGAAGGAAACAGTAAACCACTCCAGCATCTTTGCCAAAGCTAAACACAATTGAAAAATGACTTAATGACAAAACTACCTCGCAGTTCTAACTAGCTGTTATTTTAATATCATTTCTGTAGGAAAATGTGCTCTAAGATCCAATAGAACAATATCCGAAATTTCTGAACACAAACTTTTCATAATTTAGGGACTGCCTATATAAAAACCTAATGGAATGTGAACAAGAAGCATAAAGGCCCTGTTAAATCAGATCCTGACCTTAATTTCTTAGGATTTTTTAATGCACAGAAGTAAGTTGAGATTACCTAAACAGTAATTAATCAACAGTAAGAGAAAGGTCTGCCAAAACAAAAGGTCTTTCATGGACATAATTAATGATTCCAACTAATTTTAGAAATGTGGTTGTAATTCGTTAGTAAATGTATTATTAGATGCAAACGTCTTATTACACTCTCTACCATTAAATCATCAGGGAATATTTTAGCTCACGGATTTGATGTCATTTTAATACATAGCTTTGTAGATATATATACCGAGAGACCTGGCAGCATCAGATACATTTTTCATAAATTGAGTAGATAAATTTGACACTAATTATAGTTAGAAAATGATCAGCTAACCATGAAATATTACAAGTCAGAATGATGAAATAACAAGTTAACCATTTGAAAGAAAAAAAATTGAGAGGAACAAGGGGGCAACTAGGTGGCAAAGTAGATAAATCACAAGCCCTGGATTCAGGAGGACCTGAGTTCAAATCCAGCCTCAGACACTTGACACTTACTAGCTGTGTGACCTTAGGCAAATCACTTAACCCTCATTGCCCCACAAAAACAAACAAAAAATAATAATAATAAAAAGAGAGGAATAAGTATTTATTAAATGCCTACTATCTTCTAGGTGCTAGGCTAAGTATTTTATAAATATTATCTCATTTGATCCCCACGACAACCCTGGGAGGCAGGCGCTATTATTATCCCTGTTTTACAATCGAAGAAACTGAGGCAGACAGAGGTTTAAAGATTTACTCAGGGTCACACAGCTAATAGGTATCTGAAGTCACATTTGGATTCAGGTTTTCCTGACTCTAGGCCCAGCACTCTATCCCCTTTACCACCTACTTACTTTGAAGGGCAAAGTAACCACAGGCGAGTAAAAATGTGACACCAAAATAAGCCGATGAAGTAATCTGAATAGTTTTATCATCTCCATTTTACAGAAGAAGAAACTGAGAGGGGTAGCATGACATAAAGGAAAGACCAGTGGCCCAGGTATGAGGGAAGACCTGCATTTAAATCCTACTTCTCCAATGTACTGACTAGCATGTCACCTCTGGAAAATCATGTAATCTTTCTGAGCCTCAGTTTCCTCATCTGTAAAATTAGGATAATAGTACCTGTAAGTATCTACTTTGCAGGATTTTTGCAAAGATCAAATGAGGTCATATAGAATGTTCCAAAAGGCTTAGGACAGTTTCAAGCTTTAATTGCTTTAATAGCTTATGCCCTGTATATGTTAAATGCAGCCCTTAAAGCACTACAAATATCAATTGTTATTAAATTTTTAGTGTAATGATAACATTTAATATTGTCCTTTAGGACTAGTGTATTGGGAAAACCAAAGAATTTGGAGTCAGAGGACCTGAATTTAAATTTGTCCTTGACACAGCACCTGTGTGACCTTAGGCAAGTCACTGTCCCTTTCTAGGCTTCAGTTTCGTTCTATGTAAAATGTGTATATATTAGGCATTAACAGGACAAATCAGTCTCCTTCACTGGTGTCGAGTGAAGTAAGAAATGCTGTGGGCCTCCTGTTTGGGGAGGGGCCGTGTATTCACAGGAAACAAGGTAGTAGTCCAGGTAGGTCCTATAAAGTTACCATTTAGCAAAATGTCAAGGCTGATTTGAATGATGTGGCACCTCCTTTACCTCCTTTTACTTCCTCTACCTATAGTATCACTTTCTTTTAAAAGCCAGATGAATATTACCTTTGAGGGGCAGCTAGTTAGTATAATGTATCCAGTTCTGGACTTGGAATTAGGATAGACCTGAGTTCAAATCCTACCTCTGACATTTACTACCTATGTGACCCTGGGTAAATCATTTCACTTCTCCCAGACTCAGTTTTTTTCATCTATAAAATGGGAGTGATAATCGTATCTCCCTTCCAGGATTGTTATAAGGATGAAATGAAATCATGTGTGCAGAGATACAAACACTTTTAAGTGCTTACTACAAACCTTAAAGTGTGTTATAAGGAGGAGGAGGATTGGGGAGGAGGTAGAGGAAGGGGAGGAGGAGGAGGAGGATTGAGGGATAGCCTTATTATCATCATCATCATCATCGTCATTATTATTACTACCACGACCTTGCAAGTAATAACACTCTAATACAGGTCCTTCCCTTTGGTCTCATCACCAGGCTTGCTTGCAATACTGTCATTAATGGGAGGAAAAGATTTTCAATCTTCTAACTCTTTCTTCCATGAAAGAGCTCTTTCTTCCACGTTGTTAAAAAAAAAAAAAACCATTCCAGTTCAATCAACCTGGGGCTAAACTGTTCTAGGAGATAGAAAAAAATATGTCTGAACACTAGGGCAGCCAGTTGTTTGGAAAGTAAGCTTATTATCCACAAACAAAACTGACTTTTTCTAAAGGGCATGTTAATGACCCAAGTCATCCTGATTATTTTCCTGGATTGAGCTCCTTATTAAAAGCAAACATGCTGTGTGGAATGTTTTCTTTCTGCCTTCAACATAACACTAGCCAAAAACAAGGAAGGGGGAAGGAAAGGAACAGAGGCACATAATAAAACCATTAGGGTTGGTGGGGTTTTTTTTTTTCAATTTATTTTCATTTCCTCCAAGAATATTCTATTCTGTTGCCTCATCCTGGCATCAAAACCACCCAGGGTTCTTGAAGCCTATGCCAAGTGCACAGTGCAGGTCATGATGAGGTGTCTGACAAACCTATAATCTCCACAAACAGATATGACCACTCCTACCACAAATCGTGGATCTAGTCAGATCTTAAATGTCTGGGGTTCCCTGGAATTTTCTCAAAACCTCATCAGCCTTTTAGGGCTCTCAGAAGAAATTCACATAGCATTCCACAGTAAGAATCCTGAGATTTGAGAGCTAGAAGAGAACTCAGGAAAGGGCTAGTCCAACTCTTTCAATTTATGGATGAGAAAAATGAAAGCCAGAGGTGAAGTGAAGATCATACAGTGAATAACATTTCTGCAGTGCCACTGGCTGAATCCCATCCCCCTCCCCCAACTTGTGCTTTTTTATCTTGAATTTGTCTAGGAGGCCATGACTTCCTGGAAGGCAAAGAACCAGGTGCTTTAAAGTAATAGCAATGTATACAAGTGCTTTAATAAAACGATGATGATGATAGCTGTTGTTTACAAGACACTGAAAAGTTTGCAAAGCACTTTATAGGCTCACTGTGTGTGTGTGTGTCTGCCTGTCTCTCCCTCTCTGTCTCTCTCTGCCTCTCTGTCTCTGTGTACGTCTCTGTCTCTGTCTCTCTCTGTCTCTGTCTCTCTCTGTCTCTGTCTCTGTCTCTCTGTCTCTCTGTCTCTCTATCTCTGTCTCTCTGTCTCTGTCTCTGTCTCTCTGTCTCTCTGTCTCTCTGCCTCTCTCTCTCTCTCTCCCCCTCCCTCCCTCCCTCTCTCCCCCTCTCCCCACAGCAGCCTACTGAGGCCAGTGCTATTATTAACCCCATTGTTGGGGGATACAAATACCTACCATAATCATTCCCAGCACATGGTCTCATTCACTCTCACCCTTTGTTTCCAGAAATGCTCCTTGGGGAAGGTCCTCTGATTAAATACAAGAAGCCAGGTCACAAAGACATGTTGTTTTCTGTGTGGTGAGGACCGGGCTCTATTGTTAGACGCAAAGTCCCAGGCCTGCTGGCGCCAGTGGGAGCATGCTGTGGCCATACCCAGAGACCAAATCCCAGCCCCTAACATCCAGGGTGAGCCCAGCTCTTCCATCAAGGGATTCCATTCTTCCCGAACTCCTTTCAGTTACCTTAGCCATCCTACACAAGTGAAGACGCACTAAGGGAAGTCACAGCTTCACTGACTACACTTTTTTTTTCCTCAAGAAAGGCAGTATTGGAGGCAGCTAGGTGGCCCAGTGGCCTGGCCCCAGATTCAGGAGGACCTGAGTTCAAATCCAGTCTCAGATACTTGATACTTACCCTGGGCAAGTCACTTAACCCTCATTGCCCCACCAAAAAAAAATTAATAATAATGCAGTATTACTAAAGCCTCCTGTTGAGTTTTCATCACCCTAGTGAGAAATAGATTACAACCAGAGAGTTATGTATGGTGCTCTGGCTGAAATTTCTCCCAAGCTTTTCGTTTCCAAGAACACCTAACCAAGTCATACAGACTCAGAATTCCCAGTGAGTCCATTGGCTTTGGAATCCATTAGAATGGGAGGTCCTTAAGGGAAGGAACTATGGTTTTTTGCCTTTCTTTTTATCCCCAGTGCTTAGCCCTGTGCTTAGCACATAGTAAGTACTTAACAAACGTTCATTGAGAGACTGGTTTTGGCTTAGTAAAGGAAACACTGGTAGAAGCTTGTGAGAAATTGATTTAAATACACTATTACCCCCAACAATATCAGGGATAAAGAGAACCTGGGACCAGTTACAAGGAAATCAGCAAAAAAAAAAAAAAAAGCCAGATTGTAACACTGGTTTTAACTTTAAAAATATATTATTAAGGGGGCAGCTAGGTGGTGCAATGGATAAAGCACTGGGCCTGGATTCAGGAGGACCTGAGTTCAAATCTGACCTCAGACACTTAACACTTACTAGCTGTGTGACCCTAGGCAAATCACTTAACCCCAATTGCCTCACCAAAAAACAAAACAAAACAAAAAATAAAGTCACAGGATACAAGCATAATGAAATAATTCATTTACAGGTTGAGAGTAGATGAATAACAATAATAAGGGCTAACCCCTGAAATAATAGATCTTAAACTCTTGTAAACCTTAAAGGATTATATAAATAGGAGCTATTAAATATACTACCACCCCAACCACTTTTAAAAAGTGAATTTGGAATGATATCCTAAAAATGTGAAAATAGATATGAAAATATATTAAATACATAAATTTTGAAATATAAAAATATATTAAAAATACATAAATCAGAAGCTATTTGAACCTAACAAATAAAAATTTCTACTGCCATGAACCCCACCCCCCATCCCACCGCAAAAAAAAAAAAAAAACACTGCTTTGAGTGCCTCAGAAAAAAATGATGAGCAATATGACATCAGGTCATGGGGGGAGAAGGGAAAATAGGAGAAACCGGAGAAGAATAGAATCAGGTGGAGGAAACCAGACTATGGGTACAGGACTGTATTCTTTAGTAAGATTATGGAAAGTGAAGAAATAAATGAACTGAAAATGCAATAGTAAAATGAAAAAAAAGGGGGAGAGAGATGATAAGGCAACCTCCAGAACCAAGAAATGCTCCAAAGTGCTTTAGCAAGAGCCATGTCATTTATTAATTAGACATGTCCTATACTGAGTTTGTTCCTTTTAAAGCCAGAACTAGCACCAGCTGCTGTCAATAAAAAGAAATATTTAAATTGGGGTCAAAGGGAAAAGAATGTTGAGATATATGCACTGAAAGGGTAAAGAAAATAGACAAGTAACTTCTGGGAATTGATTTTTAAATGGAAGTAGTTTCAATGTCAGACATGATGTGTCCCAGATAAAGAAAATAATGAACAAGTTCTCACCAGGGGGAAAAAAAAAACTTGTAAAACTGAATTCTTGAGCTAAATCATGGAGAGCTTTAAATGTCAGGTAGGTAATGGGGAGCTACTGAAGGTTTTGAACAAAAAGAGTCACTCCAAGCAAGAAACTTTGAGACCAGAAGGTAGATGAGAATTCTTACAGTTTATAAGAAGTATCTTACGCTTCTCTCAGCTTCTTTTATCACATTGTTTGTATAGGAAGAAGCCATTTCTGTAAACTCCTAGAGGGCGGGACCATCGTCAATATCTATTTTTATAAATGAATCAGTATGGGGGCAGCTAGGTGGTGCAGTGGATAGAGCACTGTCTCTGGATTCAGGAGTACCTGAGTTCAAATCTGGCCTCAGACACTTAACACTTACTAGCTATGTGACCCTAGACAAGTCACTTAACCCCAACTGCCCTGCAAAATAAATAAATAAATAGATCAGTGAGGGGCAGCTAGGTGGTGCAGTGGATAGAGCACCAGCCTTGGAATCAGGAGGACCTGAGTTCAAATCCAGCCTCAAACACTTGACACTTACTAGCTTGTGACCCTGAGCAAGTCACTTAACCCCAATTGCCTCAAAATAAAAATAAATGAATCAGGGGCAGCTAGGTGGCACAGTGGATAGAGCACCTGCCCTGGAGTCAGGAGTACCTGAGTTCAAATCCGGCCTCAGACACTTAACACTTACTAGCTGTGTGACCCTGGGCAAGTCACTTAACCACAATTGCCTCACCCAAAAAAAAAAAAAAAATGAATCAGTGAATCAAGAAGCACTTATTGGGGCAGCTAGGTGGCGCAGTGGATAAAGCACCGGCCCTGGATTCAGGAGTTCCTGAGTTCAAATCTGGGCAAGTCACTTAACCCCCATTGCCCCGCAAAAAAAAAAAAAAAAAAAAGCACTTATAAAGCACTCTCTGTGGGCAGAGAATTATGATAAGTACAAGGGAAACAAATACAGAAGAAGCAAGACAGTGCTGGTTCTCAAGCAGCTCCCATTTTAATGGGGAGAGAACACACCTGGGAGGTTTCAGCTGAAAGTCAAATGGAAAGCTTGGGGTAAAGAAGCAAAGAAAATGCAAATATGTCTTCTTTAATGTGATTCTCACTGCAAAAACCATATCCATTTATGATCTTGAGCTATTTGACTTTCCATGTTGAAAACTTTCTTTTCTCCATGTTAAGTGGCTGTGGCTACCTAGCGAAGAAAGTTTGTAACACCTATGTAGGAAGCTTCCAGGTCACATCTCCACAAAGGTAGCTCCCTTTGGATGATGGCTATAGGGACCTGGGTGGAAACAGGCCTGGTGGTCTGGGCAGCACTGTTATTCCCTGGGCTTTGGGGCTAACCTGCTCCTCCATGGCAATTGGTATTGCTATCAATGGTAATGGTGGGTTGAGGGGTGGATAGTGGACCCCTTCTCCCCCAAAAGTCCCTCCCTTTTATGATCATTGGCTGACCTAGAAGAAGTGTCAGTGGTCTAGGGAGTGCTACTAGACCTAGGGCCCTTGAGCTCTCATCCCTGGGCTATCTCCACCAGAGAATGAGGTAGAAGGATATCATCTTAGCTCATGCTGCCTTCTGTGTCTACTTCAAGACGCTTTTGCTGCTTCAACCAACTGCTCCACACACTGGGGCTGGGTCTAATGCCTCCAAAATGAGCCCAAGAATGATAAGAAGAGAATACAACCAAGGATGTCTTCAGGAAGCCACCCACATGACAATAATAGCTGTCATTTATATATTGCTTTAGGGTTTTACAAGTGTTCTCTCTCTACATACATGATATATATTACATATATTTATACACATCCTGCACACACATATTTATTTGTTGTTGTTCAGTTGTTTCAGTCATGTCTGACTCTTTGTGACCCTATTTGGAGTTTTCTTGGCAAAAATACTGGAGTGGTTTGCCATTTCTTTCTCTAGCTCATTTTATAGATGAGGAAACTGAGGCAAAAAAGTTTAAGTGACTTGCCCAGGGTCACACAACTATTAAATGTCTGAGGCAGGATTTGAACTCAGGTCTTCCTGACTCCAGTCCAGGCACTCCATCCCCTGTATCACCTGGCTGTCCCATGCATATTTATACATATATGTGTATATATAAATATATGTATATATACACATATATGAAATCTCATTTGAGTTTCTCAGTAACACTGTGAGGGAAATACTACTATTATTTCCATTTTAGTAATGAGGAAACTGAGGTTAAAAGGTTGAGTGACTTGTCCAGGGTCACACATCTAGGGAATTGACTAAAGCAGAACTAACACCAAGTTTTCCTAACTCCAGAGCTAGCATTTCATCAACACCACACTGCCTCCCTGATAGTTGTCAGTCATAGCAAAGAGAGAGCATCTGTGATGATCTTCTGAGAAGTTCTTCCCAGGACTTGCCATATCACCATATCAAGCCTTGCTGATGCTCATAGCAATGGACAATCCCCAGCCCTCTCTCCTAGTCAAGAGAAGGAAAATGAATTCCATTCACCCCTTACCTGCCTCAAGGCAAAGTCCATGTGTCAAACCTCGCACCCCATGTCAGACCCTTCCACTGAGTCTTTTTGCAGGAAAGGAAAGTACAAATGGGGAGGAACAGGGGGCATCTAGATGGCACAGTGGATAGAGCACCGGCCCTGGATTCAGGAGTACCTGAGTTCAAATCCGGCCTCAGACACTTAACACTCACTAGCTGTGTGACCTTGGGCAAGTCACTTAACCCCAATTGCCTCACCAAAAAAAAAAAAATGGGGAGGAACAAAGATGGTGGCCACTTCTGGCACTCATACGTGATGACAAAGGTTCATGAACCCATTAAACAAATGTTTTAAATTATATATGATCAGAATTTTACTTATTTTGAGTCAGTCAAAGTGAGATCAACAGAGCAAAAACTAGGCAACTGGTACTTTGCCCTGGAGTATAAACATTCAAGGAGACATGATGCTTCCTCCCCACAGATTTATTGCGCTTTGCTGACCTGTATTGTTCCACACAACTGCTCCTGCTCCTTCCTTCAGCCCCAGGCTGCCACCCTTAGGATCCCATCACTGTGTCACTCTCCCAGTGTCTGCCTTCACCCATCACTATCCCCTCCCCCATCTTCTCCTGAGGCCTGGAGATTGAGGGATGCCTATCAATGATATCATGAAAGTTGGAATTGGACTCTCTGGGGACAAGCTACCCTTTCTCCCAATAATGTCACACCCAGGAAGATCTGTTTTCTGTGCCCCTACCCCCACCACAATTAACTGAATCTTCCCTGAATGTAGGTATTCCTAATTGTGGCTCTGAAAATCCAGCTTGCAACACAGTTATAGCTCTTAAAATGAGCTAAGAATCATAAATATGGATTTGTAGGATACAAAATTTAACTGAGAACAATTGTTTGACGCAAGTGAATCATCCTATGGAGACTGAACTGCCTATCACATTTGCTTCTCCTGGAGGCCACTTTTCAAAGGTTCCATTACCAATTAACCATGGTAATAACTTTTTATTCTCACTTCCTTCTATTTCTTTTCTTTTACCACTAAATGAAAAGAATTGATTCCAAATAAAAATTATTCTGAAGTTTTCCTGTTAAATTTCAGGCCATC
The DNA here is from genome assembly GCF_019393635.1 of Dromiciops gliroides. Classification (NCBI taxonomy): domain Eukaryota; kingdom Metazoa; phylum Chordata; class Mammalia; order Microbiotheria; family Microbiotheriidae; genus Dromiciops; species Dromiciops gliroides. The sequence continues at coordinate 680,624,074 of NC_057861.1, read as the reverse complement.
GGGGATTCAGTTAAGTAGCATTTACTTGACCTTTGTAATATTAGATACTCCAAATGATCAAATTTGGAACTGTGATTATATGCTCCATTTGCCAAGAAGAGGACAACATTCTCTGATACTGTTTTTGGGGGGGGGTGTTTGTTTTTTGGGGGTTTTTTGACAAGGCAGTTAAGTGACTTGCTTAGGGTCACACAGCTTGTAAGTGTCAAATGTCTGAGGCCGGATTTGAATTCAGGTCCTCCTGACTCCAGGGCCCGTGTTTTATCCACTGTGCCACCCAGCTGCCCCCTCTAATACTATTTTTAAAGTCTGACAATTGAAAGTCCATTTTTATTTTTTGTTATTTTTTATTTCTTTTTATGGGGCAATGGGGTTAAGTGACTTGCCCAGGGTCACACAGCTAGTAAGTGTCAAGTGTCTGAGGTCAGATTTGAACTCAGGTCCTCCTGAATCCAGGGCCGGTGCATTATCCACTGCACCACCTAGCTGCCCCGTGCCAATTGAAAGTCAAATTTAAGTCTATCTTCTGAAATATTATCATCTGATTCTTTATCCCATTCTTTTCAAATTAAATTCTATTTATTTTCAATTAGGCAAAAATCTATCTCCTACCTACCTCTCCCTGTCCACCAAAAAAAGAAAGAAAAAGTATAGACTTTGACAATTATGCATTAGCAAGTAAAAAAAATTCCTTCATTAACAATGTCTAAAAAATATAATCTTGATGCCAGTGAAGAGAAAGATGGCAATAAAAAGAAATCCCACAGAAGAAGTCTTGGTCATGGATAGTCACTGCATTGATTATAGGTCAGAGGTCTTTCAAATTGGTTTGATTCTACAATATTATTATTTTATAAATTGTTCTAGTCTGCTCTTTTCACTCTACATCAGTTCATACAAGTCTTCTCTGGTTTCTCTGAAACCATTTCCTTCATCATTTCTTACAGCACATTAGCAATCCGTCACATTTACATACCATAACTTGTTCAGCCATTCCCTAATTGATGGGCACTCTCCTACTCTCAACAACACTGCCCCAAGCCTCATGCAGGGGAAGATATTCATCTCCACCAATGAGAAAAAAACCCATACAAGTGGGCTTTGGGACTTGCTTTACTTATAAATAAATATACCTGGGGCAGCTAAGTGGCACCAGCCCTGGATTCAGGAGGACCTGAGTTCAAAGTTGGCCTCAGACACTTAACACTTACTAGCTGTGTGACCCTGGGCAAGTCACAACCCCCATTGCCTCTTAAATGAATAAATGGGTAAATGAATAAATACATAAATAAATAAATATACCTGTCTTATACCAAGGGCAAGAGAATCGTCTCTTCATATTTAGCCATAGCTATTCCTATTCAACAGGTGAGTGTATGCCCACATGTGACAGTTTATCCTTTCGGGAACACCAAGTTAGTGAAAGCAAATGAACAGTCAATCACCTAGCATGCCGCCACTTCCCTTTTTTAAAAATATCTTATGATTCAACTTAGAATACCTGTCAAACATCTCTTATTTGAAACTTTGTTACCATTGGCTTTTCCCCACGACTCCAGTGGCCATTCCTATTCCTTCTGGATCCAACAAGTTATTTATGTCACTCAAATATCAAAAACAGTCAGTCAATTAACATTTATTAAGCAACAGTTATATGCCAGACACTATGCTAAATGCTGAAAATACAAAAAGAAGCAAAAAACAATCCCTGCCCCCTAGGAGTTCACAATCTAATGAAGAAGAAAACAAGAAAACAAATGTGTACAAACAAGCTATATACGGGATAAATGGGAAATAATTAAGAGAGGTTGGGAGGGGGGCAGCTAGATGGCACAGTGGATAGAGCACTGGCCCTGGAGTCAGGAGGACCAGAGTTCAAATCTGGACCCAGGCACTTAACACTTTCTGGCTGTGTGACCCTGGGCAAGTCACTTAACCCCAATTGCCTCACACAGAGAGAGAGAGACAGACAGCGAGAGCGAGACAGAGAGAGAGACAGAGAGACAGAGACAGAGAGAGAAGTTGGGAGAGGCTTCCTGGAGAAGATGGGGTTTTATTTAGGACTTAGAGGAAGCCAGGAAAGTTAGCAGGTGAGTTTAGAAGGAAGAACTTTCCAGGTATGGGAGACAGGCAGAAAAAAATGCCTGGAGCAGAGAGATGGAATATTTTGTTGGTGGGACAGCCAGGACGTCAGTGTCACTGAATCAAAGAATACTTGGCACAGGAGTAGGGTGTAAGAAGACTGGAAAGATAGCAGGGGGATAAGTTAGGAAAGGCTTTGAATCCCAAATTGCATTTTGTATTTGGTCCTGGGGGTGGTGATAACAACAACAACAAAAACAACAACCAGAATGTATATAGCATTTACTGTGTGCCAGGCACTATGCTAAACAATCTATAAATATTATCTAATTTGATCTTCACAATAGCCTTGGGAGGTAGGTGCAGGGAACCATTAAAGTTTATTGAATAAGAGAGTGATGAGGTCAGACTAGCACTCAAGTCAAATCACTTTAGTGGTTGAATGGGTGATGGACTATAATAGGGAGAGACTTGAGGCAGGCAGACCCATCAGCAGGTTATTGCAGTAACTCAGGCATGAGGTAATGAGGGTCTCCCCCAGAGTGGCAGCAGTGGCAGAGGAGAGAAGGGGTCAGTTGCAAAGGCGAAATCAATAGTAAATGGAAGAGCTCTCAGACAGCTCTCTTGGCTTTTAACGCTCAAGGAGACCAGATGCAGATTGTTCTCTCTCCCCTCTTTCCTAGGCAGGCCTTCTGATCTTTCTGAGCAATGTGTTATCTCTTTACTAATATTTAACATGCTTTAATAAATGCTTAATGTCAAAAAACAGTAAATGGAAGACCTAGGAATCAAACCGGGTTCCCTGATTCCAAAAAAAAATGTTGGGGTTTTTTCCCCACTATTCAAGCTGCAGGACCAATACATATGGGAAGAAGTTGTCAGAGAAAGATTCGTGGAGGATGTTAGACTCAATCTGGGAACAGAGGACTATAACAATCCTCTCCCCACCAAAACCGCCATCACCCCACTCACTCACCCCAGTTTCCCCTAGTTTTCAATCGGCTTCTCAGCTATGAGATGACAGCAAGGGTCACCATGTAACACATGCCCAAATGCTCAGCTTGGTCCCTTTTACCGAGCAGTGACTCATAGGATGTCCTGAGTGCAGCTGGAAGCAGCCACCATAGAGACATCCCATCTCTACCCAGCACAGGCTCCCAAGGCCTCCAAGCAAGACAAGACTCTTGTTTCATCCACTAGGAGTATTTCCTGCCAGGCTTTACCTTGCCTAAGGACACAGTGAAGTGCCCACCAATCTAAATAGTCATTGCGTAATTCACAGCCATAAGCCCCCAAGACAGGGCTTTCCTGAAGTAGCCAGTGTTCTCCCGTCTTCTGCAGCACAAGCCACCTGGATGGAACAGATGGAGACTAGGACACTTTCTCAAGTTTCTGAAGAGCCCCTGAATACCTGGAAGTAATGAACTTAGCAAGGTCTTCCATAAGCCCCCAAAAAGAGACTCTCCTCCTCAACCTCCCCTAGATATCATATCAGCAAAGATATTCCCAGAGTGGTGTAGTGAAAGTAGTAATGTCTTTGCAATAGAGGATGCAATAGAGGATTTGATGACTGTGTGACCTTGGGCAAGTGATTTAATTTTTCCGGATCTCAGTTTCCTCATCTGTAACATTGTTTTTATTTTTATGATTCAGAGTGTAAATTGCAATTCTTTTCTTCTTCAGCCAGAAACTGTGGGTCTCACCCTCAAGGATCGATTCTTTTGTGATAGTAAACTAGGGTGTATTTTGTCTCAGTTCTTACCTAACCCTTTAGTTACTGAATGGGTGTTGCCTCAGAGAAACTGAGACTTGGAAAAGGCTTTAGTTTCAAAAAGCCAAGGTCAAATATAACGAAAAAGGAAAATGTTGGATGTCAGAGGGGATGTGGAAATGCTGGGATGCTTTTGGAGTTGTGAACTAATCCAACCATTCTAGAGAGCAATTTGGAACTATGCCCAAACTATACCCTTTGATCTGGCAATACCATTGCTAGATTTATATCCCAAAGACATCCCAAAAAAGGAGAAAAAGACCAATTTATACAAAAATATTTATAGCAGCTCTTCTTACAGTGGCTAAGAATTGGACATCAAAGGAATTCCCATCAATTGGGGAATGGCTACCCAAGCTGTGGTATATAATTGTGATGGAATATTATTATGCTGTAAGAAATGACAAAAAGGATGATTTCAGAAAGGCCTGTAAAGACTTACATGGGGGCAGCTCGGTGGCGCAGTGGATAGAGCACCGGCACTGGAGTCAGGAGTACCTGAGTTCAAATCTGGCCTCAGACTCTTAACACTTACTAGCTGTGAGACCCTGGGCAAGTCACTTAACCCCAATTGCCTCACTAAAAAAAAAAAAAAAAGACTTACATGAACTGATATATAATGAAGGGAGCAGAACCAGGAGAACATTGTGAACAGTAACAGCAATATTGTTTGATGAAGAACTGTGAATGACAACTATTCTTAGCAATACAATGATCCAAGATCATCCCGAAGGACTGATGATGAAGCATACTATCCACCTCCAAAGAAAGAACTGATATTAATGGAACACAGACTGAAGTATGCTATTTTTTTTTCTTATACAAAATGACTAATATGGTAAAGTCTTACATAATTGCACATGTATAACCAATATCTGATTGCTCAGCACCTCAGGGAGGGGGAGAGGAAGAAGGTAGGGAGGAATAGAATTTGGAACTCCAAACTTTAAATAAAAATGTTTACTATTTTTTGTTTGTTTGTTTGTTTTATTTTTTTAGTGAGGCAATTGGGGTTAAGTGACTTGCCCAGGGTCACACAGCTAGTAAGTGTTAAGTTTCTGAGGCCGGATTTGAACTCAGGTACTCCTGACTCCGGGGCTGGTGCTCTATCCATTGCGCCACCTAGCTGCCCCTACTATTATTTTTAAAAAGAAAAGGAACTTATAAAGTGATGTTTTGCCCTCCTGAAAAAAATTAAAAGGTCAGGGTCACCCACTGCATCCTGGGCCATTGCCAATCATCTTGATTTTTGTCTTGCCACTGGACTCCAATGACTCTGGAGGAGACAGTGAAGCCCTCTCGAACACAAGTCAAGACATCATGCTCGTGATGTAGTTAGTCCTCTTTGTGAACAAAGGATGAACAACAACAAGAAGTTTGGATTAAGTGAATTCTAAAATCTCTTCCAGCTCTAAAACTTAGGAGGCTTTTGGCCCTTGGGAGGCAGTCAGTCACCCATGCCCTGTTGAGTTGTTGTTGTTGTTGTTGTTGAGTCATTCAATCGTGTCTGATTCTTTGTGACCCCATAGACAATAGATAGCATGCCAGGCCCTTCTATCCTCCATGATCTCCTGAAGTCTGCCTAAACTCATGTTCATTGCTTCCATGACACTATCTATCCAGTTCATCTTCTGCTGTTTCCTTCTCCTTTGGCTTCCAATCTTTCCCAACATCAGGGTCTTTTCTAATGAAATGTGTCCAAAGTATATAAGCTTCCGCCTCAGTATTTGACCTTCTGGTGAATAGCCTGAATTAATTCTTTAAGTATCAACTGCTTTGGCCTCCTTGCTGTCCAAGGGACTCTCCAAAGTCTTCTCCAGCACCACAACTTTAAAGCTTCAACTCTGCCACACTTAGTTTTCCTTATAATCCGTACTCCCATAGAAGACACTAGAAGACAAGACACAATACACACCTTTCTCAATCTTGGTATTTCTACTACACTCTGAAAAATAAAAAGCTGTGACTTGATCTAGACCTACCACCTTGTGGCAGTATTAGATATTGCAACTATCTGGTTAGTAGGCACTCTGCTCCCAGAATCAGCTCCTGACATACTTGTTCCACTAAAATACCAACCCAGAGCCGGGCATCTCTCCCTCAGCAAGTCTATCACTCTATGGTCAGATGGACTAAGAGCCAGGAAATATGGAGAGAGAGCAGATCAAGATTACTGATCCTCCCTTTCACTCAATTCTGCCTCCAATCCCCAGGGCTGTCTCTTAAGGAATAGGACATTTAGAAGGGACCAGGAGAATCCACCCATCAAAGGGATGTTAGAAATTCTCTTTTGAAGTAGACCAAAGCTTACAGCAGCCCAAAGTGGTGATGATTTAAAAAAGTGAGGTCAAGACTTTCCAAGATTCTTCCTACTCTGGGTTGATCCTCCACATTCCTCTGCCTTGGTGTTTTTCCCTCTCCCCAGTGGTTGCTGCCACTGTTGCCAGTACCACCCTGTCTGTCCATTACAGAAGAGATGATATTAATGGTGAATCTGACCAGGAAAGCCAAACATTATGATGACAAGACTGGCCACCTGAATGAAGGCAATAACTGAGGCAGAGGCCTAGATCTCTTACAAGAAGTCCAGATCCTCTGACTACAAACTTAAGGTTGTCTCCTTTATGGCATACTGCTCTCCAGTTAATAGGCCCCAGTATACATGGTCTTATCCTAAGCACTGTGAAGTTGCTTTTCCAAGGTCTTAGTCTTAGGTTAAGACAGAAAGTGCTTTAAAAGAGTGTCTCTCTAGGACCAGGTAGGTGGTGCAATGGATAAAGCACTGGCCCTGGATTCAGGAGGACCTGAGTTCAAATCCAGTCTCAGATACTTGACACTTACTAGCTGTGTGAGCCTGGGCAAGTCACTTAACCCTCATTAGCCCACCCAAAAAAAAAAAAAAGAATGTCTCTGAAGTATTATTTAAATTCCACCGTGCCTTATAGAAATTTATCTTGTTTTACAGCTTCAAGCATGTTGTTCATGTTGATGTTTTTCCTTTGTATTCGAAGGCCAAAGACATGATGAGTGATGTTTTGACTCATACAAGTTGGATTTAAATAAGGACTAGTGATGCCCAGGATGTATGGCTTTGGCATCTTCAATGTCTGACCAAGCTCTACTCACTCTACAATGCCCTCTTCAGCTGCCTTCATAGCCTTTGGAACAAATTGTTCTCATGGTTCATTCTTCTAGGGAATGTCTTCACATGCTTGGAATAAACACTCCTTAATTCACTGATGGGTTTAAGGCCTGTCAGTTGTCCTCAACCTGGTTTAGCCCACCCAACAAGTTGAGCAACAGGTAGATACCAGAGTGGATGAACAGCCTTGAAAAGGGCTCAGCAAGCCCTCATACCACAGGTGCTAGTCCTCCCTAAACACCCCATACACCCCAAGTTCAAACATAAGGGAAAGGCATAAGAATGCTTATAAAGCAGTGGTCTAGTTAGTGTGCAACACTCACCTCCAAGCTTTTGAAGACTTCCCCTGGCAGAATGGGCAGATGAAAACAATTTGTTCCAATGGCCATGGAGGTGGCTGAAGTAGGCACTGCATCCCAAGCCATCACCAGCTGTCTTGACTTTGGTCTTGCCACTGGATTTTGATGACTCTGGAAGAGAGTCTGAGGCTGATTAGTACTTTGCATAACTCAGCCTCACTTAAAGTGCAAATTCAGACCACCCTCCTGATGCCATTGGTCCTCTTCAAAAGGTAAAGGTGAAGAACAGCTATTACTGTCCCTTTAAATGTTCCTACCCTGTGACAAATTTCTTTAACTTTGGAAATTTTCCAACCCTAGGTGAAAGTTCATTAGCCAGCCTGGTCATGCTCTGATGTCTCCTGTCTCTGGCCACCAAGTCCTTACTTCCCTGGGGTAAAAACCCCTGTTCTTTCAATTACTGCTTTCAAGGCTTCACCATCCATCCTTGCTGTTACCTTCTTCTGGACTTGCTCCAGTTTAGCAATTTCCTTGTTAAAATATAATACCCAGAACTGAACATAATATTCCCTTTCCCTTTGACCTTCAGCAGTTCCCACAATGTTCATTAACAGTCTTGGATCACCTTTCAGTCTGTGCTCCTGGGTCATGGAGATATGCTAAAAGAAGACGAAGAACCAAGTAAGCCTCTTACAGATTCAGGTTTTGCACATTCAATGGGTTAAAATCCTCCTCCATAGTCCTTTTAGTCAACTTACAGGGGATATCCAAAAAAGGCTGTTTGAATAAGTGGATTGAATGAATGCTCATTACCAGATATATACTCAAAACCTTTCCAATATGGTAGAACCTTCCAGAGCTTGCTTAATCTTCACTGACATAGTCTTTGAGAACCAAGGGCCATCATCTCAATTAAATTAACTCAAATTCAATTAAATCAAATAAATGATAAGCATTAGGGGACATAAAACAAGACAGTCTCTGCTTTTAAGGAGTTTGTAATAGAATTAAAGAAGCCTCCCAACTGGTTTACTTGTTGTCATTCTCTCTCTCCCTCCTTCTAATGAGTTTAGGTGCCTGGTGAGGATGTATTATATTCTTAGATTGATGGATAGACAATTTCATGCCACTTAAGAAGGAACTCTTTTTTTTGTTTGTTTATCTTTTTTCCCCATGGAGGTAAGAGAAGTTTGTCATAGAATTGAAGGAAGGAAGGAAGGAAGAAGAAAGAAGAAAGAAAGAAAGAAGGAAGGAAGGAGAAAAGAACAGAAAGAGGATTATTGAAGTTTTTTTAAATACATAGAAGAAAACAGAATGTAGGCCAAAAGGAAACACAGACAAGCAGGTCAACTTTGAAAGTTACATGTTGGGACAGCTAGGTGGATAGAGCACTGACCCCAGAGTCAGGAGGAACCGAATTGAAATCCAGCCTCAGACACTTACTAGCTTTGTGACCCTGGGCAAGGTACTTAACCCTGATTGCCTCTGAAGAAAAAAGTTACATGCCAAACAGTATGTACTTCCGGGGGGCAGCTAGGTGGTGCAGTGGATAAAGCACTGAGTTCAAATCTGGCCTCAGACACTTGACACTTACTAGCTGTGTGACCCTGGGCACTTAACCCTCATTACCCTGAAAAAAAAAAACCCTTAGTATGTACTTCCAAGGAAAAGCAAGTTATATGTAACAGAAATGCAGGTTCAAACACAATCCTTTTTTTCCCCTTCTCTACTTTGTATCTGAAATGTTCAGGGGATGTGTCTTTTGGTCACTGTTAAGTATTTTTTTAAAAGAAGGAACCCTATAAGAAAAAATTTACAGCTATACAATAATAATCTCCTTTTCTCTTAGTCCTTACCCTTACTACACAGAGTCCAGAGACAAAACAAGTAAAAGGAAGGTGGAGAAGAGAAGGTGTGGATGGACTGTCATGTTCTTCTCCATTACTACTGAGTTGTCTTCTTTTGCCTAACCTGCCCTCTTAGAATTATAGTGACAGACTCTGGTAATACAAAGTAATAATCATAATAATAGCTGCCATTTCTAGAGTGTTTTAAAGTTTGCAAAGTATCTACTTTCATTACCTCATTTAAGTCTTCCATTAGCTCTGTGAAATATTATTCCAGTTTTATATGATGAGGGCTATCTCCCCCCATGTAGCATGGGGTTGTTGTGTGGCTCAAAGGAAAGCAGAATAGACATCACTAGCCTTTTCTCCTCTCCTTTCTTCTCCATGGAAGATGTTAATTCCTGCCAAGATGGGAAACAGGAGGTTGGAGCCAGAAGCTTAGCCAGAGAGAAAGGCTACTGGGCTAGTTACATCTCTCTTCTCCCTTAAATATTAGTAATGTAAGGGATGTGATTTTCAGGGTCAGTCTAACTTCTGATCACTGTTTTGTTCATTGGAAGCAGGACCCCAAGCTTTATATTCAAGGCTTGATAGCTTTCCCATCAGATACCAATTCCACAATGAACACACAGAGGAAGTAGCAAAGAAACTCATTTATCCAATTTGATATCAAAAAGAAATCAAAAGTAAACATGGAATGTATACCAGACAGTACAGAGTGAAGTACACACACACACACACACACACACACAATTGAGAAAAAGATAACTCCAGGAAAGAGAGTCCTAGATCTCACTCAAGAGGAAGTTCCCCAAAGTCTCTAGTGTAGCAAGCTGGGAATGAGGAAATGATGGAGACTATCAACTCCTCTCCTATCAGCTTCTTCCCAGTCTTATTCTCCCTTCAGTAGTTTGAAGTAGGGTTGGCATCTCCCATCTTCTCTTCTCCAACCTGGAAGCCAGAAGCACCAAAAGGAGACCTTTGAGCTCAAAAAAGAGTGAACCAGGGCAGCTAGGTGGCACAGTGGATAGAGCATCGGCCCTGGAGTCAGGAGGACCTGAGTTTAAATCCAGCCTCAGACACTTGATACTTACTAGCTGTGTGACCCTGAGCAAGTCACTTAACCCTCATTGCCTCACCAAAAAGAAAAAAAAAAGGAGTGAACCTCTCCTTTCTCCTGCTTGTACCAACTCTATCCCCCAGCCCTCTCACAGAAGCAGGGCATTGATCTTGTGGGATAAGAAAAGAGTCCCATACCAATGGGTTCAGGTTCTATTTATAAGGTAGAAACAAGCTCAGAAAAGTTAGGTGATTTCCCTGGAGTAACATAACCAGTCACACACAGAACGGCCAGTCCAGCAGTATTTGAACCCAAGTCTTCCAAATACAAGTATGTCACTCTATACAATTAGATGTCTTTTTGCAATGGGGATCGCGATTCACAGGATCATAGTATTTAGAGTTAGAAAGGACGGGAACATGAGACATGGATCGTCAGAGTGGAAAAGGACAGCTTTGCAAGGGCCCTGAGTTTCTTCATCTATATGTAAAGGGAGTGGCTATCTGCCCAGAGCCAGACCACTCCCTAGCTGGAGTGAGATGCAGATTGAGAAAAGTAACGAAAGGCCATTCCACTGAAGCCTTGGGATGCACATCCCTGTGGAACTAGAGATGATGTTTCCAGTCCCACTATCCCCAGAGGCATTCCTTTGGTGATGGGCAGCAGATATACTGGGACTCTGGAGGAGTGATCCTATTTTTCCGTTTGCCTATGTATCTGCGGCCATGAGAATCCTGGATGTTTTTATATAGGACCAATACCGTGTCAGAGCAAGCTCCTACTGCTCAGCAGATTATTAAATTTTCAGTGTGCGCGTTTAAACCTCAACAATGGATAAAGGGTCCCAATCAGGGCTTAGTGTGTTGTTTGTCGACTGTTTAAACTTAAGAAAGGGATGGAGAAACTCTTAATAATACAGACAACTTAAAAGTGTATTGTGCGTACAATTTTTCTTCCAGGGAGTAAGTTGTGAAACACTAAGCAGCACCCTGTTGAGTGTAAAGGCCCCAGAGACCCCCAAAGTCCTAGTAGGACCTATCCCGGGTGCCCGATTCCGGTCATGGCAGGGGGCACTAGAACGAAGCCTTGACCTGCAGGGCTAGAGAGGGATCTTTTTCTTCTCTGGACCTCGGTGTCCTCGTCTGTAGGATCGGGGCGTTCCATTCTTATGTAAGTACAGGTTCGGAAGCAAGCTGGGAGAGAAGCTGCCCAGCAGAGGGAAGGGGGCGAGGCCGTGGGTCGGGGGCGTTCCCCCTCCGGCCCGCAGCGGGGCACTATGCTGGAGCAACGTGGGAAAAGGAAGGCCCCTCCCTGCAGGGAGGTGGGCGTGACCTGGATGGCGCGCGGCCTGACTAAGGCAGAGGCCGGAGCTCAGCGGGGGACTGACAGATCTGGGGCTGGAGGAGAGGCCATGGCCCCGGGGACTCCTGCTCGGGTAAGTGCGACTGGGCCTGGCCTCAGAGGCCCAGGGCGAGGGAAGCGGAGCTCTTGGGGAGGGCCCGCGGGGCCTGCAGGAGAGACAGCGAGGATTCAGATACAGACCAGGGGGAAGCCATCGAGGCCCCACCCCCTCGTTTACAGAGAGGGAAACTGAGGCCCAGAGAGACCGAGTCTTACAACCAACAGCGCCAAGCCTACACGGGATTTGAACCCGGGCCTCCCTGACCCTGTGCCCCATCCACCGCTCCGAGGCTCGGGGGTGGGAGGGAAGACCCCCGGGGCCGCGGCCGGCAGGGAGGTGGGGGGAAGCGGGAGCCCATCCAGCTCACTCCCGAGCCCCGGAGTCTTAGGACTCGGAGCAGGCATGGAACATCAGGAGGCTCTCGGGGTACCCCTGCAGTTTGCCCCAGCGAGCCCCTTCCTCCCCGCCGTCATAGCCAGCCCGGATAGAGCTCCGTGTTGGGGGTTTGCAGGGTGCTTCACGGATGTCACCTCGCTTTGACATGACAGCGTCTGCCTTGTCCGGTATTCGCTGCCCAGGTTGTTGCTCCTCAGAGCCTCGGGACCAACCCCCGCTGGCCGTGATGAAAGTATTCACAACATACCCGGTGGGGATCTTGAGTGGGTCATTTAAATGGGTCAGATCATTTAAAATGCATAAATAAAATGCCCGTGTCTCCAGGCGCCTGTGTCGTTTGACGATGTGACCATGTATTTCACGGAGCAGGAGTGGAGAAACCTGGAGGAGTGGCAGAAGGAACTTTACAAGCAGGTGGTGAAGACCAATTATGAGACCTTGGTCTCACTGGGTAAGCTATTATCTTGAGGGATTTGGGGGGAGGGGAGGGTTATAGAGAATCGGGTGCTGGAAGACCCCTCAGGACTCAATTCCCATTCACAACCTGAAACAGGTTTCCTGAAACTCAGTTCTAAATTATTCTTTTCATATCATTTAGTTTCCTTTTGGTTTTCTTTTTACTAAGAAAGCCATTAAGCAAAACAGACACCCCCACCCCCGCAAAAAAAGTTTGTTTATAGTGTATTTTAACATTCTGCTTCCTTGTCCCACCTCTCTGCCTAGAAGTCTTCAAAATATAAAAGTTAATATGTTCTGATTTGTTTGCAAGAACAATTGATTGACATCTGGAAAGATGGAAATTTACAAGTGGAATTTAAACAAAAACCTCTCCATAAGTATTTCATAAGAACAGAAAAATGAATAAGCCCAAACAAAAATTTACATCTTCCATTTACAGCTGCATATATGTTGGGGAGGTATCATTTTCAGCTCTGACAGCCATTAAAACCAAGTGTTGAAATAAACTTAACTTTAAATGATACTTTTGCTGGCTCATTACAGATCACTAAAACAAAAATTTGCTAAAACAAAATTTCTAAAATACAGAAGCATATTTCTTTCACCAAAAATATTTTTAATTATAGTGATATTAACAATGTTTTAATGCTACTAAAAAAGTTTTGTACTGTTAATAAGTATTTAATATAGTTTACTATAGCTCATCCTTTAGTTTTTTTATTTTATAATATACATATATGTGTGTAATTCATAAATAAACATACATGTATTCAGAGTACATACTCATTTTTTTACTAATAGGGGTACACAATCAAAAACATTTAGAGGGGGCAGCGAGGTGGCGCAGTGGATAGAGTACTGGCCCTGGATTCAGGAGGACCTGAGTTCAAATCCAGCCTCAGACACTTGACACTTATTAGCTGTGTGACCCTGGGCGAGTCACTCAACCCTCATTGCCCCACCAAAAAAAAAAACAAACATGTTTGGAGATCACTGGGGTAAGAGAGAAGAGGACCTAGGACAGAGCCATGCATTAGATGCCCACTTAGGCAACAGGACAAGAATAATGACCCAGCAGAGAAGAATAAGGAACATACACATGGAATAAGGGGAGAGCAGTATCACGCAAACCCAAAGGGGAGAGGAAGGAAAGGATAATCAATAGTGCCAAGTACTACAAAGAGATCAAGGAGGATGATACCTGAGAATAGGCCACCAAATTTGGCAAGTAAAAAGTCTTTGATAACTTTGGATGGAGTAGTGTATACTGGGAAGAGGTAGTAGAACCTACCTGGGTTCAAATGCTACCTCCAATGCTTACCCAGCTATCTGAAATTGGCAAGTGACTTCATCTCTGTGAGCCTCAATTTCCTCATCTTTAAAATGGGAATTTCAACACTTATCATTACCTGCTTTATAGGATTGTTGTAAGGAGCATGTTTCACAAATGTTATGGCACCATATAAATAAGATGCATTAGTCCATCCCTCATCATAGCAATTTGTTATTGCAAACTAATCAGAAAGTGTTGCGTTTTTTAAAAGTGGGCTCAAGGGGGCAGCTAGGTGGCACAGTGGATAAAGCACTGGCCCTGGATTCAGGAGGACCTGAGTTCAAATCCAGCCTCAGACACTTGACACTTACTAGCTGTGTGACCCTGGGCAAGTCACTTAACCCTCATTGCCCCACCAAAAAACAACAACAACAACAACAACAACAACAAAAGTGGGCTCAAAATCCACCAGAACTTTTGGGAGATTTTTAAACAGGCTAGAAAATTTTGTTTCTAAGTTAAAAATGAAGATATGAGGGGCAGCTAGGTGGCGCAGTGGATAGAGTACTGGCCCTGGATTCAGGAGGACCTGAGTTCAAATCCAGCCTTAGACACTTAACACTTACTAGCTGTGTGACCCTGGGCAAGTCACTTAACCCCAATTGCCTCACCAAAAAAAAAAAAAAAGAAGAAGATATGAGAGTGTTTAAGTGACACACCATTTTCAACAACAAAAGCTTAGTGTTTGGTGTCTTCATTTGAATCATCCAGCTCTCCTAAGGACATGGTCCATCCATTTACTCTGAGTGGTAATGGAAACTGTTCCCAAGAAAACTATAGCAAATGTTTCTTCTGAAGTCAGTTGCTTTCAAAACCTTGTGATTTGAAGCCTCATTTCTTGATAGCCCAGAACATCTTGAGTCTACTCAAATGGATCTCAAAGAATTCTCAAAATAAAAATAATTTTAATTGATTTTATTAAGTGGTTATATACTATGTAATGGTATTTTGGGGATGGGAAATGGGGAGATATAAAACAAATCATGGGTGGCTTAAAACCAAACCTACCTGCTGGAGTATTCTGCTTTATGGCACCCCAGGGCCTACATATATCTGCATATGTGATCCTATAATTTGTGCCTCTAATGTACATTTTTTTAAATAAATTTAATTCCTTCTTTGTGGTCTCTGTGTAGGCTGTGCCATTCCCAAGCCAGACTTGATCACCTGGATTGAACAGGGGGAAGAGCCATTCGTCAGAGATCAGGGAAACTTAGGAACAAGAGACCTGGCAATTGGCTCCAGAGCTGAGGAGCATCTTGACTTGAAGCACACCAAGATACAGCTGCTTTGTGGTAGGTGAGAAAGGAAGAGAATGATGGAACCAGAAAAGTATCTTCATCTTTTCCTAGCTGGGAAACTTAAGTCTTCCTTTAATGCTGGGGTGTGGTGTCTGGACAGGATGTGCTTCAGAAGAGTGGTCGAGAGACTTAATTGTTCAGGGCTCAGGACCCAAAACGAACTTCACTGTCTCACTGGGGACTTAACTTAGTTTGAACATACAGAGAGAAGTCCGTCTCTATTTTTCCTGCATGATCAGAATCCCTGAAGTTCTACATTTTGAAAAAGACATCATGAGGGGAGATGTTATTATTTTACTTTGGGCTGTTGATTTCCAATGAGTAATAAGCCAGGGATGCTATTGATGTTAAGTTCTGAAATTTTGTCCCAGGATAAGAAAAAGGAGGGTTTAAGAGGTTCCTGGTTATCTCTATGGGTCTGGGAGGAGAAGAATTTAATGAGATTTCTGCCATCTCCTTTACTTAAATAAAAGACATCTGAAATAAAAGAGGCTAGAAATCATAAAATACAGCCAAGATTATATGTCTCATAGTAGTCAAAGTTGAGCCCTTATATGATTTGCTTTCTTAAGGGTAGTTCTACCACTTCTAGGAGCCAAAGTTTTCTGGGGACATGTGTCCTAGATCATCAGGATTTGAAGGAGAGAGGTCAAGAGGGAACTAATAACTGATATACCCTAGCTGAATATGAGCAATCAGAGTAAATGTGGCTAAATGGTTCTCCCCCCCCCTTATCTTTCTCTTTCCATGAGCTTTGGAGAGGCAATAATTCCATCTGTACCTAGGTAGCTAGGTGCCACACTGCACTTGGAGTCAGGAAGACCTGGATTCAAATTCTGCCTCAGTTATTAACTATGTGGCCTTGGGCAAGTCATTTAACCTCTGTTTGCCTCGATTTCCTCATCCATAAAATGGGGATAATGATAGTACCCACCTCCCA
Source organism: Dromiciops gliroides (assembly GCF_019393635.1). Classification (NCBI taxonomy): domain Eukaryota; kingdom Metazoa; phylum Chordata; class Mammalia; order Microbiotheria; family Microbiotheriidae; genus Dromiciops; species Dromiciops gliroides. The sequence goes on along the minus strand of NC_057861.1, from coordinate 680,608,042 downwards.
GGGTTGTTTTAGGATAAAATGAGATATTTGTAAAGCCATTAGCACAGTGCCTGGCATATAGTAGGTGCTATATAAATTTTAGCTATTATTACTGTTATAGTTATTCCCCAGAAGTTGTGTGACTTTAAGCAACTCAACCCTCTCTAAGTTTGTTTATTCACTTGTGAAATGAGGATGAAAACATTTGCATCACACACAAAGCACTTTATGTTCATTATTTGACAGAGTTGTTGTAACGGTCAAATAAGGTAATGTGTTTAAAGTGTTTTGTAACCATAAGATCTCATTTACATATTAATTATTACAGTTTACTTCTAAGGAAAGTGAATAAAAACTTTAAAATGATAACATAACATTTTATCATTTACTATTTTTTTATTATCATAAACATTGGCCAAGCCTGTTTGCCTATTAGAGATCATAAGACATGTATAACCTATATGGAATTGCTTGCCTTCTCAAAGTGGGGGGCTGGGAAGGAAGGAAGGGAGAGAATTTTGAACTCTTAAGTTTTAAAAATGGATGTTAATTGTTTTTACATGTAATTGGGGAGAAATAAAATACTTGAATTTTTTTTTAAAGAGAGATGAGGGACAACTAGGTGGCACAGTGGATAAAGTACTGGCCCTGGATTCAGGAGGACCTGAGTTCAAATCTGGCCTCAGACACTTGACACTTAGTAGCTGGGCAAGTCACTTAACCCTCATTGCCCCGCAAAAAAAAAAAAAAAAAAAAAAAAAGAGGGATGATAGGAAAATCAATCACAGTTTCTGAGGAATGTCCCATGCACATTGTTTAAGTTTCTACTTCTACCCCTTGTAGATTTAGCATTCCCCCAGCACTGCATCTTCCTGGAAACTTTCTTGAATATGATGGTGAAATTCAGAGGGTAATGATGATCCTGAGTCTGTCAAAGACCTCTGTGTAAGTCAGTCCACAGATTGAGGAAAGATGTCCTCAGTTCTCCCAAAGTATTTCCTCTCCACATCTGACTGGCTCCATTCAGGGGGTAAATACAGAGACTAACACAGGTTTTAATGTCACTTGACATTGTCTACAAGGCCTTAGTACTTGTTCCCTATCATCCTAGGGTTTGTATCTCCAGTCTCAATCCAGTCTCAGCAACCTAATTATATCCCATTGAATTAATTAAGAAGTTAATTTAGGTGAGGAGTGATTGCTTCTCTGGCAGTGAAATAGAGTACAGAGACTGGATTTTTACTGCAGAACAGGCCAGAGAGTCAGTGTCTAACTGGGATAAGGGCCTGGAATGGTAAATTCCATGCCACAGACATTCATTAAAGGTTTGCATTTATATAGTGCCTTTTAGGGTCTTGTGTTTAATGGACCCTTTGGTCCACCCAGCAATACAAGGATTATTATCACAGGAGTCACAGCTGGTAAATGTCAGAGCTAGGGCCCAAACCCAGGTTGTCTAATTCCAAATCCAGTGTTCCCTCCGTTATAGCCTGCCAGGCTCCATACTGTGCAGACTACAGAGGTAAATAAGACATGTTTCCTACTGATGGTAAGAGCTATCATCACATAAAGAAATGAGCACTGGCCTGAGTGCAAGATTTGGGTTCAAATCCTGCCACAGACACTCACTAGTTCCATGAACAAAGGCAAGCAACTTAACCTCTGAGCTTCAGTGTCCCCATCTATTGAGCAGCAGCACCTTCTCCCAGAGCTGTCAGGGGTCAAATAAGATAAAGTATGGGAAGCACACTGAAAAACTTAGAATGCCACTGATGAGTTTGTGGTTACTACCTGATCAAGTCACGAGTACTAACTGGATCTCTTTTTTATTCCAGGGGACTCTGGATCTTCAAGTTCAGGACAACAGGAAGGCCATGGACCTGACCCTCAAAAGCAGAACTTGTCTGGGCCTTTCCCATTCCGATGCAGTGAGTGCAGCAAGAGCTTCACCCACAAGGCTCAACTAACCAAACACTGTAGGATTCACAGACGAGAGAAACACTTCTGGTGCACGGAGTGTGACAAGAACTTTGCTGGAAAATATGAATTACTCCGACACCAGCTTCTGCATACTGGAGAAAGACCCTTCCAGTGCCCCAAGTGTGACAGGAGCTTCCGCCAAAAGGGACATCTGCTCAGGCACCAGCGCCTGCACACAGGGGAGAGGCCCTTCCAGTGCACAGAGTGTGATGCGTGCTTCAGGCTAAAAGCTGACATGAAGTCCCATCAGCGCCAGCACAGGGGAGATAAGCCATTCTCCTGCAGCGAATGTGGTAAGAGCTTCACCAAACATTGTTATCTCACTGAGCACATCAGACTGCACACAGGGGAGAGGCCCTTCCAGTGCCCAGAGTGTGGCAAAAGGTTTCGAATGAAAGCAGACATGAGAGTCCACCAGCGAAGACACATCAAAGCCAGGTCATTCTGCTGCAGTGAGTGCGATAAGGCATTCCCCAAGCAGTCTAAGCTCACTGCCCATGTTAAGGTACACACCAAGAAACAGCACTACAGGGCCCTGCTGTTCGGACTGATGGACCTTGACTGGGGTTGAGGCAGAGCCATAACATGCAAAGCATGATTGTCAAGCACAGCCTCAGAGTCAGTGTTACAGTTGGAAGGGACTTAAGATGTTATCTAGTACAACCCCTCTACAGCCTTCTTAGATGGAACTAGAATCGCATCCTGGTAACTTCTAACCATTGGTTATAGTTCTACATCAAGCAAGCAGTCGTTTGGTCTCCTGCCTGCATAGGATCCCACCAGTTGTTTAGAGTAAAGTCTGGCCAATAACATGAGTGACCCAACTGGGTAATGCTGTCTTTGTTCAAAAAATAGGTAAAATGAAGAAGTTTGGAGGCTGGTGTTCTCATGGAGCTTATCAGCCAACATGGAAGAGGTTACCAAAATGGATCATTTCCCTGTGGGTGAAATATTCCTATTCTTTGTGAAAGCCTAGGAAGTCAGGCCCTAAGTGACTGAGAGACAACACTGAATAAACTTATATGGAATAGTCAGTATGACGGGGATAGAAATCTTTCCCCTACCTATCTCAAATGGGAATGGGTGAAGCTGATACTCAGCTGGACACCCTGAATGAAGATCATGTAAAACGTGGTCCCAGTTTCATCCTATTGTAGTTGAGGAACTTGTTGGTGGGGTTGTTTCCTTGATGTGGTTTGCTACTGACACAGCAGTAAATGGAGCCTATCTTAAATCTGAGAGCTCATCAGTTGGTGAGGAGATTCATCCGACTGCAGTGAACCCATGCAATCTCCCCAACTTGTGCAGAGCTCTCTACTGAGGGAGGATATAGTGGAAATAGGAGGCATAGTCCCTGCTGGCTCAGTCTAATGAATAATATTCCTCAAATATAGTGACTCTAGGAACACTTACAAAGAAACGCATGACCATGGATGAATATAGGCAAATATATCCCAGTAGTTCCCATGGACATAAGAGCACTAAAGCCACTAGCTAACATTGTGGAAATTTACCTGAAAGCCTTCATGGAGGATTTTGAGCTGGGTTGGGAAGGTAGGTAAGAGACATCTGAGGCCAGAGTGGCCTGCAGAAGCCCATCAAGACCAACTTTAGCTGAAGAAAAATGACTGGGAGTATTAGAGAGGTTTTTGTAGTGGGAGGAAGGCATTGAAACTGAGGCTCAGGAGGTTAAATTTGATATGATGCAAAGGCATTGAAGTGTATCTGATAAAGTATTTTGGAAATCTGAGGGTTTAAATCTGCCCTCTGATATTTATTAGTTCTGGAACCACAAACATGTTATTTAACTCAGAACATCAGTTTCCTCTTGTGTAAAATGTAGATAATACCTACAGACATCTCATAGTTTTGGTGAACTTAAACTAAAAACCTATAAAGCACCTTATAAACCTTAAAGTACTATATAATTGGCAAAGGCCAAGTCATTAGTTTTGAAAACTTGTCTAAATTCTCCACTGTGCATTTTTGGCCCAGTGACCCTTACTTGGGGCATCAGCCCAACTAGTGTTTCTAACTCCCAACAAATATTAATCTTTCAGATTCCAGAATGAGAAATGATTCCTGGTAACTTGTCAGGGATTCATAAAAGCATGAGTTATTCTGTATTTTTCATAACATTTTATTTTGTTTTTAAATAATAATGAGTAATCATAATAAACATTTTTCTATGATAGTGTTTTCTAAAAGTTTCAGTTTTGTTTTATATATATACATATACACATAATAAATTCATAGTTTGTTATTACTATAAACCTATATATATTGTGATATTGATTTTAAACCTATCTGGTAATGAACTTATTTCCCTTATCTTTCCTAAAATACTTCCAATGTTTGTTTGTTTTTTTCCCTTTTTGTTTTTTTTTTTTGCAGGGCAATGGGGGTTAAGTGACTTGCCCAGGGTCACACAGCTAGTGTCAAGTGTCCGTGGCCCGATTTGAACTCAGGTACTCCTGAATCCAGGGCCAGTGCTTTATCCACTGCACCATCTAGCTGCCCCCAATGTTTTTTGTACTTTGTATTCAGCATCATAAATATCTTTAAATTTTATTTAATAAAGTATTTTATTTTTTCCTGTTACATGTAAAGATAGTTCTCAACTTTTGTTTTAAATTTTATTTAATGAATAAGAAATATTTAGTAGTATTAGTAGCCCTTCATAATCTAACCCCTCTCCTACCTTTCCAGCTTTCTCACACCTTATCCCTGACAAACACATTCTCTGACCCAGTGATTCTCACCTCCTTGCTGTTCCACTTGTTAAAGGGCTAAAATTCTAACTAAACTATTTAAAATATCTAATGAGTGGTCGCCAATAAATTATAAGCTTTAGCAAGAGTTAGACTTTTAAGCATTTATTAAGGAGAATAAGAATTTGGTAAAGAGAGAGAGAAAGGCCCAGATTCCTATCTATTAAAGGAAGAGCACATTTCTAGCTCCCTTCTCCACCAGGGTCCTCAGGAAAAGAGAACAAGTCAGAACACAGCAGCTCCCCCTTCTTCCTCCCACCAGCAAACGTCACTTCCTGACGCCAAAGACCCATGGTCTTGCCCTCACAGACGGTCACCTCATGGCGCAGCTTTTCTACAGTAAGTCTCCAGCAGGTGGCGTCATTCCAATCATTACACACAAGTTTCTGCTCCAGGCATTTTGTCTGGCTGTCTCTGGTGCCTAGAATACTCTCCCTCCTCATCTCTGCCTACTGCCTTCCCTGGCTTCCTTTAAATCTCAAAGACAGTCCTTTGCCCTCAAGGAGCTCACAATCTAAAGTACAAATATGTACAAACAAGCTATACACCGTATAAAAAGGGAATTAAGAGGGTTGGGAAAGACAGAGATGAGGAGGGAAAGCATTTCAGACATGAGGATCATTTGGAAGATCTGGGACAAAACAACAGTACAAGTATATAGGAGGGTCCTACCACCTAGCAAGGTAGCCTAATCCACATTAGGGTACTCCTAATTATTAGGAGGCTTTTCCTTACCCAATTCTTCCTAAGTCTGTCTTCTAGGGGCTGAGCAGAAAAAGTCCAATTTCCATGACAGCCCTGCAGATAAGAAGAAAACCTTCGCATCGCCTCCCCCCTCCCCCCCAGCCCCAGTCTAGCCTTCTCCCGCTTGACCTAGAGCCGTTCATGACTGTGCTTTGGCTCCAGGCGGTCCGCCGGTTCTGGAGGTGTCAAAACGCTCTTCTAGTCCCAGTTCCTTTCACTGAGTCACGTGGCCCTAACACGAAGCCCTCTTCCAGCAAGGCTCCGGTTTGTCAGTGTCTTTTTTTTTTTTAAAACGTGCTGCCCAGAGCTGGAGGCCAGGCGCTTAATAAACGTTGTTTCCAATCGAATTAAGCCGAGCGTGCCACGGGCCAGCCCAGGGTCAGAACTGCACGGGAAGCATCCGAGGTTTCTGAGCTCTCCACGGGGAGAGGGCCCTGGAGGCTGGGACAAAACCGGGAAGTTCGCGGTCACTGAGCAGCGGCTGGAAGAGAACGTACCACCAGGACCGCGCAACCCAGAGTCTTGGCGAGAGCCGCCCCTGCCCCGCTGGAAGTCGGGGACCGCCTTCTCCGCCAGGCAGGAGGGAGAGAGGAAGGTCACCCCCGGGAGAGGAGGCTGAGATTGGCGCGGGGGGGGGGGGGGGGGGGGGGGGGGCGGGGCCGAGAGAAGCCGGCGGGGGGGAGGGGCGTTCCCTCTCGCGTCCACAGGCTGGCACGCTGTGGGGGCGGGGCTTGGGGAAGGGGCGGGCCTTCTCTGTGGCCGGCCGGTTGCGTCCCCGGATGCAGCTCGTGGCCCAGCGCGCCGTGCCCCTGACAGCTAAACCGAGCTCTGTACTCGGTGCTCCCGGGCCGGAGGAGACTGGGAGGCCATGGCCCCGGGAGCGCCTGTTCCGGTAAGAGCGACCAAGGCCGGGCTTCAGAGGCCCGGGGCGAAAGGAGCGGAGCTCTCGGGGAGGGTCCGCGGCCTGCGGGAGGGACCCGAGGATCCCAGATCCCGAGCTGAAAGGGACCTGGGAGAAGCCACCGGGGCCTCATCCCTCGTTTTGCAGAGCGGAAAACTGAGGACCAGAGAGACAGAGTCACCCAGCTAACAAAGCTGATACGGGATTTGAACTCAGACCTCCCAGACTCCGACCTAGTGCCCCATCCCCTGACCCAATCGGCCTCCTGGACCTGGGTTCCGGGGAAGGAGGACAGACCTTGGGCCGAGGGTGGCAAGGAAGGGGGGACCCTGCTGTGATCCGGAGAGAGGCAGAGCACTTGCAGCCACACAGTCAGTCGACAAGCATTAATTAATCGCCTACTATGTGCCAGGCACTGTGCTGCTAACTCTGGGGATACAAAGAAAGGCCCTCAAGGAACTCAGGGGGAAACAGCATACAAACTACTATGGACAAACAAGCCATGTGCAGAATAAATAGGAAAGAATCAGAGGGAAGACACTAGAATTAATAGGAATTGAGAAAGGCTTCCTGCAGAAAGTGGGATTTAAGTTGGGACTCGAAGGAAGCCAGGGAAGGCTGGAGGCAGCGATGAGGAGGGACCGAATTCCAGGTATAGGGGGCAGTAAATGCCCGAGCTGATAGATCGTGTTATAAGGGGAACATCAGGGAGACCAGTGTCTCTGGATCGAGATTATGTGGGAGTAACTTAAGACCGAAAAGATAGGGAGGAGCTAGATTTTGAAGAGCTTTAAAAGCTAGATAAAAGGTTTTTTGTTTTTTGGTTTGGTTTGGTTTTATCCTAGAGGTAATAGAGAGCTTCTGACGTTCCTTGAGCAGGGCAGTTGCATAATAAGAACTGTGTTCTATGATCATCACCTTCACAGCTGAGAGGACTATTGACTGGAGTAGAGAGAGACTTTTGCAGTAACCAGCAGACCCACCATCAGGTTACTTTAATAGTCCTGTTGTGAGGTGATGAGGGCCAATAGCAGAGTTGTGGCAGAATCATAGGAGAAAGGGGGTCATATATGCAACTTTGTAGGAAGGTAAAATAAACAGTCCTTGACAACAGGATTTAGGGATGAGAGAGAGTGAAGTGTCAACTTCACTTACAACACCAGGTTGTAAGCATGGGTGACTGGAAGAATGATGATTTCCTGTGCAAGTAATAGGTAAGCTAAGAAAAAGGAAAGACAATGAGTTCATTTTGGGGCATGTTGAGTTTTTTGGGTTTTGGGGGGGGGCATGTTGAGTTTAAGATGTCTTTGGGGGGCAGCTAGGTGGCGCAGTGGATAGAGCACCGGCCCTGGAGTCAGGAGTACCTGAGTTCAAATCCAGCCTCAGACACTTGACACTTACTAGCTGTGTGACCCTGGGCAAGTCACTTAACCCCCATTGCCTGCAACAACAACAAAAAAAGCTACAGAGAGGTGAAGAAGGATGAGAATTGAGGAAAAGCCATTCAATTTGGCAATGAAGAAATTGGTAACTTTGGGGAGACTACTTTCATTTGAATGATGAGGACAAAAGCCAAGCACAGACTGTAGAAAGTTGATTCACTAAAGGGAATCTACAGATAGGACAATAGCTAACTCAAAGATTCCAGAGGTGACAATTTGCTGGAGCAGATGGGATGGGATGGGAAGGGATCCGATCCAAAGAGCATATAGAGGGGACTGCCTTCACTAGGAGAAGGGTCCTCTCTTCATGTGAGACAGAGGTGAAGGACGTGGGGGGGGGGGAGGCATCTTAGTGAGGTGAGGAGAGAAGAGTTCTCAGCAAAGGGCCTCAGTTTTTTTCAGTGAAGTATGAAGGAAGCTTCTCAGCTGAGAGGGTTTGGAAAGGAGGGGCCATAGGAAGTTTGAGGAGGGACTGCAAGTGAGAGCCCATAACTTTGGGGAAAAGGAGAGAGGTGAGAGATCATCATTTCTGTGCTCCAGGAGCAGAGGCTCAGCAACCCTGGGGTTTGGGGATTTAGAACAGGGATGGAGCTGGACATCATCTCCTGGTCCACCTAGCGGAGAGGTCAGGTGATTCTCCCCAGGCTGCAGTTTACCTCAAGAAACTTTTCACAAAGTGCATTGAGGGGCAGCTAGGTGGCACAGTGGATAAAGCACTGGCCCTGGATTCAGTAGTACCTGAGTTCAAATCTGGCCTCAGACACTTGACACTTACTAGCTATGTGACCCTGGGCAAGTCACTTAACCCCCATTGCCCCGCAAAAAACAAAAACAAAAAAACAGTGCATTGACTTTGATTAACTGTTTGCTACCCACACTGATCCTACCACACCTTGGGAAGAGATGCCTTCTAATCTTGGAAGATGAGCACCCAGGGCTTCTCCTTGTTGGCTGTGATAAAAGTATTTAAAATATACCTGGCCGGGGGAGGGGGGGACAGCTAGGTGGCACAGTGGATGAAGCACCGGCCCTGAATTCAGGAGGACCTGAGTTCAAATCTGGCTTCGGACACTTGACACTTACTAGCTGTGTGACCCTGGGCAAGTCACTTAACCCTCATTGCCCTGCAAATATATATACATACACTTGGCGGGAATCAGTTTATTGTATCTACCTTGTGTGAGAGAAATGAAATAGAAAAAGATATTTTCTTAGTTGAAACTGTGACTCATGCTTGTGGCTCCAGGTGGCTGTGACATTTGATGATGTGACTATGTATTTCACGGAGCAGGAGTGGAGGACCTTGGAGGAATGGCAGAAGGAGCTTTACAAGCATGTCATGAAGACCAACTATGAGAACTTGTTCTCACTGGGTAAGATCATCAGGAACTTTGAGGGGGCTTAGAGAATCACATCCAGGAATAGAGCTCCAAAGATCATCCAGGGGCAGCTAGATGGTGCAGTGGATAAAGCACTGGCCCTGGATTCAGGAGTACCTGAGTTCAAATCCAGCCTCAGACACTTGACACTTACTAGCTGTGTGACCCTGGGCAAGTCACTTAACCCCCATTGCCTGCAAAACAAACAAATAAACAAAGATCATCCAGCTCTTCCATTTGCAACCTGGAAGTTGTTCTGGAAACCGCACGCTGATTCATGCTTTCTACCATTTCACTTTATTTAAAAGTTTTATTATACCTTTTGTTTTTAACACCAATAATTTCCCAGTATTGGTACCACCTTCTCTTATAACAAAGAAAAACATTTAAGCAAAACAAATCAACAAAATGACTTCATATACAGCGGATGTAACATTCTGCTCCTTTAGTCTACTCCTTATTTACTGAGTGGAGGGAAATGTACTGTGTCATCTGTTCTCCTGGATCAAGATTGAGCATTGCGAGTAATCTGAATTCTATGTCTTTTTAATGTGTTAATTTATATAATTGTCATTTTATATATTCTCCTACTTTTGTCTACTTCACTCTATCATTTCTACAAATTTTCAAATGTTTTTCTGAATTCCTCCACCTTATTCCTTGTTTTTGTTGTTTTGTTTTGTTTTGTTTTGTTTTTTTGTGGGGCAATGAGGGTTAAGTGACTTGCCCAAGGTCATACAGCTAGTAAGTGTCAAGTGTCTGAGGTCACATTTGAACTCAGGTCCTCCTGAATCCAGGGCCAGTGCTTTATCCACTGTGCCACCTAGCTGGCCCCCTTGTCTTTTATTAACAGTATTTTATTACATCCATATACCACTATTTGTTCACCTGTTCACCAATCAATGAGTACCTGTCTTGTTTCCAGTTTTGTGTTAACACAGGAATTGGTGCTCCAGATATCTTAATATGTATGGAATAGAGTTCACATTTTATAGTTTTTGTAAAAATCTTTGGACCTTAATGACTAGATGGACAGATGACAATATTATTCAACATAACATTAGAAGTATATGATGCAATGCAAAAAGGAAAGGGTAAATTAACAGCAGCCATCATTATATAGTTGAAATGCATCACCTACAATTAGAAAGGTTTGTTCACTCTCCCTACACAGGGTGTCATGCTAGTCTATCTGTCACTTCAGGTCTATAAAGTGCCTTTTTCATCCTATGGCATCTTTTTTCCCTATGATGTTCACTGAGCCTGGCTAATATTAATCTCTGCTAGTCGTGGGGTCTCAGGTGCTATTGCAAATCATCTCACTGCTTCTCATTTCAGGGTTCCCAAAATATCTACTAGTGAAAAATGGCTATTCAAATTTTCTAGCTCCCCATGTACCTTTTAGTTTTCCCTTTTAACACCTTTAGTGCATAATAACTCACAAACAAAAATTTTCCCCAGTGTGTCCAACAAGAATATCATGTACCGTATGTTTCTGCCTATTGCAGCAGTGTGGAGGAACATTAACTCCACTAGTCGGTCAGTTGATTAATGCTTGTTTCATGCCTACTGTGAAGGGCACTTTATTAAATTCTGTAGGGAATATATAGAAGTATAAGATACAATCTGTATTTGTTCTCAAGGAGCTTGTGTTCTGTTTGGGGAGATCATTAGCAGGATATAAACATATAAAGACAAATAACAATACAAAAGGTCAATAACAGTTCAGTACAGTCATATAATACATGTCAGGGGGCAGTACCTGATTAATTGTCAAATACATATTATAAGGGCAGCAAATGTACAGGGAAAGAAAAAATAATTATGATCCTGAGTGTGCTAGAAAGGGTACACACAGAAGGATAGCCAGGTTTTAAATATATACATGTGTGTGTGTATGTATGTATATGTGTATGTATGTATATATGTGTGTGTGTGTATATGTATGTATATTTGATAAGCAAAAATTACAGAAAGGACAGAGAGCATGGAAAATGAATAGTGACCAGTAATTTGAGCCAAAAGATATTTCCTGGCAATGAAGTTACTGGCTATGAAGGAACTTGAAAAACAAAAACAATTATAATTGATATTATTTAATCACCATATACAAAAGATGTGAAGAACTTAACTTATGGACAGCTCAGAGCCAGACAGGTTGGCCATCACTCTAGGAATCTAATGCTAAGGTGCAGACAATCATTTTGTTTTATAGGACCATAAGGTCCCCATTTATTATAGGTGTTCCTAAAACTTGTGTTTCTAGGAAGCTTAAGGAAAATAAACTTAATTGCCGTCTTGTGGCCTTTGTCCAGGCTATGCCATTCCTAAACCAGACTTGATAACCCTGATTGAACAAGGGGAGGAGCCATTCATCAGAGACCAGGGACACCTGGACATAAAAGAACCAGCCAATGGTTCCAGGGCTGATGAACATCCTGACTTGAGCACACAGGGGCAGCTGTTTTCTGGTAAGTGAGAAGAGGTGAAGGGAGTGAAGGTGAGGGTGACACCTTCAGCTTCTCCTCCTTCTGGGACTTAAATCTTTCTTTCATGTTCCCCCGAGCCAGGGTTTGATGTCAGGGTAGGGCGGGGTGGGCAGGGCTTCAAAAGAGCAGTCAAAGAGATTAGCTGTCCAGAGCTGATAATGAAATCTTTGGGGGCTGATGGGGTCAACAAGTAAAATAGCACAGAGAGAGAAGAAAAGAGAGCCTAGAACAGAGCTTGGGAGACACCTGTGGTTAAAGGATGGGATGAAGATGCGGCAAAGGAAACTGAGGAGGGGCCAAGTCACATGGGAAGAGAACCAAGTGTCATGAAAACCTAGAGAGAAAAGACTGTCAAGGAGAGGATGATGACAGACAGTGTCAAAAGCTACAGAGAGGTCAAGAAGGATGAGAATTGAGAAAAAGCCATTCAATTTGGCAATGAAGAAATTGGTAACTTTGGAGAGACTACTTTCATTTGAATGATGAGGACAAAAGCCAAGCACAGACTGTAGAAAGTTGATTCACTAAAGGGAATCTACAGATAGGACAATAGCTAACTCAAAGATTCCAGAGGTGACAATTTGCTGGAGCAGATGGGATGGGATGGGAAGGGATCCGATCCAAAGAGCATATAGAGGGGACTGCCTTCACTAGGAGAAGGGTCCTCTCTTCATGTGAGACAGAGGTGAAGGACGTGGGGGTGGGAGGAGGCATCTTGGTGAGGTGAGGTGAGGAGAGAAGAGTTCTCAGCAAAGGGCCTCAGTTTTTTCAGTGAAGTATGAAGCAGCTGAGAGGGTTTGAAAAGGAGGAGCCATAGGAGGTTTGAGAAACTAGAGTAGAAAGAATTAGGAAACCCAAGTTTGAATGGTAGCTCTGTTATATACAGAATGGACCATGAACAAGTCAAAGTTATATCATTCTATGAGCCTCGGATTCCTTAACTTTAAATGTACTTGGACTGCCAATTTCACATGGTTGTGGTAAATAGGATGTTTTGAAAACCATGTAAATATGAATTTGGAGGAGGGGGGGGAGTGATGCAGTTTCTTCTGAACAGCACAGTCCCATCCCATTGAGGGACAATGGAAACTTTCACTAAGAACACTGTTGGGAACATTTCAGCTGAAGTCAATTACTTTCTTTCTTTTCTTTTCTTTTCTTTTTTGGTGGGGCAATGAGGGTTAAGTGACTTGCCCGGGATCACACAGCTAGTAAGTGTCAAGTGTCTGAGGCTGGATTTGAACTCAGGTCCTCTTGAATCCAAGGCCAGTGCTTTATTCACTTCACCACCTAGCTGCCCCGTAGGTCAGTTACTTTAAAAGCATAGCAATTTGAAGATTTTTTTTTTTTGTGACAGCCCAGCATGTCTTGAATCCCCTCAAATCAGTCTCTAGGAATTCTTTTTTTTTTTTTTTTTTGCGGGGCAATGGGGGTTAAGTGACTTGCCCAGGTTCACACAGCTAGTAAGTGTCAAGTGTCTGAGGCCGGATTTGAACTCAGGTACTCCTGAATCCAGGGCCGGTGCTTTATCCACTGCGCCACCTAGCCGCCCCTCTAGGAATTCTTAAAAGCAATTTTAGTTGACTTTATTAAGTCAACATAAACTGCACAGTCCTTTTAGAAGTGTGGGAAATGTGGAGAAATCAAACAACTGGTTGGTAGCTAAGAGCCAAAGGAGTTAGACATCATTCTGCTACAATATGAGTGCTTGTATTGTGCTTTATAGCATGAAAACCCCAGATTTTTGTGTATATGTTCCTTTACCATGTACCTCTAAAGGAGAAGAAATTTAATTGCTTCTTTGTGGCCTCTGTCCAGGCTGTGCCATCCCCAGCCCAGACTCCATAACCCAGACTGAACAAGGGGAAGAACCACCCATCAGCAATCAGGGGAACTTGGAAACGGGAGACTTTGCAGTCTGCTCCAGTAAGAATGAGCATCTTGACCTGAAGAGTACAGAGGTGCAGCTGTTTGGGGGTGAGTTAGAAGGGGTAAAAAATGTGAAACTGAGGGTGGCATGTTCTGATTCTCCTCTGTCTCGGACTTCAGAGGTCTTCCTTTCATGACAGTCTGAGCTGGAATTTGATATTGGGGCATGACTGAGCTTCAAGAGATCTCATAAGGAAACCCCCTAGTGAGGGCTCCTCCACTGTGCCCTGATCTTCACTTAAAGAGATGAAGATGAGCTCTAGTCTGGTTTTTTTTTTTATCATAATTGGGAGATCCGAACTTAATTCTGAGAAGTAAAATGAAAACTGTCATTGGTTGAGGAGGCCCGTGTTCAGCATCATGAAGAGAGATATTACTTCTTTTTTTGCTGCTGCTTGCCAACAAATAAATAACTCTATAAAGGATAAGATTTGATATTCTGCCCCTAGATAAGGAAGGGTTGGCTTTCTGGTTAGCTCTGTAAGTTAAGAAGGAGAAGGCAAGGGTTTTTTCACCTATTAAGGTAATGAGATTTCTACCATCTTTTTTCATTTTCTTAAAGTATACTTGAAATAAAATAAGATATATAAAATAATAAAAGTGTACTTGAAATAAAATAATAAGATAAAAGTTTGGAGATAGGGCTAATTGTATCCATTCCAGAACAAAAAGATTGTACTCTTATCTGATTTTCTTCCCCACTTTCTCCCTATCTACTGTTTCTTCCCCTACTGCCTGCAAACATGTCCAAGTCTCCTCAGTCATCAAAAAACTTTTTTTTTTCAGTCCTCATCCTGTTCTACCTCTCTGCAGCATTTGACACTATTGACCACTCTCTCTTCCCAGATACTCTGTTGTTTGGGGTTTTGTGACACTACTCTCTCCTTCTCCTACCCAGTTATCATCCATAAAATGTGGGTATATCCCAAGGCTCTATCCCAGACCCTCTTCCCTCCACATTTTTTGTCTTTGTGACTTTATCAGCTTCCATGCATTTAACTATCCCTATGCAGATGTCTCCAAGATCTAGCAGCCTAGCCCCCGTTTCTTTCCTGAGCTCTACAAACGACGTTTTGGACATTTCAGGCTGGATTCCCATGGGCGTCTCATGCCCAAAATGTACAAAACATAAATCATTGTCTTCCCTCCCCACCTCTCTTCTCTCAAACTGGCCCTTCTTTGCAGATGGTACCCCCATTCTTGAGTCTCCCAGGTTCATAACCCCAGTGTTATCCTCAAATTCTCAGTCTGCCTCACCCATATATTTGACTAGTTGCCAAATGTGGCATTTTCTACCTCCATAACATCTCTTCCCACGTGTGCCATTTTCACGGCTTATACACCTACAACCTTAATTCAGGCCTACTCATCTCTCACAGAAACCAATGCAGTCAGGGGCAGCTAGGTGGCGCAGTAGATAGAGCACCAGCCCTGGAGTCAGGAGGACCTGAGTTCAAATCCAGCCTCAGACAACACCTACTAGCTGTGTGACCCTGGGCAAGTCGCTTAACCCCAATTGCCTTACCAAAAAAAAAAAAAGAAAGAAAGAAAGAAAAAAAAAAAAGAAACCAATGCAATCGCCTCATATCTGGTCTCCCTGCCTCAGGGCCATTCCAGCTCAGGTCCAGCCTCCTTATGCAGCTGCCAAAGGAATGTTCCAGAAAGGCAGGTGTGAAACTTCTCTGGTTTTAAAGCTCTCCATGGCCTAGCCCTACCCTCTCTTTGCAGGTTCCTTATGCATTCCTCCTCTTCCCTCACTCCTCAGTCTAGCCAAAATGGCCCTCTCACCAACCCCCACACAAAACCCCATCTCCCTTCTCCAGGCCTTTGTGCTAGCTGCCCTCCATCCCTGAAATACACTCAGTCCTCACCTTACCTCCTCCTCCTCGAATCCCACATTTCCTTCCAAACTCATCTCAAATGCCACTGTCTACACAGAGCCTTTCTGGCCAGCCTCCAACCACTGGTGCCCTCCATCTCTATTTTTGTTTTTTAACTGCCTTGGATTTATTGTGTGTTTATTCTGAATATTCTTAAATATGTATTTGTCTCTCCCTGCAGAATTTAAGCCCCTTTAGAGTCGGATCTCTTTCATTTTTTTTTTCTTTGTACTCCTTGAGCCTGGCACATATATATATAGGTGTTTAATAAATGCTTGTAGCTTAATTGGTTGATTGTAGTAGGTTCATAGATTTAAAGTTGCAAGAGACCTCAGACCCTCAAATCCAGCCCCCTTATGTTACAGCTAAGGCAAAGCCAACTTCATTCAGAAGTAAATGCTCACTGATTGGTGTACCCAGCATTGCACAGGTAGTAAGCATTGGAGCCAAGAAGTTCCTTGGACCTTCTGTAGGGCAGCCATGAGTTCCTGACTAGATCTTTGTTCTTAATTCCAGGGGATTCTGGATCTTTAAGACAACAGGAAAGCCATGGATGTGAGCTTCAAAACCAGAACTGGTCTGGGCCCTTACCATTCCGCTGCAATGTGTGCAGCAAGGGCTTCACCCACAAGTCTCAACTAGCCAATCACATTAGAGTTCATAGGCCAAAAAAACACTTCCAGTGCACCGAGTGTGAAAAGAACTTTGCCCAAAAGTCCCGCCTGCTCAGGCACCAGCGCCTGCACACGGGGGAGAGGCCTTTCCAGTGCCCTGAGTGTGACAAGAGCTTCCACCAGAAGGGACATCTGCTCAAGCACCTGGCCCTGCACAGAGGGGAGAAGCCCTTCCAGTGCCCCGAGTGTGACAAGAGCTTTCGAGTAAAAGGGGATATGAAGGTCCACCAGCGCCGGCATAGGGAGGAAAAGCCATTTTCCTGCGGTGAATGTGGTAAGGGCTTCACCACGCATCACTATCTCACTGATCACATCAGAATACACACAGGGGAGAGGCCCTTCCAGTGCCCAGAGTGTGGCAAGAGCTTTCGAATGAAATCAGACATGAGAGTCCACCAGCGAAGACACATCAAGGCCAGGTCATTCTGCTGCAGTGAATGCGATAAGACATTCCCTAAGCAGTCTGAACTCTCGGACCACATCAAGGTACACACCAAGAAACAGAACTACAGGGCCCTGCTGTTCGGACTGATGGACCTTGACTGGGGTTGAGGCAGAGCCATAACATGCAAGGTGTGATTATCAAAGTCAAAGAGCATTGATCCAGTGCAAATTCTACTACATCCTTGGTCATTCACGACCTCATGAGGCAGGCCAGCCCATTCTGGCATAGCTCTCATTGTTGGGAAGTGTTTTCTTAGCTCTGACCACATCAGGCTCTCTATAACTTAGACTTCTTGGTCATGGATCTCTTCTTTGACCAAGCAGAGGGTTAGTACACACACTGTCCACATCACAACTGTTCGGTGCAATCTGGCCAATAAAGTGAGGGATGAAACTGGCCAATACTGGGCTTTGCTTGTTTGCTTTTCAAAAATAAGCTACAACCAATAGCTCATAAGCTGGCTCTAAAGAGGTTACCAAGATGTTACAGATACCATCGATCCATTGCTGAAACTTCCTCTCATTCTTTCATTCCTCTCTAAAAGCCAAAGAATTTCTTCCTGAAAGCCTGAGACCCGTCTTATAATAAACTTAAACAAGAAATTGTCAGGCTGACAGGAATGGAAATCTTTCTCCTGCTAATCCCAAGCCTAAATAGATGAGGCTGGGGGTCATCTGGAGAACCCGAACACCCTGTAGAATGTGGTTCTGAATGAATCCAACTGCTGCCGAGGCACTGGACGGTGGGGTGGTTTTCCCGCAGTGGTTTGTTACTGACAATAAGTAGAATATCTCTGAATCTGGACAGATCTTTCAGGGTGAAGATCCAGCTGCTCTGTGTAACATCTGCCCCAATCTGAGGCAATCTATACTAGATAGACATTGAGGGAATGTGTGATCGAAATAGAAAAAGTGGTGTTGCTCTCATTCTGAGAGAGTCCTCATGTCTGGTGTACACAGGAACCTTCCCAGGGGAAGGTAGGCAAGCAATTACTGTGATTGTAAAAGCTTTGAGAACAAACACCCTGTAAAAGAGTCGGGGAGCCCCTGGGTGAAATATACCTGGAAAGGCTTCATGAAGCCTTTTGAGCTGAGTTTGAAAGAAATTAGGAAACATTTTCAGCAGGAAAGTGTCCTGGAGAAATCTGGAAAGACCAAATTTGTTTGGCTGGAGAAAAGGAACTATGGGGATATTATTGAGAAGTGAGATTTTTGCAGTGGCAGAAAGACAGAAACTCAGGTTTAGGGGCTTAGGGTTGAGAGACACATTGTGATGTGGAGGGGGGAAAAAAACCAGGATTTGGAGTAGAAGAGGCATGAAGCCAGATAACTCCCCCAAAAAGTATTGGCTTTCAAAAGCATGCTATTTACCAACTCTTAACTTCTACTTCCCCAATTTAACTCTCTCAGATGGAGATAACAATACCTATAGACCTATTTGCCTTCATTATTGTCAGGCTCAAACTAGATCATACCTGTAAAGCAACCTTCAAAAGCACTCAATAAATGTTATCTATTATAAAGAAAAGAGAAGCCTACAAATACCTGTGGAAACACGTCCAACTCTGCCTCTTCACCCTGACTTCCCTGTTGTCCAGTTGTAGCCCAGGGCCCCTTGGGGCAGAGTGAAAATGACTATAACATCCTGACTTGCCCACAGTTCTTAAAAGAAATTGACAGAGCCTGAGGTGCCGCTACTGGGGCAAACACATAAACAAAACATTCATAATTCATTCAGAAAATGTTTACCGAGCATCTTCTGTGTATTAGGAACTACAGCGTACTCAATGCATATCTCACATTAACAAGAATGGACAAGCCTTTGTCCACCAGCCAAGATCTCTGAGACTGTCTCTGCCTTAAATCTCTCCTTGCTTTGTCCTCTCAAATTCAGCTGCAAGATTACTGTTTCTCAAGCACTGTCTTGATGCATTATTTCTGTGACCGGAAGCTTCATTAATTCTCTATTGCCCTTATCAAATGCAGGCTCAGCCCACCTTTCAGAGTTTGCCATGACCTGGCTTCCTGCATACTCCTAAAACTCCTATTAATCCCCCATTCTGGATCATCTCCTCTGCTTGCTTTGCCCACTCCTGCATCTAGAACAGTATTTGAGGAGGGCAGCTAGATGGCGCAGTGGATAAATCACCGGCCCTGGATTCAGGAGAACCTGAGTTCAAAATCCAGCTTCAGACACTTGACACTTACTAGCTGTGTGACCCTGGGCAAGTCACTTAACCCTCATTGCCCTGCCCCCCCCCCAAAAAAAAACAGTATTTGAAGGAAGACTCAAAATCATATTAACTAGACTCAACGCAAACTTGTGCGATTATCTATAGTTGAATCCTAACTGATGATGTTCAGCATTCGTTTTATTTGATCTTTTTGTTCCCTTATGTTGCTTCTCACGTTTGTTGCAAAACTAAACACTCTTCAGATTCCAGGAATACCCCCTTGTAAGCAGCAGCTAGCCTCTTTGCATACTTAGCTGGAGAGTATAAAGCCATCTGGCAAAATCTCCAACCCTCCTTGCTTCAAAACAGTTCATCTATACCTTCCTCTCCATCCTAAAATAGCTGTGTCTGCACCTCCATCACCACTCCAGCAATCTTGATTTAATAGACATCCTACCTCATGAGGACAATTTATTCCTTACAACCTGAGACACTCGATGAAGGCTTTCCACTCCCACTACTTACAAGACTAGGAGGTGGTGCCATTTTTTGGACTCTACTTACTGCCATTTATCAACAATTGCTGTGCCTAATATCCCTTTATGACCTTTAGATGACATTCATTTAAACCACCCAATTTCCCTGTTATCTACCTCTAAGTTACTTTCCCATCCTAAGTGTTTTAGGACCTGGTTCAATCAATAAGCACCTACCTTGTGCCAGGCATCGAACTAAGTGTTGGGGATCCAAAGGCAAAAAATGGAAAAGTCTCTATCTTCAAAGCCCTTCATAACCTATCCCTCTCCTGCCTTTCCAGTTTTCTTTTTTTCTTTTTTTTTTTTTGCAAGGCAATAGGGGTTAAGTGACTTGCCCAGGGTCACACAGCTAGTGAGTGTCAAGTGTCTGAGACTGGATTTGAACTCAAGTCCTCCTGAATCCAGGGCCAGTCCTTTATCCACTATGCCACCTAGCTGCCCCCCTCTACAGTTTTCTTACTCTCCAACATGTACTCTTCAATCCATTGATGCTGCCCTCTTGGTTCTTTCATGAACAAGACACTCCATCTCTCAGTCCTGGGAATTTTCTCTGGCTGTCCCCTATGCTTGGGACTTTCCCTCCTCTACTCTGCTCTAACTGCTGACCTCCTTGATTTCCTTTAAGTCCCAACTAAAGTCCCTTCTCTTCCTGGAAGCCTTCCCTATCCCCTCTTAATTCTAGTGCCTTCCATCTGTTATTTCCTATTTATCCAGTATATAGTTTGCTTTGTATATATTTGTTTGCATGTTGTCTTCCCCAGTAGACTGTAAGCTCCTTCACGGAAGGGACTGTCTTTTACCTCTTTTTGTATCCCCAGTGCTTAGCACGGTGCCTGGCTCACAACTGATGCTTAATATTGATTGACCAACTGATTAAAGGTGTTTACATTCTTTTCAAAATTTTTAAAATCTGAATTTAATTAACACCAAAAAGAAACATTCCCATATGCAAAGCAGAACATAAAAAGAGGATTATATGCAAAATTGTGAATCTATTATATATAACTTGCTTTTTAAGAATATATATAGAAGTAATGCCATAGGAAAATGCTCAGAGCAGCAAAACTCACAGAAGAATGTGCTGAAATCATCTTCTAACTAAGAATTGCTTGGAAGGTCAGAAGGAGGGAGCTGCTGTGCTAATACAGGAGTCAAGCCCAACCCCACAATCACCCTGACACAGATCCAGTCCCAGGAAGGCCTCACCAGAGAAGCAGACCCCCAGAGCCTTTGAATCAGCTGAAGCGCCAGTGTTGTCTAGAACTAAGCCCACAGTCTGGTGAGTGGGCTGAGCCCTGGGCAGGGGGGAGACTACAGGGGTCTATTCTGGTGCTAAGGAAGAAATTGGATTTTATACCCCTGCTGAGAACCAGGAGGTAGGCTTGAGTAGCAGTGGCCCAGGTGGGGGAGGGGCACAGGCTCCTCAGAGCTAACAACCACAACACACAAAGCTGGTTGATTAGCAAGTTGGTCTGGGGTCATCTAAGGACCAGGGAACAGGCCAGGTGAGTGAAGAACCTGATCCTCCTTAAATCATACCACCTGGGACTTCTGAAGCTTGGGATACTGCAGCCTGGAAACAGTGCCCCACTTTAAGGAGCTAAAAGTCTAGTAAAAGAAAGGCAAGATGAGCTGACAGAGAAAGGTGAGGAACATAGAAAGTTTCTTCAGTAACAAGGAAGACCAAGGGGCACCCTCAGAGGAAGATGTCAACATCAGGGCCCCTATATCTAAAGCTTCCAAGAAAAATATGAATTGGTCTCAGGCCATAGAGGGGCTCAAAGAGGACTTTGAAGATAAAGTTAGAGAGGTAGAGGAAAAAATGGAAAGAGAAATGAGGGTGATGCAGGAAAGACATGAGAAAAAAGTCAACAGCTTGAAAAGTCAAATTGGCCAAATGGAAAAGGAGGTACAAAAGCTCTCTGATGAAAATAATTGCCTGAGAATGAGGATTGAACAAATGGAAGCCAGTGACTTTATGAGAAACCAAGACACAATAAAGCCAATCCCAATTAATAAAAAAATAGAGGGCAATGTGAAATATCTTCTGGGAAAAACTGCTGACCTGGAAAATAGGTCCAGGAGAGATAATCTAAAAATTATTGGTCTACCTGCAAACCATGATCAAGGAAAGAGCTTAGACACCATCTTCCAAGATATTCTCAGGGAAAATTGCCCCAAAATTCTAGAATAAGAAGCTAAAGTAGAAATTGAAAGAATCCACCGATCACCTTCAGAAAGAGATCCCAAAAGGAAAACTCCTGGGAATATTACAGCCAAATTCCAGAGCTCTCAGGTCAAGGAGAAAATATTGCAAGCTGCCAAAAAGAAAGAATTCAAGTACTGTGGAGCCCCAGTCAGGATAGCACAAGATCTAGCAGCTTCTACATTAAAGGACCGGAGGGCATGGAATATGATATTCCAAAGGGCAAAGGAAATGGAATTACAACCAAGAATCACCTACCCAGAAAAACTCAGCATAATCTTTCACAGGAAAAAATGGGACTTTAATGAAAAAGAAGACTTTCAGATATTTGTGATGAAAAGACCTGAACTGAATGGCAAATTTGACTTTCAAATACAAGACCCTAGAGAACCATAAAAAATTGGAGCTGGGGGACATACCCGGGGTCAGGGTCGTACAGTGGGTGACTGTCTTGTGTCTGAGGCTGGGTTTTGGCTAGGATACCCTGGGGTCCAGGGGTGATGTTTTGTCCACTGTGTCACTTGGCTAGGTGATGACATCTTTAGGGTTAAATTGAGGGGTGAAGGGAATTCACTGGGGGAGGGGAAAGGGCAGAAGTGAAATCCTACATGAAAGAAATAGGAAAAGGCCTATGGAGTGGGGGAAGAGATGGGAGAGGAGCAGGGCAGTAAGTAAATTTTACACTCATCAGAAAAGGCTCTAAGACCTTAAACTCATCAGAGCTGCCACAAGGAGGGACTAACAGACACACCCAATTGAGTGGAGTAATCTGTTTAATCTGGGCAGTAAATGAGCCTAACAATCATCAGAATTGGCTCAAAGACTTCAATCTCATTAAAACTGGTTCAAGGAGGGAATAATGTACACACTCAATTGGGTGGAGTAATCTCTCTAACCCTGCAGGAAAATGGGAGAGGAAGGGGATAAAGAGAGAGGGGCAAAAGAGGGAAGGGCAGAGTGGGGGAGGGGACAGACAGAAGCAAATCCCTTTTGAAGAATGATAGGATGAAAGAAGATGGATAATAGAATAAATATCATGGGGAAGGGAATAGGATGGAAGGAAAATAGTTAACAATAGTAATCATGAAAAAGACAAAAGGGGGAAATTGTACAAAAAAATATTTATAGCAACTCTTGGTGGAGGCTAAGAATTGAGAATCAAGGGAATATCCATCAATTGAGCAATGATGGAAAAAGCTGTTATATGATTGTAGTGGAATGGTCTTGTGCTACAGGAAATGACAAACAGGATGATCCCCGAAAAACCTAGAAAGACTAATGAACATTGATGTATAGTGAAGTGAGTAGAGCTGGGAGGACATTGTGCATAGTGACAGCAGTATTGTTCAATGAGCAATTATGAATGACAACTACTCTCAGCAGTGCAATGATCCAAGACAATCCCAAGGAACTAATAAGGAAGCTTACTATGCACCCTTATAGAAAGAACTGATAAAAAGAACACTTGTGGATTGTACATATATAACCTGATTGCAATCTTGTGGAGGGAGAAGGCAAGGGAGGGAGGGAGGGAGGGAGAAAAATTTGGAATTCTAAATCTTATGAAAATGAATGTTGAAAACTACCCTTACATGTAACTGGAAAATAAAATCAATGTTTGTTGCTGAAAAAAAAAAAAACAAGAAAAAGAAACTACAAGCAGGATGATTTCAGAAAGACCTGGAAAGACTTGTATGAACTGATGTATAGTGAAGTGAGCAGAACCACAATGTTGCACAGTGACAGCAATATTGTTTGATGAAGATCTGTGAATGAATTAACTATTCTCAGCAATACAATGATCCAAGACTATCCCAAAGGACTAATGATAAAGCATACTATCCACTTGCAAAGAAATAATTGATAATGATTGAACACAGACTGAAGCATACTATTTTTCACTTTCATTTTTTTATTCAAGTTTTCTTATACAAAATGACTACAATGGTAATGTTTTGCATAATTTCACATGTGTAACCTATATCTGATTGCTTACCACCCCAAGGAGGGATAGAATTTGGGACTCAAAACTTTAAATAAAAATTTTTATTGTTATTTTTTAAAAAAGAATATATATATAGGGGGAAGCTAGGTAGTGCAATGGATAAAGCACCAGCCCTGGATTCAGAAGGATCTGAGTTCGAATTCGATTTCAGACACTTGACACTAAATAGCTGTGTGACCCTGGGCAAGTCACTTAACCCTCATTGCCCTGCAAAAAAATTAATTAAATAAATAAATGTGTGTGTGTGTGTGTGTGTGTGTGTGTGTGTGTGTGTGTGTGTGAAGAGAGAGAGAGAGAGAGAGACACACACACACACACAGCTAGATGGCACAATGGATAGAGCACTGGCCCTGGAGCCAGTGACTGACTTCAAATCCAGCCTCAGACACTTGACACTTACTAGTTATATGACCCTGGGCAAGTCACTTAACCCTAATTACCTTGCCTCTGCTCAAAAATAGAATATATGTAATAAATTCAATTTTTTTTCAAAACTGTCTTATTTGTGTTTCCTTTTGAACTTCTGTCCTCTTTTGTGTATTTCTTAAAATGTTTCAATGACCTTCTTTTCTTTTGGAGGGTAATATTATCAGTAACTTACATCTTCCCCCTCAAATCCTTCCGGAATCAAAAAGTTCACATTTCTTGCAACAAATAACCACAGTAAGGCAAAACAAATCCAACATTTGCCATGTCCAAAAATATGTGCTTAATTCTGCACCTTGCATCTATCACCTCTTTTAGGAATTAGGTGACATGCTCCATCATCAGTTCTTGGGAGTAATTGATCAGAATTCTTAAGTCTTTTAAAGTTGTTTTTCTTCATGATCGTTAAGGTGGTTTGAAGGGTTTTGGAATTGTGAAGAAGGCTAGTGGTTAAGGAAGAGAAATTTGGGGAAACTTTTTTAAGTTATAGAACAATTTGAACTTAGGGAGGACATTCTGAAAAAGTACACTTGAGAGTAAAAGCCTAAGGAAGAAAGACTCAAGGAAAAAGTAGTTGGTAAGCCAAAAAAAGTAAGAAAAGATAAAATTATAAGAGAAAGATGCTAGTGAGAAAAGGAAAAGAAAGTTGAGTGAGGTTATCTAATAGTTTAGGGGTGCTGCAGAGGCAAGGTGTGATTACCTGAATTGAAATCACTCACAAGCAGTTTGAAAGACAAAAACCCAAGTTCTTGCTTTAGTGAAGAGAGAAGTTGGTGAGAGCTTGAGAGAAGAGAAATTCTGCCCTTCAGTCTTCAAGCTCACAGAGAGAAGACATGCTTTTTCAGACTCTCTTCAAGTTCCTAGAAGGGGAAAAAACTGTGTAGAAGATTAGATGTAGAGGAGGCAGTACCTCGATCATGTTCCTGACCCCAGCTTAGTACACTAGAAACCTGAGATCTGAGATTCTCTTGGTTGAGCTGAGTTATTTCACCCCCCGTAAGAGAGATCATTCACTCTATGTATTATCTGGCATATATTCTTATATCTATACTTTCTCTAGTTTTTGGCTTGACATCTGTTTGGATACATTCACCATGTATGTTCATTATAGAACTGGCATCTGGTGAGAAAGGGAGTCATGACTTGGATACATAGCTTGGGACACGCCTTTCCCATTAAGGGATAGTGATCAAAGTACAACTTGAACCAAAAAAATACTTCCTCTAGACTAACAATATTTAAGGCAGATAGATATAATCCTACCCTGGTATCCCCACTCTCTGAGGAGAGCACAGTGGCCAACTTCTGGCCCCAGCCCCCTGCTTCCTGGCAAGAATCAACATCTCCCTTGGAGAAGGAGACTCAAGAGGCATCTATCTATTCTTGCTTGTGAATTACATCCAGATAGAACCATGTGGATGTTCATAACCTACATGGATATTTACAGATAATGCAAAGCTGGGGGGGGGAGGGAGAAAGGGAGGGAGGGAGAGAGAGAGAGAGAGAGAGAGAGAGAGAGAGAGAGAGAGAGAGAGAGAGAGAGAGAGAGAGAGACTGAATGGCAGTCAGGATTCCAAAAGATCTTGATAGATTGGGATCTAGTTGTCTTACTCTAATAATGTAAACTGTAATAGAGAGACATGTTAAATCTTGCACTTGGATTTAAAAAAATCAACTACATAAAAACAAGATAAAGGAAGCATGGTTGGATGGACATTTGTCTAAAACAGATATGGAAATTTTAGTGAATTGATAATGGGATTGTGATACAGCAGTCAAAAAATGTAATGTGACCTTGAGCTAAAATTAGGCAGTACAGCAGTAGTCAAGGAGGTGATGGTCCCACCATACTGGACCATACTAGTAAGACCACATCTGAAATATGGGTTTCAGTTACAGGCAGTTTATTTTAGGAAGGTCACCAATAAACTGGACAAGGACGGTTAAGAGTCTCAACTTAATGTCATAAAAGCATCAGGTGAAATTAGTGCTCAACTGTGGTACAATTAGAGGGATTAAGAACTGGTTGGGTGATTGAATCTGAAAAGTAGTCTTTTTTCCTTTTTGGTGAGGCAATTGGGGTTAAGTGACTTGCCCAGGGTCTGAGGTTGGATTTGAACTCAGGTCCTCCTGAATCCAGAGCCAGTGTTCTATCCACTGCACCACCTAGCTGCCCCTAGTAATCTTACTACGACTTTGCCAACCAAGAGAAGAGAAAATTTGGAAGAATGTAACAGCTGTCTGATTATTGAAGGCCTTTCTTTTGGAGAAGAGATTAGGCTTTTTTTCTGCTTGGCCCCAGAGGACAAACCTTGGAGTAATGCATGGAAGTTACAAAAAGACAAATTGAGGCTTGAAGTGGGAAAACGGGAAATTTACGTGTGTGTGTGTGTGTGTGTTATACTAGGCATAATTGTGTATATTTCTTTATCTTTGTTGTATCTCCTAGCAGGAGAATGTTAATTCCTTGAAGACAAGCTCAGGTTTTTCTGTCTCTCCAGTGTCTAGAGCACTGTGTATTTCGCACTTAAATTTATTTTGTTTTTTCAACAGAATCGAAGGTAGCCTATACAGGCCAGCAATGGATCAGAACTGGAAGCGAAGGATCCGCGGCCCTAGAGAAACCAGGGCAGGAGGGGCGGGGCCGAGGGAAGCCCGGGCAGGAGGGGCGGGGCGGGCTTCTGCTCGGGGGCGTTTCGCTTCCGGCCGCAGGGGGCGCTGTGAGGGCGGAGGGGATTCCGGGGGGCGAAGGGCAGCCCCTCCTTTTGGCCGGCGGGGCGCGTGTCCCATACGCAGAGCGGGTCCCAGCGCGTGGGGCCGGCTGGGCGGACCGACCGCGGGGCCGCTCTCCGCCCGCCGGACAGCCGGCTCGGGCCGAGGAGACGAAGAGGCCATGGCCCCGGGGGTGCCTGCTCCGGTAAGACCGGCCCCCGGCGAGCCGGGCCGTAGAGGCTGGAGGCGGGGCAGGAGGTCCGGGACGAGAGGCGGGAGGGAGGCGGAGCTCTCGGGGAGGGCCCGCGGCCTGCGGGAGGGACTGCTCCCGGCCTCAGGACCGGGCGCCGAGGATCCCAGAGCTAGAGCTGGGAGGGACCTGGGAGAAGCCGTCGAGGCCCCACCCCCTCATCTTGTAGGGGAGGAAAGAGGCCCGGAGAGACAGTCACTGCTAACTCCGCAGAACTGATGCGGGATTTGAACCCATGCCTCCTGCCCATCCATGGCCCAGGGCTTGTGGAGGGAAGGGCAGACCTAGGAGCCGCGGCCCCGAGGAAGGAGGCGGGGAGGGCGGGGGACGCCGGCAGCCGTCCACCGAAAGGGAGGGAAAGGCTTTTGTGAAGGATTTCGGCCGGCCCCACTCGGGCCTAGCCCTACCAGGACGGGCCCGCCCTAGCGGCCACGTGGAGATGAATCTTTTTGGCCCTGGACGCAGTAAAATAATATTAAAATACGCCGCGGCCCCACCCGAGGTCCCGCTGTGAGCGGGAGGCGGAATGAGCATTTATTAGGCACCTGCTCTGTGCAGGAGGGAGAGGGGAGGGGCAGAAACTGACACGAAAAAGGGTACTTCACACTAGGAAAGCCTGGAAACCACCAGTGAAGAGGCACGGCATCCCACAGTTTGTTTCTGTAGATTATTAAAAAGTAATTGTGGAGCAAAATGCGGCCTTACGGGCGATCCCCCGGCAACGTGCCTTCCGTGTCCATCTTAAGGTGGTGCAAGTGTCCGCAGAGAGAGGAATTTGTTCATTGAAGCTCTGATCATCACCATCGGCCAAGGCAAAAAACTCACCTAGGCTTCCCTCAATAGCGGAGGAGCTGACCTCTGTTAAGGAGAATGGCCTAGGTGGGCAGCTAGGTGGCGCAGTGGATAAAGCACCAGCCCTGGATTCAGGAGGACCTGAGTTCAAATTCGACCTCAGACACTTGACATGTACTAGTTAGCTGTGTGACCCTGGGCAAGTCACTTAAATCTCATTTTCCCTAAACACAAAAAACAAACAAAAAAACCCAAGGAGAATAGCCAAGAGTCCGTGTGGAAGAAAGATTTGCTTTAGATGGAATAGCCTGAATTTACCAAGCCCCAGAATACAGAAGGTGCTAAGAATCACAAGGTTTTAAAACAATGAATTAATGTAGCTCGTACTTTAATATGAGATCCTTTTCTAAATGCCAGCAAGTTAGACAGGTTGCTGGAGGGACTAAAGGCTATGGATTTTGGCATTCTTGCTAAAAACAAAAACAGTCAAGATATAAAAGTTATGAATGAGTAGGAGGATAAAGAATGTTCCACACATGGAAAACAGCCTAATAGTGTTGAGGCCAGAGGTAGAATGCCATGTGCAGGGAGCATCAGGTTGGCTAGTTTGAGTGGAACCTGGTCTAGGTTGGGAAGCTGGAATACTCCTTGCTCACTATTTATATTTTCAGATTCACAGCCGTAGGATTATCACTGTCCACACCTCTGCTACTAGTAACTGCCTGGCTTTGAAACAGGCCTTGGTCTGTGGTTTCAGGAAGGCCAAAGCAGGCTCCTCAGGGCAGCAACACAGGGGTCCCTAAAAGTGGTGCTGCCCCTCCCCAAAGTATAGCTGAAAGAGCATTTAAGGCCATATCCAGGTGCCTTGAGCAGTGGGAGGTTCTCAGGTAGTTGGCCCACACCATGCCCAAACCTATTCTGTTGAGGCTAAAGAGCTGTTCTGGTGGTTCAAACTAGAGTGTGATTGGTGTTTGTCATTCCAGGAGTCCTGGCACTAGGAACATTCAGCCTTCTCCCAGGCAAGCTTCCTCCAGCCCTGGACATGCCTCCAAAGGGCTCCAGCTCCTCAAAAAGCCTTCCTGGGCCCTGCTACCCACATCAATCTCTCCCTGTCCACTCCTTCCCTATCTTGTCTGCCCTTTTCACAGACTGCCTTTCAGATCAGTCAGGGAAGTGCCTGGCACTCAGTGAAGCTCTGGGGGCACAGAGACAAAAGTGAACCAGCCCCTGCCCTCAGGGAGCTTAGAGTCTAATGGAACTATACATATCTACAAGATACTAAGTAGATATAAGACTGGATAACTTTGAAGGAAAAGACATTCACAACTGGGGTTTGGGATCTCAGGGTAGAAACAGGAAAGGTCTCCCAGGGATTCAAAGAGTCAGAAATGAGGGAGGAAAGCTTTCCAGGCAGGGGGCAAAGCCAGTGCAAAGGTATGGAGATGGGACACGGAGCATCCTTTGTGAACAACAGCACCTCAGAGTGCCAGGAGATGAGTAATGTGTATGAAAACCAAAATGATAGAAAGGGGACGTGTGAAGAGGTGGGCATGCCAGACAGCAAGCAAACTTCATATTTCATCCTACAGGTACTAGGGGGAAGAATAAATGACTCAGTTTTGAACACAAGAAGTAAAAATTCCTCAGGTAAATACTGCCTGTGCTGTGAAGAGTGAATCAATATATACACAGCGGGGCAAATAGAATTCCTATTAGAACAGAACCACATTTCAGGCCTTAATGAATCATGATTTGGGATTTTAGGGAAGCAATCCAGCTAAGTTGTTTGTTGTAGGCTCTTGGAAAGTACTCAAGACCTTTTTCCACAGACCTTTTCCCCCATTTAAAAGAACATGAATTGGGGAGCAGCTGGGTGGCACAGTGGATAGAGCACCAGCCCTGGAGTCAGGAGGACCTGAGTTCAAATCCAGCCTCAGACACAATACTTACTAGCTGTGTGACCCTGGGCAAGTCACTTAACCCCAATTGCCTCACCCCCCCCCAAATAACATGAATTGATTTCTGTGAGCTTTTGTGCTTGAAAATTATTAATCCACTTTATAAATCTGTGTTTGGGTTCTATTCACCAGAAGGACAAAATGGCATCATTTTTCATACTGAATTTATTCAGATTTAATCATTCCCTGTCCAAAATATTTTTATTTCTATCCAATTTTCTTGCTGTATGGGTCAGTTTTCCAGAGTACTTGAATTATGTCTGGCTCCCCAACACATCCTCCTACAACACTAAATGCTTGTTTTTTATTTTATTATCTATCATCAGCATGTTAGAAAGATTTGATTGGTACTGGAGAAGGGAAGGGGACCATTCTGTTCATCTGACTTAGCACAGACAACTTACTGACTAATTAGGTATTCAGGAATTGAAGAAGAGTGAAGAGTCAGGGATGACTGCAATTGCAGACCTAGGTTTTCTGGAAGAATAGTCATACCCTTAAAATAGAAATAGAAATATAAGGAAGGGTAGGTTTGGGGGAAAGATAACAAGTTCTGTTTTAAACTTGGTGAGTTTGAGATACCTATGAATTATCCAAGTGGAAATCTCCTGCAAGCAGGTGATATGGAACAAGAGCTCAGGAAAGGTAAAAGGGTTGTATATATAGATTAGGAAACTATCTAAAAATGAGTTGACATATGCAGACTGATGAGATCAATAAAGGAGTGCAGAGAAATACCCAGAACTAAAACCTAGAATACTCTCACACTTAGGATAACACTCCTTCAAAGAGACTAAGCAGGAGAGCAATGTCATGACAACCCCCAAAGAGAGTACCCTGACGGAGGGGGCGTGTCATCAAGTTCTGACACTGCATGTAGGCCAACAGGATGGGGGCTGAGAAAAGATGTAACAAGAGGACAGGATGAGTCAAGTGGTGAGGTGGAAAAATGTGTAAGAGTTAAGAAGTAAAAGGCAATGAGTACAGATAGCTTCTTCTAAAAATTGGTTGTAGAATATGAGAGAGGGATGATTATTGAGAGGAGATGGTAGGATAAAGTGAAGGTTCTTTTTTAAACATGAGTGAGATCTAAACATTTATAGGCTGTTGGGGCAGCTAGGTGGCACAGTGGATAAAGCACCAGCCCTGGATTCAGGAGGACCTGAGTTCAAATCCAGCCTCAGACACTTGACACTTACTAGCTATGTAACCCTAGGCAAGTCACTTAACCTTCGTTGCCCCACCAAAAAAAAAAAAAAATTATAGGCCACAAGGGAGGAACCAAGAGATAAGGAATGACCAAAAATAAGAGAATGAGAAGAACTGAAGGAATAAGCTCCCAGACAACACTGGAAGGGGATTGTAACAATAGCACAAGTATAGGCCTTGGCCTTGGCACTTCTCCTAAGACTAGAACGAAGAAGGGGAGAATGGATGTGATATTTTAGGGATTTTAATATGTAGAATGTAGAGGGAGGATGGGATAGATGATCTCATTGTTTTCAGTAAAGCATAAGCCAGTGTCTTATGCTGAGGTGGCATGGGCAGGAGGTCAGATGGCAAGAGAATTAGTGTCTGGGCCCTGGGCCTTGATTGACCTTGAAGGAGAAGAGCAGGGATAGACATCAGAGTAGGATTTTTTAATAGAGAGCCAAAAAGGAACTTAAAGACTGTATAGTCCAACTGCCTTGTTTTATAGATGAGAAAACAGGTATGAAGAGATGAGACTTGCCCAAGGCTCTCAGGATATCCCTAGGAAATTCTGTCTCCCTAGGGTAACAGGTCTTAGGTTTGGGGTTTTTTCCCACAATGCAAATCACTTGATTTGCCACCACCATTATTACTGCATTTGAAAAAAGAGTCCTTGTTGTTTTGGAGGCTGTATCTACACCCAAGCCTTCTTGTGGCCTGAAGTCAGCTTTAAAATGATAAACATTCATCTCGTGGAAGGCACTCTGTAACATCCACCATGTGTGAAAGCAATGAAATGGAAAGCAAATTTATGAACTGATGCAGATTGAAGTAAGCAGAGCCATGAAAACAATATACACAATGACAACTTAAATAGAATAAAAAAGAAACCTAATTGTAATGACCCAATAGAAGAACTGAAAAACTCCATCTCTCCGCTTTTCATGAGTAGGGGACTATGGGTATCATGTTGTCAAATCCCATTGCCATTTTCCTGTTGCACCATCCTCTTGCCTTGGACATAGCACCCCAGCTTCCCCCGTGGAGTCCTGCACTCTCCATTAGAACTGTATCCATCAATTACCTGTGATTTTCCCTGACCACCAGTGTTCTTATGTGTTATCCTTCCCTAGGAGAAAGCAAGTTCCTTTTTGCATTTTTATCCCCAGTGCTTGGCACCTGGCATACCATAAGCACTTAATAAATGCTTTTTTTCACTTTTTCATGTGTTGGTTGGTTTTGCTGAGCTGCTTTTTTTTCCTCCTTTTTATTCTTTGTGACAGAGTGTTTTACTGAGTAGGGGAAAGAAGGACTACTTTCAGAAATTATAGCAACAGAAAAACGAAAGATATAAAAGTGGAATTTAAGAAAGAAAAAGATGTTTCTGAATTAGTGGTGAAGAGTGAAGGTAAATGTATTTTATGCTTGTGTTTCCAGGTGCCTGTGACATTTGACGATGTGACCATGTATTTCACAGAGCAAGAGTGGAGGACCTTGGAGGAATGGCAGAAAGAGCTTTACAAGGATGTAGTGAAGACCAATTATGAGACCTTGATCTCGCTGGGTAAGATGTTTTCATGAGGAGGTTTGAGGGTGTCTTATGGAACCAGATACTGGCAAACACTTCAAAAAGTCACCAAGCTCAAGTGCTTGGAGCTTAATGCATGGATAGGTAGCTCTTCAGTTTGGGTAATTACTCAGTTCAGTTCAGTTCATTACATTTATTAAGGTGGTAAGTGCTAGGACTACAAAGACAAAAGTGAAACTGTTAACACATAATAGCTGTCATCGATATTGACAAAGATCACTTAACATTTGGAGGTGTTGGTTACTGTACATGCTCAGGCTGGCACACTGGTCTAACTTGTCACCACACCAGCTCCAGCCTAGCAAGTGAAATATCTGCCCTACAGCATTTTTCTATATTTTTGGTGGTGTCTGCGTCTTTTGCTTGGCTAATAGTCCTCAGGCCAATCTTAGTTACCTCACTTCTCTCGTTTGGAGTCATCAGTCATCATCTCCTTTTAAGTTCTATAAATATCTCATGAATACCCACAAGGACAAATGACAACTCAAGTTTTCCATCCTGAAGTGCATCACCTCATTCTTTCCTTTTAATAGCTTTATATCTTCTAAATTTTAGGACCCATTTTGTCAAAAACAGCAAACAGAATTTTACACAGGCCTCCTGCTTTGCCATGTGCCATCAAGGAAAATTAACCTTATTATGACTGAAAAATATATCCCTATTGTATGAAGAGCACTATATTTGATTTTGTGGATAATACATAGATTATGTATGTACATATGTATTTGTGTGTAATTAGATACAAAAGAGAAAGGGAGCAAGAGGGTAGGGGGAGAACTTGAACCTAGATCTTCCTGACTCCAGGTCCAGTTCTCTCTGTCTTCTGTAAAGAGGTATAAAACACACATGCATTGGGAAACCAGATTAAAACGTAACTGGGAAAACTTTAATAAAATAAAAATACAATGCAACATAGATAATGTTAATTTGGGTTTGGGGGAGGTTTTTTGTTGTTGTTTGTTGGGGTTTTTTGCAGGGCAGCGAGGGTTAAGTGACTTGCTCAGGGTCACACAAGTAGTAAGTGTCAAGTGTCCGAGGCTAGATTTAAACTTAGGTATTCCTGAATCCAGGGCCAGTGCTTTATCCACTGAATTTGGATTTTCTAAGTCAATATTCTGACAAATTTGTTTCTATTTGAATTTCATTACCCCTGCTTTAGTCCACTCTGCTTCTCATACTTACCAGTATAAAACACACAACCTGCTAACTCTACCAGGAACTAGTAATCTCTTTAAAAAGACCTAAAACATAAACAAACATCATAGGATATAAATATACATATGTAACTTGTAGGAAAGAGCTGAGATTTTGTGAAGATGGGGAAATGCATGGCTTGGGAATTCCCCACTCATGACCATGAGTTAGTAGATAAAATCTAGAGAATGCCCAGGTTCCCACAGCTAGTGTCACTTACATGTCCTAATCCAGCCCTCTTCCTACCTGAACTTCCTGTTTGGGAGAGTTATGTGAAGCTCAGAGGGGTTAGTTTGCCCTTAGCTCCCCAGATAGTGTCAGTGACAGGTGCTGGCTCTTGGGACTTCCCTACCTAGCACTCTGTCCAGTCAGCCACACTTGCTTCTAAATTACAAGAGATACATTCCGCCATGCAAGACTTGTCATGAGGTGAAACAAACTACCAGCTGTAAGTAATGCAGTGTCCAGAAGTGGGAACAACCTCTGTGGGCTGGAATAGAATGGAAATGCTTCCTAGTGGAAGAATTTTCAGAAGAAAGGTTTGATTGCTAAAGTCTGCAAAGAATCCAAATAGAATGTGAAATGAGTAGTGGCTGATCATTTTAGCCAGTGACTCTCATGAGAACAGTTTCAGCAGAGTTATTAGAATGGAAACTAGGTTTGAAAGAGTTAAGATCGGGACAGCTAGATGGTGCAGTGGTTAAAGCACCGGCCCTGGATTCAGGAGTACCTGAGTTCAAATCCGGCCTCAGACACTTGACACTTACTAGCTGCGTGACTCTGTGCAAGTCACTTAACCCTCATTGCCCCACCAGGAAAAAAAAGAGAAAGAGAGGTGAAGAAGCTAGAGTCAGATAGGTTGGGCATCACTCTAGAAACCCAGTGTTAGAGTGTGGACAGTTGTATTCTATTTTAGCATCTGACGGCCTCCATTTTGTATAGGTATACCCAAAACTTGTGCTTCTGATGACCTAAAGAAAAATAAACTTAATTGCTGTCTTGTGGCCTTTGTGCAGGCTATGCCATTCCCAAGCCAAACTTGATAACTCTGATGGAACAAGGGAAGGAGCCATTCATCAGAGACCAGGGACACTTGGACACAAGAGAACCAGCCACTGGTGATGAGTATCCTGACTTGAAAAGCACACAAGGGCAGGTGTTTTCTGGTGAGTAAGAAGAGGTAAAAGGAGTGAAGCTGAGGATGACACCTTCAGCTTCTCCTCCTTCTGGGACTTAAATCTTCCTTTTGTGTCCCCCTGAACCAAGATTTGATGTCAGGGCAGGGCTGGGCTTTAAGAGAGCAGTTAAAGAGATCAGCTGTACAGAGCTCCAGACCCCAAGCAACTTCCCTGACACATGGGTCATACACAGACAGGAGCTCTGTCCTGTTTCTACTGTTTCAGAAACCTGAAATTCTACGTTCTGGGGAAAAAATCTCACATGGGTTAGGGAGTCAAATTTGTAATATCAGTACAAAATGTGTTGCTTCTTTTTGGCTGTTGCCTTCCAGTGGCTAAATAAAACAGGAACTAGATCTCTAAAACTGAAGGCTCTGCTCCAGGGTGAGGAAGCATTGAGTCCTCTTGTTAGCTCCACAAGGCAGGAAGGAAAAGACATATAGTTCTGTTCGGATGTCAGTGGAATTTTGACCCTGCTTTTAGTTAACTAAAATAAATGACATTCTGTTGGGGTAAAAAGGCCTACAATATGACTAGGATAATTATTCCTTACAAGAGGCAAAAGCATCCGATTTCAGTGTTATTATTTCAGTCAATAAATAACTTAAGCATCTGATTTCCTCCCAAAGGGTAGATCCACTTATGTCAGTAGCATAGTATTCTGCTAAGATATTCCATATCAATAAGAGTCGGGGGGGGGGGGGGGCAAGTCAAAACATTCTCAACAGACTTTGGCTCAGTAGTGCAATTGAAATGTCAGCTCTGAATCTGCAAAGGAAGGAGAATGTAACAAGGTGGTTCCTCCTGGTCCCTTTTTTTCTCATGGTCTCTAAAAGAAGCAGCATGGTATTGTGGTTGAGTTACACTCCTGCCTGTACCACTTAACTCGATTCATTTAGTCTCTCTGAACTGTAATTTACTCATCTGTAAAATGTGGGTGATAATGTTTGTACAGCATATAAAGCATTACCTCACAGGACTACTATAAGAATCACATGAGGTAGTATATATAAAGTCTTAGAGACTCACTGTTCTTCCAGAGTTATATCTTCCTGCAAACTTTTCTTGAACTTTGTGGTAGAATTTTTGAGATTAACAGTGTTTCTGAGTCTCCCTGTCAGACTTCAATGAAAATCACATCAGAGACTAGGAAAGATGTAGATAAGATATACTCAGGCCTTCCAATGTATTTTAATTCATATGACTGACCACCTTCAAGAGAGGAATCTATGGACTCATAGGGTTTGATGTTACTAGATAGGTGAATTCAAATCCTTGACTTTATCATATGTAATGAGGAATAGGGAGTATTTAATAGGGTCTCATCAGTCTGTAATTGTTCGTGATAATGAAATGAAAAATGAATTTAGGAGCAAAGCCAGAGCATCTCTGGCAATAAAATTTTGGATTTTTAGGACAGCACAGAGTGAATGTCTTACTTTGCTAAAGACATAGAGATGTTAATTTGCTTAAAAAAAAATTAATGCTTTATAGGTTACAAAGGATTACGTAAAGTCGGACTTTTGATTCACACAATAAGCCCCTTGACACTGGGAGTGTGTGTGTATACACATATATACAATATACATTTATAATGTAGTAAGTCCCTTAGCCTTGACATGACACAGCCATGAATGTTGACAGGATTTTTTGTTTTTAATTCCAGGGAATTCTAGATCTTCAAGTTCAAGAGAACAAGAAAACTTTCAAAACCAGAACTCATCTTGGCTCTTACCATTCCGATGTAGTGAGTGTAACAAGGGCTTCACCCACAAGTCTCAACTAGCCAATCACATCAGGGTACACAGAGAAAAGAAACCCTTCTTCTGCACTGAGTGCAACAAGAACTATGGCCGGAAGGACCGACTGCTCAGGCACCAGCGCCTGCACACAGGGGAGAGGCCCTTCCAGTGCCCAGAGTGTGACAAGAGCTTCCACCAGAAGGGGCATCTGCTCAGACACCTGCCCATACACACGGGGGAGAGGCCCTTCCAGTGCCCTGAGTGTGACAAGAGCTTCCGAGTGAAAGCTGACATGAAGGCCCATCAGCGCCGGCACAGTGGGGAAAGGCCATTCTCCTGCAGTGAATGTGGTAAGGGCTTCACCAAACATTGTCATCTCACTGAGCACATCAGGCTACACACAGGGGAGAGGCCTTTCCAGTGCCCAGAGTGTGACAAGACCTTTCGTCTGAAAGCAGACATGAAGGGTCACCTTCGAATCCACAGCAAGGCCAGGTCATTCTGCTGCAGTGAATGTGATAAGTCATTTCCCAAGCAGTCTAAGCTCACCGCCCACGTTAAGGTGCACACCAAGAAACAGCACTACAAGGGCCTGCTGTATGGACTGATGGACCTTGACTGGAGTTAAAGCAAAACCTCTAGCATATAAGGGGTGGCTATCAAGTGTATACTCCCAAGTCAGAGAGTTACAGTGGGAAGGGACTTCAGATGTTATCTAATCCAAACTCTCTACAACATCTTTGACCAGTGGTCTTTGGACCTCTGCTCGAACACCTCTCATAACAGGAAACTTACTACCTCATGAGGCAGGCCATATCCGTTCTGGGATAGCTCTGATTGTTGGGAAGTTCTTACTTAGATTGCACTAGAATCAAGCTCCCCATAACCTCTACCCATTTTCACAGTTCTTTCTGGATCCAGGCAGAAGTTAAGTACCTTGTTCATAGGCAACTCTTCGACTATTCAGTGAAGTTGGCGATCAAACTATGATGCTGTTTTTTGTTCAAAAACAAGGTATAACTAAGAATGAAACTGGTGTTCTCATGTGCCTCATAAGCTAGCTCTGAAGAGGTTAGCACCTCTTCAGATGTCACAATACCCATCCATTTGCAAATCCCTTCTCATTCAGTACTCCCTAAAAACCAAAGAAGTTCCCCTTGCAAGTGTGAGAGAGAACCTGAATGTAGACTAGTTTGACAGGGACAGGAATCTTCCTCCTGCCCACCTCAGACCTGAACAGAGAAGGCTGATGCTTACTTGGGCACTTTATAGCCCTTGTAGAATGTACTCTTGAGTGAATGCAATTGCATTTAAGGCATTGGTTGCTGAAGTTGTTTTTTTGTTTTTTGCTGTAGTTTGTTAATGACACAATAAATAAAAGATCTCTGAGTTTGAGATGACTGGTTTGCATGAAGAGTTAATGAGTTCTGTGTCACCTACACAAAGTCTCATCATCTTAAAAAGAACTCTCAGCTATACTGAGGGAACATGGAAGTAGGAGCTAGGCTCTGCTTTCCCAGCCAGAGTAAGATAAAGAAACACAAGTGAATATAATATAGCTAAACCCCCTTCAGCCATTACAATAGACACAAAGAGTCCAGAGGACATCCAGTAGGATGATAGGTAGAGCTGGGTGAAATTTGTCTGGGAAGTACTGGAGTACTCTGAGCTGCATTAAAAAGGAAGACATTTCAGGCAGAAAAATGTGCTGGAAAAATTCACCAAGACTAGATTTACATGTCTGGAGAAAAAATACAAAAATTCCCACAAGGGTAGTAGTAAGGAAATTCGTTTTTTGCATTGGGGGAGGAAGGACATGATGCTATATAAAAAGACACTGGATTTGAAGTCCAAGAGACATGAATTTGAAACACTTATTTCACCTCATTAGCTTTGTGACCGTAGGAAAGGCATTTAGCCTCAGAACTTCAATTTTCTCACTTACAGTGTAAATAATACTGCCTGCTGACCTACCTCACAAGTTTTTGGTCAGGATCAATCAAACAACTGTGAAAATCCTGTGAAACGGAAACTAACATTTCATTCACAATTCATTCTGCTAATATTTATGGAGTGCTCCATGTGGGCCAGGCCCTTTAATGCACTTAGTGCACATCACAGGCTCACAGTAATGGATTTCCACTAGCTTCCATCTCATCTCTGCCCTAAATCTCTTCTGGGCTAGCCCTTAGGAATGGAGCTGCATGATTAATTTTTCTCAAGTACCATTTTATCACATCATTCCCCTTTTCTGGATATTTCAGTGATTCCTGGTTGTCCCCATGGCCAGTTTGCCATGACCTGTCTTCCTGCAGGCTCCTGAGTCTCTTAATAGTCCCCAGCTGCCTGTCACTTTCACAGTCCATTTTGTCATTCTGGCTTCAGGGACAGTAAGTGATTCTGGAGAAAGTTCCAAAACCCTGTTGACAGGTCCCAGGACAAATTCTTGGCATCTTACTCTCATTATCCTCTAACTGCTGCTCAGCAATCATTTAATTCAGCTCAGGTGGCTCTCTTTTATTTCTCATAGGAGTTGTTTCAAACTTCCAGATGCTCTTCAATCGTCAGTCAGCAAACGTTTAAGTGCCTATTATGTGCTTGGCATTGGGGAGACACAAAACACGAGTATCCCTGCCCTCACAGAGCTTATACACCATTAAGAGGATGCAACACGGTTCCAGAGCAATGGCCAGGGCTGCCGATTCTCACACCATTCCTGAGATCAGTGGTTGGATTTTTGTGTCCTAAGAATGAGGTGAAAAGCAGGGGTGGGCAGAAAGCAAGATGCTCGTGACTGCTAGGTCATGGTGGAGGGCTGTAGGGGATGAAGCACGGTCTGGGCTGAATTAGCGAGAGAAAGCTGCTGAACTGGTTTTACACTTTACAGAGACGATTAACACCATCCCCAATGAGTTCCCGCACACGTCCGAATAGCTCCATTCTCTCCTTATTTGTGTCAGGACCACGATCTCCGTGACCCACTCAAGCAGTCACACTTACGCCTTCCTTTCACGGCCGTCTCAAAGGTGGTTTACGCTCACCCACTAGGAGCAATCTGGCTCCTACCCTTACCCCCTTCCCACCTCCGCCCACGAGTTAAAGTGTTTTCTCCAAAATCCTAGCACGGACATGTTTAGGGGATTCTGGTTTTCCTCAAATCAGCTACAAGTGTACATTAATTACATGAGCATCAGCAGAGCGCTCAGTGACTTAACGCTTCCAACATAGAGCAAGGAGCACAGCCTGCTCTGCGAGGGTTCAAAATAAATCTGGATAGAATTTAAAGTACAGGAGAATGCAATGAATGAAAGCAAGCAAAATATGCAGGTATTGGGGTCCGGCCAGCCTGGCACAGGACTTCAAAGACAGTGAGGGGCTGACGGGGGGGGGGCGGGGGGGCGCCGCCGGAGGCTAGGAGAAAATCGGGAAGGTCGCGGTCACCGAGGGAATGGAAAAGAACGTGCCCAGAGAACGGCGGAGCCCATAGTCAGGGCGAGAGCCGCCCCTGCCCCGCCCGGAGCTACCGGACACCTGCTCCTCCCGGCCCGAGGGAGGGAGGGAGATCATAGCGGGTTAGGGGGCGGCGGGCTGCTCCGAAACATCGGAGAACGGGGAAGGGCGGGCTGGAGGGGCGGGGCCGAGGGAAGCCAGGGCAGGAGGGGCGGGGCGAGGCGTTCCCCCTCCCGCCCGCAGGCGGCGCTGTGGGGGCGGAGCGCGGGAGAAGGGGCGGCCCCTTCTTGAGGCCGGCGGGGCGAGTGCCCCGGATGCAGGTCGTGGCCCAGACCGCGGTGCCCCCACACAGCGGTCCTGAGTTCTGTGCTCGGTGCGCTCGGACTGGAGGACGCTAGGAGGCCATGGCCCCGGGGGTGCCTGCTCGGGTAAGGGCGGCCGCCGCCCGGGTCCCAGGCCTCCCGGAGGCGGGGCAGGAGGCTCGGGCGAGGGGCTGGGGCCAGAGCCGCGTTAGTCCTAAGTCATTTGCGTTGCGATTTAAAGTTTGCCAGTGGTCATCCACAGCTCTACGTCTAGTGATTGTGGGGACCCCAGCCCCCGCCATGGACGAGGAAGCCGAGGCAGGCAGAGGCGAAGCCCTCGTCGCCCAGTGGCTTGGGGGGCTCGATCTCGCCCGCCGGCTTTTCTCCGGCGCCCCGCCTCGCCCCCCCCCCGGGGGCCGGGGCTGGAATACCAAAACAGAAGCGACCGATGTTCCAGGCTGCCCCCCACCCCCACCCCGGCCTCCGGACCCTTCGAGAGGACCCAGTCACGAACGTGGGCTGGTGCCCCCCCCCCTCCCCGGGTGCCCCAGAAGCCCGTGGGAGTCCCGGGCCGAGGCTTTGGGACCTGGGGACAGGGTGTGACAGACTCGGCCCTGGGGTCTTGTTGCACTCTTTGTTAGCGACCTTTCTGTAACAGGTCAATGTCGCCCGAGCGCTTTGCCCCAAAATAACGTTCGATGGATCCACGTGTGTCCGTTAGGGTTTCTTTTCCTCATTTCGAGGTGAGACAACTAAGGTTTAGGGTCCAACTGAAACTGCGTAACTAGTTCAGTGTTAGAGGACCCAACACTGTACTTTCTCAGGACAGAGGCTCAGCATCCTAAAACGTCAGAGTATTAGGGTAAAATGTGTCTGTCACTCCCAAGAACCTGGACACCCTAGGGCCTGATTATCAGGTTTTCTCTGCGCTTTTGCCCCCAGGAGTCGTATTTGAATAGGAAAAGAGGCCCTGCCCTCTTGGAAGATGCCTATCATGGCTATCTCTTGGAGGCTATATGAGGTGGCCTTAAAAATGCTGAAAACAGACCTTGGGCAAATGGATTTGTAGCACACACTATGAGAAATGAATGCGATTGAAAGCATTTATCTGAATTAGTGATGACCAGTAAAAGTGATTTGTTTCATATTTGTGGTTCCAGATACCTGTGACATTTGATGATGTGGCCATGTATTTCTCAGAGCAGGAGTGGAAAAACCTGGAGGAGTGGCAGAAGGACCTTTATAAGAACATAATGAAGTCCAATTATGAGACTTTGGTCTTCCTGGGTAAGAGGATTTACTAAGGAACTTTATGGGTGATTTTCATGGAATCAGAGGCAGGAAAGAGGTTTTATGTAGTCATCCCTTGCTTTGCCCTGTCCTGGTTTCTTCAATAAGAAAACCTGAAAGATGGTTTTCCATATTTGTACTTTTGCTTGGGCCTTCATCACTTGAGACTGGTATATGAAAATTTGTAATATGGCATCAGTCATCTGTACCACAAGGTGGCTATATGTTCACTAAATACTCTCAAGATAGTCATCTGGTCTAATGCGAAGGCTTGTCCAATTGATAAGTGTCCCATCATTCACCAAGCCTGTATTCATTTCTGACTATGTGCCAAGCCACTGTGCTAGGTGAATGGGGGGCAGCTAAGTGATACAGTGGATAAATCACTGGTCCTGGAATCAGGAAGACCTGAGTTCAAATCTCACCTCAGACACTGACTGACTAGTTGACCCTGGGCAAGTCACTTAACCCCAATTGCCTTAAACATCTGGGGCCATCTCCAGTTGTCCTGATACGTCTTACCACTGGACACAGATGACTCTGGAGGAGTGAGATTGGTTACCTTGCACAGCCTTCCCTCACTTAAATCCAATTCATTGCAAGTCATGACATCTGTTATGGTCCTCTTTGAAAAGGAAGGACAAACAACAGCTAGGTAATGGGATACAAAGACAAAATAAAACAATTCCTATTCTCAAGGAATTTTATGTGTATATGTGTATGTGTAATGTGTCTCCACTGATGCATGCATAGATATATTATGTATATATTATATAAGTGGATAGACACATTACTTGTATATAATAATGTACCTACTTGTTTATAGATACATTGTATATAATATTCTATATTCATATATCTTTCTACTCATATACATATGCACATTAAATATGTTAAATGTAATATATAAATGTCTATAGCTATTTGTTTATGCATACATACATTTTATATAATATTCATAAGTGTCTGTCTACTCATGTACACATATACATATTATTTGCATATTATATTTCAGTGGATAGATATATTTTGTTGTTGTTCAGTCATGCCTGACTCTTTGTGATCCCATTTGGGTTTGTTGTTTTGTTGGGGTTTTTTCCGCAAAGATACTGAAATAATTTGCCATTTCCTTCTCCAGCTCAGTTGAGGAAACTGAGGCAAACGAGGTTAAGTGACTTGCTCAAGGTCACACAGCTAGTAAGTGTCTGAGGACAGATTTGAAATCAAGAAGATGAGTCTTCTGACTCCCAAGCCCAACACTCTATGCAATGCACCATCTAGGTAGATACATTATTTGTATATTATATGTTATGTGTATAACCACTATTGCATACATACACATATCTGTAACGATTGGAATGACGCCACCTGCTGGAGACTTACTGTAGAAAAGCTGTGCCATGAGGCGAACGTCTCTGAGGGCAAGACCATGGGTCTTTTCTTTGACATCAGGAAGTGACGTTTGCTGGTGGGAGGAGGAAGGGGGAGCCTGGTGCTCTGTCTCGCTCTCTTTCCTAAGGACCCTGGTGGAGAAGGGGAGCTAGAAATGCGCTCTCTCTTTAATAGATAGGAATCTAGGCCTTTTCTTCTCTCTTTACCAAATTCTTATTCTCCTTAATAAATGCTTAAAAGTCTAACTCTTGCTAAAGCTTATAATTTATTGGCGACCACTCATTAGATATTTTAGACAGTTTAGCTAGAATTTTAGCCCTTAACATATCATATATGTTATATGTAGAATAATATAGAT
Source organism: Dromiciops gliroides (assembly GCF_019393635.1). Classification (NCBI taxonomy): domain Eukaryota; kingdom Metazoa; phylum Chordata; class Mammalia; order Microbiotheria; family Microbiotheriidae; genus Dromiciops; species Dromiciops gliroides. Next base: position 680,564,686 of record NC_057861.1, on the reverse strand, counting down.
CTACTTGTATGTGCATAGATGACATGTGTAATATTAATATATCTTTCCACTCATGCATACATACATTATATGTTAGATGTAATATATGTGTGTATATCCATTTGTGTATGTATCCATACATTATCTACAATATATGTAATATGTATATATCTACTTGCTCACACACATATATATAATATATATCTTGTACACACACATATATACATATATCTATCTACATCTTTAGATACAGATATATTACAAATGAAATGTTGTATAGCAGCCAGGGGTTTTTTGGGGTTTTTTTTTTAGTGAGGCAATTGGGGTTAAGTGACTTGCCTAGGGTCACATAGCTAGTAAGTGTTCAGTGTCTGAGGCCGGATTTGAACTCAGGTTCTCCTGACTCCAGGGCCGGTGTTCTATCCACTGCGCCACCTAGCTGCCCCATAGCCAGGGATTTTTAAGCCTTTCCCTGTCTGTCTTTTGGAATGCTTATCTGTGAGTTTATCACCTTCAGGATCAGGGAGTTAGAGGTTCTGTTTTCTCTCTTTACATTTCTTTTTGAGCTGCTATATTCAGTCAAATTCAAGTACTCTCTGTTGTGTGCCTAGTAACATTAAATAGCCGCTTCTCTTGGGGGCTGTGTTTTCTGACCTCTCAGTATCATATGATTGTGTTCACTCTTTTGGTGGAACTTTAAAACTTTTATGGTAGCCTGAACTCTCTGCTCAATTACCTTGAAGACAGATCTGTCCAAGCTATAACTAGCAGGTGTTTTCATACATGTACCACGCACATTACATACACAGCACTCAATCTAACCTACAAGCAGGAGGGTTAGCTCAGACCCTGCTCCCTCTTACATTATCACAGCTGTTGTACTCCTCTACTTTCTAAGTTCTGTACTGTGTAAAGAAGAAACAGATGAGAATAGTGCCAGGAAAAATGGAACTGAGAGGAACACAGCCACCTTGTTAGGACAGGGAAGGTCTGAGGAAGAGAACTGATCAATCACTTTGAGGGTGTAAATAGAACCAAAGAGATTTACTAGGAAGTACACGACACTAAAAATATCATGTTATTGGGGCAGCTAGGTGGCACAGTGGAGAGAGCACAGGCCCTGGAGTCAGGAGTACCTGAGTTCAAATCTGGCCTCAGACACTTGACACTTACTAGCTGTGTGACCCTGAGCAAGTCACTTAACCCCAATTGCCTCACAAAAAAAACCCATCATATTATTGTTGCCATTTTATCCAGTGTATTTTCCCCCTTCCCCATTCCTCCCAGCTTGGTCTCTTCAGCATCATGGGTATTTGAGATGAAAGGAACAATCATGAATAAGCAGGGTTCAATAAACAAATTAAATAAAAATAAAGTAAAAAATAAAATATAAAATATAAATTTAATAAATAATAAACAAATGAACAATAATGAATAAAAGTACAAAAGTGAAGGACTTTCAGCTAGGTCAGTTTTTTTCTACTTCATACAGCTTAGGGTTTTTTATTGCTCAATTCGAATTTAACATGGTAGTTTCAACACTGCTCTTCTTGTGTATGATCTATTTTGAGCTTCCTTCTGCTACCTTCTGTTTAATTTTTTTTAATGAGCCACTGACTCTTTTCTTTATTTTTTTCCTTTTTAGTGTCTATTTAACAATGTCTGAAAATGTCTTTCTCATTCTACACCTCTTAGTCTATCACTGATCTTGCCCCAGGGTGAGAGGCATGATTCATCATCAGTCTTTTAGAGTCATAATTGATCATTGCATAGTTCATAGTTCTTATCTTTCACAGTCGTTTTCTTTACCATATGTGGTCATTGTATGGTTCTGTCCAAAAACTTATACTTTCTTTAGAGAAAACAGATTTATATACATGAATCTATGGTGAACGGTACTAGATAGTAAATTATGAAATGCTACATGTTGGTGGTACAGACTAGAAGTCCTACAGGAGTTCAAATAAGGAAGCATAATCTAAAATAATGTGAGCTGGACTGGTCAGGGAAAGTTTCAAGGAAGAAGTGGATCTCAAGAGGGCTTTGAGGGGAGCATAGGATCCTTATTGTTGATAAGGACAGGAAAGAATATTTGAGATAGAAGGGGAGAGTTTGAGGAAAGGTATAAAGGCAGGAATAAGCGAATGAGGCACAATCCAGTCCAAGAATCATTTATTAAGCATGTGCTAAGGACAAGGTGGCATCTAGGCATTGAGAATACCAAAAAAAAAAAAGTCACTGCACTAAAAATGTGCGTATTCTGCTTGGGAAGAAATAAAACTAACTTAAGGAGAGAGTTCATGTTGGGGAGTAATGAAAATTAAAGTTGGATTTATTAGATGAGACCAGCTAGTGTACAGCCTTGAATTCTCATCTTAAAGATTTTATGTGGGGCAGCTAGGTGGCGCAGTGGATAGAACACCGGCCCTGGAGTCAGGAGTACCTGGGTTCAAATCCGACCTCAGACACTTAACACTTACTAGCTGTGTGACCCCAGGCAAGTCACTTAACCCCAATTGCCTCACTAAAAAAAAAAAAAAAAACCAAAAAAAAAAAAAAAGATTTTATGTGAGGCATGATCAGCATTAGGAAAACGTCGGTAGGTTCTATAGTAGAGAAATGACATGGAAAAGCATATTTTAGAAAGATTCCTTTAGTATTTCCTAGAAGAAGGAGGAGAGACAAAGAGAGAGGCAACGTCATTTATATTTGAAGCATGAGGTGATAAAAGAATGAACAAGAAGAATAGCATTGAGAAAAGAGAGAAAGAAACCAAAGAAACACTGTAAAGGAAGAATTGTGAATATCATCTGGGACAGTTTCAGAGAAACCTGGGAAGATTTACATGCACTGATCCAGAGTGAAGTGAAAAGAACCAGGTGGAAAAAAAAAATTGTACAATTTCTTTTTGTAAAGAAAGACAACTTTGAAACACTTAGATCTCTAATCAATGCAAGGCCCAACCACAATTCCAAAAGATCAACAATGAAGAATGCTATATACCTTCTGACTTCTGTCAAGCGATGGACTGAAGAGCACTTATATTTGGTCAAGGCCATTGTGGGAATTTGTTTTTCCAATTTTCTTATTTGTTACAAAGATTTTGTTTTTTCTTCTCTCCTCCTGTCCCCAGCCTTGATGAAGAGGTGGAAGGGAAAGGTCAGGAAGAAATAGGGTTCCCTCCTCCCCCCAATAAAAGAAAAGAAAATCATTGAGGCATTTTAAGTGATCAGAAGAAAGTAAAGAAGAACAAACAATAAGAAAGTTATATATTGTATTCCATAGTTAAATGGAAGAGCAATCTGCATGATGAAGATTCACAGTTTCATGAACAATCCTCTTTTTCCAAAATACTTTATATATGGAAATATTAATTGTATTTTGGTGTTTGTTTGAAATTGTTTTTGTAATAAGACTGATTGGTTGGATACTAGGGATAAAGAAGGAGAAGTTAAACAACTTCTACCTCTTTAATTCAGGAAACTAAGAAAATGTAGGTGCCAGAATTACAAAAGCAATTTAAATTTACTTGTTAAGCCACTACATACCATATAGGGGGCAGTATGGTCTATGGAATGAAAGACCATCTTTAGAGTCAAAAGAATCTTGTTTTCAAATCATTCTGAATCTTCAACTCTACAAGCACTTATTAAGTGCCTTCTCTGTGCCCTGCATTGAACAACGATTTACTTAGCCTACCAAGCAATCTAATTTCTGTTCTTCCTTGAGTGCTCTGGAAGAATCTCTGTTCACAGAGTCAGGTCTTGTTAACAGCCACATGTATGCTTTTATGACCTTATTGCTCTCTATTATTTCCCTAAGTCTGTCTATCACATTTAAACTGAGTCTCAGCAGTTTATTTATTTTTGGTTACGTTAGTACAGACCAAAGTCCCACTTTGAGAGATACTCCATTGTTGGATATGGCTAACCTTGCAGTATATTGACCTAACGTCAAAGACTGGGTCAGCAGAGCACATGTTCTGGAAGATCCTACTAACCTGGAAAGGCTTTGAGTGATATACTGACCTAGTGACATGCAATTGACACGAGTATGGTCTGTGGAATGAAAGACCATCTTTAGAGTCAAAAAAAAATCTTGTTTTCAAATCATCCTGAATCTTCCATACATGAGCAAGCGGCTTTACTCCTGTGCTCTAAGAAACTCTCTAAGACTAAGTTACAGAGAGAGTGTTGATTTGCATCAGTAGAGGGAGTTTACACACCAGGAATTCCTTCATACCAATGAAACCATAAGCATGGAATCAAAAGGGAAAAAAAAATGTACCACATAGCACATTTCAAGAAGTTAAGAGCATGAGAAGAAACTAAGATGGGAATTCAAATAGATTGAAGAGCATAGTATTGGGGTAGTATACCCCAGGGACCTTGTTTTAGAAATCTTCCCCATGTTGCTTCACATTTCTATTGTTCTCCTAGGAAATCATGTGTAATTGAATCATTATCAACATGCTTTTCAATTCAAGGACATTCAATTTATGTAAACATGATTTCTTCTTTGTGGGTTCTGTTCAGGCTGTGCCATTCCTAAGCCAGACTTGATCACCTGGATTGAACAGGGGGAAGAGCCATTCATCAGAGATCTGGGAAACTTGGAGAGAAAAGACCTGGCAGTCGGTCCTAGAGCTAATGAGCATCTGCACTTGAAGAGCACAGAGGAGCAGCTGTTTTGGGGTGAGTGAGAAAGGAGGAGGGCAGTAAAACTAAAGATAGTTGATATTCTTCTAGTTCTGATACTTGTCTTCCTCTCTTGTTGGGCTGAGCTGGGGTCTGATGTCTAAAGAGACACTAAATAGGCTTCAAGAGAGCCCATAGAGACCAACTGTTCAAGGCCCCAGCCCCCAAAGCACTTCACTGTCATGCGGGGGACTGTCTTCTCCAATTGAACACATAGATGAGCTCACTTCCAAGATTGAAACTTCATCATAACAGTTCTCCATATAACATTGTATAGTTTCCAGAACTCTTTTTCCTGTGTTATGCTAGAAATTATTATTAGGATTATTTGATTCTCATTACAACCATGAATGTTAGAGCAGACATGATCATCTTACAGACGAGGAAGTAGAAGCCTAATGGTTCATATTTTCTGCAAGATTAAAAAATGGAATAAAGAACCATTTGTTCTGGTCAGAACTTGAGGAAAACAGCAAACCTAAATGGGCCTTCACCCTAGGGTATCATTAAATTAAGAGAGCTCAGAATCTGAAGGTAGAGAAGATATAGCTCTTCATTCCCTATTTCCATATATTTTTTCCTTCTCTTCTGGTTTTTAATTTGGCAACAGCATTTTTCATTTTCAGTTGCCCATCTATTTACCTTACAAGAGTACCTTGGAAAGTCCAGCTACATTGTTCCTTGGGGATTCCTTGAGTTCATTTCTTAGGCTAGTATTTCCCCTTCTTGAAGACCCATACCCTTCAAAATCTTGCTTCTGTCAGTAACCCATGTTGGGCTGTTTGGAAATGGTAGATGAACATGGTCCTCAAATTCCCCTGCCTCACCTCTGGAGGATTTACATTAGTTAGACTGGAGAAAATGTAACAGGGATTCAGTACTTCGATTCTACAGGCATTTATTAAGTACCTTCTCTGTGCCCTGCATTGAACAACGATTTACTTAGCCTACCAAGCAATCTAATTTCTGTTCTTCCTTGAGTGCTCTGGAAGAATCTCTGTTCACAGAGTCAGGTCTTGTTAACAGCCACATGTATGCTTTTATGACCTTATTGCTCTCTATTATTTCCCTAAGTCTGTCTATCACATTTAAACTGAGTCTCAGCAGTTTATTTATTTTTGGTTATGTTAGTACAGACCAAAGTCCCACTTTGAGAGATACTCCATTGTTGGATATGGCTAACCTTGCAGTATATTGACCTAACGTCAAAGACTGGGTCAGCAGAGCACATGTTCTGGAAGATCCTACTAACCTGGAAAGGCTTTGAGTGATATACTGACCTAGTGACATACAATTGACAAGAGAGCTAACTTCAAGGGCTTCTTTCCAGAAGGTCAACTGCCAAATGATACTGTTGGAAGGCCTCAGCAGCTAATGACATTGTCCACTAGGGAGTGAAAGGCTTGCTTTGTGTTAGGAGAAAGAGAACCCACATCAGTGAAATCAGAGGTCTTTTAAATTAATGAAGAAAGATAGTGATGGCTTCTCTAAAAGTGAGGCTCAGGGAAAATTGGATTTTTCATTAGCCCAGATCAGAGGCTGAAATGAAGATCTCTACCATAAAGCACGTAGGATATATGATGACTGGATTTTTGTTTTTAATTCCAGAGGACCAGGAATCTGTGAGTTCACAAAAGGAAAAGCAATATTTTTGTGATTTTCAAAACCAGGACTTACCTGAATTATTATTATCAGGAAAAAGAAGAGAAGCTTCCTCTACATATGGTCAACAAGGCTCTTCCTTAAGGAGCTCACGTCACCAAGATTCATGGTCTTTAGCTCCAGAAGTCTACAGCATCAAGGAATCCAAGTCAAACAAGAGAGACTTGTACCACAAAACTGAGGGATCGCCTTCCTTCCAGAAAGTTCCCACCAGGCAGAGCATCTGCCCCTGCCCTGACTGCAGTAAAGGCTTCTGCCTAAAGAGCCATTTGGGGAAACACCAAAGAGGCCACTCCAGAGACCAGTTGTGCCAGTGCCCAAAGGGCAAGAAGACATTCAGGCAGTGGCACCAGGGCATCCGTGGCTGGCAAAGGCACTTGCCATGGAATGAGAGCAATGAAAAGGACTTCTGCCTAAAGAATCCCCCGGAGGCAGGAGAGAGCCCGGACAGAGAGGAGGGAGCATGTGTCCCAGATCTTACCCAGCTCATGGAACACACCAGATGGCACAAGGGCAGGAAGCACATTTCCTGCCCCAAGGGCAGCAGGAGCTTCCCCAGGAAGGGCCTCCGGAAGGCCCACCAGCACCTACATAGCAGGGAGAAGCCCTTCTTCTGCCTAGAGTGTGGCAAGGGCTTCACTCAGAAATCTAAGCTCATCGAACACAGGAGAGTGCACAGTGGGGAGAGGCCCTTCCCATGCCCAGAGTGTGGCAAGAGCTTCCGCCTGAAGGGGCATCTGCTCAGGCACCAGCGCCTGCACACGGGGGACAGGCCCTTCCAGTGCCCTGAATGTGACATCAGCTTCCGCCTGAAAGGGCAGCTCCTCAGCCACCAGCGCCTACACACGGGGGACAGGCCCTTCCAGTGCCCCGAGTGTGACACCAGTTTCCGTCTGAAGGCCGTTCTGAAAGCCCACCAGCGCACACACAGTGGGGAATGGCCTTTCTCTTGCAGTGAATGTGGCAAAGGCTTCACTAGACAGTTCCACCTCACAGAGCACCTCAGAATGCACACAGGGGAGAAGCCCTTTCAGTGCCCCCAGTGTGACAAGAGCTTCCGCCTGAAGGGCACTCTCAAGGTCCACCAGCGTGTGCACAGCAGGGAGCGGCCCTTCTCTTGTGGGGAATGTGGCAAAGGCTTCACTCACCAATATAAACTGACTGAGCACTTCAGAGTACACAGCGGCGAGAAACCCTTTCAGTGCCCTGAGTGTGGCAAGAGCTTCCGCTTGAAGAGTGGCCTGAATTACCACCAGCGCTTACACCATAAGGAGAGACCATTCTCCTGCAGTGAATGTGGGAAGGGCTTCATTCACAAGTCTAGACTCACTACCCACATCAGAGTGCACACCAGGGAGAAGCCTCATAATGACCTGAAGGACTCTGCTAAAGAAGCAAAGCCATGCCAGCTCTTTAGGCTAATAGAGGAAGACTGGAGCTCATAGATCCTGGGATGCGAGGACCTTAGAAATCACTTATCCACAATCTGCTCATTTTACAACTAAGATGGCATCTTGCCCGAATGTCACATAGCTAGTAAGTAGCAGAGGCAGAACTAGAACCCAGATCTCTTGATTCCTGCTATAGCCAGGCAAGCTGCCCTCATAGTAGACAGACAAGTTTGATGGGGAGGAATTAGGAAAAGGCTCAGTCCCTTCATGAGCAAAGATGTTGATCAGAAGACTCGAAGAGTCTGCCTTCCACAAACCTCACATTAACAGTCATACTTAAGTGCTAAAAGTTTGGGCCCACCAAAAGCAGCCAGGTGGAGCAGTAGATAGAGCCCTGGGCCTGGAGTCAGGAGGACCTGAGTTCAAATCTGGCTTCAAACATTAGTTATGTGACCCTGGACAAGTCATTTTAACCTCTGTGCCTCAGTTTCATCACCTGTAAAATGAGGATGGTAAGAGCACCTCCTGCTAGGGTCCTTGTGAGGATCAAATGAGATAATATTTCTAAAGGGTTTAGCACAGTGCCTGGCATATCTTAAACATTATCTAAATGCTCATTCCCTCCTCTTCCCAGCCTCATTCTTCCTGTAGTACCATCTGAAGACTTGAGATATTGACCCTCAGATACTGAGGACCAATCAGAGCCTGAGTGAAGAAGAGGGACAGACCCATAGATATGGAATGGAAGACTTTCCCCTGCCATTCCCAAGTTAAAAAGGTTGGGGTGACCCAGCAGAATGTGGTCCTGATTTCATTGCTTAATCCTTTGAGAGTATGCAGCCACAAGCACAGTTGGTAAGTCTGTTTCCTTAATGTAGTTTGTCAACATCAGCAATTATAAATGGAGTCACTCTAGAATCTGAGCAGCTCTGCATAGTGAGCAGTGAAGACTGAACTGACCTAGTATTTATTCACTCTGCAGTTTCACCGGACAGGAGCACTGCCACTGACTGGGATCCCAAATCTGCCAAACCCCTGTTGAGGGCAATGTTCATAAAACCTGAAAAGGCCCTGATCACTCCTGGTCAGGTTGGGGGATGGAGAAGGGGATCAGAGCCTTAGTAACAATTGTCGATTAGTAAAAAATTAGCAAAAGGTTGCTTCCCAACGGTCAGGTCCCAGGTGCAGTTAGTGTGACTTCATAGTGGACCCATCAGTCGCCTTGTGTTAGTTACACGGAGGGCCTTGAAAGAGCCAGGACTCAGAAGACACACTTTCCATCAAGGAGGAAAACTGCTTGAAACTGAAACTGGTCTGACTTCTGGTCCTGCTGACCTTTTCTGTTTAGTGTGACCCTGCCTACTGAGTGTCTCCTCTGTACAGAGGCAACTGTGTATGCTGCACCTATAGCTCCCACTCTAGTCAGAGGGATGTGGCGTCCTGAAGTGCCACTTAAACCTTTCCCAGCTCTTTCTAGAAAGGCATTCAGCAGGAATTAATTGCACCATGGTTAGGCTGGGAGATCTATATACTTTCTCACCAGACAGAGCTCCTTGCTCTGCAGTAGCACAGTTTTCCCTCTTGGACCTGAAGGGCCATTGACAGCCCAGTCACTCTGCCATTTGCCTCCAGCCCCAGAGAAGCAGAGGCTCATTGATGGTAGATTATGGAAACCGGTTTGGAAGAATGTGGCATTCAGCAGTTTCCCTTCTTGTTTTGGAGTGTGCTTTTAAAATTCCATTCTTTATAAAAAAAAAAATCTTTACAACAATATTTCTATCTTTACAGCATTTAGTAATTTGATAAAATCAGCTTGACAGTAGCACAAAACGAAAGACCTGTTCCTTCTACTTCTAGTTTTAATCATTAGCCTTAAGGTTTGCCAAGCACTTGATTATCACAACAGCCTGCAAAGGAGATGGCATTATTAGTCATATTTAACAGATGAGAAAACTGAGGATTGGTGTACTTAAATAACTTGACCAGAGTCACTGTCAGTAAGTGGCAGTGTCTGAACTCTTCATGTGGACTAACTGGCACTGCCCTTGGCAGAGAGGGTAGGGAAACTTCCCTGTCAACAGGCTCACCAGGTTAGGCCCAGTCTCTGCTGCTCAAAACTAGCTTAGTCCCAGATCAGGGGGTGATTTAAAGCTGCTCATAAAAGGCTTTCCACATGCAACATACTGTACAAGGGAAGGTAGCCACCAATACAGACATAAAGAGATATGCCCAGGTACACCTCACTGTGTCTGACAGACTTGTGTTCTCTCTCAAAATGGTTGGATCTTGTGAGCTTACTCAGAAGTCGGCAAGGTTGGAATTGTTCTCCTTGGAAAAACTTCCTATATGACTTAAAAGGTCCCTCTCCTTTATTTAGTTGGCCATAGAAGTCCTTCAAAGAGAAATGGTCCTGTACCCAGTGTTGTCTTTCTATTAGATGTCAGTAATCTGAGTAAAAGATTACCACTAAAGTGTCCCCCAGAATGATACCAATGTACTCTGTGATTTGGACTCAAGTCTGCCAGAAACAATTTTATTGAATCTACATTTAAATAACTTCTAGATTGGATAGAGAGATGTTCAAATTGTCATAGTCTCACATGCCTTCCAAAATGACTGTCCCAACAGTTTCAAATAACATTTATAGGAATCTTGAATAAGGAAAAGATCACAATATGTTAAAATACAGTTTGGGGTTAACATTCTTGGACTTGGGGTCAGGAAGACCCAAGTTCAAATAAGGCCTTAGACACAGTAGCTGTGTGACACTGGGCAAGTCACTTAACCTCTTCCTTAGTTTCCTCATCTGTAAAATGGGAATGATAGCATTTACCTCCAAAGGTTGAAGTGAGGATAATATGGCATGCTGTTTGCAATCATTAAAGCTATTTAAATACTAAAGTTATTATGATTTCAGAACTGAGTTCCTTCCAGGACTATTCTAAAGAGAGATAGATTGGAAAGAGTTCCTGTCATCAACATCTTAACCCTTAATTTCAAATTACAATAAAAACTATGCTTTGGTCAGTCAAAGCACTAATAACTCCAGGTGAGTGATACGGCAATATTTTATCTAGATGAGATCGATTTGGTCATTACTCTTCCATTTCAAAGGAAGGCCCCAGCCTTTGTTCTTCATATTTTTCCTAAAGGGAAAAGTCTGGAAGGGATTTTAGGTTGGGAAATAGTGTTAATAAGTCTAGAGAAACTAAAAAGGTGTTTTTTTTAATATGCTTCCAAACCTCCATAACTTGCTCAGAACACAGTAAAAGTCAGCTTACCTTTAGATCTGGAAACAAAGCCCATTTTAAGAGTACACATAACAAACCAGGTTTACAAAGAATCTGAAGCTCCAAAGGGTGAACACTAAGGCATATTCACCCTGAAGCAATGAGGCTGAGGAATTGGAGAATGGATAAAGTCACTGAGCAGCCAGGCAGGCACAACCAGAAAACAGCAAGTTCTGTCCACACAGCTCATTCCCTATGCAGATCTGTGAGCCAGATAAGGTTCCAACCGCCCAAAATTTCATTCACGCTTCAGGATTCAGTGCCAGTAACTTGCTGCCAGCTCCCACCAGTGGCATGAATCTGCCCTCCATACTCTCACTTTCTAGCTAAGAATAAACTACATTTCTTAGCTGCCTGGGGCAGCAATATGGGATTTCATACAACAAAGAAAGCAAAAAGTACCCAAGCCCAAGTCCAATTATAATTTTTTTTAATTACCATCTGGGACCTTCCCCAGGGACAGTCAGTCCCTTCTGACTTACACTGCTACCCTAAAGTTAAGACCTACATTCCTCCACCAGATGAGAAAAAAAAAACTTGGGGTTTCTAGAAATTCAAGCAACATAACCCTCAAGTGAACCCCTGTTCCCCCAGGAATCTATGTGTAATCTTTCCAAATTGAGGGTGCTATGTTGTATTAGTTATATGGAGTCCCCCTCCCCCAAAATGGAGCTAGATCTCGGGTTGTTAGAAGAGTTGGACATCACTTACAGGTATCAGTGAAAAAGCAAAGTCTAGGTTTGCTGTCACACTTTGCGACTGTGCTTTGAGGCTTCCATAGCCCTCTTCATGATCCAAGTGCAGAGCTTGGGCCAAGAAATCCTTGCTATTCTGAATAGCCCCAAGAAATCCCTGAAAACAACTGAAGGGCCAGGGACAAAGCTGACAAACTGGCAGCAGTCGCCCTGGAGGGCAGCAGCAAAGCCTTAAGTTCCTTTGACATATACAAGATAAATCTGTACAGTCCAAGATCTAGCAGGGCACAGCCTCTGATTGGATAGAGCAATCCACAGCATCCTTGAATAGATGCACTGCAGCTTGAGAATTATCTTTTGTACAATCGGCCAAATAGTTGATAACTTGTTACAGCTGTAGAAAGGAAACGAATCAAGAGCCCATATAACGAACACACAAACAAGAATTCACCTCAGGAGTAGATGTAGAAAACAAGACTGAAGGAAAAGATTGGAGTCAAGATCAGCTTTGAATGCCCTGCTAAACAATTTCAACTTTAGCCTTTTGGCTGTTGTGAACCATTGAATATTTTTGAGCAAGAGAATAAGTTATGTGATCAAAGTAAAATGTTAGATATCAACCAAATGTTTGTTGAGCGAATGATGCTTTGCATTTGTATAGTATTCCATAAACTACTTTAACACGCATCTTTTTTTTGATTTCTGAAGGCAACCCTGTGAAACAGTTAAGCCAGCTTAAGTTATTAGCTCCTCTTATGACAGATGAAGAAACTGAGGGTCAGAGACTGACTTGTCCAAAGACATATGACTAGTAGAGGCATCAAAATTAAAACTCAAAGATTCTAACTCTTAGTCCAGTGTTCTTTTCACCTAACACTGAACGAAGGCAAGTATTAAAAGGGACTAAGGTTTCTGGCCTGATTGGGAATGATAATAACTGGCATTTATTTAGCACTTTAAGATTGGCAAAGCACTTTACATACATAATCTCATTGGATCTCCCCAGTATCTCCAACAGGCAAGTACTACACATACCATCTACATTTTATAAATGGAAACCAAGGCTCCAAGAGGTTGTCACTTGCCTATAATCACTCAGCTAGTGTTAGAATCAGGATTTGATTGTAGGTCTTCCTAACTTCCATTCCAGCACACTGTCAAATACTGTATACTACTTTTAAAAATATGGAGAAATCTAGAAGAATTTGAAGGAAAAGTTGATTTGATTAATTGGAGCTAACAGAGCATCCAAGTGAAGATAATCTATCAGGCATTTAGAGATGGGGGAGCCGAAATTCAGATCAGATACTGGACTGGATATGTAGACTCTTGAGTCATCTGCAGAGAAGCAACAGTGGGAGATTTAAGAGAGCAGAGGGCTAACATCCTTTTTAACAGGTAGAAGGATAAATTGGAGCCAGTAATGGAGATAAGAAGTAGTGGGTCTAAATGTATAACCAGGACCCTGTCCTGTCATAGCAGGAAAGGGAGGACAAAGTCTCCAAGAGCCAGTGGTCCATAGTCAGCCAATAAACATGTATTAAGCACTTGACTATGTGCCAGGCACTGTGCTAAGCATTAGGGATACAAAGAAAGGCAAAAGACAGCCCCTACCCTCAAAAAGTTCTTAGTTTATTATGGGAAGACAACATTCAACTATATACAACTATGTACAAATAGGCTATATGCAGTATAAGTGGGATATTATCAGCAGAGGGAAGGCAATAGAATTAAGAGAGACTAAGAAAGCCTTCCCATAGAACATAGGATTTTAGTTGGGACTTGAAGCAAGCCAGAGAAGTCAAGGAGGCAGAGATGAAGTAGAGCATACCAGGCATGAGTAACAGCCAGTGAAAAACTCCCATTTCTTGTTCAAGGAATAGAACAGAGGCCAGTGTCACGACTGCAGAGTGCAGTAACTTGGGATGGTGGTGTTAACTGTGTAAGTCGTAAAAAGACTGGAAAGTTGAGGAATAGGGATGCAGACTGTGAAGGGCTTTGGACACCAAAGAGACAATTTTATATTTCATCCTAAAGGTGATAGGATGCCACCGGAGTTTATTGAGTAGGGGGATGACATGGCCAGACCTTCACTTTAGGGAGATCTGGCAGCTAGAGTAGAAGATGTACTGGTATGGGAAGAGACTTGGTGGTAGACTGACTCACCAGCACCCTATTGCAATAATCTATCTGTGGAGCGATGTACCTGGATAGTAGCAATATCAAAAGAGAGAAGGGGTTTATTGAAAGACAGTAGAAAGATAAAAGACAGACCTTAGCAACAAATGGAATATAGGGGTGAGAGAGAATGAGATGTTGAAGATAACACCTAGATTGTGAGCCTAGGTGATTGGAAAGATAGTAGTAGGGGCCGTAAAAGGGAAGTTTAAAAGAGGGGAGGGTTTGGGGGGAAAGATGATGAGTTCCGTTTGGGACTTTTGAGTTTTATATGTCTACAGGACATATATGATAGGCAGTTAGAGATGGGAGACAAGGTCAGCAGAGAGGTTAGGGCTAGATAAGTAGACTCCAGAATCATCAGCTTAGAGATGATAATTGAATCCATTGAAGCTGAAGAGGCCAGCAAATTAAATAAAAGAGGGAGAAGAGAAAAAGGCTGAGGTCAAGGAACTGTGAGACGCTAACTAAAAGTTAGCTGGTGTGAGCTGACGAAGATCCAGTAAGAGACTGTTCAGACAGGTAGGAAGAGAACCAAGAGACTGCGTGACTTAGAAAAGAGTATCAAGAAGAGGCTGATGGACAGCATCAAAGGCTTCAGAGAGTTGAAGAATGATGTGGGGTGAGAAAAATTCATTAGTTTTGCAATTAAGAAGAGACCATTATTAACTGTGGGGAGGGGAGCATCGGTTGAATGATGTCAGACGCTGAATTGCAGAGAATTAAGGAAAGAGTAAGAGGAAAGGACTTGTCCGATGCTGCAAGGAAGAAAGAATGCATTCGACTTCTTTGGCCAAGTCCTCAGGCAAGCTCCATACCAGCCTGCCTTACAGCCTGCCCACAGCGTCCAGAAAAGGTGAAAGGGCCAGATTGGGCAGCAGGGGTGCCAATCTCCGGGAGGTGGGAGGGCGGTTCTAGGGTCCTGTAGGCGGGGCGGGGCGGGGCGGGGTGGTCCTGGACCAGAAGCGTCCCAGCCACCTTTGCTCCTCCAATCTGTAGGAGCCGCTGTCTTCCGGGAAGCTACAGGAAACAACCCAGGAGTAGCCCCGAGGAAGCCCGGAGCTGGGTATAGGGATCCCCTGAGCTGGGTACGGGGACCCAGGAGCGGGCAGGGGCAGGCTCGGCCTCCCGCGGCGCGGAGCACAACCTGGGCTACCTGGTTCCCGGCTCCAGGCGCGGCAGCCACCCTCGCTTCCCGGGGGCCACGGCCGAGGGAGCGCTGCACTTCCCGAAGAGGGTGGCAGGGAAGAAAGCGGCTCGACCATGGCCGAGACCGCTCCTGCTCAGGTAAGAGCCTCTCTGAGGGAGCGCCTCGGGGTCATCAAGGAGAACCCATACGGGGGGGGGGGGCGTGGAAAGAGCACGCGCGGGCTGCACCCACCTCCTCAGCCTCCCAGCCGCGGACCTCCCGCGTGTACTCGGGGGGCTGGGACGTCCCTTCAGATCTTAGTTGTGAGCCTGTGCCTCCGGCGCGAGACGGAGGGAGGGTGATGGGATAACTGGTTCTGGGGGTGCCTTTGGTGCTCGTGGCCCAGCCCCTCTCCTCCCCCCCTCCTCCAGGCTCCAGAGTGGGACGTGAGCGAGCCTTTCCGGGGCCTTCAGCCAGACGCCCCCTTCCAGGCCTCGGAGCTGTGGCCCGTGGTGGCGGCAATGCAGACGGTGGAGAGGACCATCTGTTCCCATGCCAGCCGGCTCATGACCCTGGAGGGGCGCACAGGGGCCGTGGAGAAGAAGGTCATCGACTGTGAGAAGACGGCGGTGGAGTTTGGGAACCAGCTGGACAGCAAATGGGCCACGCTGGAGACGGTGCTACAGGAGTACGGGCTGCTCCAGAGGAGGCTGGAGAACATGGAGAACCTGCTGAAGAACCGCAACTTCTGGATCCTGCGGCTCCCGCCGGGCTGCCGAGGCGAAGTGCCCAAGGTAAGCCTCCCCTGGTGCGCCGCGGGCCACTCTGATGGACGCGTCTGGGCTTCTCACCGCGGCCACCTCTCCTTAGCGCCGCCCCTCACCCCCAACACCTGCCTCCTCAAAACCCACAGACGTCCTGGGCCACCCAGATCGGGCCGTCTGTTCCGTCCAAATCGTGGTGTCTTTCAGACTCCTTTTCCTTTGCATGATTGTGGTCCTCATCTGAATATATGTGTGTGTACAGACGTTCCCTGGGTTCCCCTTCTCTCTGCATCATAGGTGAGGCAGTTAGGTAGCTCTGTGAATAGAGCCCTGGACCTGGAGTTAGGAAGATCTGAATTCAAATCCCCTTTCGATCTGCCTCAGTTAACTCACCTGCAAAATGGAAGTTAGCACCTCCGAGGGCTGTGGCGAAGATAAAATGTTTGTAAAGAGTTTTTCAAACCTCGGAGCACTAGAAAAATGCAAGCTGTTATTATTACTTATAATATGCCTTACATGTTTCTATGAATTTCTCACCTTCCTCATTCCTTACAGCATTATGTTCATATGCCACTCTGCTAGTCCCCAGTCAGCAGGCACCCACCCCCACACTTTGTTTCAGTCGTTTTTGTTTTGTTTGTTGTTTTACCAGCACAAGTGCTGCTATGAATAAGCTGGCATATATGTGGCATTTCTTGCTGTCTTCATTTCATCATCTGTCAAATGAGGGGGTTGGAGGCAGTGGCCTCTAAGCTGCATCTCATTTTCCCTCTGCTAATTGGATGGGTGTTGTTTTTCATATTTCTCTTATTGGCGATTTGGAGAATTGATACCAAACTTGTAGAAGAAATATTTGATACAAATATGTATTTTCAAAAGATTGTTTCTTGACAAGAGACATAACAGTCTTATTCCCTTAATAAAGAAATTCTCTCTAGAGTGATCTAGATCCCAGGAGAAAACCACATTGAACAGCTATTGCTCTGTGTCAGTTCTGTAAATGAGACAGCCAGCACACTAGTGCTTAATAATTGTTCATTGAATGAGTTCATTTCTTGAAGAACTCACTTTTTAATGGAGAAGGCTGTGTACTCTTGACAAGGACCTAATAGAGAATTATACAGAGCTACTGGAAACTAACTTGGCTATTAGTCATCTTAACCAAATGGTTAGGAGAATCTGAGGAGAATGAAGTGATTGGATCCAAATGGGAATAGTAAAGGAAGGCATTGCAGAGGAGGCAAGCTGAAGTGGAGTAGAGGTTTTTCATCTTTTTGGCATCATAGACTCCTCCAAATGATGTTTTTAAATGCATTAAATGAAAGGATTATATAGGATTGCCAAGAAAATCAATTATATTGAAATAGTTATCCAGGGGCAGCTAGGTGGTGCAGTGGATAGAGCACCAGCCCTGGAATCAGAAGGACCTCAGTTCAAATCCGGCCTCAGATGCTTGACACTTACTAGCTGTGTGACCCTGGGCAAGTCACAACCTTCATAGCCCAGCAAAAAAAAAAAAAAAAGAAAGAAATAGTTATCCAAATAATTTATGAAACAAATTCACGGCCCTCTTGAACTTTATCCAGAGGCCCCTTGGGGGTCCATGAACCCCAAGTTAAGAACCACCTAAGTCCAGGGATATAGACTGGTGGACAGCTATGTGGAAAGTAGGAGTTTTAGGTGGAAGAAGGTAGGAATAGCATGAACAGGGCAGATGGGCCGTGGATGATGGCTCTTTCCCCAAAGATAACATGTGGGGTATTTGTTTGTGATTTCAGGTCCCGGTGACATTTGATGACGTGGCTGTCTATTTCTCAGAGAAGGAGTGGGGGAACCTGGACAAGTGGCAGAAAGAGCTTTACAAGCACGTGATGACAGGCAACTATGAGATGCTTGTCTCCTTGGGTAAGGGTTTCCTATTTAATCGTTTGTTAGAAGACTGTAGAGGCAATGTGGTGTGGTGTACAGAGCACCAACCTTGGAGTCAGGAAGGCCTGAACTCAAATACTGTCCCCAACAGCTCCTAGTAGTTTGACTTGGGACAAGTCATTTAAACACACGCTTCGTGTTTATTGTCTATTTGAAAATAAAGTCATGGATACAAGAGTCACAGGAATTTACCATTAAAGGCAACAAGGAACCTACAAAGTGCAACAGTATAAATAAAGAAGTAGTGTGGGGTGGTAGGGAGTGGGCCAGGAAGACCTAGCTTTAAGTTCTGTCTCTGAAACATACTTGTTATTTGACCCTGGGGTCTGCATCGAGTTGTGTACTTACTTACTTTGTTAAACATTTCCCAATTATATTTCATGTGGTTTGCTACTCGAGTGCCCCATGTTGCCCAGCCAGTTCTACAACCTCTGTCTAGGGAGCTCTCTAAGACCAGAGTCGCAGAAGAGGCAATGAATGACCTGCTTGGTTGGGGATATTCTCTCCAGGAGCTCCCTAATCGATGCAGCAATTCATCAAGGTCCATCCCTGTCCTATGGCCAACATTGAGGAAATGAATGGGGGGCTCTCTTGGAGGGATATGTTGAATGAATGAGAGGAAGGAAAAGGGCCAAGAACTGAAATTGGGGATTTCCCAGGGAAAGGGAAGGGGGAACAAGAGCCAGGTGGAAGCAAGAAAGTGAAGTGGTGACACCTGAAGCCAGAAGAGGCCTCTCAAAGCTGGAAAGTTACCTGGATGAATGCCTCCTTCCCCTCCTCCACCTCTAACTTCTGTCCCAGTACTGTCCTCCCTCTCAGCCTAGAAGCCCCTGCAGCCTCCACAGCAGGGCCCCGGAGAAGGGACACTGGCTCTGGCAGACCCTTCCCTGCTGTCTGGAGAAGCTTCCAGGACTGGCCTTTCCTGGCCCGGGCACAGACTCTTGTCCAAAGAACGACCTACCCAAGTTTAATTAGTCTCTACAGGCTTATCACCAGG
Source organism: Dromiciops gliroides (assembly GCF_019393635.1). Taxonomy (NCBI): domain Eukaryota; kingdom Metazoa; phylum Chordata; class Mammalia; order Microbiotheria; family Microbiotheriidae; genus Dromiciops; species Dromiciops gliroides. The sequence continues at coordinate 680,545,975 of NC_057861.1, read as the reverse complement.
ATGATGATGGTGGTGGTGGTGGTGGTGGTGGTAACGGTAACAATGATAATAATAGCTAGCATTGCTGTAATGCTCTAAGGTTTGCAAAACACTTTATATCTATTAACACATTTGTTCCTCATAACAACTCTATAAAGTAGGTGCTATTATTATCATCCCCTTTTATACATGAGGAACCTGAAGCATAGTGTCTGAGGCAGATTTGAACCCAGGTCTTCCTGGTTTTTAAGTCCTGCACTGTGTCCATTATACTGCCTAGTTGTCCTGCAGAAGACTGGCCACCACTTGAATATTATTTTTTGGCTAAAACAACATGCAAAACCTCCTGCTAAGAAGTAGAGGAGTTGCAGTCTGCATTGGTAAAGGAAGTACCCATATCAAGATGGCAGATCTTCTGAAGTTAAAATGAAATCCTTCTTTATATCATGAGTAGTAAAAACACTTAAATTGCCTTCCAATTGGCACGGGCTCAATGACAAAGAGACTGTAGGACTATCACATCGTAAGGAAAGGTAGTGATGCTTAGCAACATATTCCCAGCCCTTTGAGATAACATCTTGGCCCAGCTGTCTATAGCCATGAGTATTACCCATTCCTTGGGCATTTCTTATAAGATGTCAGAAATTAAAACAGGAAAGCACTTGGTAATGGCATCCTTCACAGCATGACAGAAACTGAGTTACTACCTTGTGACATGAATGGTAACATGGCCTCTCTCTCTTCCTACATCAAACAGACTATGCTCTTTCCAAACCTGAATTTTTGACCCGAATTGAACAAGGGGAAGAACCATGTATCCGGAATCAGTTGGACTCAGAAGAGACAGAAATAGCAGCAAACCTTGACCCTGGTGAGTCTTACTGCTCTGAACTTTCAAGGCCAAAGCTTCACTTAATGATGCAGAAAACTCTGGGTTTGGGGGCTGATTTTTCCATTCTCTTCAGGAACTCTTGTCATTGATGTGCTGCTTTTATAATCCCTAATACCTTCTCAGCTGACTCAGCTTTGAGATTTTTTTCCTTTCCTCTCCAACTTCCTGCTCTCCATTGTGAGATCTGTAATGGAGTGGTCACTGGCTGCCAGAAACATCGAATATGATCTCCCTTCCCAGGGACAGGGCCTCCAATTTCTACTAATGATGTCCAACCATGTATTAAGCAAGAAGAGCAAGGGCCCAGGGATCAAGAAGACATAGAGGGAAGTGTCCCTATCACAGAACTGAACAAAGGTGAGTATCAAAAATTGAGCTTCTCTAGATCTCAAGGGGAAAGCTGGGCATATACAGGTGGCTTCTGTTAACAGTGGTCTGATATCTCAAGATTCAGGAGACCTGACTCACTTGGTTCTGAGAGCTGGTTTTTCATCTCTTCCCTGAGGACCCCCCCACACCACCCCCCAGAAGCTCTTCCATCCATCCTAGAGCAGCGACCGTCTCATCCTTTTTGTATCTCCAGCACTCGACACAGCATTTGGCACATAGTACGCCATTAATAAATGCTTCTTTTCATTCATTCATTCATCACATGGTAAGCGTGGTGCTGTGGGTGTGGACTCAGCAGTCTGACAGTTTTGCATCTTAACTCTGAGGTGCTTTCACTTGGTGCCACACAAGTCAGTTCAGCTCTGTGAGCCCAGCTTCCTTTCCTGTAAGCTGGATATAGTGATGCCCGCTCTGCTCCTTCACTGGGCTGTGGTGAGGAAAGGACAGAGGAGCTTGGGAACAGTCTTTTCCCTGATGGCTGCTCAAATGTCTCCTCATTGTGGCTTGACCAGCTTCTAAGGGAGGCCTGGGGGACTCAGTGCTCTTATTATTCCCAGCTCTTAAGTGTTGGAAACAGAAATTATTTTCATAATGATAGTATCCTAAGGGTAAAAAGAACCTATGCTGGTTACGGGGTGTACATGTGGGTATAATGAGGATGCTGCTGACTCTTTGTCACTAGGACACAGGTCCTGAGGTGTTCCTTAAGCTCTGGGGTTTCTAGCACATTGTGATCCCGAGCACCTGCAAGGTCTTTAACCGGAACCCAGGACCACCCCACCTGGGGATGACTTGATTGCAATAGTTAATGTGCAGAGGATGAGATCCACTGAGAATAGAACTAGTATGGCAGCAAACTTTTATCAGAGGCTTCCTATGTGCCATGCACTGTGCTAAGCACTGGGGAAACTGAGAAAAGCTAAACCTGCTCCCAGCCTCAAGGCACTTTGGTTCTAATGAGGAAGACAACCTACAAACAGTTAAGTACATACAAGATAAAGTACAGCGTCCATAGGAAGTAATCTCAGGAAGACATTGGCACTGATGCCAAGAGACCAGGGAGGAGAGCCTGGAAGGGCCTGCAGGAGGTGGGATTTGATCTAAGTTTTGAAGGCAGCCACAACATAGGGAAAGAGGGGCAGCTTCCTTCCAAAGTGTCCCAAGCATGGGGGGAAAGGGGGGTCTGTGAAAAGGCCCCAAGGAGATCAGAAATGTCATGTTCAAGAAGCAGCAAGAAGTCAGGGCTGCTGCATCACTAGGATGTGAAGGGAAGAAAGTGCAGGAAGAATGAAAAAGCAGAAAAGGCCAGGCTGGGAAGGGCTTTACGTGCCAAGCAGGATGTCATTTACTTGTGGGAGTGATCAGGAACCACCAGATGGCAGGTGAGCGGAGGCAGGGGCCGGGTGGGCTGCACCAGACATCCTGGGCTTTACAAAAATCACCTTGGCAGCTACAGCAACAAAAAGAATTTAGGGTGCGGAGCAGAAAGAACTACAGGCGGCTTTTGGGCACAAAGTATGAATAGATCCAAAATGTATGAATAACAGTGCTATAAATGGTGCTGAGAGGAGGGGGAGGATGTGAGGAAAGGAGTAATGGTCTCATCTCAATAGGACACAACCACCACATCAGTGCTGTTCAAATTGTACTCCTTCAGACCTGTTTGAGCACTTAGGTCTCCGTTGCCCTCCCCTTAGGCAGACAGATCACATGGTTCAAGTAGCCCTGAGTAGGTCTTCTCCTGGGCTATGTCCATATATAAGGGAGGATTGAAGGAATGTCCCTGTGTCACCACCCTATTAGCTAAGAACTCAAAGAATAAATGTGGAAATTAGGGTTAAGAATACTGCCTTCCAATTAGCTCGCTTTCATGCTTCGATTTTAACCCTTAAGTAATCAGCCAATGATGAACAAGGGGAGAGTCCATCTTGCATTAGGGACTAGGGATAAAAGGGGCCTGTGAACCCCTATGTTGCACTTGCTGGCTGTAACCCTTACTTGCAAGTGCCCATTCTCGAGAGAATGAAAATAAAAGAGCCTTTGACACTTTGCTGCTGAGTTCCAGAGGATTATTGAGCAGGGGTCATTTTCCTCTCAGAGGAGATCTTGTCTTTGTATTGACATCAGGGTGATCAAGTCCCCCTAATCCTGGCATGTCCTCTGGCTCCTCTTCTGGCATTAGAATACTAATCCCTCTCTTTGCCCAGTTAGAATGTGAGCCTCTTGAAGGCTGGTCCTTATCAATGCTTTTTGACGACTGGAACTCAGTGCAGCAACTCTTGGGCTCTTAACTCTGGACTATATACATCCATAGGCATCAAAATTGGCCCCAAAAGAAGTGATGGAATCTCCCCTGCCTGGGAGTAACTGGTGCTTAAGTGGTTTGGTGAACTTTGCAACCAAAAAGAAAATTTTAAAAAGGCACAAACTGAGCCCAGCAACACCTTCCTGTGCATGCTTGCCTTGCTAATAAAGGTACCAGGCCTAAAATTAACAGTGGAATGACCTTTTCTGATCAGTCACCTGATAGGAATGAGTCAACAAAGTTAATAAGCCCCTGCTCTACCCCAGGTATTGGGGTTACAAAGACAAAAACCAGCCTGGCTCTGGCTGCTTTCCAAGAGCTTACATTCTATCCAGGGAACAAGATCATTTAAATTGGGAGGGGCTCTTACAGCTGGACAATAGGATGGGCTTTCTGTAGTGGGGAGCACCTGAGCACCTGTGAAGGAAGTCAGTGATTTGGAGAGTCAGCGTAGAGGAGAGAGTACATTCCAGTCATGGAGGCAGAAGCAGGAAAGCCCAAATTGGACTGTTGTGTTTGAGGAACAGACAGTGGCTGCCTCAGCTGAACTGCAAAGCAAGTCTTGAAGTAGCTAACATTTACAGAGAGCTTTTTTAAGGTTTGCAAATACATCAAATGAGATACATCATCTCATTTTATCCTCACAACAACCCTATAAGGTAGGTATTGTGATTACTATTATCTCTGTTTTACAAATGGGGAAACTGAGACTCAGAGGTTAAGTGACTTGCTCAAGATTATTCACTTAGTAACTCTCTGAGGCAGAATTTAGACCCCTGTCTTCAGATGCCATGTAAGGTACTCTAAGAACTATACCACACTGCCTCCTCTGACTGGAGATAGGTTGTAAAGAGCTTGAACTTCTTTTCTAGAGAAATCTGTTTTATTCTAGAAGCAACAAAGCTCTTTGAGCAAGGGAATAACATAAGTTAGCAAATTAACCTCTCTGTGCCTCAGTTTCCTATGTAGACTGTTCCCGTATCACTGTATTAATGATTAATTTGGACACAGGCTAATTCACTTACAGTCACAAAATCACAGAAAATGAGTGATGGCGCACTGACAGGTATTTTAAAAACCCACCTGCTCAGCCTACTTTACAGGGTTGTTGTGAAGATCAGAATAGATGGTTGATAACTAGAAAGCCCTAAAGAAGAGAAAGAGAAGACGCCCTCACCCCCACTCCTTTGGCAGAGGTGGGAGGTCCACAATTAGGGTACCTTGCATATGTTTTCAGGCTTTATCTGTGTTGATCCTCTTTTGCTTATTTTTTTTCCTTCATATTTTTCTTTCTTTAGTTTAAAAATATTTGTTAGGGGATGGTTTGGGGAGGGGGGAAGGGATGGGAAACAAAGAATTTCTGGGGATGTAAAAAAGAACATTAACAAAAACTCATTTAAAAAAAAAAAAAGAAAACCATCAGGCCTTGAGTGAGAACGGCCTCTGTTAGGGCTGTGCTCCTGCTGATCCAGGTAAATGACATCTGTGTGCTTTCTCCTGTTTCAGAGGCTGATTGGGCCCTGAGGCCAGTGAAGGAGCTGCATCCTCTGGCAGCGGAGGAGAGTCCAGAGCTCCCTGCGCCACTGTCCAGAGTAGCCAGAGCGCTTCTCCCTGCCCCTGAGTGCAGCTCCAGCCCTACCCTCCCAGTGGGCTTCCAGCCACAACAGCCCCTCCTCCTGAGCCCAGGCCCAGAGCAGGCCCTACAGTCAGGCCCTGTGCGGCCTCAGCTGGCCACCTGGTGGCCCTGTCCAGCCAGAGAGCAGCCCTATACGTGTGCCGAGTGTGGTAAGAACTTCCGGCTCCGAGAGAACTTGACAAAGCATCAAAGGAGCCACAGGCAGGAGCTGCTCTCCCAGCCCATGGAAGCACAGAGGAGCAGCCGGCCACAGGGCCCTGGGGCAGCTCTGCCATGGGAGCCCTCTCAGGCCAAGAACTCCCGACAGAGGGCGTCTCTTCTGCCCCGGACACGACTGCATGCCTATGCCGAACGGGGAAAGCGATGTCCGGGGAGGCGGGGCCTGGGCAGACACCCCCAGGGTCACCCCCCACCCCAGCCCTACCAGTGCCCCGAGTGTGACAAGAGTTTTGTGTGTTACTCCTGGCTCAAACGGCACCGTACCCTTCACACAGGTGAGCGACCCTTCCAGTGTCCTGAGTGCGAGAAGTGCTATAGCCGGAAAGAATACCTCCTGAACCACCAGCGGCTGCACACAGGGGAAAAACCCTTCCATTGTGCTCAGTGTGGCCACAGCTTTATGCTGAAAAGGAGTTTCATCAGACACCAACAAAGACATATGAGGAAAACGGAGAAGCCTCCAGGCTGCCCACCAGACTTCCTGGGCCATCTGTCAGCCCTGACCAAGGAGAGTTCCACATGGAGCCCTCCAGGCAGGAATGGCTGGTTGGGGCCGCCTCTTTCAAGGCCCCAGGTGGAGGAACTGCTCTACCCATGGACGGGAGCTGGGGACCAAGATCCTCCACCAGCACAGCAGAGCACACAAAGAACAGCTCTGTGTCCTTTGTGGACTTCCCCAGCCTCCAAGTCCAGCCCCCAAACCACATTTCCAGTAGTGAAAACAGAGATGTGGCTATAGGCAGACTAAAGCCAACAAGACTTGTGTGCAGAGAATGGGGCAGGTAGGTGGCATAGAGGGAGGAATGCTGGACTTAGAGGCAGGAAGACCTGAGTTCAAATCCTGCCTCAGACACACAGTAGCTGTGTGACTCTGGGCAAGTCACTGAACCTCTCTCAGCCTCGGTTTCCTCAGCGCTGTATAAATTTTAGCTATTATTCTCACCTGGGCTGAGAATCGTGGAGGACGGTGAGTATGTTTGCTCTATCTGGTTTCCTTTTTCATTTTCTGGGCTGTAGCTTGACAGAATGACAAAAGGCAATAAACACCCTTTGGGGCCTGTTTCTTCAACAGTAAAATGAGCTTGGATTCCATTATCTTTTATGTCTCCTCCAGACCCCTGGTCAGTGTTCTCATATCATCAAGTCTTTTTCATCTTAGCAGTTGGGAGAGGGGTAAGGAGATGTCTTTCCTTTAAGTGTGTGATGAAGGAAAATTAATTGCAATGAGAAGCTTCAAGTTAGTCTTGAGTCATTGTCCTGCTTCCCTCCCTGCTTTCCAGCACCACAGATGTCAGCCCTTGTTTGAGTGGTCAGGGTCCCTCCCAGGTGGCGTCTGGTCAAGGAGGGAGCCAGGGGCAGGCCTCTACAAAGCAATTCAAGGAAGAAAGAAGGAAAGGATGGCCAGGGCTGAGGGAAAGCCAAGGGAATTGTAGTGAGTCAAGTGCTTTGTGTATCTTCTGTGATTCAGAATAAACCAGTGGCTAAGGGCTCTTCACCCCCTTCCTGGTTCCCTGTTAGCAGCATTGGGCTCTCAAGGTTCACAGACTTAGAGCTGGAAGGAACCTGAGGCCATTGAGTTCACCTCATTTTACAGTCGAGGAAACTGAGGCCCAGGAAGGGTAACTGACTTGTCCGAGGGACCCAAACCTAGGGCCTCTGACTCTAGAATCAACCTTTCTTTTTCCATTGCACCACAGGGCCTCCCTGGGATTTGCGCACCACTTCATATCCATCATCATTTGTTCCTCACAACAACCCTGTCAGGGAGGTGCCATTATTAGGATTATTTACAATTTTCCCTATGAAGTCTGAGGAAAAAAGACAGAGAGGAAAAGGAAAATAAGAGGGTCAAGTCTCCATCCATCCAGGATGGAGCCCTTTGCCAAAAAGCTCTTTGCTTGTTTCAAATAAAAGCAGAAGAGAGGAAACCTGGCCACAAGTCACGGGGTGGGAGCAGCAGTGGAAAGAGAAGCAGGCAGGTTAGTTGTTTCCAATAAAAAGAAAAGAGTGGCCTGGTGCCCGGGAGTAACTAAGCAGAATCCCTGCAGGATCTTCACCAGCATCAGTCCTCATCCACCATGACAGTGTTGTACCCATCTCTTACCAATGTCAACATGGCAGAGTCCAAAAAGATTTTGACAGGCGAGAGCAGTGGTCTCTAAAGTAGGGGCCAGGGTTTCATGCCAAGGGAGCAGTGGCCTAACCCAAATGGATGTGTAATCATCCATACAATGGGAAGATAGATCCACCCCACCCACCCATGAATAGCCAGTGGGGTTTATCGTCAACACCTGGCCTTGTCCCCTAAACACTCCCACTCCAATCCCTCAAATCCATTAGCTTCCACCTCTTCCCCTCTGAGCCCAGCATCAGCCCTTCAGCATTGGTATAACCTAAGCACACCATTCCACAAGGGCAGACTTCATTTTTGCCCTTCAAAATTTCCACTTGGACATGATAATTAGCTTATATTTGGTTAAAGAAGGAGGCTGAGGGGCAGCTAGGTGGTGAAGTGGATAGAGCACCAGCCCTGGATTCAGGAGGACCTGAGTTCAAATCCGGCCTCAGACACTTAACACACTTACTAGCTGTGTGACTCTGGGCAAGTCACTTAACCCCAATTGCCTCACTAAAAAAAAAAAAAATTAAAAATAAAGGAGGCTGTGTGTTCTTAGGAATACGTCTTCATAGGATCACAGATTTAGAGCTAAAAGGAACCTTATAAGCCATCAAGTCCAAGCTCATTTTACAGATGAGGGAACTGAGTAGTAAGTCAAATGTCTTGCCCAAGGTCAGTACAAAAGAGAAGTAAAGCAAAGAAATTTCATAATAAGGGGATAGAGTTGCTGTTATAGTGAATGATTACACTTTGGATTCTGTAGTTGTAGGCTACAAAAGCGAAATTATAAATCTGATTATGATGCTATTTTGGGCTTTGTCACAGCAAGCCAGAAAGGGATTGAGTAGCTGAGATATAACTGATATGTTTCTCATCTGAGCAAGTTGAACAAAATGAACTGAGCAAACAGCATAAAAAGTGAACTCAAATCACTCCCCCCCACATTTTTATGTATGGTTTTTCCTCTCTGGTATTTCTGTATTTTTCCCCCAAATCACTTTTTAAGATAATTCAGTTGAGTTTAGGGGTGGGGGACAGAAAGCCCAAGACACAATGAGACTTCAACAACATGATACAAGGGGAAGGAAATACCTGTTATCTGATAGCTTCCTAGTTTATTTATTTATTTTTTTTTAGTGAGGCAATTGGGGTTAAGTGACTTGCCCAGGGTCACACAGCTAGTAAGTGTTAAGTGTCTGAGGCTGAATTTGAACTCAGGTACTCCTGACTCCAGGGCCTGTGCTCTATCCACTGCGCCACCTAGCTGCCCCATAGCTTCCTATTTTAACTAATTATTCTTGTTTTTGTTTTTGTTTGTGGAGCAGTGAGGGTTAAGTGACTTGCCCAGGGTCATACAGCTAGGAAGTGTCAAGTGTCTGAGGCTGGATTTGAACTCAGGTCCTCCTGAATCCAGGGCCAATCCTCTATCCACTGTGCCACCTAGCTGCCCCCTTAACTAATTATTCTTGCTAACTAGGTGCTGCTAGAATGTCAATGTTGTCAGCACCCTCTAAATTTTGGCACCATGGCCAAAGTCTTCATCACCCTGCCATGCTTTTGGCCTTCACTGTGTCTTTTATGCTGCTTCTCTTGAAGCAGTCATCCCTGTTAACCTCTTCAGCCTTCTCACTTATACCACTTGTAGGTGTGATCAGGGATAGGGTTTCATGGTCATCACATGAACAATAACCTCCAAGATCAGAATTGATTTACCAAAGGATTAAATATTCCCGTTTCATCTAGCAGGGTCTACATCTACAATTAATGCGGTTCTTTGAGCAACACTAATCTCTACCTGTTCACAGCCTTACTTTATCTATATTCTTTCCTTCCCTGTCTAGCATAGTTTTTAACTAACCTAGTTAAAAACTCACCTCCTTTAACTCTCACAAGATTCACAATGTAGCTAGATTTACTCATGATATTCCACGACTTGGGGCTCAATTTCTGTCTTAGAGGAAGGAGCACTGGATTGAGATTCAGGAGTCCTAGAATAAGGAACTGCTGCTAGCTGTGTTAATATTGGTATAAATCATTTGGGCTCTAATTTATCTTCAAGCAGCCCTTGCAGTTCTTGAATTCTATGTTAGTAAGATTTGAAGCCACTTGGAACTTGTGCCAGTAGTTTGGGCTGTATGCAAGTAGGAGCTGTCCGCGTGTGCCAGTGCTGATCAGAAGCCAATAACATGGTTTGACGTGAGTGTCCATAGAGAAGAATTTGCCCTTGCTCTACCCTGCTAAATTTCAGGAATTAAACATTCATTTCAAATACCATTTAAGTGCAAGGCACTATGTTAAGTGCTGTAGATACAAAAATTTTAAAACAGATCTTGCCCTACATGAGCATAGTACAGATAAGTATATGATAAGGTAGGAAATTTTAGGAGCAAATGATAAACAAAGTGCTCTAGGAATAATTTAGGAAGGAGTTAGGCAGTCAGCAAACATTTATTAAATGCTTCCTGTGTGCTAGGCACTGTTAAGTACTGGGGAGACAAAGAAAGGCAAAAGCATTCCCTGCCTTCAAGGAGCTCATGTGGAAAGAATACATTCTGGTTAGGGGATGATTGAAGGTGATGTGAAGAAGATATACCTGAGCTTAGTCTTGAAAGCAAATAAGGATTTTAAGATCTTTATTACAAGATTTCTTTTTAGAATCCTTTTTTTTAAATCCTTTTAAAAGCTTTGGCAGTTTTGTTTGGTTGTGTTGGGGAAGGTTTGAGATGAAAAGGGAGTGCATTCTTAGAATGGGGTTTGGGTGACCTGTGCAAAGTGGTGCAAGCAGAAGATGGCATGTTGCTTCCAAGAAATAAGTAGTATCTCATTTTGGCTAGAATATAAAACTGTAGGAAGGAGAATAAAATGAAATAAGGCAAGAGTCAGATGGCAGAAGGTCCGAAATGCTGGATTGATTTATCCTAAAAGGAATAGGGACCCAGCAAAGGCTTTTGAGCAGGGGGTGACAGAATTACACCTTGGGAAGATCACTTTTGGCCAAAGTAGAAAAGATGGATTGCAGGAAGTTCTCAGAATCGCCTTTCCAAACAACTTTAATAGAATGTGCACATCGAGACTATGGTGTGTCTGATTTGTATCAGGCCATGCAGCGAAGGCCCACAGACACCAAGCCTTCCTTCTCATCCATCCCCTTACAGTTCTTGTCCACCCTTTGGCATAAATGCCCTGTAGAGGATGTGCCCAACCCAACGCAGGTGGTTCTATTCTCTTTCTAGAGGTCCGGGGTGCCCTAAGACGACTTGGTTTGCCCCTATGACCTGTGCACTCCCACACATGAAGGACAAGCCGTGAGGTAGTTTTCTCTTGACATTCCTGGGTCTTTCTGGTCGTTTTGTCCCCAGAATCTTTGGGAGGGGTGGGACGATCCTGATGGCAAAGGGGCGGGGCCTCATGACTCCGAAATAGGTACATTTTACAAATGAGGAAATTGAGACTCGGGGCTCATAAAGGCCTGGCCAAGGGTCACACAGCTATTAAGGGTCAGAGGCAGGAGGCTCTAAGACCAACAGGAAGGACCCGGACCCCCAGCATAGCTATATGGGCCCCTCCTAGGGTGGGTGGAGTCGGGCCTGGGACTGCGCACAGTAGGAAGCCTCGTCAAACACTCTGGCCTCCGGTACTAATTCAGAGGAAGGATCGGATAGGTTCGTTGGGATTTATTTGACGTGAAGGGAACCCAATGGAGAGGCAGCTGAGAGCGCCAACACAATCCTCCGAAGGCCGGACGCTCTTATGGCTAGCCCCGCCTCCTCCTTCCCCATTGGCCTCTTGGCGGCGGAGCCGTCGGAAATCTCTCGGGGTTGCTGGAGTCGCCTCCGGGACTGAGTGACTCCTGGCAGACGAAAAACTCAATCTAGGCTGCCCTGGCCTCCCTGAGCTTTGTGCCCGCTGGACGGGCCATAGACACCGCCTTCCCCGAGGCGTACCGCCACAGAGGGGCCGTGTCCCTACGGTGCTGCCCCAGACCGGGCCCCACGTACACCTGACACCTGGGCCAGTGCCCCCGAGACCCGGCCCCATGTACAGTGCCCCCCAGACCCAGCCCTGTGTACAGTGTACCCCGACACCTGGCTCTGTACTCCCTAAACCTAGGCCCATGTCTAGCCCTGGCCCCCCACCCCCAGACCTGGCCGGGGTATAGTGGGCACTGGACCAGGTCTGGGAACACATTGTAAGGGACTGAGGCTGCAATGCCCCATACTGTGCCACCCAGAGCAAGCCCCATGTATAATGCCCCCCTGCACCAGCCAGTGCCCCCCCTATACCCAGCTTCATTCCCCCAGCCCCATATACAGTTCCCCCCACACCCAACTTCATTTCCCCTAGACCGAGGGGTGTCCCATACAGTGCTCCCTACACCTGACCCCATGTCCCCTAGAATGCCCCCATACATGGCCCTGTGCGCCTTACAGTGCCCTCCAGACTCAGCTCTGTGCCCCCCATACTTGGGTCCTTGCACCCCCCCACTCAGCCCAGTGACCCCCCCAAACCCCTGCCTCCCCAGACTTAGCTTGCCCCTTTACAGAACCTCCCATTCAGACCCATGCCCCCTACAGTGCTCCCACTTTAAGCTGCCTGGAAGATCCCCTCCCAGCCCTCTTCACTGACATTTCCAAACCCCTCCCATCTGCCCCTCCATCTATGTCCTATAGACCCTCAACATCCCCCTACATTGCTCCTCAGATCCCCACCTGTTTATACCCACTTTGCACTCTCACCCTCCTCCATTCTCACCCAGTCACCTTCCTACCTTCTTACACTGACATACCTACTCCCTCTCACTCTCTTACACTACCCCCCAGACCCTCTTTTGACCTTCCCTGTGCCAAGGACCAGAAGCAACCTTCCCCTTTCACTTTACCCCAATCCCCTCCTGCCTTCCCCTTCCACTGCCCCCCAGGTCTCCTCTGACTAGCTCCCTTATACTGATTCCCACCCTATTCCACCCTTCCCCTTCACTGCCCCCAAACCCCTGATATTCCTCCCCCTACACTGCCCCCCAGAACCAAGTCCACCTGCCCTCTTCTCTGTCCCTTCATTGTCCCCTAGGCCCCTCCTGCATCCCCCTTTACTCTCCCCCAAACTTCCCTCAGCTCCCTCTTCTCTGCCTTCCCAAATGTGGACCTGTCCCTTTCACTGCCCTGTAGGCTTCCCTCCATTATTTCCCTTACACTGTTCCTCAACCCCCATCCCACTCCTCTCCTAACCTTCCTTTACACTCCTCTCCCTGAGACCACCTCGTGCCCCCAGAATGTAGTAAGTCTTTACACTGACCCCCCCCCAGAGCCCACCCCCATTTTTCTCACACTGCCTTCAGCCAAGCCATTCTAAGCTACTTCCAGCCCCTCCCCCCCCCAGCAGGTCCAAAGAAGAGATTCCCTTTTCTCCAAAGTTCTGCTCCCTCTTGATCTTTCTCAATATGTGTAGAGCATTGAAGGGCATGCCTAGATTTGAAGTGAGAAGCCTTCAGTTGAAATGTCAGCTCCTGCCACTTAACCCATTATGGGATCTGAGACAACTCACTGGCTCTCAGTTTCTTCCTTAGTAAAGTAAGAGGTTGGAATAGATGAGCTTTGAGGTCCCTTCCAACTCTAAACAGATGTTTTCCTCCATATGACCCACCACCCCCACCAACCCCCCAGGGTCCCATTCCTTTAGCTTGTTGACATCCATCTTTACTAGTCCTACCCTGAACCAGAGCACCATCTCTGTGGTGCTTTACATATGTTAACTTATAGTTAACCAGACCCTGAGAAGTATTACCTTTCCTCAAATGCCCCATCTTTCTTTGAGATGTTTTATTCTGTTTACTCCACATCACCTTTCTCAATCTTGTTCATCATCTATCCATAAAATGAAAGGGGAGGTCTAAAGGGTCTCAAAATTCTATCTCAGTTCTGAGTCTGCATACTTTAAGACCCCCTTTTACAAGACTATGAAGCCCTTTCTGAGCCACTACAGTCCTTCATCCTGCTTTTCCTCCACTGCTCTTCCCCATTTCCTCACTTTTCTTGATCCCGTCTTTTCTTCCCTAAACATTTTGAATTCTTGGTTTTTAAAAAGCTGGTATAAAACAAAATGTCAGAGATGAAAGGGACCTTAGAGATTTTCTAATCCAACCCCAGTATATTTCAGATGACAGCCCTGAGACCTAGAGGGGGTAAGTGACTTGCTTACCCAAGGTTACACAATTAGCGAAGGGTAGAACCAAGACTTGGGCCCTAGGCCACCTGATTCCTAATCCAGCACCCATAAATTCTACTCTAGAGTCTTATGATTCTGGCACCCCAGCCCCTTTATTTCTGCCCGCTGGCCCTCAATTTGTAAGTGCCCCCACTTCTTGACCCCATTTCTAGATTCAACTAGCACACCCTACCTGTGTGTTCATCCCCATCCCCCACATTGACTTCTCTAGCTGTCCTTTATTATCCTCCCTCTCCCCATGACCCCCACCTTCACAATCACTCTATAGTCCTCTGCTATATAACTACTCCCATAGTCCCAAACTACACTCCCATTTTAAATGATTCAATATAGAACTTCCTTGACTGACCTCACTTCACTCTAATGATACCTTTACTCTTATTCCAAAAGTGTCTAAGTGAATTTTGAACTATACTATCATGTCTTTATATAAATCTCTCTTATTCAGTTTCCCCATCTGCAAAACAAAGATATTCTATGGGCTTAGAGTAAAGAGAACAGAATTCAAATCCCAGTTTAGGCCCTTAACCTTTGCACTGGTTGTCCTTTCTTGTCTAGAATGTTCTCCATCCTCATTTCTGACACTTCAGCTCTGGCTTCCTTCAAGACTTAGCTCAAATGTCCCCTTTCACAGGAGACCTTTCCCAATGTTCCCAGCTGTTAGTGCCTTCTCCAACATTACCTTTGATGTACTCTTTATGTATCTTATATTATCTTATATTTACATATAAATGATAGTGTTATTACTATTAAACCAAGTTAAAAACACTGGTTCTATACCCACTCTAAGAACCTCTCCTCTCCTCCAATCCCTATTGAAGTCCCTTCCAGAAACAGTCCATAAATACCATTCCTCTAACTCTCTGTAAAGGTCTGTGCATGGGGCAGCTAGGTGGCACAGTGGATAAAGCAACGGCCCTGGATTCAGGAGGACCTGAGTTCAAATCTGGCCTCAGACACTTGACATTTACTAGCTGTGTGACCCTGGGCAAGTCACTTAACCCCCATTGCCCCACCAAAAAAAAAAAAAAAGGTCCTTGCTTTTCTGGTCCCCGTGTCCTCCAAAGTGAAGATCAGATCTAATAAGTATGCTTTCAGATCATTCACTCTTAAATGTCAATGAAGAAAGGAGATAAAGAATTGAAGCTGTGGACAAAATTGTCCTTATCAGGAAATTAGCAAGTCTTCACTACACAAGGTTATCAGAGGATCACAGATTTACAGTCAGAAAGTCAGAGGTCATGTGATACAACACCCTCCTCATTTTACAGATGAGGAAAAGGGGGACCAGGAAGTCGATAAGTGTTTTGCCCAGGTCTACAGGTAAGTGGTGGACACCAGGACCTTTCCATTGAATCATGATACCTGTTGCTCATGTTCTTGGTGAATTAATGTTGCAGTAACATAACATTTATTCATCCATCTGTCCACTTGTATCCATGTAACATATTCAAGGTCAGGCTTTCTCCTGGGATCCCCCAGGCATACCCAGATGGTCTTCTGGGTCACTTGTACTTTGCCGTAAGTGACAAGGAGCAATAGGAACTTAGCGTTCCTGTAAATCCTGCAGAGACCCTGTAAGTTTGCTCATGGCCAGCTGGCTCTGTTAATTCTGCTTGTAGTTACCAGTCTGGAAGCAATTACAATGTTTTGTAAACTTTCACAGACCTTATTGGCTAAATAGTAGAAGGAAGGTGCAGTGGAAATCACTGGATTTGGAGTCAGAGCACTTGGGTTTGAATCTTAACTCTGACCTCTGTGTGACCTTGGGAAAGTCATATTAAAAAAAAATCTCCCTATACCTCAGTTTCTCAATCTGTCAAATGAGAAGGTTGGTTGGAATATACCTTTAAGATCCCCTCCACTTCTAAATCTGTGATCCCCTGACCTATCAGTAGGGTCACTAATACTGTGCTAAGACAATAATCAGAACTTGATCTAAGATTAAATTAAAAACATTCCAATGATATCACCAACGCTACTACAGTGTCCTGATCTCTTTGAAGTATATCTCGTCAATAACTGAAGATATTCAGAGTACTCTTGTGAAGTTTTCATCGAATAGATACACAAGTCTGGTAGGGCACCTCATGAAGCTGCAGAGCAATCTAAAATTAAAGAAACGTTTTCCTTTTCTTCCCAGCTTGCAGGTATCTCATTCGTGGAAACCCCATGTTCCCTACCAAGTGCTGCTTCCCTCTCACTTGAAACTTTGCTTCTGATCATGTTTCATGTCTTCTGTGCTCAGGGGCATACACTTACTTCTCTGAATACTTAAGCTAATTAGATGGGCAGATGGTAGAAGCTGCTTATTGGGATCAAGAGTCTCTGGTCATTGGTTGCTCTAAAAATTAAACTCTAGGCCACTTTGCAGAAAAAAGTTATTGAGAAGATACTGGCTCCTAATTCTCCCTTCAAAATGGTTTACTGCTCAGCTTTGAATTGTCAAAATGCCACAAGTGTTATCTATAAGAATTGGACTGTTACTTTTTATGGCTTCCCCTTGCAAAACCGGCCATTCTTACAAGGCACAGTGGATTCCCAACCTGTGCTGAGATATGGAAATCCCATCCAAACACCAGAACCTCTGCTCCAAATACTTTGAGGACTGCTGCTTTGAAATTGATCCTCTGAAAATGAAGAAAAAGAGCCAACTGCTCAAGGGCACAATTCTGATGAAATTCATTTTGAGGGATAACAGAGACTGGCTCATTGGTATCCCCCAGAGCTTGTATAATGGTCTTCAAGGGAAGACATGCAAAAAAATTCAAACCCGTGACCCTCCAAAGGTATCACTTTTCTTTATATTTATTCCCTGAGTGCACTCATTTCAAATTCAACTTAGTTTGAATTTGGGGATGCCCATATCACATCTTGTTACATTTCTTTCTTTCTTTCTTTTTGGTGTGGCAATTGGGGTTAAGTGATTTGCCCAGGGTCACACAGCTAGTAAATGTTAAGTGTCTGAGGCTGGATTGAACTCAGGTCCTCCTGACTCTAAGGCCCGTGCTCTATCCACTGCACCACCTAGCTGCCCCGCCCCCAATATCATGTCTTAATCCCACATCTTAATGCATCTCTGTGGAATCACTAAATTCATCAATGATTGCCACTCATTTTTTATTTTCTATGTTATTGTCCTTGTCAAA
This sequence comes from Dromiciops gliroides, assembly GCF_019393635.1. Lineage (NCBI taxonomy): Eukaryota > Metazoa > Chordata > Mammalia > Microbiotheria > Microbiotheriidae > Dromiciops > Dromiciops gliroides. The sequence goes on along the minus strand of NC_057861.1, from coordinate 680,529,064 downwards.
GTAACATCTAAGGGGCAGCTAGGTGGCACAGTAGATAAAGCACCGGCCCTGGATTCAGGAGGACCTGAGTTCAAATCCAGCCTCAGACACTTGACACTTACTAGCTGTGTGACCCGGGCAAGTCACTTAACCCTCATTGCCCTGCAAAAAATAATAATAATAATTTTTTTTAAAGTAATACCTATGACTGGCTAAACACTGATGCAACTTTACACTTAATTTTTGTCCTTTCTTTGCCATTATTTCTTGCTATTTATATTTGGTGAACTGACTGTGCTTGTGTGTGATTAGTTTACATGAAAAGCACCCTAGTTGAAATGTTCTTTTTGTCTATTGGAAAGAAATTTTCAATGGCAGCAATTAATGTAGTTACAAAATTTTCTACAAGGGTATGGGTATTATGTAACAGTCATGGGTTCTATCTGTGATTTCAGCTTTCTATCCCCATTGAGCAAGAGAAAAATAGAAAAGGAGGTGGTAGGAGAATGTCAGGATTTAAAAATAAGGCAGAATTGTGTTGGACCAGAAGGTATACCAGAAAGTACAAGACTCTTCTCTGTCATGAGCTACAAGACCTTGGACAAGCTTCTCAATCTCAGTTGCCACCTCTTATAAAAGTCAAGTCAACTGGCTTTTATTTGGTACCTACTATGTGCCAAGCCTTATGCTAAGTGCTGGGGGATACAAAGAAAGGCAAAAAATAGTCCCAGCTCCCAAGCATTGTTGAGTGCCTACTGTGGGCAAAGGGGCAGCTAGGTGGCACAGTGGTTAGAGTGCTGGGCCTAGAGTCAGAAAGATAGATCTTTCTGAGTTTAAATCTGGCATCAGCCGTTTACTAGCTGTGTGACCCCCGGGAAGTCATTATTATTATTATTATTATTATTATTATTATTATTATTATTATTATTATTATTATTATTATTATTATTATTATTATTTTGGTGAGGCAATTGGGGTTAAGGGACTTGCCCAGGGTCACACAGCTAGTGAGTGTCAAGGGTCTGAGGCCAGATTTGAACTAAGGTCCTCCTGAATCCAGGGCCAGTGCTTTATCCACTGTACCACCTAGGTGCCCCCCCCCACCCGGGGAAGTCATTTAACCATGTTTGCCTTAGTTTACCTCATGTGTAAAATGAGCTGGAGAAGGAAATAGCAAACCATTCTAGAATCTTTGCCAAGAAAACCCCAAAATGGGGTCACAAAGAGTCCGATAAGACTGAAAAATGAACAATAATTGTGTGCAAGGCACGGGGGATACAAGACAAAATTAGTTTGAGTAGTTTATTGGGGGATATATATAAAATTTAAACAGATAAGTAAGTAGAATATAATTTGAGAAGGGAGAGATCACTAACTATTCGGGGAATGAGGAAAGACTTCCCATAGGGCTTGGCACCAGAGATGAGCCTAGGCAGATGATGGTAATATAATACTTCATTTGCCTGAAGGCAGTGGCCTAGACCAAATGATCTCTTGAAGACCCATCACAGATTAATTGTTCTGTGAACTCTATCATTCAATTATTGCTCTTAAAGCCTTGAGCTAAAGTACAAAAATTTAGGATGCCCTTTTGGCCTCTATGCTACTCTCATGTCGTCATCATTTAGAGATGAGAATCCAGGTGCATTTTGTCCTTTTGGATCCTTTTAGCTGCCATGTTTGGCTTAGAGAACAACAGGCCATATATGTGGTGACTACCTGTAGCTACTGGCCCCACTGATCTTCTGTTTTGCTCACTCACTTGGGAGGACGACCAGTTGCACAAATAACTTGGCTGGAAATGAAGCCAGATTTGGGTTCAGAAGAATTGGATTTGAGTTCCTGTCCTTCCATTAAATAGCTGGATAACTTTGGGCAAATCACTTCATCTCTCTGGGCTCCTCAGTTTCTTTATCTGTACAGTGAGAATAATAATATTTAGACTGACGCACAGAGGTATAGTTAAGATCAAATGTGATGATTTATTAAGGTGTTTTGAAAACCTAAAGCACTATATCACTATTATTGTGATTTCTCAGTCTCACATCATGTCCCTAAATATTGGAGAACACTGGTGTCACTACACAGCACATGAGTGCTCTGCCCTTCTGCTATGGGGGAAATAGCCTTCCTCTCCCTGAATAAAATTGTCCCTGTTCTTTGAGAGCTGAATCTTCAGCCCTTAAATCATAACGTCAAGTTTACTTCTCTTTAGTTTAGATATTACTAAGAGTCTCATTCCACTGTAATTCTCCTCATACTTTTTTTTTTTTTTGGTGAGGCAATTGGGGTTAAGTGACTTGCCCAGGGTCACACAGCTAGTAAGTGTCAAGTGTCTGAGGCTGGATTTGAACTCAGGTCCTCCTGACTCCAGGGCCAGTGCTCTATCCACTGTGCCACCTAGCTGCCCCTCCACTGTAATTCTCAATTTCAGAAGCTGGCAAACAATTAATTGTTGGCTAAGAAGTTTCTAGTGCAGCTTTATCCACACAGTAAGGACTCAGGAAAAGACTTGTGTGGATAATTTAATTGTTGGAAGTGGTTATTTGAGGTAGAAGATAGGTAATTAGTGGTCCAGAGAGTCTTTTAAGGAGTGTACCAGAAAAGGCCATCTGGAATACACCAAGAAAAGTAGGGGTTTTTTTCTCTCTCTCCACAGCACTGAGATGAAATAAGAGCTTAATGAAAATTTATCTTTCCACTCTTAGTATCTTCCTTTTCTTATCCCTACATATCCCTCTTTCTACTTTTCCTTCTTTTCAGCTTTTGTTTAACCTTGTTATTTTGTGTCATTTGGCAATATGGCAGTGAGTCAATGAGGAAACCAGATATCCCCATGTAGTCATTTCCTATCTGTCTTATGGTAGTGTTCCCACCAGTGGGGACAGGCTTGTGGATATTTAGGGAAGATGTTATTTTTACAGGGCTTTTAACTTTTTGAAAGCATTTGTACATCTGTTATCTTACTTGATCCTCTTAACAATTTTAAGAGGCAGAGAGGGCTGAGGTTATCCCCATTTGACAAATGAGGAAACTTAAGTATGGAGAATAAGTGAATTGACCAAAGGTTACAGAGTTAGTCAATAGAGAGCCAAGGTTGGAACCCAGATCTCTTGACTTTTAGCCCATTTATTTCCATAAATCATATTGCTTCTAGCTTCTAAGCACATTAGAAACTTTTAATAAAAGTAAGCGGGACAGGGCAGCTAGGTAGAGCAATGGATAAAGCACTGGCCCTGAAGTCAGGAGGACCTGAGTTCAAATCTGGCCTCAGACACTTAACACTTACTAGCTGTGTGACCCTGGGCAAGTCGCTTAACCCTTACTGCCTGGAAAAACAAAACAAAACAAAAGTAAGCAGGGGGTGGTAAAATATAAGTATTTTGAGCATGTAATGTTTGTTTCAGCATACACATACTTGACATAAAGTCCAAGAAGGAAAAACCTTAGATGAATGGCAGAAGGATCTGTACAGGAAAGTGGTTAGAGATCATTAAAATCTTTGATCTTGCTTGGAAAAGGTCAGTTTTCACCCACGTGTTAGAAATTTGATGATTTTTTTTAATTTGAAAGTGGCTCAAAGTAGATTTCATAGCACAATTTCTTAGATATTAGGAACACTGAGTTTCAAAAAGCACGATAGCATCTCAATCCCCTCATCTTTTCTATAAAAGGCCTTTTCTGTAGAATGACCTTGTTCCTTTGTGGGAGTCGGCACACAGGAACAAATTTTTCTCCATATCATTGAACTTGACATTTCTCCTTTTAATAAAATGTGATCATTTCATCTTCAGCGAGGATTCTTGTAACTCTTTGTTCTGATCCCAAAAGAAAGAGCTTCAGCTTCTTTGTAATTTGAGTTCTGAGAACATGATGTTCCGTGCTTTAAAGTATCATGTGATGTTCTGGTGCTAAAGAGAAAGAGCCTTGTATAGTAGCTTTTAGCCTTCTTCCTCCCACTTAATTCTAGGCCAACACATCCATCTACAACACTTGCTGAAGATAAACACACTCAGATGCTAATTGGATGAGCTAGCTGCCTGTCCAGCTGCATGTCAAGGTTAGATATTACTCAGTTACGACATCACCTTTATAAGAAACATGTGAATTATTTATACCATTTTCACTCATATTTATGCTTCACTGTTGTTATACAGAGCTCTGTATTTTAGTAAGCCTAAGTGAATATAAAAGTGTATTCAGGGCAGCTAGGTGGCTCAGTGGATAGAGCATCGGGTTTTATTTATCATCTTATACTTGAGGCTTTATATACACACATACATATATTATATAAAATATGTAACATTATACACACATACATATATGTCCATAACATTCAATGTATTATACAATATTATATTACCATGTAGCATTATATAATGCTATGTACTATATAATACTATATATTTATATATACACACCAGCCCTGGAGTCAGGAGTACCTGAGTTCAAATCCGGCCTCAGACACTTAACACTTACTAGCTGAGTGACCCTGGGCAAGTCACTTAACCCCAACTGCCTCACTAAAAAAAACAAAAAAAAAAGTGTATTCATTGATTTCAGCCATGCCCATAGAAGGAGCATGAAACATAACCAAAGCACCACCATTATCATTTCTGACAAAGCACTCAGGTAGAAGTAAGGCGTCTGCCTTATAGACAGAAACCTACAAAGCAAATCACACACACACACACACACACACACACACACACACACACAGGTGTGTGTGGTCACCTCTTGTCATCATGGCAAACCTTAGCTCTCCTAGTACTCCTGTACTACCTGGATGACAGATCACGTTTCATCTAAAAAGTTACTGTAAAGGGTTAGGGTAACTGTTGATGCTTTCTCAGACAGGCTTCTTTAACTAAAGTCGGCAAACACCATGAATAAACCAGACCACTGGTGTTGTTCACTTTGTTGATCTTATCCCATAAGTTATATTCTCCTTCCTTCCTATTTTACTCTATGTTGAACTCATAACTGCTCTGTCCCTGGATCCTCTCCTGACTTCTCTATTTGTTTTGAGCTGTATCTATAGATTTAGCCTTTTCTAGTTATTCCTCTCAAACTTTGCCATTGCTGCCTTTGCTTTTTGTAGGCTGGCTGTGGTAAATCATCCCAGAGCCCTTTTCTGTCCTGACATGACATTCATGATATTTTCTTCTTTCTGATGCATGACACCTTGTTTTGTAACTCTTCTGGGGAGGAGTAAGGGGGGGCAGGGCAATTAGGGTTAAGTGACTTGCCCAGGGTCACACAGCTAGTAAGTGTTAAGTGTCTGAGGCCAAACTTGAACTCAGGTCCTCCTGACTCCAGAGCCCGTGCTCTATCCACTGCGCCACCTAGCTGCCCCCTTTTGTAACTCTTTAATGCACTCCCCATTAATACTCTGTATTAGTGTTATATGTGTACTTGGCTAATTTCCCTCCTCAACCATAAGGACAGAGACCATATCTTGTCCAAATTTTGTATCTCCTTCAGCATCTAGTGCAGTGCTCCAGATGTAAGTGATTAATAAATATTTATCGAATTGAATTTGTTTACCTTCTCACCTGCAGAGGAAGCTAGGATGTGCATTCACATATAGTATCTACCATATATCAAGTCCTGGTGTCCAACCTCTTGGTTTTGAAAGCACATCTAGAAAATTGATTGAACTAACTTCGTAAGATCTTATTCTCCAGCTCAGCCCTTCCTATCTCCAATCTGTGTTATTGGACACCCCTGTTCAACTCAGGCTGGTCCCCAAAGTGTATTATCTGGAAGAAGGTCCCCACCTGTTAAATTTCCCTGTATGCAAAATCCTATACCTTCCCACAAATTATGCAATCCTACACTCCTATAAAAAGTTGATTAAAAAAAAAACAGGGCAGCTAGATGGCACAGTGGATAGAGCACCGGTCCTGGAATCAGGAGTACCTGAGTTCAAATCCGGCCTCAGACACTTAACACTTACTAGTTGTGTGACCCTGGGCAAGTCACTTAACCCCAACTGCCTCACTTAAAAAAAAAAAAAGTTGATTAAGGGGGTAGCTAGGTGGCACAGTGGATAAAGCACTGGCCCTGGATTCAGGAGGACCTGAGTTCAAATCTGGCCTCAGATACTTGACACTTACTAGCTGTGTGACCCTGGGCAAGTCACTTAACCCTCATTGCCTCATGGGGGGAAAAAAATAGTTGATTAGAAAATAAGAAAGAACAATGATTGACACTCATGTTCATGTGAGTCTTCATATTGGTTTTTTTATTACAGTAAGGGGAGCTATTTTACTTCCCCTTAACACAGATTTTGTCAACCTATTTCTTCATCTCCATTGAGAGCACCATTAGACAAAATTACACATTCATTTCTCTGACTTTTGATCTTGAAACAGGCTACGCAGCCACCACACTTGATGTTAAACCCCAGATGAAACAAGAGGAAGAGTTCTTTTTCAGGAATCACCAGGATTCTGAGGAGGGATGCATCCATAGGCCACTACAGAGGTGAGAACCATAGCTGGAGATCATAACTTCTGAGAAATAAATAGTTCCAGACACAGCAGTTTCCAGTGCGTCACAGAAAAAGCAGGAAAGAGATCTAATTAACTGAAGTCAGAGGCTTATTTGTAAACCAGAATAGCTCTTAATGGTAAGGGCAGACAGATAAACAGGACTATTCATCAACCAAGTAATAAGTCTCTATTTAGCATCTACTAAGACTCTAACCTTGTATGAATGGGAGCCATCACAGAAGTAGAAGACATTGCTCTTCTCTAGCTTATAATCTTGATGGGGAAACCACTAGACATCCAGGAAACTAGAAAGCAATACAAGGCTTTAAATCTAGATTTCCCTGAACTGAGTTTGACCTTGGGGGACTGCCCAATAAATCTTATCTTGTTAGTTTGTTTTGCCCCCACCTAGCTCATGTTACTCTCCACAGAGAGGAGTAGAAGGGTCCTACGTCTCCCTCATTCAAACACTGGGTAACATTTTACATATCACAGAAAATATAAAACACCAGTGCTTCACAAGACACCTCCTACCCTCTGGTAAGCCCCACTTTTCCTGACTTTATATGCCTCTAGAGGAGAGCAGAGTCAAGACCCCTTCAAATAATGCCATAAGACAATTCCTGGAGCAACAGAACCCACAAAAGGATGGAGAAATAATTTTCCAGCCAAAGACAACTTAGAAGGTCATCAGGAAAGGTTATCACTTCCCCTCCTGCTCCATGCCTTCCCCATGCCTGGAGTACTCCATCCCCTCACCTCAGCCTCTGTTTTCCCTGGTTTCAAGACTCAGCTCCAATCCCACCTGCTCCAGGAGCCCTTTCCCAGTCCCCTGATGTCCCTTCTCAGAGTGCCTTCCATCTACTCTCTATGTATAGCCATCTACCTAGTTGCTTTCATATTGTGTCCCCCATTTTAATGTAAGCTCCTTGAGGGCAGGGATTGTACTTTTTCTTGCACTTAGCACAGTGCCTAGCACATAGAATGTGCTTTATAAATATTTGCTGATATGCCCAAAGGGCGATAGTACTGTGCATACCCTTTGATCCAGCAATACCACTGCTTAGGATGATATCCCAAAGGCATCCCCCCAAAAGAGAAAAAGACCTATTTGAGCAGCAGCTAGGTGGTGCAGTGGATAAAGCACCGGCCCTGGAGTCAGGAGTACCTGAGTTCAAGTCTGGCCTCAGACACTTAACAATTACTAGCTGTGTGACCCTGGGCAAGTAACTTAACCCCAATTGCCTCACTTTAAAAAAAAAAAAAAGACCTATTTGTACAAAAATATCGATAGCAGCTCTTTTTGTGGTGGCTAAGAATTGGAAATTGAGGGGATGCCCATCAACTGGGGAATGGCTAAACAAGCTGTGGTATATGATGGTGATGAAATATTATTGTGCTATAAGAAATGACAAGCAGGATGATTTCAGAAAAGCCATATATTGAAGTGAACAGAACCAGGAGAACGTTGTGCACGGTCACAGCAATACTGTTCGACGAAGAACTGTGAATGACTTAGCTATTTTCAGCAGTACAATGACCCAAGACAATCCCAAAGGACTAATGATGAAGCATATTATCCACCTCCAAAGAAAGAACAGATATTGATTGAATACAGACTGAAACATGCTATTTTTCACTTGCTTTCATTTTTTTCTTTTATTAGAGTCTTCTACAAAATGACTGATATGGAAATGTTTACATAATTTACATAATTGCATAAATGTATAACCTATATATAATTGCTTACCACCTCAGGGAGGGGAGGAACGGAAGGAGGGAGGGATAGGATTTGGAACCCAAAACTTTCAATAAAAATGTTTAAATAAATAAATAAATGTTTGTTGACTGAATGACAGGACAGAGGACCCTTCGTTGATCAATGTACTCTAACAGATGGTGGCACCCTGATCAAAACTGAAGTTCAGAATTGTGTTGAAGATAGTCCATCCCCGCCACAGTGTGGGCTATTTTCAGAAAAGTCAGAAGAAACATACTTGCCCCTCCCTGGTGAGGGTATCGATCTGAGAGCCGAAGGAAGTCTGAAACACAGTCAGCTAATTTCCCTAGAAAGAGAGGTGGGCAGCTGAACTGAGCCTGGGGGAGGTGGCGCGGGTCAAAGGCTGTCTGCTTCCACAGAGAAAGTGCCAAATGCACGTCCCGACTTCAGAAAAAGCTGCACATTGGAGAGAGTTTTAAATAGGCCAAAATATTCACCAGCAACTACAGAGTGCGTCACACATAACGCTCTGATTGTGGAAGAAATGGTAGCAGCTGCATTGCTCTGCTTCTGCACCCAAGGACTCACACAGAAGAGAAACCATATAAAAGCACACATTGTGAGAAAGGCACAGAAAAACCCAGACTCCCCAGCCACTTAAGAACTCACTCGGTTTACCTGCCATGAATCTGAGAAGTGCATTCAGAAAGGACTGGCTGTTGCGTCACAAATCCCTTCCAAGGAAGAAACCTTGTCTAGCATGTGAATGTAAGGAAACCAGCTTTTAAAAGTAATCTATATTGGGGGGGTGGAGGGGCAGCTAGGTGGCACAGTGGATAAAGCACCAGCCCTGGATTCAGGAGGACCTGAGTTCAACTCCAGCTTTAGACACTTGACACTTACTAGCTGTGTGACCCTGGGCAAGTCACTTAACCTCAATGCCCCGCAAATAAATAAACAGATAAATAAATAAATGAATGAATGATTAAATAAATGAAAGTAATCTATATGGGTCGAATGGAATGGTAATTCTAGGGAAAATTAAATATGAAATATTTCACTTTTTAAAAGCAACTATACAAACATATTGAATTTACTGACTTATTTTTAGCTGCTTATTTTGTGGTCACTTCTGCTGAAAGAAGATAGGAAAAGATGAGGAGATTAGTTCATTGATATTTGATAGTTCTCTATAAGACTTTAGGTTTCTGTCCCTTGGTTCTTAGGAAAATAGTCTAAAAGAATAATGGGTTTGTAATCACAGGTGAGTGGGATGGGAAGTACACCCACTGACCCCTGTAATAGAGACTCGAGGAGAAAGGAGGCCGAAGCATTAATTTTATTTCTTTCGAAAGAAAGGTGCACCACACTCACTGGGACAACCAGGAGGTGTGACACACCGGGATTAGAAATCAAGCAGTTTTTATACTTTTTACAGACATCTAATTTGAGCAAAATGCGGTACTTGGGTTCAGCAATAAATCATTCTCCTGGAATGTTCAGCGATTACTTATTTTGCAACATTTTCAGTTTCTGCAACAACTTTATCATGTCTATGTAATGTCTCGGTGCAGACTCTTTGAAACAATTTTTAAGTTGATAGGCCTATATTTAGAAAGGGGGGATAGTAGCTTCCCATTATTGCCTCTCTCTAGAAAAAAATAGAGGGAGAGAAATAGGGGGCTGTAAAGGGCTTTAAGACTTTGAGATCAGATCACTAGGCCAAAGGGGGGGCACTTTCCATCTCAGTGGAGGGTCATATCCCTATGTCCCTCTCACAGGCAAACAGAAACAGGGAGTTAATCCAACTCTAGACCTTGTGGCCTCAAGAATAGGATTGGTTCCTTTTTAGTTCTGGCTAAAAACTTCAAACTATCTGGAAGGAGATAGCAAGGAGAGAGTCAGCCCTTCTCTATAAAGTCTATTTCTGTCAATCTTTAAACTTAATAGAAAGATGAATTCCACTTGTATGGACTTCTCCTTTGTTGAGGTGTAAGTGGTTGAACTGAGAATTGGCCCAAAATAATGCAAGTTTTTGAGGGCCAAATGAGCATCCATTTTGTAGAGGGAGTCACAAAAAGGGTAGTTTTGCTGCAGCATGGTAGATGGCCAATTATTTATCTCTTTTTACAAAGGTATTGATCCTCTGTCCCTAATTGGAAGGGAAGATCAGAGAGAAAGGAGGTCTACACAGAAAATCTCTTTGGATAGAAAACAGTATTAAGGTTGGCTATTTTTCCTTCTTTGGGAGAGATTATTGCTTTTCCTCTCCTACGTGCCTATGTTAAAGCTAGATTGTCTAGCTTCTTCTCCATCCCATTTTTTTTTAAGTGAGGCAATTGGGGTTAAGTGACTTACCCTGGGGTCACACAGCTAGTAAGTGTTAAGTGTCTGAGGCTGGATTTGAACTCAGGTCCTCCTGACTCCAGGGCTGGTGCTCTATCCACTGCACCACCTAGCTGCCCCTCTCCATCCCATTTTTAGTCTGTTTTTTTCATCATGATTCATTTCTAATTTTTAGTTCAACACAAAAGTATGATAATACTTCTTGATTAAAGCCCAAATTCATTTTAGTTGCATTAAGTACAATTAAATTATAATCATTTTGAACTCAGGTCTTCCAGATTTGAGGCCCAGTGCTCTATCCACTATGCCACCTAGCTGCTTCTTACAACTTTGTATCCCATTCATACAGTGATTCGGTATTACAAATCACTTAATGCAGCCTCATTTGATACTCTCCTACAAAGTAGGTAGTAGAAGTATGATAATGACCATTTAAGAAATGAGAAAACTGAGATTCACAGAGCTTAATTGTCTTTTCTAAAGTTAGACTGTTACTAAGGGGTTGAGCTGAGACCTGAACCCAGAATATTGTGAACTTTTAAAGGCCAAATGAGTGTTCGTTTTTGTAGAATGAGAGTCATAAAAATCATTATCCACTAGGGTGATTTGGGCTTGGCATGGTTGTAGCTGATTATTTCTTTCTAGTAATCCAATGAGAAATGTTTTCATGTCACAAATATCAATCTCTATCCAGAGCTAATCAAGACTCTATTAGATTCAAAGCTATGTCTTGGGAAGAAGGATTGTGGGCAGAAGTTCCCTAAGACATGATATTCAACTTGTTGATGGTCAGCAAAGAGTTGATTCTGTCTCCTGGTGAAGGAAAATGGGAAAAAATGAGGCTTATAGAAGGAGAATTTAGGGAAACAAAATACAAGGAATATGTATAGGCTATTATAAAATAAAAGGGACTCTTCATTAGAGTTCAGAAAAAAAAATCCCTACCTTATGGACAGGACAAGATGCCTGATAATCTGGGGAAGATGAAGTAGTTATTAGGCTGTATCATCTTCTTGTGTTCAAATCTGACCTCAGATACTTCCTAGCTGTGTGACCCTGGGCGAGTCACTTAACTCCAATTGCCTCAAAAAAAAAAAATCATGAACTTCAGGTTGAGAACTCCTGCACAACCAGACTATGGAATAAGATTCAGAAGCAAGGTCATTTTCTCTCTAGGAGGTCGACAAACCCTAAAGATTTTCCTAAGAAAAGAAGGTATACTACAGTAACTCTCTGACCCAGCAGGCTTGGAAGGAAGTTAGACTAGATGTTTCTATGGTCTCTTCCACTTCTTAAGACTATTATCTTGTTTGCACTGTGCTTTCTGTAGGTCTCATATTTAGGGTCATAATGTGGTTATCATAATTTCTTGGGACATTCAACAAGATCCCTGCATTTGCCTGAATTGGCTGAATATCTTCACCTTTTCCCCTGTGAAGGCCAAAATTAGATATACTGAGCATTATTTGGGTGACTCGCCTTAATATTGGGGTTCCGGAAATATGAGGGACCTTTTTAGGTTTAATCTCCCCTCTGAACTATTCTTTTTAGATATTTCTCCCAGGCCATTAAGAAAGGAGCCTCTAAGTTTTAGTTCACAAAAGGATCAGATTTTATTACTTGGGAATTGATTAAACAACAAAGGTGAAACTAATAAAAATCAAAGATAAGGAAATAGGAAAATAGAAATGCAGATAGATGCTCTTAACTCTAAACTTAGCCTAAGCTGGTTCAAAGAAATTTAGGGTTTTCAGTAGGTAACTCACCAACCTGAACACCCCCAATCCCAGTAGGTCTCTTCACTAGGGAAGGGAGACTTTAGAAAGTGTATGAGGGGCAGCTAGGTAGCGCAGTGGATAGAGCACGGGCTCTGGAGTCAGGAGGACCTGAGTTAAGATCTGGCCTCAGACACTTGACACTTACTAGCTGTGTGACCCTGGGCAAGTCACTTAACCCCAATTGCCTCACCCCCCCCAAAAAAAAGTGCTGGAAAGTGTATGGACACCTAGTCCAAGTTCATAACTCACCCGAAATTATTAATTTCTTTCAAGGAGAATCATGATCGCCAAAGAATCTTGATAATGATTTTCAATGATTCACTTTTTTTTAAAACTACATTCAGGGGGCAGCTAGGTGGCACAGTGGATAAAGCACCAGCTCTGGATTCAGGAGTACCTGAGTTCAAATCCGGCCTCAGACACTTGACACTTACTAGCTGTGTGACCCTGGGCAAGTCACTTAACCCCCATTGACCCAGGGAAAAAAAAACTTAAAAAAAAAAAACTACATTCAGGGGCAGCTAGATGGCACAGTGGATAGAGCACCTGCCTGGGATTCAGGAGGACCTGAGTTCAAATCCGGCCTCAGACACTTAACACTTACTAGCTGTGTGACCCTGGGCAAGTCACTTAACCCCAATTGCCCCACACACACACAAAACTACATTAAAAAAAATATAAAATTTGAAAAATTTTTAAAACTCAAAAAGCTACATTCAACACTGGGAATGGGTAGAAGGGAAATGATGTAACAGTTACATTCCAGAAGATTGAGAATGACTGTGTCAAATGTCACCATTTAAAGCTGACACACACACCTACATTGGCCAAACATTGCCTTAGTGCTACTAACTGCTCCGATGTCCCTACCCCAGCACTCTTACAGCCTAATAATGAGTTCTGGTTGAATCACATCCAAATTCTCCTGTCTGATGTTCAAGGCCTGTCATAACCCATCTCTAACCTACCTATACAATTTATCATCTGCTCACTCTATCTCAACATGCAGTCTGCATTCTATCAAGATCCCTCTGCTTTCCCTTCCTTCCCTCACCATGACATACTCTTTCAACTTTCTTCATGCTGCCTAGACCAATCTCCTTCCCAAACTTAATTAATTATAAGTACCCTGCAAAGCCCATGTCAAGCCTCTATGACACCTTCACCAACTACTCTCTACAGTCAATAGTGTTTTCCCTTAACTGAATTCAATTTACTGAATATTTGTTGAGTGTTGGCAGTACCAGGGCTCATTTGGCAGCTAGTCAGGCCAGAAAAGGGATGAATGGGATCCAGAGACTAGAGAGATATGCCAGGTTATGGCAGTGAGCCTGGCACGATCCCAGCAGTGATCATAGAAAAGAAATGTGGGGACAGCTAGATGGCACAGTGGATAAAGCACCGGTCCTGGATTCAGGAGGACCTGAGTTCAAATCTGACCTCAGACACTTAACATTTACTAGCTGTGTGACCCTGAGCAAGTCACTTAACCCTCATTGCTCTGAAAAAAAAAAAAAGAAAAGAAAAGAAATGTGCCCAAGTAGAACAGTTGTGGAGTAGAGTAGCATACTTAGGTTGTCATTAAGTTTGTTGGGACTGGCAGGTTGCTGGGGTCAGAGGTATCTGGCAATTGGGAACAGGAATCCAAACATGGCGACTAGGGTTCCACAGGAAGCAAAGATCTGAATAAGATAGGGCCAGGATCCCAGGCTAACAAGTTAGGTTTCTGGGGCATGGGAGAATGAGACATGACTCCAGTTTGCTCAAACTGCAAGGACAAGTGAATGCTGGAGCATGAAGAACAAGGCAAAGGGCAGCTAGGTGGCGCAGTGGATAAAGCACTGGCCCTGGATTCAGGAGGACCTGAGTTCAAATCTCACCTCAGACACTTGATACTTACTAGCTGTGTGACCCTGGGCAAGTCACTTAACCCTCATTGCCCTGCAAAAAACAAAAACAAACAAAAAAACCCACACAAACAAACAAACAAACAAAAAAGAACAAGGCAAGAAAGAACCCAAGACATGAACATAATATACCAAGGTCAAAGGAAGAATAGAAAGGTTAAGAATGCCAAGCTGCCTAAACTCCTTGGTAGTAAGGATTCTGTTTTATTAATTGTATTTGTATCCCCAAGGCTTAACACAGTGCCTTGGATTGATTGATTGATCAGATTGAACAATAGATCCTTGCTTCTAATTTATTGGCGACCACTCATTAGATAATTTTAGACAGTAGTATAGGTAGGTCATTTTAGCCCCTTACACTTGGGTGGGTCTAGTATAAATGCTGGGCTAGTCCCCTGATCTAAATCCACAGCTGAAGATCAAATGGCTCCAGATATAGTAACTAGAGGGAAGTGGGGCAAGAGTCTATGCTGGTCATTAAGTGTTCACTAAGTGCTAGGCATTAGGGGGAATACATACAAATGAGACAGCAGGCTGGTTTTCAGATCTTGAGGGACTTTATAATTTCTGAAAACTAGACATCAATAGAGGAATTCCTTGGAGAGCCAAAGAATATCTAATTAAGTACTAAAATTATTAATGCTACTGACTGTGATTATCCAAACTAATGAAGAAATGATGACTGTCTCCCCTGCACCAGGTCCTGTGCTGGATGTTGGATGGGGTCAGAGGAAACTTCACTATGGGGTCCCCAGACAAGCACATGAAAAGTTCAATGCTATTAGGACAATAGAAGGCTGAGAGTAACATGTGATTGTCAAGTGTGTAGTATAGATCAGAGCTTCTTAAACTTTTTCCACTCTTGACCCCTTTTTGCCCATTTTGCCACTGCCAAATTATTCATGACCCTTACATTCAGTTATTTGACCCCATATGGGGACTTGACCCACAGTTTAAGAAGCCTTGATATCAATTATCTTAGAGGCAGCATATCTTGACTTCAGCAAGCCAGCCATTTGACAGCCTTTCTCAATAGCTCTATGAAATGTCCTCATTGTCGAATTGAGGACATTTCATAGAGCCATCCCCAAAGGAAACAGCCCTAAGGGGCTGCCCTGAAGGAGTTTCCATTCCACTGGAGGTAAGCAAATACCGGGCATTTATGCGAAGTTACACAAGGTTGTTTCAAAAGGGAGAGAGCTCTAATGACTGGAGGAGAGGATCTGATAAGCTTGTTGGAGGGCATGGCACCTGAACTGTGTTCTGAAAAGCAGCTAGGCATGCTCTGAGGTGTAGATGAAGAACACGTGTAAATCCAGACATGGGGGACAACCTATGCAAAGTCAGATGGAACGTTGTCTGGGAGTAATGGCCAGAGGGCCATTGTGACTGGAACTGAGTGCATGAAGGGGAATTGCCAAAGGAGATGTTCATCTAGAAGAAAATCAAGGGATGTCCCAAATCACTAATAATAAAAGAAATGCAAATGAAAACAACCCAGGCTCTGCCTCACACCCATCAGATCGGCAAAGATAACACAAAGGAAATTTACAATTATTGGAAAGATTGAGGGTACAGGCATGCTAATGCACTGTTGGTGGAGCTGTGACCTGGTCCAACCATTCTGTAAAACAATTTGGAACTATACCCAAAGAGTCATTGATCTGTGCATAATCTTTGACCCAGTGATACCTCTGCCATATACCCCCAAAGAAATCAAAGTAAAAAGGAAAGGATCCATGTGTACAAATATGTTTATAGCAACCCTTTTTGTTGTAGCAAAGAACTAGAAAATAAAGGGGGTGCCTAGCAGTTTGGGGAATAAATGACTAAATTTATGGCATACAAATGTAATATAATATTATTGTGCCATAATAAATGATGAAAAGGATAGGTTAAAAAATCTGAGGGGGCAGGTAGATGGCACAGTGAATAAGCACTGGCCCTGGATTCAGGAGGACCTGAGTTCAAATTTTGCCTCAGACACTTGACACTTACTAGCTGTATGACCTTGAGCAAGTTGCTTAACCCTCATTGCCCCACCAAAAAAAAAAAAAGAACAAGAAAAAATCTGGGAGGACTTGTATGAACTGATGCCAAGTAACATGAACAGATTAATACAATGGCTTCTTGATGTTCAGTCATGTATGACTCTTCATGACCCCATGGGGAGTTTTCTTGGCAAAGATACTGGAGTGGTTTGCCATCTCCTTCTCCAGCTTATTTCACAGATAAGAAAACTGAGGCAAACAGGATGAAGTGACTTGCCCAGGTTCACACAGCTAGTGTCTGAGGCCAGATTTGAACTTAGGAAGGTGAGTCTTCCTGACTCTCCCTGGCCCAGTATTCTATGCACTATGGTACCAGCTAGCTGCCCTGACATAATGGCTACAGCATCATAAAGGAAAACAACTTCCAAAGTCAAGAACTGTGATCAGTGAAGTGACTGATCACAACACCAGAGACCGATGATGAAGCATGCTTCCCACCTCTTGGCAGAGAGGTGATGGGCCTAGACTAGAGGTACAGATTGAGGCAAATACTTTCAGACATGGACAACTTGTGGGTTTGTTTTGCTTGACTATATATTACAAGAGAGGGCTTTAATTGGGTGAGGGTGTAGACTTAGGAAGTGGTGTAAGGTGGAGGTTGTGATACTAAAAGAAGAAAAAAAAGAAGAAAAGAGAAGACAAGAAAGAAAAGAAAAGGGTCTCAATGAACACACAGAAGAGAAAAGTAAGTTCAGAAGGGAATAGAGACAAGCATACTCTGTTGTGTTAAATTTAACATATGCTTAAAATAGAATTAAAGAAAATAACAACAATAATAATATTCATAATTTCACATGCAATCCTTTTTTTGCATATGGAAGTGCTTTTGTTGATATTTGTCTAGGCTGTAATAAAAACAAGATAATTTAAAATCAAAACAAAAAATCCATAATAAAACAAATAATAATAATAATTTCAAATTCCTCCCTTCCTGCAAGGCCCAGCCCACTCTAATACCACCTTTTACATGAAGCTTTCCCTAATCCCTTCCATCCCCTGGAAGCCCTTATAACATTCTAAGTTATGTGCTGATTATTTTTATACATTTCTTAGAAAGTGTAAATTCCCTGGGGAGGGACTTTTAATTTTTGTATCCCTAGCACCTGTCACAAGGAACGTAGTAAGCATTTAAAGAAATCTTCATTGAATCAAATCAGCTAACCAAATTTCATTTCATTTCATTTGGGAAGGGTTTTTAACAGGTGGTTAATTGGCGCCACCTACAGGAGAACAAGGGTCATCATCATGATGTCAGAGACCAGTTATGTTGCCTTTTATTAATTCAAGTCAATTCAACTGACATTTATTAATTATAAAGTACCTACTATGTGCAAAATACTGTGTTAGTCTGCATAAACTCTAGGGGATTTCCATCCCTACAGTAGATTAGTATAATGGTTGTTACCCTTACATGTGGAATTATTGCATTAATAATGAAGAGAACATCACATTTACACAGCACTGTATTCTCTATGTACATAACCTTAGACCAGATTAATATAATTAAAGGTGAGGTTTAGTCTAAGTTTATTTTTAAAATCCCCTTTTTCATGCCTGCCCCCCCCAACCCCTGGACAAAATCTATCACTTTAATAAAAATATTTCCCTCTAAATCCTTCTGGAGAGGGGCGGCTAGGTGGCACAGTGGATAAAACTCCGGCCCTGGATTCAGGAGTACCTGAGTTCAAATCTGGCCTCTTACACTTAACACTTACTAGCTGTGTGACCCTGGGCAAGTCACTTAACCCCCATTACCCCACAAAAAAATAAACAAACAAATAAATAAATAAATCCTTCTGGAGAGTGATTATCTCCTTTTGCAAAGGCCCCAACTTGTTGGAGGAGGAGATATTTTGAATGTACCTGAATCCCTTAAGTGGATTGGAGAGGGCAAGGAGGTATCCTGCTTGCAGGGAAGTCCCTGAGTAGCACAGGGAGAAAACAACTGTTCCCTTCCAGTTAAAGTGGAGGGCAGGCAGTGGAGAAGGAGCTAATTCCTCTTAAAAGTGGATTATCAAAATAAATAGATAAATATTTTTTAAAGTGGATTATCAACTTGATCCTGGTTCTCTTTTTCCTGACTCCTTGCCTTAAAATGCCTGTCCTATTAGGTCAATTAAACACACATTATTAAATATTTCCGGCAGCCTATGAATAAGGAACTCTGAAAAAAGAAGTGGAGAAAAGAACATCATGAAAGAAATATATGATCAGAATGAAGATGGGTTGATTATATATCAAGGGGTCAGAGAAATAATATTTAGATGTCCTATGTGTTCCACTGATATCCTCCTCATGTCAAGATAAGCTGAGAAAGACACTGCCCCCTGTGCCAACCTTATGGGAGAATACAGACAAAAGAACTACAAGATGAGCAGGCATGGATGAGTTACCATCTGCGTCACTAGAGAGAACAGCCATGCAGGAGAGATTACATCTGAGTACTTGAGAGTACTGGGAGGCTGACAAAGCCCACATCACACGCTCCATCTTTATTTTTTAAGATAACAAGAACCACAGCCTTGAATTCATCTTTCTTTCCCCTCCTGCATCCCTTATGTCCAGTTACTCACCAAATTATGTCATTTCTTCCTTCCAGAAGTCTCTTAGATGAACCCTTTGTTGATGTGCCCATTGCTACCCCATCCTTTTTTGGTTTTGGTTTTGGTTTGTTTGGGTGAGGCAATGAGGGTTAAGTGACTTGCCCAGGGTCACACAGCTAGTAAGTGTCAAGTGTCTGAGGCAGGATTTGAATTCAGGTCCTCCTCCAAGGCCTGTGCTCTATCCACTGTGCCACCTAGGTGCCCCTACCCCATCCTTTTTTACCTGGATTAATGTAATAGCCTAGTGAGTTTCCCCATCACCGATATATCTTTTAATTACATTGCTATACCAGCCTGTGAGGAAAGTGCTCTTCAATTACATAAGCTGCTGCTGCTATTTTCTGATCCATGGCCTCCTTCCCCTCACCTTCTCTAAGAAGACTGGCCTCTTCTAGCAGGGGAATCCATTTAAGCCTGTTTCTTGTTCCCACCCCCAATTGTTTGTCAGTCCATTTTACAGACAAGGAAACTGAGGATCAGAGAATTAAAGTGACTCAACAGGGGGCACAGAGCTAATGAGCATTGGAGCCAGGCCAGGAACCCAAGGCTGGTTTTTCCAGCCCCAGCCCTCCATCCACAATGCAGAGCTGCTTCCCTCCCTGCCAGCTGGCTCCCACATACAGTGGTCCATAAAACACAGGTAACCTCCAGGTAGCCTTGTTGCCATGGTGATGCCTGGCTTTGAAGGCACATCCTTTTTTTTTAAAGAGCTCCATGCACGCTGCCTGACTCGTCCAGCTCCAGTAATCCTAAAGGTAGCACTACAACTCCCAGCAGGCCCCGGGGAGTCTACTTATAAAGCAAGGTGACGCCAAGCTAATACTTCCCTGCCCCTAAGAAAGTTTCCAGGTTAGCCCTCCTCCAGCTCAGAGGGAACTAGGACAAGGCTTTTCCTAAATTGTCAGAGTGAAGTTGGGGTGGTGTGATGTTTGCTTCAGGAGATCCATCCTCTCCAGCCTCACATCTCACAGACTTCTGCTCTCCTGTGCCCCCAGTGGACTGGAGATGAGGGAGAGCAAGGGAGCAGGGTCAGTGGGAGGTCAGGGGAGGTGAGGAGCAAATGGGCACTGCCCTGTGCTGCTCCCAGTCAGACTGCTTTCCCAGTCCTGTAACTCTGAAAAACCCCTTCCAGTTCTCTCTCCCCACACTCTCATCCCTCTACAACTCATCCCTAGCCCTCTATTATCTCAGGTGCTCAGGAGAATGCCTAGTACATAGTTATCCCTTCCACATTGCAACTTTCTCCATCATGGTTTTGATATATACTGGGTCAGCATAAGAAACTGAACGGGAATTTGGGGGGAGCTTTGCAGAAGCCATAGACGCCACAGAGCCAAATATGACCAAATACTTAACCTAAATTTGACAATAAGGTCCTGTAAACAGCCCATAAAAGAAACAGAAAAGAATCAGACTTCTCTGATCTGAAGAGAGGGCCAAAATATTTTACTCGGATTTTCCGGATTTCAGAGGGCACAGCATTCCTAACCCCAGGGATATGGAAGGGATAACTGTAGTTGGTGATTGATTGAACCTCCTCTGTCCTCCTTTGCACTGTGGCCTCTGAACTCCTTTGTTGCTAAAAAGCTCCCTTTCTTCCTAGATCTTTTCTTTCCATACTTTCCAGTGTCTGCTGCTCACAGAAACCTGTCTTTCCCTTGAGGACATCTCTTGGTAGCCTCTTCAAGGCTGGCTGTTCCTTCCCTCTCATCCTGAGACATAGAGTGGGGAAAGGAATTGGATGAGTACTTCTCAATGCCCAGTTCTACTTTCAGAGCCCCTGTCTGCCATGATCACTAGGTAAGCACTTCTCCCTTCAAGGTTTCCCCACCCAGTCTGGCCCCTTATTGCTGTCTTCTACGAAATGCCAACCAGGGCACTCTCCCTCTTCCCCAGTCCCTTCTACCCCTTCGTGAACAGCCTGGTCTCCCAGTTCTTCAACCTTTGTCTCCAATGTAATTCAACCATACACAGATCACATCTTACCCACCACTCCCCTCAATTGAATTTGTTTCTGGCACTGGAATTGGGATTGAAAAACTTTCCCATTTGGGCAGCTAGGTGGCGCAGTGGATAGAGCACCGGCCCTGGAGTCAGGAGTACCTAAATTCAAATCCGGCTTAAGACACTTAACACTTACTAGCTGTGTGACCCTGGGCAAGTTACTTAACCCCAATTGCCTCACTAAAAAAAAATAGAAAAAAAAAGAAAAACTTCCCCATTAGTTCCCCAAGTAATTACTCCCATGGGCACCAGGTACAAGGACAGACTTGGTCCCATGCTTCCTGGGCTCTCTGCTTGCCAAATAGTAATTTGGTGTCATGGAAAGATTACTAGCCCACAAAATAAGGATTCTAATTTCATTATGTCATTATCTAGCTCTGTGACTGTGAACAATTCATTTCCCTTTCTGGGATCAAATTGAGGCATTTGACCAGAGACTCTATAAGGTCTGTTCCAGCTCTGTCAACATTCTTCATACCATGCCTTGTGCTACCAGCTCACCAAGTGCCCTCACAGAAAGTCATTGAGTCAGAAATCCCTGGTGCTATTGCTAAAGTGGCTGGAAAGAAAGGCACCGTCAAATACAAAGTGGCCCTTGATCCTGGAATCTACATGACAGCAACAGAGCCAGTGTCTTTGAATGGAGAGAGCCTAGAATTTGGGGCAGAGGATCAGGTCATAGACTCAGCACTGAAAGGGACCTCAGGGGTCATCTCATCCAATCCTGAATTTCAGATGAGGAAACCAGGGCCCAGAAAGCTTGGCTTGCTAGGGATGATAGAACTAGGATTTGAACCCAGCTCCTTGAACTTGAAATTCAAGTCCCTTTTCATGAAGCAGCTGGTAGAACAATAGAGATAATGCTGGGCCTAGTGAGATGAGTTCAAATCTGACCCTTACTATATGTGTGACCCTGGTATGAGCCTGGCCAAGTCATCAAGCACTTTGTGCCTCAGTTTACTTATCTGTAAAAGGGTTTGGACAAGATGATCTCAAAGTCCTTTCTACCTCTCAATATGATTCTATGTAAAACTTAATAAACCTTAAAGGCCTTAAAAACACAGGCAGTTCTTCCCAGCCCTTGTGCACAGTGTCATCTTCCTCCGTTTTTACATACATGCCACCTACCAAGCTGGAAGGGGTGGGGCAGGCGCTGTGCAGAGTTCAAGGGAGCAGTGCTTCCAAAGCTATATCTTGGAAGCTTCAGCCCTACTTCAATAGGCCTCAACCATGGGAACTGTCCACCCAACTTCAGCTGGAGGAACCCAGGGCATTAACCCCTGCAGATTTTCTTTTAATTCCCTCTATAAGAGCTAGCTGCCAAAGATCTGGCTGGAGTTACCAATTAGCCACTGACAAGGGACAGAAAGAATGTCACAACTGGAAGAGGCCCTAGGGAGAACCCAGGCCAGGTCTTCTTAGTCTGAGGTCTGTGAACTTAGTTCTTTAATGTTTCAATAATTGCATTTCAATATTAGTTGTTATTGAAATTCTGTATAATATTTATGCATTTCAATGTGTGCATATTTCACACAATAATGCATATTTATGCATTTCAAAATATTATTCTGAGACGGGCTCCATAAACTTAACCCACCTGACAGAGAAATTTGTGACACAAAAAAAGGTTAGGAACATATGGTCTAGACTAACCCCATGTTTCTCTAAGGCCCAGAAAGATGAAGCAATGACCACAATCACACAGCTAGGTCAGTTTCAGAGTGGGAAGGAAAGAAGGAGGGAGGGAGGGAGGGAGAGAAGGGGAAAAGGAGGGAAGGAGGGAGAAAGGGACCTCCAGAAAATACTCCAATATCCAGCTCAGATGGAATGACTTTTTTTCAATAGCCACAAGGTGGCAGAGTCAAGCTTTGAAGCCAGATTTCTTCCTCTCCTATCTGTGTCCAATGGAAATCTAATTATGGAAGCCTCCTGCCACCTCTATCTCTCACCTGGGTCATTTTCAGAGTTGTTTCCTTCAAGGTTCTGCTGCCCCATTCTCTTCTAGGTACCTTCCCTCCGCTTTGCTTGAGATTTCCAAGAATTATCATCACCAGTTGCCGGGGAGAGAGGGTGGCAGCCTATAGTGGCCAGTGTGGCACTCAAAGATGTTGAGATGTTCATAGTACTGTGGAGTGGACTGTGCTGGATGCAATGGAAAGAATGAGGGATTCTGGGAATGAAGAAATGAAAACCTGGGGAGGGAACAATGGCGACTTCCCTTAAGGGTTGTCATGTGGAAGAGGGACTGGAAGGTGGATGTCACTCTAAAGGGCAGGAGGAATACCAAAGGGTGACAGAAGGAAGCAGATTTCAGGTCAATCTGAGGGAAAAAAAAACTTTTTGGGAACGAGAGCTACCCCCGAATGGCAAAGCTGGCTGCTTGTTGTGAGACAGTGAGTGCCTGGCCACAGAAGAGATGGTCAGCAAACATCTACTGGTGCTAGGCGGTGCTAGACCATCTAGCAAGTTCCTGCCAAGTCTAAATCTTTACTAATTAATGCCTCAGGGAACTTTCAGACACAATTGTACCTACACACTGTTGCACATCCAGCAGGCTGGCTTGTAGAGAAAATCTGTCCACAGCTAGACACCATTTCCCACTCCCTACACACACACACACACACACACACACACACACACACACACACACACACACTCATGCACACATTGGCACAGAGACACGAGAATAGCCCACTGAGTCTCTCCATTCCAGCCACCCCCTATTTCACATGCTATGTCAGAGCAAATCATTCACTGTCAAGAGCCAGGGAGAGGGGGCAGCTAGGTGGCACAGTGGATAAAGCACCGGCCCTGGATTCAGGAGGACCTGAGTTTAAATCTGGCCTCAGACACTTGATACTTACTTAGCTGTGTGACCCTGGGCAAGTCACTTAACCCCCATTGCCCTGCAAAAAACAAACAAACAACAACAAAAAAAAAGAGAGCCAGGAAGAAGCCCCGGCCAAGAAATCAGATGAATCATTCCCCACCTGCCCTCAGCAGGCACAGTGGGAGTACCCCCTCCACCACCACCACTACCTACCTGCAAGTGTAGTGTTTTTTATTAACATCACTTTGTTTTAAACTTTTTAAAAAGTCTTTCAGTCAGTGCCCCCCCACCCCAGTTCCCTTCGTCCCCCCCTAGCTGTGAGCTAAGGGGGGCCTTTTGTGTTTGGATGTGGAGCCCCGGGGTCTTCCTCGGCCTCGCCTCGGCGGCCTTCCACTGAGGCTCAGTCCTACTGACTCCCCCCGGCCAGTGCTGGCGAGGGCGGGGCCTGGGAAGCCAGCCCCCGAGCCAGGCTGGAAGGAGGGGCCAGAATGTGGTGAGGTCCCTGAGAGGGGGGTCCCCAGGGTGGGGAAGGCCAGGGGTGGGGAGAGACTCTGGGCTGTGTTGGCAGCGGCAGATGCCGCCATGGCTTGGCTCCTTCGGGCAAAGGCCCTCTCTTGGCGCAAGTAGCGAAGTTCATCCCTAATGTCTGTGAGGACACTGAGGAGGCGGGACTGGAGCTCCCGGTCTCTGGCCCGCTCCTCTCGTTGCTGGGCCCGCTCTTCCTGCCAAACCCCCAGCTCCTGGTGGTATAGCTGGTCCCACTGTTCCTCCAGGTCCAAGAGCCGATGCAGGTTAGTCCGCCAGGCCTCCCGAGCACTCCGGGAACAGCTCATACCCCCCCGGAGGGGGTCCCCACTTGGCGAGGCTGAGGAAGGAAGAGACTCTTCACGGAACAGTGGGGAACGGGGGCCTGGATCCTCCAGTTTTTCCCAATTCATACCCCGAGGTCTGCCCCTGCTGGTCCCATCTCCTCTCTCTTCATCTTCAAGTGAAGGTGGGGGCAGCTGCGAGGGGCTGAGGACCTGGCTGAGGTCGCTGACCACAGCAGGGCCATCCCAGTCAGGAGGGGCTTCACCTGGGTCCTCAGGAAGCGAGGCGAGGGAGGTCCGAGAGCTGCAGTGTCGGAGCAGCAGCATTCCACGTCTCTCTTCCTCCTCTTCCTCTCCTTCCTTGACGTGGCCGGGTGCTGCCTGAGTGTCTTCATCCTCCTCATCCACCGAGGCATAGGAGACCATCATGCCATTTCGGAGGGCTGGAGAGATTGGGGGCTCAAGGCCAGGCTCTGTGACCAAAAGGAACAGGGAATATACATCAGGAAATGAAGAAAGTGATTCTGCTGAGGCCTCCCCCCCACCACCCCCATCCAGCCTCCCTCAGTCCCAGTCCCTAAACATTCCCTAAATGAGGCCCCTGAAGGAAGGAAGCTCATGGCAGTGAAGAGAGGAAGCCCCAGAAGAGTCACCTGAATTCAACCCAACCTTATCTCGAAGCCTTCCCTGATCCTCTGCTTTGATCTAGCCAAGCCAGTCTCCGCTATCCAGAACATGGAACAGACCATGCCCAGTGCAGCCTGTGCTCGTGTAAAATCAATGGATTCAGAGCTGGAAGAGTTCAACCCTTTCATTTTACAGATAGGGAAACTGAGCTTCACGTGACCTGCCCAAGGCCATGTGGTATGTCGTGAAGAAACTGAAGTCCAAAGACAGAGAAGTCATAGGTCACAGATCCAACACTGGACGTGACTTGCCCAGGGCCACAGAGGAGGAGAGCAACAGAGCTAAGTCTAAGGACCCAGGTTTCCCAAGTCCGAGGCTAAGCCATTCAAGCAAGAAGCAGGATTTGACTGGGGCCAGCCCTCTGACCTGAGGACCACCAGACGCCAGATTGGGGTTTGAGTCTCTGGAGACACAGGGAAGATCGCCCTGCATTGGTGGCCCCCAATCCCCTTCCTGTCTGACTGCACAGCCTCACAGGGCCAATGGGGCCATGGTTGAGGGTGTCCAAGTCATCTGTGGTGGTTTTAAATTCCATCATCGATTTGCAATGTAGCCTGTAGGTTTGCCCAAACCGTCTCCAGCTAAACAGCACTTTAGGACTACAGAGAAATTTTTGTTGATAATGTAGCCATTTTAGCATTACAAAGTATCTTTTTTTTTTTTTTTTTAGGCAATGGGGGTTAAGTGACTTGCCCAGGGTCACACAGCTAGTAAGTGTCAAGTGTCTGAGGCCAGATTTGAACTCAGGTACTCCTGAATCCAGGGCCGGTGCTTTAACCCCTGCGCCACCTAGCTGCCCCCTATTACAAAGTATCTTAAAGCTCGTTTTATAGCAGCAACAACCACAGCCCAGAGATGGCGACTTGGCCCACGACACACAGGGACTAGAACTAGGGACTTCTGAATCGTAGACCAGGATTTTTTTTTTTTCTCTGCATGACCTTTGATCTTCCCCCAAGTTTGGCCCAGACAGTCTAGACTCT
The DNA here is from genome assembly GCF_019393635.1 of Dromiciops gliroides. Taxonomy (NCBI): domain Eukaryota; kingdom Metazoa; phylum Chordata; class Mammalia; order Microbiotheria; family Microbiotheriidae; genus Dromiciops; species Dromiciops gliroides. The sequence continues at coordinate 680,502,870 of NC_057861.1, read as the reverse complement.
GAAAGTCCAACATAAGCAACACTGCCCTGCTAGGAATCACAGGATATTAGAGCAGGGAGTCCTTAGAGATCTAAGTATACCTCTCCCACTTTGTTTTACAAATGTGAAAACTGAGTCATAGAAAGGTTAAGTGACTTACCTAAGGTGAAACCAGACAGGTACTAAGTGGTAGAGCCAGAATTTGAACTCAGGCCTTTTGACCCAAAGTCCAGTGAGCTTTTCACTATGCAAGGCTGCCCCCACAGAGAGCAGGCAGAAGTGCTCCCTTGCTGGCACCAGCGTAGAGGCTGGGATGAAAGATGCCCCAATGGCAGGGAAGCCCTGACTGCTCTGAGACTCTAGGGAAGAAGCAGCATGTATGATAGGGGCACCACAGCAGGGACAGGACACAGATGGGCTCAGGCTTGGCATCTGTCACACAGGGGCCCCCAGGGGAAGACAGAGATCCTCCCAACCCTCCATTTGCCCTGACCAGGAATGGCGACACAGCGTGGTAGGAGGGGGAAAGCACTGGGCTTGAATCGGGGACCCTGGGTTTGAATCCCAGCTCTGTCACTGGCTAAATGCCAATAAGCAAATCATCTTGCCTCTCTGAGGCCTTCATCATCTCAGAAATGGGACTAAATTAAACCTGTGGCACCTCTCACCGGACTGCTGGGAAAGCAGTTCTGCAAACCCTCCAGTGCTCCAGAAATGGAAGCTCTACTTATTAGGGCTCCTATTCTGTCTTCCACTGCCTTCCACAGGCAAGCAAAAGGCCCACAGCAAGTCCCAAGAAGGGCAGGCATCAGCAGGCTTTGAAAGCCCAAAGTCTTCTCCCCTTGTGGGATCACTGCCCTTGTCTGGACCAGAAGTTCCTGTGTAAAATGACCTCTCATGTCCTTCCCAGCCCTGGCAGAGGGCACTGGGTCAGGAGTCAGTGGGCCAGGGCTTTGAGTTCCACCTCTGCTTCTTACTATATGACTTGGGACAAGTCACTTCCCCTCCTTTTCTGGGCCTTGGTCTCATCTGTGAGGTGGGGGGCAGACTAGGTGATTTCCAGTTCTAAATCCTTGGAGCCGATCTCCCCTCTTCCTCCTCTCTAGGTCCCAATGTAGGGGGTGGGGGAAGAGTCTGTGCTCCTGGCTCAGTCCCTGAAACCTTCCCCTATGAAGGGGATCATGGGACTTAGTGCTGGAAGACACTTGGGAGATCAGCCGGTCCTTCCCCAGCACATTACAGAAGAGGAAACTAAGCTTTGGGAAGGTTGAAGAACTTGCCCAGGGTAACAGATGGTCAGCAGCCCTCTTGTCACTGACCCACAATCCTCTCTGGAAGCCACCCGACACTGAGTGACTCTCGTCCCCTCCCCCAAGCCAAGGCCTCCCAAAATGCCCTGGGTCTCACCAGAGTCAAAGAAAGCCTCTGGCTCTGCCTCAGGGCTGGCCTGGGTAAAGGTGGAGGCCACCATCTTCTCCAAGGGTGTGAGGCGGGCCTTATGGGGACCACAGCTGCCAGGGGGGCCCTTCTTGGAGGTGAGCTTCCGCTTGACGTCCAGCCGTAGATCCCGCCACTTGTGCTTCAGGTCTTCCACAGAGCGCTCAGTGTAACCCAGGAAGTTCACTCGGCTCTGGATCTGGCCCCAGAGCTGGTTTCGGAGGGCAGAATGGGTGCGCAGGGCCTCGGCCCCGTACAAGGCCCCAAAATGCCGAACCACGTTCCACACCAGTGTCTCTGTCTCATCATTAGAAAAGTTAGCTTTGCGCTTCCGACCAGGGGCCGCCATGCCCGGTGACTGGGAGCTGGAGGAGGAGCTGCCCACCCTGTGCCAAGGCTGCACAGAGGGCCCAGTGGCCCTCCAGCAGCTGACAGGAAGGGCAGCACTTCAGGTGGGAGGTCAAATGTCTGGCCCAGGTAGTAGGACCAGGGCAAGAGTCCTATCCCATGAAGAGGAAGGCCAGATTTTAGGCATCGGTTATTCCCTGGGTCAAAGGAGTGGGAGAAGAAGGCTTTATGTCCCCGTTGGCCCCCTGTCTCTTCCCCTCCATGGCTCCAGTGCACCTGACAAATGAAGAGAGAAGCACATTCAGATGAAATTCATTTGATTGAGGGTAAATAGGGCCCCCAAGGTCATATTCCTCCCAAACCCTCCTTTCCTAATATCATCCAACACCATCATTTGCCTTGCTCTTGTCCTGGGCTATATCCCAACCAACAGATTTGTGACAATTCTTGTCCCCCTTTTTTAATTATATAACTTGTCAGCAGCTCAGTATAAGAGAAAAAGCACTGCAGTGAGTTAAGACCTGGATCTGACTTACTAGATATGTGACCATGGGCAAGTCATTTCCCCTGTCTAAGTCTCAGTTTTCTTCTCTGTAAAAGGAGAAGAATAATACTTTTACTACCTCCCCTACAGGACGATTGTGCGCTAAGCACTATGGAAATGGAAGTTATAGCCAATTTCAACAATACCATAAGCACCTGGAGAACAGAGACCATGTCTTCTACATCTTTAAATTTCCTACAAAGGTTATTGCAGGGCTGGGCAGATCCCAGTTCAGTACAGCACCTAGAAACCACAAAGTATGATGTTGTTCAATCATTTCAGCCCTGTCTGACTCTTCGTGACCCCATTTGGGGTTTCCTTGACAAAGATACTGGAGTGGTTTGCCATTTCCTTCTCCAGCCCATTTTACAGATGAAGAAACCGAGGCAAATTGGGCTAAGTGACTTGCCCAGGGTCAAACAGCTAGGAAGTTTCTGAGGCCACATTTGAACTCAGGGAGGTGAGTCTTATGAGTTTTCCTGACTCCAGGCCAGGAGTTATCCACTGTGATACCTAGCTGCCCTACAAAGTATGATGTTGGTTGTTAAAAGTGAATTTTTAGGAGAACCTGACTCCATTTTGTGCTAGATTTATTGTTACTATAAAACTGTACAGGATGTCTCTCTCCTAGTAACCCTCTTTCCCCAATCATTTCAAGCTTACAAAAGAAAACTCATAGGATTTTTAATAATTCCAGGAATTCACTTCTCCTAGCCCTATCTAATGTGACACACAGTAAGAGCTAAACAAATGCTATTTAACTAAGTGATGAAGAAGAAACTACACAGATAGGTGGCACAGTAAATGGAGTGCCTAGGCCTGGAGTCAGGAAGATCTGAGTTCAAATCCAACATCAGACACATACTAGCTGTATGACCCTGGGCAAGTCACTTAATCCTGTTTGCCTCAGTTTCCTCATCTGTAAAATGAGCTGGAGAAGTAAATGGCAAACCACTCTAGTATCTCTGCCAAGAAAAACCCAAATGGAGTCACAAAGAGTTGGACATGACTGAAAACGACTGAAGAAAAACAACAAAGAAGATACAGTCTTCTTTGGTCTGGTGTAAATGGCTATGCTAAAAGCCTCTGTAACAGTTTAAATGTGATTTTTCTTTTGCAAAAAAATGTAGCTTTTTCCTTTCCCAGAATCCTTCCAGATCTTACCCAACACTGCTTAGTAAGCCTCCCTACATGACCCAGCTGATCTCACCCCCAACACTGGGTCATGTAGCTCAGGAGGATACATATCATCAGTGGAAATGTGAGACATATATCCATCACCTACTTACTGATGGCGTCACACTCTTGAGTGTATAAATAAACTGCAATGTACCTGTCTCTGTCTACAAGTTGTGTTGGCTTATTCGTGCAGTGGCTAGCAAGGAAGTTGAAAATTCTTACAACATGGTTATTCGGTCCAAAAATTTGATTTCATCTTGTTGGGAGAGGGGAAGGAGAAAGAAAGATTGTCCATTGATCGCCTCTCCATTACCTTTCTCTGTCAGAGGGGTTACTCTATCTTGAATTGGGGAACTGGCATAGAGAATATTAAACTGAATCCTACTTGAGGCTTAGCCACTAATTCCCCAAATGGTCTTAAGTCAAGCCACCTCTTTCACAGAGTCTCAGGTTCCTCAGACCTCCAAGGAGGCTGATCCAGCACCACCTTCTCTGTCTCTAGGGCCTCACATCCCACGGGCTGCCAGCTATGCCTCTGAGACCATAGGAGAGGCTTGATCCAGCAACAGAAAGGCTGGTAGCTGCAGGTGTTGGGAAAGAGTGGCTAGGGGCCCTAGGAAGTAGTCATGAGAGGTGGGCAGAAAGTAGCATGGGGTGTTAGCATTAGTTTTTGTCTACGGCATACACCCAGTCATCTCCCCTCCCCCAGGGCATGGGGCATGGGTCTCCCCTCCTGCTCCTCACTAAGTCTGTTCTCCGACATCATTGGCAGAAGACCAACAAGCTTGCCTGGGTGGGGCTGCGTTGGGCCTCACCTCGGTTAAGGTGGAGGACCCACTGCCCAGCTGGGAAGGCAGAGGCCCTTCGTGCCCTTCTGGGAGCGTCTCGCCCCTGGCTGGAAAAAGGGCCCGAAGGAGACGAAGGGGTCCCTCCTACTCCCCAACCCCATACAGCTGGATCTGGGTGGGGCGGCACTGTGCCCCTCCCCCCAAGCATACACACACACACACACACACACACACACACGCCTCCCGGTCCACGGTCCTACCCCACGCTGTCTATTGCCTGCCTCCAGACATTGGGGCACCGCTGGCCCTGGGGTCACCCCAACATCACCAACGCGGGGGTGGGGGAGCAGAGTCCTGGCCCCTTGGCCAATAGGAAGCGCCCACCCCCTCCCTACCCAAGAGTGGGACGCAAGCCCGCTGCCCGCTGACAAACCTGGCCCGGGCTCCAGGCACTCGGCTAGTGCTCGGCGGTGTGGCCCGCTAGCCCTGCCCCTCCCCTGAGGGAGGAGGGAGGGCGGCCGACCTGGCGGCCGACCCGGTCGGGGCACAGTTCAGAGGGAGGGCGGAGGTCGCAGCTCGTCGGGCGGCCTGGGCACTGGGCGCACAATGTGGGGGGGGGGGGAGCGCAGCAAGTCCCGACTCCCGCCGCTTCGGGGGCTAATGGCTCCTGCCAGGGCAGGAACTTGCCTTCATTTCCTCCACCACCGCCTGCCACAGAGGGAAGGAGCTGTCTCCCGGCCGCCCTCTGCCGGCCCTCGGGCCTCAATGCCCGCCCCGCCCCCTACCTCCAGCCTGGACCCCTGGGTCCTGTCCCAGTGCTGCTGTGGCTTAGCTGCGGGGTGACCGTGGGCAAGTCACTTCCGCTCTCCGGCCTTAATGTCCACACCTGTAAAATGGGTCCGCGGGGACATAGCAGGGCACGGGGCAAGAGTGACACCAGGGACAGAGGACTTGGATTCAAATGTTACACTGTGGCACCTTGGACAAGTTACTTAGCTTCCCTGGGCCTCAGTTTCCTCATCTGCAAATGTCCTTTATTTATTTATTTGTTTGTTTATCTGTTTATTTGTTTATTTATTTATTGAGGCAATTGGGGTTAAGTGACTTGCCCAGGGTCACACAGCTAGTAAGTGTTAAGTGTCTGAGACTGGATTTGAACTCAGGTCCTCCTGACTCCAGGGCTGGTGCTCTATCCACTGTGCCACCTAGCTGCCCCTGCAAATGTCCTTTAAAGAGAGAGCTGTAAGCAAGAGGCTGAATGAACATCTGTCAGATCCTAAAGGAGATTGCTGTCCAGGTATAGGCTGGACTAAATGCCTTCTAACTGAATTTCTGCAATTTTGTGAGATCTATCTAGCTCAGTGCTTGGCAAACCAAGGTAGGCAACTAATAAATTCTTGTTGACGAGGGTTAGTCAGAGAAAGCTTCCTAGAGTAGGTGAGATGATTTGGGCCCTTAAATTCAGGACAGGATTTGAATAAAGAACTCGGAGTATCCTTCTTTTACCATTACATGAATCTCTGAGGAATCATTTATTCATAACAGTAGAGGCCCCAGTAGGTTTATATATATATGGATTTGCCATGGTCATGGGAGGGTATTGCAGGAAGGTGGCACAGCCCAGGGAAAGGCAGACAGGTGCGAAGGCAGGAATGAGGATGGGGAAAAAGAGCAGGGTAGAGTGTTATAGTGGAAAGAACACCAGAGTGAGGAGATCTGGCAGCCAGAGGAACCGAATTCAAATCCCACTTCTGTGCAACCCTTTGGCAAGTCATTGGACTCCCTGGACCTCAGTTTCCTCATCTATAAAATGAAGAGTTTGAAGAAGATGGCCTTTGAGAGTCCTTCCAGCTGGAGAGCTCCGATCCCTGCCTAAGACAGTCAGGAGCATTGACAGTTCCCATTTCCATGGTCCTTTGCAACACTATCTCACTTAGTGGAGGAAGGACGGCTCAGAACATTCATCTTTTACTTCATCTGGAACTTAGAAGAAGCTTACATGACTCATTCACAAAGACAGAGACTCCATCCAGTTCATTCATTAGAATAATTCACTTCATTTGAGGGATAGAATCTGCTGGAGATACGCGTGATAGTTTCTCATCCGTTACCAAAACGCCATCGATCTCCAGGCCATAAACTCGGCCTTACAGAGCGTTTCACAGTTTCCAAAGTGCTCTCCCATCGACAATCTCATTTAAGCCTGACCACAAGCATGCAGTCTGGGCGATCGATAGCCAAGTTTTGTGGATAAGGAGATGGAGACTTAGGTGGGTTAAGGAACTTGGGATTCAGAAGTCCTGGGTTTGGGTCCAACCCTCTTATTTTACAGAGAAAGAAACTGAGACTCAGAGAGGATCTGTGACTCATCCAAAGTCATACAAAGAGCAACTGTCAGGATTCAAACCCAGTCTACGGCACAAGGCTACCATTAACCTCTCCTCTAAGTAGGGTGAAATGGGGAGGGCCCTGAATTTAGAGTCAAGAGGATCTCTGTTCAAACCCAAACTGCCTCTTCCTACCTTTGTAGCCTTGGAAAAGTCTTAAGAGCATAGAAGTAGATCTGGAAGGGACCTTAAGAGAGTCTAAGCTCCCCAGTTCAGAGCTTAAGTGATACCCCTGGGTAGCCTTGGTTTCTTTATCTGTAAAGTGGGGGCAGAGGGATGAACTAGAGGACTTCTACAGTCAGTCTCTCCCAGTTCAATAGGACCCTAGATGAAATAATAGTTGCCATTTATCTAATGCTTTTCTTCCATTATCTGATTTGATCCTCATAGCAACCCCATGAGGCAGGTAGTGCAAGGGTTAATTAATCCCATTGCACAGATGATAAAACTGAGGCTCAGTGAGGTTAAGCTATGAGTCATACCATTAGTAAGTGTTAGAGGCAGTCTCTCCTGAGCCCTAAGTCCGGTGCCTCCTTTTAATAATGTTCCACAATTTGAAACTATGCCCCAAAAGCTATAGAACTGTGCATACCCTTTGATACAGCAATACCACTGCTAGGTTTATATCCCAAAGACATCCCAGAAAGAGAAAAAGACCTATTTGTACGAAAATAATTTATAGCAGCTTTTTTTGTACTGGCTAAGAATTGGAAATCAAAGGAATGCCCATCAGCTGGGGAATGGCTAAACAAGCTGTGGTATATGATCATGATGGAATGTTATTGTGCTATAAGAAATGACAAGCAGGATGATTTCAGAAAGGCCTGGAAAGACTTGAATGAACCGATGTATGTAGTAAAGTGAGCAGAACCAGGAAAACATTGTACACTGAGATAGCAATATTGTTTGATGAACTGTGAATGACTTAACTATTCTCAGCAATACAATGATCCAAGACAATCCCAAAGGATTAATGATAAAGCATACTATGCACCTCCAGAGAAAGAAATTATGTTGATTGAACACAGACTGAAGCATGCTATTTTTTACTTTCTTTCATTTTTTCTTTTATTCAAGTTTTCTTATACAAAATGATGAATATGGTAATGTTTTACATAATTACACGTTTGACCTATATCTGATTGCTTACTGCCTCAGGGAGGGGATAGGAGAGGGAGGGAAGGAGGGATAAAATTTGGAACTCAAAACTATAAAAATGTTTATTATTTTTTAAAAAGAGCTTTGGGGAACATGAAGTGTTTGAAGGGCTGTTATGTGAAAGATAGATTTAGACTTGTTCTGTTTGGCCCCAGAGAACAGAACCAGGAGATATAGGGGGAAAGTTGAAGGCCTGAAGTGAGGAAATGCTTCCTAAACATTAGAGCCATCCAAAAGTGGAATGGATTGCCTTAGGAAGTAGTGGGCTCTTCCTTTCTAGAAGTTGTCAAGCAAAAATCGTATGATCAGTTTTCAGGTGTATTGTAGAGTGTAGGACTGTTACTCAGGTCTGTAGTGGGCTAAAAAATCTTCTTTCCAATTCTGAGATTCTATGATTGTGTTTTGTTTTCTTTTGGGGTTTTTTTGGTGAGGCAATTGGGGTTAAGTGACTTGCCCAGGGTCACACAGCTAGTAAGTGTCAAGTGTCTGAGGCTGGATTTGAACTGAGGTCCTCCTGACTGCAGGGCTGGTGCTTTATCCACTGCGCTACCCGGCTGCCCCCTCTATGATTGTGTTTGACCTCTTCTCACCTACCCCTAGCAGGAAATAAAGAAAAGAGAAAACAAGAAAAAAAACTCGGATAATAAAAACTGGAAGTTTAAAAAAAAATAATGCACCAGTTGTCCACCTCCCAAGGTTGTTGTAAGCAAACTGTAACTGTAAGCTCCACCTGATAAAGTAGCCTTATCTATAGGAGAGGAAGAGATTGCTATGACTGGAGCTTAAAGGATCCAAGTGGGAGGAAGGGGAGGAGAAAATATAGTTCAGCTTTCTAGGTAGGACTTGCCTTCTAAAGTTTTCAAGGCTTTGTTCTTTCTCATTCCTTTGCCTCTCCATTCTCCAATAACTGCATTTTTTTTTCTGTTATCTAGAGAAAGAACATTGGGTTCTGGGTGGGGGAGGGAGAAGGGTTGGGGGATTCCAGTCTTGGCTACATGACCTTGGCCAAGTTATTTGGCCACTTTGGACCTCAGTTTCTTCACCCATAGAATGGAAAGAACATATCGGGGTGAGTTATGTTTGGCTCTTGGAAGACTGGTCATTTGGCTCTGTCCTTGTTGGGGGACACAGAAGGCTAAAACTAGACAGGAATCAATGTGCTGAAGAGTCTGTAAGCCAGCTTTGATCCTAGACCACTAAGCCAATGGTCTGTACACTATTTTGAATGAGTACCCCTAACAGTGAAATGTTTTTCTTCCTTATGGGTGAGTAGGGGATAGGGGAGGATTTGCTCTGTGGCACCTGGACAGGTGCTGCTCTGCGTGCTCTGGTTGGGATAAGGTTATAACTGCCTTGAGATAGCTTGAGATAGGTTGAGAGCTTACACAGTTAGAGGAAGGATGTGATTGGGTTGCTGACAAGCTTATGATTGGGAGAATAGGATGTGATCCCTAGTCTGACCTTCCAAATGGTTGTTCACACATTGTTTGGGGTTAAGTCATGGTCCTGTTTGGGTCATGCCAGGACCCCAACTTTGGAGGCAATTGCACTAAGATGCCAGGACTCCAGACTACTCACTGAAATGTTATTCACTGCATGGGGAAAAATCCTGCCTGTCTGGCAGTAAACACCCAAGTCTTTCCAACCTTCCAGAGCCCTCATAAAACAGCAAGGTTCCACAAGAGGCGTCAGTGAAGTATGGGCAGAGCACTGAATTTGCAATCCGATGACTCAACCTCAAAGCCTGCCTTCTGCTAGACCAACTATGCTCTCAGGCATTAAGAGAATGAGCAGATGTGACTGGGAGCCACTGTCAGTGATCTCTGAACGTCAGTGGAGAAAGGAAGAAATGCCACAGGATTAAGAGAGGGTCAGTGTCACAATTTTCCCCAAAAGGGGAAAAGGAAAGAGCCTGCAAACCCTAGCCAGCCTGAGCTTGACTGATTCCTGACCTAATTTTAGAGTGAATATTAAAAAGCTGGTCAGTGAGCATCTAGAAGAGGAAGCAGTGATAGCAGAGGTGGCATGGCTTCATTAAGAAGAGGTCACATGGGGGCAGCTAGTTGGTACACCAGCCCTGGATTCAGGAGGACCTGAGTCCAAATTCAGCCTCAGACACTTGACACTTACTAGCTGTGTGATCCTAGGCATTGCCCTGCCCCCTCCCCAAAATCACATGAGGCTAACTTTTATACATGTTTTTGATAGAGTTACTTAACTGGTCGATGGGGAAATGCTATAAATATAGTTTACTTACATTTTAGGAAAGCATCTGGTAAAGTCTCCCATGCTATTTCTTGGGGGGAAATGGGATGATGGGGGCTAAAAGACAGTGCAAGTGGATGGATTCAGGACTAGTTGACTGGCTGGAGACAAAAAAATAGCCATTGACGTCAATATCAACTTTGGAAGGTCACCTCCAGTAGAGTATACGAGGTCTTCATGCTCAGCCTTGCCATTTAACGCTTGTATCTATGTTTTGGCTAAAAAGCTGAGATAACATGATTATCCAGTTTGTAGGGGACACAGAGCTGGGAGGGGCAGCTCACAACCCGGATTCAAAAAGAACATCATGGACTTCTGGACAGGATAGTGATAGAAAAGGCCACAGAGGAGCCCACTTCTCCCACAGAACATCCAACAAATATCTGAAAATGGCCCCAGAAAGACCAATGATAAAGAAATGTGAAAAGACTCAGATCTTCTGTGTAATTCAGAACTTCACAAAAAGATACAGAACATGGGGCAGCTAGGTGGCACAGTGGATAAAGCACCGGCCCTGGATTCAGGAGGACCTGAGTTCAAATCTGGCCTCAGACACTTGACACTTCCTAGCTGTGTGACCCAGTGTGACCCTTAACCCTCACTGCCCTACAAAAAAAAAAAAGAAGAAGAAGAAGATACAGAACAGGGAGGAGGCTGGTAAGGGGGATAGAGATGAAGCAAAGAGGCCGGCACCACACCAGAAAAACCAGAGGGAATTCAGTCCAGAAGGCAGAAGAGGCAGGGAGAGGAGCGGGACCAAGACTGAAGCCAGCCAGCACTATGACAGAGGTGTCACAAGCCCACACCAGCTCCAACATCTGGGTATCTTTGAGCTTCAGAATCCTCCTCTGTTAAATAGAACTCTTATTTCCACTGCCTCACGGGTTCATGGTGAAGAAAATGTTCTGTAAACCTCAAAGCCTAGAAAAGTGGAAGTGTTATCTCAAGGACATGCTAGGCAGAAGCAAGCTGCTTAAGGGAAGGAGAACCTGATGTGGAGCAGCCTCGGGTTCAAATCCTGGCTAAGCCTCTTACTCTTGGCACAGGGGCTAAGTCACTGCCATTCTCCGGTTCTTAGTTTCCTCATTTGTACAATGATCTCAAAGTTGATTCCGGCTCTAATATTTATGATCTTTTGAAGGAGGGATGGGACTAATTATTAGAGAAAGTTCCCGGCATATCTGAAAGAGGAGATAGTTCTGTTCTTTCCAAGGTCACCAAGGATCTCAGTTTTTCTCAGTCCTCATTCCTCAGTGTTTTCAGCTTTTGACCACACTGGTCATCCTTTCCTCCCAGATATTCTCTCCTGCCTGTGTTTTCCTCACTCTCACCTACCTTCCTCCTGTCTGACCAGTTCTTCTAAGTCTCCAGTGCTGGATTGTGACCCACGTTCCACCCCCAGGCACTCTCTCCTAGGCCCTCTTCTCCCTTCTGTCCACTCTCTTTCCTGCTGATTTCATCAATTCCCTTTATGAAAATGATTCCTACATATCTGTCCTACATCTCTCTTTTGAATAGGCTGGCATCCCCCTAGATATTGGATAGATGGGAACTCAAAGGAATACAAAGAATGGAATTCATTGCATTTCCCCTTAAGCCCACTTCTCTAACTTCTGTTTCTATTAAGGAATATCCATATGTTTCCAGTCACTCAGGCTCACAACAATAGACTTATCCTTCACCCTCCATAGTCAATCAGTTGCCAAGTTTTGTTGATTCTACCATCACAATGTCTCTTGAGTCTGTCCCCTCCTTTTGGCTCCTACCACCACCTTCCAATCTCAGACTCTCACCAACATTTACCTAGTCAGTTACAACAGTGGAAGGGGCAGCTGGGTAACACACTGGATAAAACACTGGTCCTGGAGTCAGGAGGACCTGAGTTCAAATGTCACCTCAGACACTTACTAGCTGTGTGACCCTGGGCAAGTCACTTAACCCCAATTGCCTTAAACATCCAGGGCCATCTCTAGTCATCCTGATGTATATCTTGCCAACAAAGGACAAACAACAACAACAACTACAAACAGTAGAAGAGATTTCCAGCTGGAAGGGATCAAGAAGTCATCAAAGTAGGGCAGCTAGGTGGCACAGTGGATAGAGCACCGGCCCTGGATTCAGGAGGACCTGAGTTCAAATCCGGCATCTGACACTTGACACTAGCTGTGTGACCCTGGGCAAGTCACTTGACCCTCATTGCCCTGCCCAAAAAAAAAAAAAAAAGAAGTCATCAAAGTAAATAAATATCATGGGGAAGGGAATAGGATGGAGGGAAATAGTTAACAATAGTAATCATGAAAAAAGAAAAGGGGGAAAATTGTACAAAAAATACTTATAGCAACTCTTTGTGGTAGCTAAGAATCGGGAATCAAGGGAGTGTCCATCAATTGAGGAATGACTGAAGAAGCTGTGGTGGTATATGATTGTAGTGGAATGGTATTGTGTTGTAGGAAATGACAAACAGGATGATCCCAGAAAAACCTGGAAAGACTCATATGAACTGATGTATAGTGCAATGAGCAGAACTGGGAGGACATTGTGCATAGTGACAGCAATATTGTTCAATGAGCAATTGTGAATGACTTAACTACTCTCAGAAATACAATGATCCAAGACAATCCCAAGGGACTAATGATGAAGCATACTATCCACTCCCATAGAAAGAACTGATAAAAAGAGCACTTGTGGATTGAACATATATAACCTATACCAGATTGGTTGCTGTCTTGTGGAGAGGCGAGGAAAGGGAGGAAGGGAGAAAAATTTGGAACTCTAAATCTTATGAAAATGAATGTTAAAAACTACCCTTACATGTAACTGGAAAAAATAAAATAAATGTTTGTTGAAAAAAAAAGTCATCAGTCCAGGGGCAGCTAGGTGGCACAGAGGATAGAACACCGGCCTTGGAATCAGGAGGACCTGAGTTCAAATCCGGACTCAAACACTTGACACTTACTAGCTATGTGACCCTGGGCAAGTCACTTGACCCCAACTGCCTTACCCCCCCCCCAAAAAAAGTCATCAAATCCAGTGTCCTCATTTGACATCTGAGGTAACTAAGGCTAGAGGTTCTTGTCCATTGTCACACATTCAGTAAATGTCTGAGGCAGGATTTTAATCCAATTTTTCATTTCTCAAAGTCCAAAACTCTATCCACTACACCAGAGCTTCTTAAACTTTTTCCACTCGTAACCCCTTTTCACCCAAGAAATTTTTATACAACCCCAGGTATACAGATATATAAAATAGGTATACAAATCAAACATTTACTTCCAAATTTTTCACGACCCCCACATCCAGTTACATGACCCCCAGTTTAAGAAGCTTTGCACTATACCATATGGCTTCTCTTAAAGTGAGATACTCCCTGCCCTTAAGCCCTCCTCTCTCTCTCTCTCTCTCTCTCTCTCTCTCTCTCTTTTTTATTAGGCCTGTGATACATCAATTAAGCATACTCCCAATGAGAAACTTCCTTTATCTCTGCTGTTTCCATTAGCCAGTACATGCTCCACAAGATTGTCCACCAGGACCTTCTCAGGCAAAAATCTCTCCCCTCTTACCCAGCATATCTATACCCTACTAATCATATTAACTCCAGGCTGTGGCAGGTGCTCCAAGGGCACTTTAGGGCCATAGATAGTAAGAACCCCACCACTTCCCCCTTTTCAGTGGGTCAGAGTGAGCTGCACAAATTAAAACAACTCTGGGGTATCACCTCACACCTATCAGAGTGGCAAATACAACAGAAAAGGAAAATATTGGATGTTAGAGGGGCTGTGGGAAAACTGGGATGTTAATGCACTGTTGGTGAAGTTGTGAACAAATCTAGCCATTCTGGAGAACAATTTGGAACTACGCCCAAACGGCAATAGAATCGTGCATACCCTTTGATCCATCAATACCAGTGCTGGGGGGGCAGCTAGATGGCAGCAGTGGATAGAGCACCAGCCCTGGAGTCAGGAGGACCTGAGTTCAAATGCAGACTCAGACACTTAACATTTAATAGCTGTGTGACCCTGGGCAAGTCACTTGACCTCAATTGCCTCACCAAAAAAAAAAAAAAAAATACCACTGCTAGGTTTATATCCCAAAGACATTCCCAAAAAGAGAGAAAGGTCTATTTGTTTTTCTTTTGTTTTTTTATTTCGAGGGGGCAATGAGGGTTAAGTGACTTGCCCAGGGTCACACAGCTAGTAAGTGTCAAGTGTCTGAGGCCACATTTGAACTCAGGTCCTCCTGAATGTAGGGCCGGTGCTTTATCCACTGCGCCACCTAGCTGCCCCAAAAAGACCTATTTGTACAGAGTGAGCTGCAAAGGGCAAGCAGACATGGAAGGGTTACAATTTTTACCTACATTGCAGATCTTATTGTATCATCTTTTCCCCTACTAACCACCCCTCTTCCAAATTTCCCTAGTCCTATCAAAGACATCATTATCCTTCCAGGCTCCCAAGTTGTCAACTTCCTCATTTTCCCTAACTCCTCCTCACTCAACTGAAATTTCTCTCTTCATAGTTACCATTGATTTCTTAATTGCCAAATGGGATGTTTTTTTCCTAAATTCCCCTCCTTGATGTCTGTGAAAACTATGCAATTGACCACCCTCATCCTCTAGACAGCTACTCTCTCCCTTCTATGTTTCTGAAAATGATGTGTGTATGTTGACTATAAAAAATTCTCATGCCTGCAGACTTAGAAAACTTGGAAACAGAATTTCCTCACCTGTTTAAAAACCTTCCAAAGTGTCATGGGAGGATTATGGGCCCCGGTTACCCCAACAGTTGTCTGGGGGGTCCAAGGAACTTTTTCCTTGAAACCTCAGGGGTTTTCCCTTGAAATCAAGTAGGCCTCTCCTTGAACTCAATCAAGGACACACGGACGGACACGGACACGGACACACACACACACACACACACACACACACACACACACACACACACAACTGAGATAAGTGGCACCAGATCGAACTGAGCATGCTCCAGGACCACCACCCTACATTCCATTCCTCCTAAACACCTGGATGAGGTAATCCAGGAGAAGACCACCTGTAACCGCCCATCAGCAGACTGATTAGACCCATCAGGACAAAGCTGACACCCACCACCAGATTTCTCATGAGGGATTCCTCCTACCCCAGCACAACTCGGGAAGACCACCAGCCCTCACCCAATAAGAGACTCTTACCCACCCCATCTAAACCCTATAAAATGGCATTCCACAAGCTAGTCAGGGGGGAAGTTTTGTTCAGGCAAAACCTTCCTCCCGGCTGGCCGGTTTCCCTTGTACCCCAGTAAACCTGTTCTTTTATTTCTAATTAGGTCTTGTGCAAGAGTGTAATTCTTTACAGAGGAATCCTAAGGACCCACGTGCTTTCTCCTATCAGTTTCTCCCCCATATCAAAAGGAGGGGTTTCAGTGGATTTTGAACTCCTTTGTTAAAAATGCAACCCTTTCTGGTTGGTTTGCAAGAATCAACCAAGATTTACACAAAGAATGGAAATTTACTAGCTGAATTTCAACAAAAACCTTTATATAACAGGGAAGACAGGATTGAAAAAAAGTGTCATTTAGCAACTGTAATGAATGATATACTCCTCCCATTTGGATCCATCCATCTTTGTGAGGTAGCCATCTTTTACAGCTGTGACAACCGTTAAAACCAAGTACAGAAATAATCTGAATTAAGAACCAGACCTTTGAATTACTAAGTATTAAACTATAATTTTAAAACATAATGACATATTCAATCACATTGCTCTCACAAAAAATATTAATATTAATAAATGGAATTGTTACTTAGAAGAAAAAAGGTTTTATATCATTAATAAATGAACCATTTTCAAAATGTTATTTTACCTTTTTTATCCCTCAAAATTTTTATTTTCTACTTGTTTTGTGATATACATGATTATTTGTTCTATACAAATAAATGAATGAAAAATTATTTATTAAGTGTGCTACTATGTTCCAAGTACTATATTAAATGCTGATGACATAAATAGAAAAATAAGATTGTCCCTGCTCTCAAGAAGCTCACATTCTAATGAGAGACAACACATAACAGAAAGTTCAGCTTCAAGACAGATTTTAAAGGCCCAGAAATTCTTAGGGTACTGAGAGAAAGGACCAGATTTGGACTCTCCTTAGAGCCCTAAAGACAAAGAGTCTGATTTCAAGCCCCACAATTGTGTTGCCTGAACTTCCCAGCAGGGGGCCACCGAGCACACAAGGCTCTGAGAAGCCAAGGCCCTGGGACTTAGGCCTGAGCAAGGCCTGGAAAAGGGACCTGTGCTTTGTGGGAGCCGAGCTAAGCTGGGCGTCACCTTGAGGCATCTGAGGTGATCCCCACGTGACTCCAATGTTCAAATCCTGATTTAAGTTTTGTTTCTAAAAAAGTTATGTATGTTTATGTATGTTAACACAGCGCTGTTCTAGTGAGGAGTGGACATTCTTGCCCAGAATAAGGTTACGGCCTAGTGTTGCAATCTGATTGGTCAACTGGTGCAATCTGATTGGTTGTTAACAGGGCAGTCTGATTGGTCAACTGATAACAATCTGATTGGTTGTTACAGTTAACATCTATGAAAGGTTGGTACTATATGCTGTGATTATTTCTATAATGCTGTCTGTAAATGGAAACTGTAATGTGATTGGTCAAGAGGGACCTTTGGTAGGTATAAATAACAGTGCGGGACCTCACTTCCGTGCACTATCTGGCACATTCAGAAGAGTGCCTATCTTCTCGAAGATGAATAAAGATGCCTTCACCCATCCTCTGCTGCCTGCTTAGATTCTTTGAGCTGCGAGCTGATAGCAACACTTAAGCTGCACAAGACTATTCGAGCTGTTAGCTGTGTTTCTAACAGTACAATGACAGGGCAAATGTAAGGTCCAGAGATCCACCATATTACTAAAAGGATTGTACTTAGCTCATCCAAGTTGTGTGAATGGATATATAACTCACCCACAATGGCTGGGAAAATGATAGTGGCCCCACAGGTTGGAGTGGGGTAGGGACTCTAGATTATCTCCTGTGGGAGTGGGGTTAGGGACAATATACAGCCAGAAGGAGCCCCTAGTACCAGGTAGGAAAAGGCAGTGGGGGATGAGACTAGGAAGATACTAGCTCTATCTCATGTCTAGTCCTATTAAGTCATTAAATCAAAAATTCACATAACATTATAAATTTGTGTTATACAATCTCAACTGTTAGCTCACTGCTGCTGGGAAATCTTCCTATCTTCTTCATCAACTCACTATCCCACTTTCCACAGCAGCTTTCCTAAACCTTTTTCATCCCTCTTCAAACCTCCCATAGTTCCTTCTCTCCCTTTCACCCTCTAAGCTGAGAAGCTTGTCTCATATTTTACAAGAAAAATTGAGGCCATTTGTCATGAGTTTCCTCTTCTCCCTTCTTCCTCATCTCCTGTCATCCAGGCGCCTTCTGCCACATTCTCTTCCTTCACCTCATCTCACATGATGAGGTGGACTTACTCTTTACCAACCCCTGTTCAAGTGATCCTATTCTATCCTGCTTCCTTCAACAGATTGTCCCATCCTCCCCTCTCCATCATCCTCTATCACTTATTTTCAGTCTTTCTCTCTCTACTGTCTTCTTCCTTACTACCTACAAATATGTCCATGTCTCCCCATCCTCAAAAATCCTCACTTGATCCTTCCATCCCTGCTAACTATTGTCCTATATTTCTTCTGTCCTTTGTGCCTAAGCTCCTTGAAAAGAATATCTACAATAAATCCCTCTATTTTCTGTCCTCTCACTCTCTTCTTAATCCCTTAAAATCTGGCTTCTGATCTCCTTATTACACCAAAACTGTTCTCTCCAAAGTTATTGATGATCCCTTAGTTGCCAAATACAATTGCCTTTTCTCAATCCTCATCTTTCTTGACTTCTATTTAACATTGTTGATCACTCCTCCTTGAAACTCTCTTCTCTCTAGGTTTTCACAGATACTACCGTTCTCTCCTGGTTCTCCTTCTACCTATCTGACCGTGCCTTCTATGTCTCCTTTTCTGGATCTTCATCCAGATCAGAACCTCTAACTGTAGGTGTCCCACAGGGTTCTATCTTGGGTCCTTCTCTTCTCCCTCTGTTCTACTTCGCTGTTGATCTCTTCAGCTCCCATGGAATTAATTACCATCTCTACACTGATGATTTTCAAAACTTATCCTCCTCCAATCTCTCTGATGACTTCCAATTTTATATCCCCAACTGTCTTTCAGATGTCTCAAACTGGATGTCTGGTATACATCTAAAATTCAACGGCCAAAACCAGACTCATTATCTTTCCTCCTAAACCTTTCTCCCTCCCAACTTCCCTATTATTGTTGAGAGCAATACATCCTCCTAGTCCCTCAAGCTTGCAACCAAGAGTCATCTTCATTTTCTTTTTTTGTTGTTGTTGTTTTTTTGTATGTGTGTGTGTGGTTTTTTTTAGTGAGGCAATTAGGGTTAAGTGACTTGCCCAGGGTCACTCAGCTAGTAAATGTTAAGTGTCTGAGGCCAGATTTGAACTCAGGTCCTCCTGACTCCAGGGCCAGTGCTCTATCCACTGCGCCACCTAGCTGCCCCATCTTCATTTTCTATCTCTCATCCCCCATATCCAATCTGTTGCCAAGGCCTGTCAATTTCACCTTTACATCTCCCCCAGTTTCAATTCCAAGGAACAAGATGCCCCTTCCAGGATAAACTCATTTCTTCTAACTACTCATCACCTCCCTAGGTTGGAAGGACCACCTCCCTCAGCCTCTTCTCCCTTCTGATTGGAGAGCTGGAGGGCAGAATACCAAACTCCTCTCAATGCTTTCCTTTATAGAGGGCTGAAATGGGATTCACAACTCACTGCACTTTGCAGCTGCTGCTCTGCTTTCTTTCTTTCTTTCTTTCTTTCTTTCTTTCTTTCTTTCTTTCTTTCTTTCTTTCTTTCTTTCTTTCTTTCTTTCTTTTTTGGCAATAAGGGTTAAGTGACTTGCCCAGGGTCACACAGCTAGTAAGTGTCAAGTGTCTGAGGTCAGATTTGAACTCAGGTCCTCCTGAATCCAGGGCCAGTGCTTTATCCACTGCACCACCTAGCTATCCCCTCTGCTTGGTTTCAACTGCATGGGACAAGATGCCACCCTGGGGTACTCACTCCCCCACCCCACCCTGGTTTCCTGCCTCCTTTTATTTGTTGTCTCTCCCTTTAGATTGTAAGTGCCTTGAGAGCAGGAACTGTCTTTTTATTAATTGTATCCCCAGCACTTAGCACAGTGTCTGGCACAAAAGAGACACAAATGTTTATAGATTTATTGGATTAGGTCTCTTAAATATGACCCCTTCTCTCCTCTGACACTGCCACCACTCTGATGCAGGCTCTCATCACCTCATGCCTTGATTAATGCAATATCTGCTGGTGGGTCTGCCTGCCCCGTCTCTCCCCACTCCAATCCATCCTTCATTTAGCTAGTAAAGTGATTTTCCTAAAGTGCAGGTTTGACCAGGTAGTCAGTAAGCTCCGTTGGCTCCCTATCACTTCCAGGATTAAATGCAAAATCCTCTGTTTGGTGTTCAAAGTCCTTCAAGCCCCTCTTACCTGCCCAGCCTTCATACACCCTATTACCTTCCAAGTACTCTTCAACCCAGTCACACTGACCTCCTTGCTGTTTCACCCTCTCCATCTTCCATGCCTGGGATGGTCTGCCTCCTCTTCTCCACCCACTGTTTTCTCTGGCTTCCATTAAGTCCCAATTCAAATCCAGTCTTTTTTAGGAAGCTTTTCCCAATCCCACTTAACTTTAATGCCTTCCCTCTCTTAATTATTTTCTATTATCCTGTATATAGCACATTTGTTCATATTTGTTTCATATTTGGACCTATAGAGGTCATTTCTGTGTGTGTGTATGTTTATATATATATATATATATATATATATACACATATATATATATATACACATATATATATAATACACACAGAATATATATCTGTATATTGCAAAATTCCTCTCTTCACTTCCTCTTTTACAAATACCAAGAATATAAGAAAACTATTTCTCGGGTTCGAAGTCTATTTTAGACTTATATGAAGAAAACCTTATCAGGATTGAATCAAACTTCTAGGAAAACAATGCTCTGCACAGAATTCTTTTCCCCTTTCCCAAATCCTAACCACTTTATCTCAGGAAACTGGGTAAAAGTTCAAGAACAAGCTCTAACGTCCTAGAGCATGAATTAAAAGTACCAAACATCTGATCTTCCCAACAACAAGGTCAAGTCAACAAGCATTTATTTTTGTTTTTGTTTGGTTTTTTTGTTTGTTTGGTTTTTGTTTTCTTTTGTTTTTGCGGGGCAATGGGGGTTAAATGACTTGCTCAGGGTCACACAGCTAGTAAGTGTCAAGTGTTGAGGCCAGATTTGAACTCAGGTACTCCTGAATCCAGGGCTGGTGTTTTATCCACTACGCCACCTAGCTGCCCCAGCTAGCATTTATTAAGTGCCTACTATGTGCCGGGTACTAAATAAACTCTGAGGATACAAAGGCAAAAGGCAGTCCCTGTTCTCAAGGAATATTCTAATGGAGGAAATAATAATAGCTAACATTTATAGAGCTCTTACTGTGTGCCCAGCAGTGTGCTAAGCATTTTACAATTCTTAAGGCATGATGGATGCTATTATCTTCATTTTGTGGATGAGGACATTGAGACTAAGAATGGCTAAGTGACTTGCCCAGAGTCACATAACTACAAAGTGTCTGAGGCAAAATTAGAATTCACATCAACTTGGAGGCCTATTCATGAGTATAGGCACTCATCACTTCATGCTTATTCATGAGGTCACCCAACTGCCACCTTATTAGGATTATAGGGAGGCAGCTAGGTGGCACAGTGGATAAAGCACTGGCCCTAGATTCAAGAGGACCTGAGTTCAAATTGGACCTCAGACACTTGACATTTACTAGTTATGTGACCTTGGGCAAGTCACTTAACCCTCATTGCCCCCCCAAAAAAAAGATTATAGGGCGCAGTGAGAAATGGGGCTGGGAAGGCATGGGAGAGCCAGATCAATGTTGAGCTTTGGAAGCCAGGGTAAGGAATTTTTACTTAATATGGTAGCCAATGAGACATTCTGAGCAATGAGACAATGAGACATTCTGAGCAAAGCTCCAATCAAGAAAGAATATTCTGGAAGCTTTGTGCAGAATAGACTAGAGAAGTTGGGTGTGGATGGGAAATAAGAGGGACATTCAGAAACAACACCACGCTTTTGAATATGGTTGCCTGGGAGAAGGTTAGCAGCCTTACGGTAAACAGAGAAGTTAATTTGGCTTAAGGGAGGGGGGGACTCAGTTTGGGACCTATTCAGTTCTGCCAAATATTATTCTTGCCAGAAACAAGGGGGTGTGATTTTTTTTAGGTGGAGGATTCAGGACCCAAGGCTTATGCCAGCACAATAAGCTATTTAACCAAGAAGGATTCTGGGAATCAAGATGTCTCTCCTGTGCCCACTTCCTCCAGTACTCAGGTACTTAGCAAAGGGGCACTGTGTCCTTCCTGGTCGCCTTGGGGGCAATGTTCCCTGGTATAAACCAGGGCAGTAAACTCCAGGTGAGGTCTGGCTTTAGCTCTCTCCCTTCTCAGAAGATACAGGAATTATTTTCACCCCCAGGAGTTTGTTTATTTGCCTACAATGATGGTATCAAAGGCACGTATTCTTGGACCCAAGGTTTTGTTTATTACCAAGATTTTAGGATGAAGATGGGATGTGATAATAATAATAATAATACTCATAGCTGTTTACAAAGAACTTTTTTCACAACAATCCTGTGTTACGAGAGTGCAAAAACTATCATGCTGATTTTACAAACTAGAAACAGGCTCCAGAGAGGTTAAATTACTTGCCCAGGGCCATAGAGCTAGTAAGTTGTCGGAGCTGAGGCTCAAACCCAAATCTTCCCATTCCAATACCCATGCTTCTTCCTTCCACTAGATGAGGGCTCCTTAGCCCAGGCTCTCAGCACCTCCTATGTGTGCCCCTTTTTTTCTCTTTAATTAATTGATTTTATTTGTAATTTATGGGATAAAACAAACATTTCCATAACAAAGTATAGTAACCATTGACCAAGATAAGGTCAAAATGCATATATGACTGAGATATTACAAGAAAATAAGAAGAACATGGAACATATTACTTATCAGACTTATGGATAAGTGAACAATTTATGACTAAACAAGAGATAGAGAACAAAGTTAGGTGCAAAATTGATACATGTTCTTTCTGTGTCCTCCACATCAACCTCCTTGCCTCTAGGTTCTCCCTAATCCAATTCATCCTATATGTTACCACCAGAAATATTCTGCTCAATTCAATGAGCTACGTATTAAGCATGTGCTATGGTGCAAGGTACTGATAAAAGGACAGAATGAAAACTTTAGGCTCTTCCTAAAAAGTTACTTTCAAAATCTCACACTCATGTTGAAGAACTTCCTGAAGCTCCTCGTTACCAATGAGATCAAGTTCAAAACTACTCATGTGAGCATTCAAGCAAGGCTCTCCATTATTGGGTGGTACCCTATGTACCCCTCTAAATAACTGCTCCCTTGACCAGCCATGTTTATTCCTACCCTGTAACATTTCTTGATCTTTCCACATTCCCTTCCACCATCCGGAGTGGCCTCTCCACCCTCCATATAGTCATAATCTACCTGAAGGGCAGAGTCAAGAGATTCCAAATTATCTTGATGAGCTGAAATGAACAAAATAAAATCCAACAGGCATAAAATGAGCATCCTCCTAAAAATTCAATAGAGCTACAAGTCATGGAAAAATACAATTTCAAAAGAATAAAGATTCCAGGTGACCTAAAGGACAATGGAAATACATATGGTAGGTAGGCTGGAATACAATAAATATAGTATCATTTATATACTTATGTATATAGTGGTATATAAAAGCACTACATTGATGCAATCTATTATTATGATCATCTCATTCTTATTTTTTCAAGGGGGGAGGGTGGTTCAAGTAAATATAATCCTGGGACAAGTTGCTTTCTTGCTATTATTCCTTTATATTTAATGTTCTCTGGACTATTGCCCAGGTGGGTAAAATAAATTCTTTTTGTAGCTAATCTCAAAGTATTGGGCCATAAGCTTATTTTCTATGGACACACTTAAAGCATCTTTGATACAAGAAACAAGACAACAAGGACGATATTTACTTGATTCTTTTCCCATGTGGTTTTGGTCTCCCCTGCTAGGTCTCTATAATTTGAAAACATTTTGTACCATGTAGTTTGAAGATGGGTTTTTGGAACAGTGGCATCTATTGGAGATACTGTTGTTGAGTTTTTAGGGATCAATGTGATAGTTGGGCAGCTGTAGACAACAGTTTGGTCTAATATAGTGAGTGAATTGCCCAGGATAGTTTGAGGTCTGTATTCATAGAGAGAATCATTATAATGTGGTGGATAGAGTACCCATCCTTGAAACCAGGAATACCTAGGTCCAAGCCCTGCTTCTGGAACTTCTTAGCTATGTAACCATGGACAAGTCACTCCTCAGTGCTCTGGGCAACTATCTAAGACTAGGCAGCAGGGAAGGTGATGACCTACATAGGTAAAAGGAGCTTCCTCAACTGAAAATTCTCTAAATTAATGAAATCATAGTACCTATCTATATCCCTATCCCTATTTGTAGTATGAGAAAGTATTTATCAAGTACCTTCTATGGATCAGGCACTGTGCTAAGTGCTATCAATTGATGGAAGATAGTTTTTAATGTATAATTCTAATCACCAGATCATGTCTTGCTAATGTATTCAGTAGGTGCTAAATTTTTACAACCTGCAATAATGTGTTACATCGTTTCTGTCATTTATTATTATTATTATATTCATTCATTTGTTTTATTTCTTTATTTCAAGGTCTTGCATGTTTGAAGTGATATAAGAAGGCACCTCAACACAGTGCATCATCAGAAAAGGAGTTGAGGGCTGGTTAGGTAAGGAAGTCAAGGCACAATAAGCCTCAAATGGATAGTTGGGTGTTGCGGTAAGTAGAGCAGCTGGTCCTGGAGTCTGGAAAGATCTGAGTTCCCATCTAGCCTCAGGTACTTACTAGCTGTGGGACCCTGCCCTCAAGAGGCTTATATTCATTCTACAGAGTCAATAATGCACACATATAAGTATATACAGAATGTATGCAACATGAATACAAGGCAGTTTGGGGAAGAGTACTGCCAGTAACTGAGTGGATCAGGAAAGGCTGCATATAGAAAGAAGATAAGCTAAAGCTGAGCTTTGAAGGAAACAAGGAACTAACTCCAAGAGGTAAGGTGAGAAGGAAATGGTGAGAGGAAGAGGGGAAGTAGCCTGGAGCGGAGATGAAATGTGTATGAAATGTGTGCTTGTGTGCTTGTGTGAGTGTGTGGTCTTGGGCATCCTCTCCGATCATCTGAGTATATCACCCCTAATTTCTGGCCACTCCCTCTTGTTTATGATTAAGGGTCAGAAACTGGAGAGAAAGTTAGTATTTGGCTTTTTTTGCGCTTAAGTCTAAGAATATTTATTTGAGATATAAGGTGAGGACATTTTTTAAAAAAGATTCCTTTAGTCTGTGTGACCCTGGGCAAGGCACTTAACCCTCATTGCCCTGCAAAAAACAAAACAAAGCAAAACAAAAAAAAAAAAACAAAAAAGAGATTCCTTTAGTAAATGTCCTCTGTTGGCAAGTGAAGATGGAGATACCAATAACCATCAAAACAATCAAACTTCAAGACTTGATTACAAGATGATATTCCCCACATCCACATTGGTCAGCTCTTTGCAGGGACAGCCTTAGGCCCTTTTAAAAACAATTTTAACAAGCTGAGTTACCTGGTTTTCTAGCCTATGGCTAATTAGAAACCATGAATTTGAAGGGGCAAGGGTACAAAGGACAGAAATAGCAACAAGAAAAGACAGCTAACAATGACAGTGAAGAAAAAAAACACTGTGACAAGCAGACAAAAGAATTCACTAAACCTAGTGGTCTGGTACCATTTAATTTAGGGCAAACAGTATTTATTACATAAACCAGTAGTGCCTGAGGGCACCTCTGTTGTTATTATGAAAGAGCAGTCCCTGATGTTCATAGTGATGATCCTAGGAAAAGTAAAAGATGTTTATTTTCCCCCTTTTTCTGGTGTACCCTGCTATTTCATTAGTGTAGAGATTTCCGGGTATGGAAACTTCCTCCACTAACACAGATAAACAACACCTCTTACTTTTAGAAAGTTGCGTTGCCTGGGGGCACAAAGAAGTTAAGTGACTTGTCCATGGTTACATAGTTAATACCCTCAGAATCAGGAGCTGAAACAAGGTCTTCCAAAATCCAAGACACATCCTCAAATCAGTATACCAAATTATCTCAAATGCAGGGAGTGGTGCATTGTTTTTGTTTTGGGGTTTGTTTTGGTTTTAATCAGTGTAATAGGCATATACATCCTAGTTATTTGGAAAGCTCAGCTAGCCAGAATAATTCATTTTTCAGGAAATCTGGTTTAGGAGAAATGTGTGACACCCCATTTTAAGAGGTAATGATAAACACAAGAGTGTCTAAGGGAAAGCAACCAAGATAATGGCAGGTCTTGAAATATGAAAAACTGTTTAATGAGTTTAGGATGAGAAGTTTAAGAAAGAGAAGACTTGGGGGGAAGAAATGGAAAGTAATCAATGTTTTCAAACATTTGAAGGGATCTTAGGAAGAAAAGAGAGTAAACTTATTCTCTGTTACTTCAGAGGCCTGAAGTTACAGGGGAGCAGATCTCAGCTCAGTAAAAGAAAGACTTGTGTGAAAGACCAACAATATAATGAAAGAATTCATAAACTGATGAGAGAGGGAATTCCCACAATGAGTGGAGAAGCTGGACAAAACAGCCTTTAAGGTGTCTTCCAGCATTGGATTCTATACTCTTTCTCCTTTGGGGAGTCTTCCCTAATGACACTAGTCAATACAGATTATTCCTCCTAATTCTCTACAACCTTTAGTATACACTCCTTACATTTTGTCATATGCTATTCAGTTTAGCAGCTATCAAGACCTGGGATTTAGAAATAGAGGGACCTTAGTTATCATCTAATCCAACCTCTAATCATTTTGTAGATAGAAACTGAGGTGCAGAGAAGGGAAGTGACTGTGTCTATTAAGTCAGAGCCAAGATTCCAGTTCCAATCTCCTAACTCCAAGCCCAGAGCACTTTCAATACATTGTCTAGAATAGTGGTTTTCCAAGTGTGGTTCAAGAACTCCTGTGGGTTACTGAGACCCTCTCAGGGGATCTACAAGGTCAAAACTATTTTCATAGCAATAAAAAGATATTATTTGCCCCTTAAATTTTTGTCTTTTACACCTACAAATCTATGTGAGAACAGATTTTCTCCATATTCTGCTACCAAAACAAAATGTTGCAAAAGATTTCATGCAGAAGCAGAGATGAAAATCCAGCTGTCTTCTATCATGACCAGACTTCAAAGAGATTTGCAAAAACATGTAAAGCGATGCCACTCTTCTCACTAAAATTTTTATTTGGAAAATAAAGTTATTGTTCACTAAAACATACATTATTTATGTTAGTAAGTAATGGGTTTGCTATTGTTATTTTAATTAATTAATAAGTAAATACTTTACATTTCTACTTTTTATTTCTAATACATAAATATTGATAAACAAAAGCACTTCAGGGTCCTCAATAATTTTAAAATGTGTCAAAGGGTCC
Source organism: Dromiciops gliroides (assembly GCF_019393635.1). NCBI lineage: Eukaryota > Metazoa > Chordata > Mammalia > Microbiotheria > Microbiotheriidae > Dromiciops > Dromiciops gliroides. The sequence goes on along the minus strand of NC_057861.1, from coordinate 680,476,039 downwards.
TGAGACAACAACAAAAAAAAGTTGGAGAATCAATAACCTAGAACACTGCTTGAGCTTGAGCATTCAAATACACAAGCATTTATTAATCACATTCGAGGCATTGGCCCAGCTGCTTGGGCATAGAAAGACAAAAATAAAAGCAGTGGCTGTCCTCAAGAAACTTATATTCTCCAGCAAGAAAGCAACATATCCACAATCAGATACAAAATAGATACAAATTAATTTGGGGGGGTGGGAGGACACTACAACTAGAAGGATTCAGAAAAGCCCTGTGTAGGGATGGCATAGCCTTAAACAGAATAAAGGATTCTAAGGGGAGGAAGAGGTGACTTAGGGGAGTATTGAAAGCACTAGGGATGGTCTTGTCCAAAGACATAGAGAGGGGAGGTAGACAGACTGTAGAAGAACAGGGACACCACATAGGATACTGGTTGAATGTTGAGTGGATGATAGACTTTTCTTGGAGGTTATTAAAGGGACCTGTGTGGTATGGACAACCCCATCTTAGAGAGTCTGGAAAGGGTCAACGCAGCCCATCTTCCATTCTCTGTGGCTCTGAGGCCAGGAATGAAGAGGAAAACTGAACCCCCTACAAAGGGCCTCAACTTACCCTTGACTCTCAACTCCTATCTTCTAGGACCTTCCTCCAAGTTGTTCCCAAAATTTGTAAAAAGTTCCTACCAGGCATTAACCAGGTCTTAATTATATTTGCCCCTTCCCTAGGCCCATCACAGTGTTCTTTTTTTTGTGTGTGTGTGGGGCAATGGGGATTAAGTGACTTGCCCAGGGTCACACAGCTAGTAAGTGTTAAGTGTCTGAGGCTGGATTTGAACTCAGGTACTCCTGAATCCAGGGCCGGTGCTTTATCCACTGTACCACCTAGCTGCCCCTCATCACAGTGATTTATAGCTAGAAAAGACAAATATTTAATGAAATGAATGAGTGAAAAAGTGAACAATGGAGGGCGGGGCATTTGGAAATAGCTAGGAAGTGAGATGGAGGCCTGGTTCTGGGCAAAATGGGAATACAATTTATATAAGGAATTGGATCGCTATCCTTAAACAGGCTGGATGAGAGGCGATAGAATATACAATAGAAAGAGCAGTGAACTCAAGGGTCAAGAGATGGATGCTCCTGTCCTGACTTTGCCCGTGTACTCGATTTGTACAGCAAACTTCACTTCCTTGGTCCTGATTCCTCATCTGTATGCCAAAAAGCTAGGATGGGCTTAGATAGCCTTTAAGGCCCCTTCCTGTTCTAATATTTTATGACTTTCTGTGAAAGTTAGAGAACAAAATAATTAAGTAGTCAGCTGACATATGCAGATTCTAAGAGCTGCGGGAGCTTAGAAAAGGGAGAGCTGATCCCTGTGGGTTGGCACAGCCAGAGAAGCCTCAGGGCTCCACTAAGGACGTGGGACCTGAACTTGAGTTTCAACAAATACTTAAAGCATAGCTAAGTTTTACATAATTGAAAAGGAAGGGAGGATGAATATATATGGAGTTCTTAAAAGGTCATGGGTAAAGACCTAAAATATTTAAAAGGTCACATAAAAAATTAAAGGAAAATAGAAGAAGATATTTTTTCTAACTATAAAGGGAGGCAAAGAAACTGACTTTTTAATTAAGAAATAGAGAGCACCCCCAAAATAGACAGGTGTGATCACACAAAATTAAAAAGCTTTTAATGCATAAAAATTGTAGCTAGAATGAAAAAACTTGAATAGTAGGAAAATCTTGGCATTAAATATTTCCGATAAAAGTCAGATATCCAGGGGCAGCTAGGCGGCGCAGTGGATAAAGCACCGGCCCCGGATTCAGGAGGACCTGAGTTCAAATACGACCTCAGACATGACATTTACTAGCTGTGTGACCCTGGACAAGTCACTTAACCCCAATTGCCTCACCCCCCCCCCAAAAAAAAGTCAGGTATCCAAGATATTTAGGAAATTGACAGTGGTATACCAAACTAGGAGTGATTCTCCAATAGATAGATATATGGCCAAAAGATATAAAAATTTCTTTTTAAAAGAAGAATCACATAGTAACAACCATATGAAAAATGCCCCAAATCACAAATAAAAGGAGAAAATGCCAGTTAAAACAACCATGACATTTCATTTCGCACTCATCTAATTCATAAAGATGATAAAAGATAGAGATAATTCATATTGGAGGGACTGCAGAAAGGTAAACACACACTATTACTACTGGTGGAGTTGTGAATTGGTTCCTCTGTTCTGGGAAACAGTTTAGAATTAGGCAAGAAAAATTACTGAACTATTGATCAAGGAATCCCACTACTGGATATTACCTCAAGGGGATCAAAGACAAAAAGAAAGGCCTCATATTTAACAAAAATATTTATAGCAGCACTTTTTGTGGGAGCCAAAAACTGGAAACAAAGTGAGTGCTTATCCACAGAACAATGGTTGAACACATTGTGCTATGTGAATGTGACGGAAGGTTGTCATACATCAAAAAATGATGGCTATGAAGAATTCAGAGAAACATGGGAAATCTCGAATGAATTGATGCACAAGTAAATAGAACCCAAGGAACAATATGTACAGTGACTACAATGATGTTAATTAAAAGAATGCTAAAAGGAAGTTTAACTCTGAGTAACTGTAATACCCCTTCTTGGTCTTGGAGAATAGATCAGAAAATACCTCTCCTTCCTCCTAGCAATGGGGGGGGGGGAGCCCGGGGCGCAGAGGTTGTGGCAATTCTGGGGATGGGACATTGCATGTGCCATCCAACGTGGTCACTGAGTCATACAGTTTTTCTTAACTGTTTTTCTTCATTCCAATGATTGTAGGAGACTTATCTGGAAATGGTTGTGATGTCAGTAAGGTCTTTTTATTTTTCATTAAGACATTTGGAGAGGCGGATGCTGGAGAGAAAGGGTCCTAGATACATCAATCTAGACAAAGGGTACCTAGTTTTATCCTAAGGAAAAGCTATTTTTCACTCCTTCCAAGTCTTGTAAAGTGAGGCTGTTGTCACTGACAAGTGGATAAAGTGAGGTCCTGTAACAGCCACTGACTTGGAAGTCTACTAGCAGATGGTGATCGTTTTGTTCATAGGCTCATACAACTTGGAGATGGAAAGGACAGTCGTGTCAGGGCTTCAAGTCACGAGGGACTTGGGTTTGAATATCACTTCTTACTGGCCATGTGACCCTGCCCCAGATGCTGAGTCTACTTCAGCCTATTTCCCCAACTGTAATATAGGGTTAATCCTGCAGGTCTTAGCGCTCATTAGGGTCTAAGCATAGGGGGAGCCAGGTGGTGAAGTGGATAGAGCACTATCCCTGAAGTTGGGAGGACCTGAATTCAAATCTCACCTCAGACACTTACTAGATGCATGACCCTGGGCTAATTGCTTAATCCCAATTGCTTTAAACATCTAGGGCCATCTCCAGTTGTCCTGATATATATCTTGCCACTGAACCCAGAACAACAACAGCTTTCAAATGAGACAACGTGAGTAAAGTGCTTTGTAAACCATGTACTGTTACCAAAATGTCAGTTATTATTATTAGAGATCTAGTCCAATCCTCTCATTTTATAGACAAGAAAACTGAGGCCCATAGAGGAGCACATGCCATTGGTAACAGTCAGATATTGAATCCAAGTCTTCTGCCTATAAGGCATTATTATACCAGACAGGCCTATTGTGGGTCTTGACTTAAATTATCCTATCCCAGGCCTCCTCCTTTCAACTCCCTATGACCCAACCCTGAGGGCAAGTGGGTTCAGAAAATCTGACTGAAGGAAGGACTCCAGGGCCATTCTGAGAAGAGGGGGCTCCACCCACCACCCTCTGCTAGGAAGGAGCCTACCCTGGTCCCCCCCCCCCCTTCCCCCCCCCCCCCCCCCCCCCCCCCCCCCCCCCCGCAGTCTGCAGCCTCCAGCTCTAGCTGGATTCAACTCCACTGGCAAAGGCCCCGAGGCTTCTGGGGAAAATGGCTTCCTTGTGCTCTCTCTTTGACTCCTTGCTAAGCAGCTGTTCTAGGATCAGCAAGGTGCAGGACCATAATAAGGTATGGGCATGGGTGATAGGCACCAGAAAAGGTTAGCTCTGATTTCCAGAACCTGAAAATGTATCTAAAGGTTCGGATTCAATAGTAATTTCAATTCAATTCAGCAAACGAGATAGAAAGATAAATAGAAAGAGCTCTAGTCCTCAGGGGAAGGGAAATATTGCTGTTTCCTCCAATTCTGATTCTCCACTCCCCCCCCCCGCCCCAGGTTCCCTACATCCCTGAGTCATTGCAGCTCCACGCTAGGAAAATATACTCCCTTCAGATGGAGGGATGGGGGAAGGGGGAGGAAATCCGGATTTGGAGATAGAACAAAGGGACTTCGGAGACCATTCGGTCCAACCCCTTCATTTTACATAGGAGGAAGCTAAAGCCCAAAGGAAGATGATTTGTCCAAGGTCACATAGGTAAATGACAGAGGCAGGATCTGACACAGCTTTATGCTTGAAGTTGGGTCAGAAACACAATGGAGAATTTGCAGAACACAACCCATCCATGCCTGCCAGTACTGTGTAATCATTGTCCACATTCTACCATGGGTTTTTGTTTTGGGGGGTTTTTTGCAGGTCAATGGGGGTTAAGTGACTTTCCCAGGGTCACACAGCTAGTAAGTGTCAAGTGTCTGAGGCCGTATTTGAACTCAGGTCCTCCTGAATCCAGGGTCCGTGCTTTATCCACTGCGCCACCTAGTTGCCCCTCGTACCATGTCTTTTTAAATTTGTTTTTGTATATTTTATTTTTTCCAATGACATGTAAGAATAATTTTAATTTTTTTTTAAATCTTAAGTTCCAAATTCTTTCTCTCTGTCCCGTTCTCTTCCCCCTCATTAAGAAGACAATTTAAGGGGCAGCTAGGTGGCACAGTGGATAGAGCACTGGCCCTGGAATCAGGAGTACCTGAGTTCAAATCCAGCCTCAGACACTTGACACTTACTAGCTGTATGACCCTGGGCAAGTCACTCAACCCCAATTGCCTCACCAAAAAATAAATAAGTAAATAAACAAATAAATAAAAGAAGACAACTTTATACATGTTATACATGTGAAGTCATGCAAAACATATTTCTATATTAGTCATGTTGTGAAAGAAAACACAGAGCTCCCCCCAAAAAAAACACAAGAAAAATAAAGTATAAAAAAATACTTTTTGGGGGGCAGCTAGATGGCACAGTTGTAAAGCACTGGCCCTAGATTCAGGAGTACCTGAGTTCAAATCCGGCCTCAGACACTTGACACTTACTAGTTGTGTGACCCTGGGCAAGTCACTTAACCCTCATTGCCCTGCCAAAAAAAAAAATTACTTTTCTTCAATCTGTATTCTGATTCTATCAGTTCTTTCTGTGGAGGTGGATAGCATTTTTCATCATAAGTGCTTTGGAATTGTCTTAGATCGCTGTATTGCCAAGAATAGCTGTCATTCAGAGTTGATCATCATACAATATTGTTACTGTGTACAATGTTCTACTGGTTCTGCTTACTTCCCTTTGCATCAGTTCGTGTAAGTCTTTCCAGGTTTCTCTGAAAGCATCCTGTTCATTATTTCTTATAACACAACAGTATTCCATCACAATCATATACCACAACTTATTCAGCCATTCCCCAACTGATGAGCATCAATTTCCAATTCTTTGCTACCACTAAAAGAGCTGCTATAAATATTTTTGTACAGATAGGTCTTTTCCTTTTTAAAAAAATCTCTTTAGGATATAGACCTAATGGTAGTATTGCTGAGTGTTATGCACAGATTTATAGGTCTCTGGACATAGTTCCAAATCACTCTCCAGAATGGTTAGATCAGTTCACAATTCCAACAGCAGCACATTAGTGTCTCAATTTCCCCACATCCACTCCAATTCTCCCATAAGTCTGACCCAGGAGATCTGTCAAAGACACTGGGGTCCTTTTTCCATTTATGCCTTTCTGAGAATACCAGTGGAGAACAGGGGCAATCTTTACTTCATGTTCCCTAAGTGACCAGTTTATCTTACTAGCTGTGTGACCCTGGGCAAGTCACTTAACCCCCTTTGCCCTGCCAAAAAAAAAAAAGGGAATTATCACCCCCATTTTACAGATGAAGAAACTGAGGCTCTGAACCATGAAGTGCTATGTCCATAGTCATACAACTAATCAGCTCTTCCGGCTCCCAGTTTACCATTCTTACTCCTCTCCTCCCCCTAAAAGGAGTAATATGCCTAAACCAGGAACTCCCAGGAAAGCCAGGTGTCCTGTTTCTCCCCTTCCCCCATCTCCACTTTTTGCTCCACCCTTCCTAGTCCCTCCCTCCCACCCCCAAACTGGCTCTCTTAAATCCTGCCGGAGCAGCTAGAATAACAATTCAACTACAGCCACAGATCTACAGGAGGGAGCCATTGCCTCAAGATGCAGTCAGTGCAGATTTTGACCTTGGTCCTGCTGGCCCTAGGAGCATGGGCTGCTCAGAATTCAATAGGTAGGAGACCAGCAGCTGCTGGAGATGTCCCCCTCCTCTCTTGTCTTCTCCTCCTCCTTCCTAGTTCCACCTCTACCCTGAGCCCAATGGCCCAGCCCCTAAGCCCTATAGTCTGTTTGTCCATCTAGAATATGAAGAGAATGTTGGGAAGGGGAAGCACTGAGAAGACAGAGGGAGATAGTGGCCCCATTGGTTACCAACCACTCTTGACCCCCTAGAAATGACGGGATGTCATGGAAAGGCGTTCAGTCAAGAAACAAACGGTCCAACCCTGGCTCTGGGACTTGGAGTAGGTCCCCACATCTCTCTGGATTTCACTTTTCTCATCTAGGAATGAGGAGGCTGGATGGAAGTTCTTTCCAGTTCTAAGTCCAACTTCCAGTTTTGCTAGTGTAGTACTCTCCTGCTCCTTCCAATTATCTATTAAGAATACCTACCCATCTCCCTGTCCTCTTCTCCTCCCTCCTCAGGCCACATTTTAATTTCACATTTAATTCCAATCCCCATTCCTCATAACTTTTAACTTCTATGGGTTGTGGGACCTCTCTGTCTTCTTGTGCCTCCCGGACCTGCCCCACCCCTTTGGGAAAGCTTTGCTTTTCTTCCTACTTCTTTGTACAAAGTGTCCCTCCTGGGGCAAACATGCAGCTTCCAGACAAGAGCAAGAAAGAACTGGGGAGAGAAGAGAAGAGAAGGGGAAAAGAAAGGAGATGGTGGGGAGGAGTAGGGAAGATGGGAGAGGGGGGGGGAGGATCTCAATTCAACAAACTACCATTAAGCAGTTACCATGTGGCAGACACTGTGCTCCACACCAGGACTTCCAAGATGAAGAACAAGAGTTGACAGTCTAAGGTTAGGGGTAGAGGAAGAGACAGGGAAAACAAATATATTTTAAAGTGTACCAAGAGAAAAGGAGACAGAGTACTCCAGAAAAATCTGGTACAGAAGAGGACACTTTGGGGGCAGCTAGGTGGCACAGTAGATAAAGCACTGGCCCTGGATTCAGGAGGACCTGAGTTCAAATCCGGCCTCAGACACTTGACACTTACTAGCTGTGTGACCCAGGGCAAGTCATTTAACCCCCTTGCCCCGCAAAAAAAAGAAAAGAAAAAGAAGAAGAGGACACTTAGCTAGAAGGGTATATCAGGGAAATCTTCAAGGAGGAGGGTGGCTTCTGAACTTGATGAGAATGATTCAACAGGCAGGGAGATGAGCATAGGAGAAAAGGGTCTAGACCTGAGGGAACTGCCTTCATGGAAGGAGGCAGGGAGAAAGGGAGGTGGGGTGAAAGAAGGAAATGGAAGGGGGTCAAGGCAAAGTTTGGGGAGATCTAAGGTATCAGGAGAGAAGCAGCAGGACTTACCTTCCAAAGTGGAAAAGCTGACAGTACTCACGGCTCCTATTCATTGCAGAGAAGGCTGGGTACTGCCCAGACTTCCACCAGGTCTTGTCAGACAAAACTGATTGTAAACGGATGTGCAGCGATGATTTCAGCTGCCCCCAGAACCTGAAATGTTGCCAACGGGGCTGCAGCTGGCTGTGTATGAACACCACCCTAGGTAAGAAAATTCGCTTTGCTATGGAAGTGGTCCCTGTCTCTGGAGCCATGCGAGCTAAGACTCTGGGATCCCCCAGTCAGGGTGCCTTGATAAATAGCTACGGGGATGGGGAAATAGATGGGGAATTAGAAGTGGAAGCAGTTCTCTGTGTACTTCAGCTCAACCCAACCCCTCTAGATCAGGGAGAACTGCCTGGAAGACACACCACAGGCCCCAGGCAGGTAGAAACTGAGCTAGGTAGATAGGACAGCACAGGAGAAGAAGGAAGCCAGGTGTCCCAACCACCACCACTGCTGGTTCTGCTCTCTCCACAGAAAAGGATGGTATGTGCCCCCTGTTAACCTCTTCTTCCTCCTCTGAGGAGCACCAGCTCTATCGGCTTTGCGATAAGAAGTGCAAGACTGACCTGGACTGTGATGGGGAAGCTAAATGTTGTCTTAGCTCTTGTGGCCGCACCTGTTCCGTGCCTATCAAAGGTAATAAGGATCCCTATATGTGTTTCTAAAGCAAGTTTACAGTTTCTAAGGCGCCTGCCTTTCTAAGGCTGCTAGGTGGCACAGTGGTTACAGCCTGCTGGACCTGAAGTTTAGAAGACCCAAGTTCCAATCCTGCTCCAGATAACTATCTGTGTGACCTTGGGTGAGTCAATTAATCTTTCTCAACTTCAGTTTCCCCATCTGCAAAATGGGGATAATAATAGCACTTCCCTCATAGATATGTTGTGAGGATCAAATAATATTCTTAAGTGCTTTCAAAACCTCAAAGTACTATATAAATGTTAAACTTGTTTACAATAACCTGGAAGATATGAAATGCAAGTACCATTTACCCCTATCTTATTGGTGGAGAGATGAAGGTCAGAGACTCACCCATCAGCATAGACTAGTAAAGTAACAGAGCTGGGGCCCAAATGGCTACAACTGGGAATCAAAGTCAGGAGGACTCTTAAAGGCCATCCAAAACAACCCCACCCCCCCTCATTTTACAGATGAAGAAACCAAGGCCCACAGGGATAAGGGACTTGCCCAAGGTCACACAGGGAGTCAAGTGGAAAAGCCAAGATTACAACTCATGTTCTCTGGCTGGAGAGAAATTAAATTCTCTCTACCCTGGGCCACATTGCCCTTCAAAAGTCTCCCATTTCTATAGGACTTTCAAGTTTGCAAAGCACTTTCCTCCCCATGGTCCCATGAGGTAGACAGTGTAGATCTTATCCCTGTTTTAGGAATGAAGAAGCTATGGCTCAGAAATTAAACGGCTTGTGTATGGTCACTAAAATGTCAGAACTGGGATTTAAAACCCATGTCTCCAAATAAAGTCCACTGTACCATGCAGCTCCCACAGGGATAGGAAAATTGGGACAGGAAAGAAGAAAGGAAAGAAGGGAAGAAAGGATGAAGAAAGGAAGGGAGGGAGGAAGGAAGGAAGGAAAGAAGGGAGAAAAGAAGGAAGGAAGGAAGAAAGAAAGGAAGGGAGGAAGGAAGGGAGGAAGGAAAGAAGGAAGGAAGGAAGGAAGGAAGGAAGGAAGGAAGGAAGGAAGGAAGGAAGGAAGGAAGGGAGGGAGGGAGGATCGATCGATTTACTAAGTACTTACCAGGCATTACACTAAATGCCTTACAAATATTATCTCAATTGTTATCTCACAACAACCCTGAGAGGTATGTGTTATTATTATTCTCATTTTACAGGTAGGGAAACTGAGGCAAACAAAGTTTAAGTGACTTGCCCAGTCACACAGCTAGTAAGTGTCTGAGGTTGGATTCGATCTCAGGGCTTCCTGACTCCAGGCCCAGGGCTCTATTGTCTGCACCACCAAGATTGGGGAACAGGGGTGGCTAAGTGGATAAAGCACCAGCCCTGGATTCAGGAGTACTTGAGTTCAAATCCGACCTCAGACACTTGATACTTACTAGCTGTGTGACCCTGGGCAAGTCACTTAACCCCCATTGCCCTGCAAAAAAAAAAAAAAAAAAAAGATTGGGGAACAGGAATTAAGTACTTGCTTACACACTCCAAGGGCAGTAGGAAATAACAGAACATAGCCCTCAGTCCTCTCTTAGTCCAAGAAAGGAAGAAACTCTCAAGTAACAATGGGAAGACCCTTCTTTGCCCAACTGCTGTCATTGAGGAACTCACTGAACTTTGGTTTCCAAATGGAACAAATAAAGTCTCCCTCTCCCAGGAGTTCTGAGCAAGGAATGAACACAAGAGCCATGGATGATATGGTTTGCTGCTCAGTCAGGCCTGGGACCACCCTAATTGCTTACTTGCAGGTACAGCAAGGGAAGGGAGAGGTGCACGCAGGTCTGAGCAGCAAACAAAGTCCTCTCTGCTTCCTCTTCTTGTCTGAGGCTAGCGTCTTCAGAGGACACCTTGGCACTTTAGAGGTCCTGAAATGCCAGACTAAGGAGCATGTACTAAAGAGAAGAGACACACTGAAAGCTCTCAGACAACTGAAATAGTTGCCTGATGAAGACAATGTTTTAGGAGAATCAAATGGGTGGGGGTTGGGAAGAGGCAGGAGGGCCAGATGAGGCTGGTGCAGGGATAGAGGCAAAAAGTCAAGGAACAAGGCTTCCTTCCCTGACCCTTAGACCTACTGTTTCTGTCCTGGTACCTACACTCAGATGCCCTTGGTGTGAGCCGGTCACTGAAAGGCTGTTCCTGTCCCCAAGAGCATTTCTGTGTCTTCTCCCTCAGCATCTCGAGGATCATACCCCAGCTCTGTCACTTCTTACTTGTACGCCCTCAGGCACATTACCTGTATCATCTCCTCTGTAAAGTGAAGAGATGGGACTAGATCGCTCCAAAGCCCCTGGCCAGCTCTGAATCCCTTGCCCCGTGCTAACTCCAAGCCGAGGAACTCAGATCCATTGAGAATTGGTGGCAGGTGCTAGAAGGGGACCAGAAGACGTGTAGTGTAAAGGGAGCCTTTTTTTAGCTCCTCTGAGTGAGCAGAGACAAAAAGGTGGTCCTGGGGATGAATGCAACCTCAATGAAAAATCCATTATAATATACATTAATGTCATGATTTTAAAATGTTACATCCTTTGAAAGACTTAGGGGAAGCTAGATGGCGCAGTGGATAAAGCACCGGCCCTGGATTCAGGAGGACCTGAGTTCAAATCTGGACTCAGATACTTGACACTTACTAGCTGTGTGACCCTGGGCAAGTCACTTAACCCTCATTGCCCCATTGCCCTGGAAAAAAAAAAAAGACTTAAATGATATTATAACCTACAGACACACAAGGGTTGTCTAGGATAACCTATTCAGGCTAATAAGTTAATTAGGGATTAAAGTATTGAGGATTCCTTCCTAAAGGGTGTCCTTTATGTGTCAAGCGTCTGTCTGAGGTGACCTCCATTATTTCTTCTAGTTCTAGGAATCTATGGTTCTGATTTCTCCCTGTGGTCAGACTGGACAAACGATCTCATCCTTAGTGAATGTAACCTGAGACCATTAGGACAGAAAAGAGCATGAAAGGATCAAAGTATTCAGAACTAAGTGGGACCTTTAAAACCATCTGTTCTGGGGGCAGCTAGGTGGTGCAGTGGATAAAGCAGTGGCCCTGAATTCAGGAGGGCCTGAGTTTAAATCTGACCTCAGACACTTGACACTTACTAGCTGTGTGACCTTCGGCAAGTCACTTAACCCTCATTGCCCCACCAAAAAAACAAACAAGTAAGGAAACCAAGGCCCTGAGAAGATGTCACTCAGCCGACACGCAAGTGATAAGCACCAGAACCTGGATTTGAACTCAAGTCTTTTGATTCTAAATTCATCACTCAATTCTACTCCCTATGCCCCTCCTAAATTTGGACCAATGAAACCCCTCAGACTGCTTCACACAGAGGACAGACTCCAGCCCCCACAAGAGTGACTTCTCCCTGTAGTCCCTGCTCCTGCAAGACTGCTTCTAGGCAGGCCCTCTCTGCCCCATTTTGGTAACAAGACTGCTGTCTGTGTCCTCTAACCCACATATCTCCCTGTCTTTTCCCTCTACAGCTAAGCCTGGTCAGTGTCCTGCTGTGGCCGAGTTTTGCCCCAAGAATAAACCCTGGGTCCACACCTGTCGGAAAGATCATCATTGCAAGGGAAGACAAAAGTGTTGTTTCTCTGGCTGTGGTCGTAGGTGTATGGAACCTTTCCTGGGTAAGAATCAGCCAGCAAAGTTTAGTGAGTCTTCTTACTGTCACCTCCTTTAGATTTGGCTTTAGGTAATGCCAGGAAGCATAAAAGACATTGTCCTCTCCTCTGTGGGGAACTCACTGGAGACTCACTCAGTACTTGGAATCTGTATCAAGTCAAAATGAATACCTAATTCTAGATAATCTCATTTTAGAACTGTCTAGAGGTGGCTTGGTGGGAAAAGCACTAATCTGGGAACATCAACAGGCCTGGGTTTAAATCCTAGGCCATTTACTGTGGGACCTCAGCCAAGTCCCATCCCCTCTTCTGAACCCCAATTTCCATATCTATAAAATGGGTGTAATAATGCTATATTATCTACCTCAAGGGCGGTTGTGTGCAAACCTGAAAGCACTGTAGAAAGTGTGGCAGATTATTAGTATTCATGACTCTTTTTCTTTTTCTTTTTTTTTTTTTAGTGAGGCAATTGGGGTTAAGTGACTTGCCCAGGGTCACACAGCTAGTAAGTGTTAAGTATCTGAGGTTGGATTTGAACTTAGGTACTCCTGACTCCAGGTCCGGTGCTCTATCCACTGTGCCACCTAGCTGCCCCCTCCATGACTCTTTATAAGCACTGGGAGGACTCAAAGATCAGCTTGGCCTGGCATCATTAGAAAAGGCTTCGTGGAAGAGGTGGGAGTTTAGCTGGGCTTTGAAAGATGGGAAAGAAGTTTCTGGATGGGCAGAAGGAAGTTTAGACACAGTGGGAAAAGCATTTATTCTGCTATGAAGGCCAGAAAAATGATAATAAATATGCATTGGCTAGAGAGACTTGGGTTCTAATCCTAGCTATGTAGTGCAGTGTGGCCTTGGGCAAGTCATTTCCGCCAGTGGTTTTATTTTCCTTATCTCAAAATTAGGTGAATAACCCAGTCTCCTTCATTTCTGCCAACTCTCAGCTGACTCCAAGTTTGAGTATGATACATATAGAGGACAATGAGGAAATGAGCCTAACTGTTGTAATGGGGTATAGGCTGGACAGGTGGGACAGAAGCAGACTGAAGATGTACTTGAATGCCAGGCTAAGGAGTTTGAATTAAATTCTGGGTTCTGTAGACTGAGGCAAAAGGAGGTTAGCAATTTTCCCAAAGTGGGGCAGCTAGGTGGTGCAGTAGATAAAGCACTGGCCCTGGATTCAGGAGGATCTGAGTTCAAATGTGATCTCAGACACTTAACACTTACTAGCTGTGTGACCCTGGGCAAGTCACTTAACCCTCATTGCCCCGAAAAAAAAAAAGTAATTTTCCCAAGGTCCCAGAGGGTGTCAGAGATGAGATTTGAAGCCAAGCCCAGTGTTCTTTCTACTCGACTATGCTATCTCTTCCAGGAAGAGTGAGATTCTTCTTCTTTCCCTTCCCCATTCTTGAAAGGCCAAGACCTAAGGCCCAGGCCAGCTTCTCTGGCCACTACTCTGGCTACTGCTGCATTAGATCCTAGTTTAGCACCCCCAGAATAAGATCTAACTCTTCTTTCATCCTCTGCAACTCCAGGCAGAGTGATGTAAAGTCCTTCCAATTATGAAGGTCTAGATGGAATGATGGAATGGAAGGAATGCTGGCCCTTGGGGTCAGAGGCCTGGTCCGAGTTCTAGATCTGAGCCTTACCAGCTGTGGAATTGAGGCAAGTCACCTGACTTCTCTGGGCCAGTTTCCTCAGGATTTGTCTATTTGGTTCTGCTAGGGGCAGTTAGGTGGTACAGTGGATAAAGCACCAGCCCTGAATTAAGGAGGACCTGAGTTCAAATCCAGCCTCAGACACTTGACACTTACTAGCTGTGTGACCCTGGGCAAGTCACTTAACCTTCATTGCCCCATCCCACCCCAAAAAAGTGACTATTTGGTTCTATTATTTATGACCTGTACAGACAGACCATTTAATATCTCCGAGCCTCTGGGACCCTATCTGATAAATTAGGGGGTTGGTCTACATGATGTCTCAGTTCTGTAGCCTATGAATGGAAGGAAATATTGTATTTGCAATGTAAACTTCCTACAGTCAGATCATTCCCTTTTTGTCTTTGTATGTTTTCCTGGCACCTGGCACAGTAGACATGGGAAGCCACTTAATGTTTGTATAGTAAGATTGTATTAGGGGCAGCTAGGTGGAGCAGTGGATAGAGCACTGGCCCTGGAGTGAGGAGTACCTGAGTTCAAATCTGGCCTCAGACACTTAACACTTACTAGCTGTGTGACCCTGGGCAAGTCACTTAACCCCAATTGCCTCACTAAAAAAAAAAAAAAAAGATTGTATTATACCTACCTCTCTGCTTATTAGGAGCAGAGTGCTTTGTAAATCTTTGTAATTGCCATGTAAACAGGAGCTATTGTTATTATTACCATTACCTAATGACCCTTCTCCTCCTTATGCCCCAGATCCAAAAGTCACAGAATATCTACCATGTGTTAGGTCCAAGAGGGAGGTAACTGATCTATCAACAAGTAATTTATTAAGGGGCCTACCATGGTAGTCACTATACTAGGCGTAAGGGAATATGCTTTCTTTCATCCATTTCTGTGTTGTTTAAAATTGTGTTTTCTCTGTGTCTGCTACATTTCTATCTGTGTATGTTATGATGTCAGTCAGTCAGTCAATTAGCATTTATTAAGCATCTGCTTTGTGCATTGGTGGGATATACAGAAAAAAACAGTTTTCAAGGAACTCAGTCTAATGGGGGAGAAAACATGCAGGCAAGTATACATAAACAAGCTCTATACAGGTTAAATTGGGGACAATCAACAAAGGGAAGACACTAACATTAAGGAGGATCAGGAAACGCTTCTTGGTATGATCTAAGGTCACACAGGTCATTAACTGGATGGCAGAACTAAAACCAAAATCCAGGACTCATGATTCTAAGCCGGTACCATTCCCTTTGATTCCGTGCCCCTCTGAGGATAGAGGCCAAGACTGTATCCTCTCTGTATGGCATTAGGTTCCAAGATGCTGTGTGTCTGTGTGTATAACGCTGAATATATTAGGAAAACAAAGTGCCAAAGGACAGGGAATGGAGGCATAGAGAAGACTTGAGAGTTTTTGAAGGTTTCAAGGTCAGATTGGATAAGAATGAGAAAGGGTCATCGGTTGCTCCCTGTTACACCCATCACCACTATCAGCAACACATAGGCAAGCAGCAATTTCACACACACACACACACACACACACCCCTTTTAGCCTTCCAGCCTGTGATGTTCCCTGGATTGGAACCATCCAAGATGACATCTTCCCCGTTCCTATCTTCTAATTCTGTCCAGGGCTGACAGTCATGGTAACCCCACCTTTCTTCTTCATCATCGTCACCAATAACACTACTTTATATTCATGAAGCACGTCACATTCTTTCTCCTTATCCCTACAATATCACTAGAAGCAGGTAGAGAAAGGACATCTATGACAGTCTCTCAGGTGAGCTGGTGCAGTGATGTTGGGTGATTTGCTCAGGGCCATACAAGTTAGTGGCAGACTGGGGCCACTAACCCAGGTTAGAGGATCATAGGTATCAGACCCCAGGTGATCAAGCTCCACAGAAGTCGAGAGAATTGCCTGATGCAGTGCCTAGTAGCAGGAAGGAGCAGAGCTAGGATGCTCTGGCTTTTCATCTGGTGAGTCTTCTACTCTACCATCTTCCTCTCACCTCTCCTAGCCCTTCCTTGGCACCTCTTTCTTGGACCTACTCAGCCCCTGGCCTTGGAAGCTCTCCTCCTATCCTGACCCCATCTTTCCAGCTACAGTGAAACCTCTTGTTTGAGTCTCCCTGGTTGGGGGGCAGCTAGGTGGCGCAATGGATAAATCACCAGCCCTGGATTCAGGAGGACTTGAGTTCAAATCCAACCTCAGACACTTGACACTAGCTGTATGACCCTGGGCAAGTCACTTAACCCTCATTGCCCCCCCCACACACAAAAAAGAATATAAACCTTTGGAAGAGAGGTTAACCTCAAAGGGGCAGCTAGGTGGCGCAGTGGATAGAACACTGGCCCTCAAGTCAGGAGGACCTGAGTTCAAATCCAGCCTCAGACACTTAACACTTACTGTGTGACCTTGGGCAAATCACTTAACCCCAACTGCCTCACCAAAAAAAAAGAAGAAGAAGAAAGAAAGAAAAGAAAGTCTCCCTGGTTAGTTTTGTAACCCCAGCCCACCCCAAGCTTCTTGCCTTGCCATTCATCTCCTCTGACTCTAACACTGTGGTCAGTCCCTTCCATGGGTCTGAGTGGTCCCTATATTTCCTTTCCAGAGGAGCAAGAAGCAGTAACCAGAAGCTTTCGTCAGGAGGAAAGCACCGTCCTAGCCCTTTAAGGACTGAGCCAAGACAACAAATAGCCCCATTGGCCTCCTCCTGGAAGTACAGATATCTCTTTTTTTCCTTGGGGCTTAGAGCCCCAGATTAATAATCCTGCAGGTGAATAAAGGCATTGATTCTGAATAGATGATGACTCTTTGCTCTGACTCCTTTCTCTGTCCTTTCCTGGTCCAGCTTCTAGAGTCATATGACCATATGATCATAGGGTTTTAGAGTCTAGCTACCTGTTGACCATTCTGCTATTGTTTTGCCTTTGGAAAAAGAAGACATTGGCGTGTGAAGAGTTAAATACCAATACAAGAAATAAATTGCTCAATATAACCAACCGAGAGTATATGAATAGGGACAGCTAGGTGGCGCAGTACATAGAGCACTGGCCCTGGATTCAGGAGGACCTGAGTTAAAATCCGGCCTCAGACACTTAACACTTACTATCTGTGTGACCCTGGGCAAGTCACTTAACCCCAATTGCCTCACAAAAAAAAGAGTATATGAAATAAACCATAAATGACAGATACCAATAAGTGGGGTGAGAGACATCAGTATAGGCCATGCTGCTTAAGGAAGCCTTGCTTCATTGAGAATAAAGCTGGGCACTGAAGGATGGGTATGATTTGGAAAGAAAATGGAAGTGAACATGATGAGGGAGGAGATAGAACAGAACACGTACTCGGTGGCTATTGAGTACAGCATTTTGGCTAGAAGGTAATATTTGGGAAAGAGATTTGCTAGCAATAAGACTTAATATATTATCTGAATAACTAGTGATAGGCCAGGTCCAGATTTCTGAAAAGGTTAGTTTCTGTGAAGGATGCAGGACTTAGTTGTTCTACCCCCTCATAAGAAACTGTGACTCCATCGTGGGAAAACAAGAAGTTAAGGAAAGGGACCCAGGTGGGAAGAGTTGGTAGGAAAGTAGAAGGTAATGACATCACAACCAGCCAGGATGAGTGTCTCATCTCACAATGGGTCCCTGGCTCCCCATTGGCTATCCAGTGGCCAATTGAAATAGTGAGTCTGAGTGTATAAAAGGGTCCCTGTTAGGGGACCTAACACAGGTGCCTGGACTAGTTGGAGATGCCAGAAGACCTCAGGATAGCGTCATGCCTGAGAAGTGGAGTCACCAAGGACCTTCGCATCCCCGTACCCGAACCCGATCACGCTCCTCAAGGGCCCAGCTGCAGTTCCCCGTGAGCCGCGTGGACCGCTTTCTGCGCCAGGGCCACTATGCCCAGAGACTGGCCTCGGGTGCCCCTGTTTTCCTGGCTGCAGTGTTAGAGTACCTGACTGCTGAGATCCTGGAGCTGGCAGGCAATGCTGCCCGTGACAATCAGAAGAGCCGCATCGCTCCCCGCCATGTGCAGCTGGCGGTGCGCAATGATGCTGAGCTCAACCAGCTCTTTGGCCATGTCACCATCTCTCAGGGCGGAGTCTTGCCTCGCATCCACTCAGAGCTGCTGCAGCCAACAAGCAGGGCCCGAAGCACCCAGAGCCATGTTGGACATCCCCATACCCACTGGTGAAGGCCAAGTGAGCCGGCTCGGAGAGAGCCCAGAGTCTTATGTGGTAGCCACTTCGGCTCTCTCTGGGTCCTCCAGTTTCATCACCCCGCAAACCTATTAAAAGAGATTAAATCCAAAGCACTTTTGTTCAGACTCATCATTTTCATTGTAAATCCCACGTGTAGAGGTGTGGTCATAGGTCATGTGTCTTGGGGACCAGATTGTGGTCACATGTCATGAAGTATGAACTGACCTCATTGGTTCTTTATGGGGATAGGCACAGGCTTTCTACAGTATATTTTAATTTTTTTTTTTTTTTTTTTTTAGTGAGGCAATTGGGGTTAAGTGACTTGCCCAGGGTCACACAGCTAGTAAGTGTTAAGTGTCTGAGGCCGGATTTGAACTCAGGTACTCCTGACTCCACTGCCGGTGCTCTATCCACTGCGCCACCTAGCTGCCCCCTTTCTACAGTATAAATTGCATTTACCTGGCCTTCAAGGCCTTTCATTCTTTGGACCCAACCATCTTCCCTAATTTCATCTCCCACCACTCACCTAACAGGAATCCTTGGCCTTACTTAGAATGAAATCGAGTCAAGCAGTGATGTTATATTTTAAGGTAGGAGATACCTCTGTATATTTAAATATAGAAGAGGAGTTAATTTAGAGGGATGAGTATGGGAGCAGAGACCAGATCTCTTAATCTCATTCCTTTTTTTTTTTTTTTTAGTGAGGCAATTGGGGTTAAGTGACTTGCCCTGGGTCACACAGCTAGTAAGTGTCAAGTGTCTGAGGCCGGTTTTGAACTCAGGTACTCCTGAATCCAGGGCCGGTGCTTTATCCACTGCGCCACCTAGCTGCCCCCAATCTCATTCCTTCTTGATCCCTGAAAGAGCTAGATTCTGCTTTCCTAATCTTTTACACCTTCTATTGATGTGATGGTGGTTCAATCGTTTCAGTCATGTCTGACTCCTTGTGACCCATTTGTGGTTTTCTTTGCAAAGTTACTGGAGTGATTTGCTATTTGCTTCTCTGGTTCATTTTACAGATGAGGAACTGAGGCAAACAGGGTTAAGTGACTTGCCCATTGTCACATGGCTAGGAAGTGTCTGAGTCTAGATTTTTTTATTTTAGGCAATTGGGGTCACATAGCTAGTAAGTGTCAAGTGTCTGAGGCCGGATTTGAACTCAGGTACTCCTGACTTCAGGGCCAGTGCTCTATCCACTGCTCCACCTAGCTGCCCCCTGAGTCTAAATTTGAACTCAGGAAGATTAGTCTTCTGACTTCAGGCCCAGCACTCTATCCACTATGCCACCTAGTTGCCCCATCTCCTATTCTAGTTATTTCTAATTACATTACAATTGTTGCATTATATGGTCTTCTAAATATAGCATATAAGTTCAAATTTGTCAGTCTGCCTTTTTAAATTTACTCTTCCTTGTTTTTACTGCCTGGCAAGACAAGGTTTCTTTCAACAGGACTTAGAATCCTGCTAAATGGGGGCAGCTAGGTGGCACAGTGGATAAAGCACTGACCTTGGACTCAGGAGGACCTGAGTTCAAATCTAACCTCAGACACTTGATGCGCACTAGCTGTGTGACCCTGGGCAAGTCACTTAACCCCAACTGCCTCACAAAAAAAAAAAAAAAAAGAATCCTGCTAAATGTAGAAAACTGCTACACAATTGGAAAATTGAAAATTCCTTCTCATTCATTACCTGAAACCTGGCTTTTTTTTTACCTAAACGATACTACATCCCTAGCAATCTGTCGGCTGATGCTGGCCACACATTTTCTCATTCTTATTTCATGGAGCCAGGATAGACTGTGCTCTTTATGCTGCTATATCCTAAAGCACTTTATGAATATCTCATTTGGTCCTCACAACAACCCTGGGCAGTAGGAGCTGTTATTATGCTCATTTTAAAGTTGAGATAATCTTGGCTAATAAGACAAAAAAGGAAAATAATAAAAGTAGGAGAAGCTGTGGAAAAATTGGAACATGAATGCATTGTTAGTGGAATTGTGAACTGATCCAACCATTCTAGAGAGCAATTTGGAACTATGCCCAAAGGGCTATGGGACTGCATACCCTTTGACCCAGTAATACCACCACTAGTTCTGTATCCCAAAGAGATCATAAAAAAGGGAAAAGGACCCACATGTATAAAAAATATTTATAGCAGCTCTCTTTATGGTGGCAAAGAATTGGAAATTGAGGGGATGCCCATCAATTGGGGAATGGCTAAACAAGTTGTGGTATATGAATGTAATGGAATACTATTGTGCTGTAAGAAATGATGAGCGGGGGAGGGGGGGTAGCTAGGTGATGCAGTGGATAGAGCACTGGCTCTGGAGGACCTGAGTTCAAATCCTGGAGGCTCAGGAGGACCTGAGTTCAAATCCGGCCTCAGACACTTAACACTTACTAGCTGTGTGACCTTGGGCAAGTCACTTAACCCCAATTGCCTCACCAAAAAAAGAAAAGAAAAGAAAGAAATGATGAGCAGGAGGAGTTCAGAGAAACCTGGAAGTACTTACATGAATTGATGCTGACTGAGAGGAACAGAACCAGGAGAACATTGTACACAGTAACAGCAACATTGATCACCTGTGATAGATTTGGCTCTTCTCAGTAATATAATGATCCAAGACAATTCCAAAGGACTCATGCTCTCCACATCCAGAAAAAAAGAACTGGAATCTGAATGCAGATTGAACCATACTGTTTCTACTTTTTTTGTTTTGTTTTGAGGTTTTTCCCTTTTGTTCCGATTCTTCTTTCACAACATGACTAATGCAGAAATATGTTTAATGTGATTATACATATATAACTTATATCAGATTACTTTCTGTCTTGGGGAGGGAGAAGGGAAGAAAGGGAGGGAGAAAAATTTGGAACTCAAAATCTTATAAAAAAATGTTGAAAACTATACATGTAACTGGAAAATAATAAAATGCTTTTATGATTTAAAAAAATAAAGTTGAAATTATCTATTTTTTTAAAAGGTTATTTGCCAGAGGTTCAGGGATCAGATTCCATACCAGTTGTTGGATGGCTAAACCTGGTCCATCAGCAAAAGTTGTGCAAGAAAGGGAGGGAACATATGAACTTGCATGCTTTTGTAGAAACTGCTTTAAGATTATGCCCACTCTACCCAGCAACCAAGTAGCTATAAGGAAGAGTGACTCTTCCTGGGTGTTGGAGGGTTGGATGTATTTATTTCTATTCTTAGTTGGTGCCTCTTTAAAGGAATCCTGCAGTGAATTCATCCATAAAGCAAGGTAACTTTATTTCTCATCCATTCCTCCTTATTCATATAGAAAGCTGCCTCCATGATAAAATTACTCTTGTCCAGGAAGTAATCCTGTTAGAAGTAGACCAAAGCTATTACCCCCAAAAACAGCAAACAAATAAGCCCTGGAGCGGCAAAACCCACAAAAAGATGCTGAGATTATTTCCTAGATTAAAGGGGGCTGTACTGGGCTGTGAGCAGAATCCAACCCCTGATCATGCCAACACAGACCCGAAACTTGCTGTGCAAGGGGAAGTCACCCCCAGCCTTCGAATCAGTTGTAGCACTGGCATCTTCTGGAACTAAGCTTACCGTCAGGTGAGAGGGCTGAATGGCTGGCCCTTTGGGTGGAAAACACAGGGGTGTCTTCGGGAGCTGAGGAGGAGTTCAGATATCCCACCTTAGCAGGGGACCAGGAAGAAATCTTGAGCAGCAGGAGGCTCAGGTTAGGGAGGGGCACAGGCTCATCAAAGCTAAAAACCACCACAGAACTCTGCTGGCCGGTTAACTAGCAAGTTGACTTGAGGTTACCTTCGGACCAGAGGACAGGCCAGGCAAGAGAAAAACCTGGCCTCCCTCAGACCAAAACACCTGGGACCCTCTAAAGTTTGACACAGTGTAGCTTGCAAGTAGGGCCCCACTGTAAGAGGGAGCTAAAAGTCAAGTAAAAAAAACAGTAAGATGAGCAAGCAAAGAAAGTTGAGAACAATAGAAAGTTTCTTTAGCTACAAGGAAGATCGAGGTGCACCCTCAGAAGAGGATAACAACCTCAGGGCCCCTACACCCAAAACATCCAAGAAAAATATGATTTCGTCTCAGGCCATGGAAGTGTTCAAAAGGGACTTTGAGGAGAAAGTAGGAGAGATAGAAGGAAGATTTAGAGAGGTGGAGGAAAGAATGGAAAAAGAAATGAGAGCAATACAGGAGAGCTATGAGAAAAAAAGTCAACTGCTTGAAAAGCCAAATGCAAAAGGAGATAAAAAAGCTGTCTGATGAAAATTATTGCCTAAGAACTAGGATTTAATAAATGAAAGCTAGTGACTTTATGAGAAACCAAGACACAATAAAGCAAATCCAAATGAATAAACAAATAGAGGGCAATGTGGAATATCTTCTTGGAAAAATAGCTGACCTGGAAAATAGATCTAGGAGAGATCATTTGAAAGTCATTGGACTACCTGAAAACCATGACCAAAATAGGAGTTCAGATAGCATTTTCCAAGAGTTTGTCAGGGAAAATTACCCTGATATTCTAGAAGCAGAAGGCAAAATAGAAATTGAAAGAATCCACAGATCACCTCCTGAAAGAGATCGCAAAAGGAAAACCTCCAGGAATATTATAGCCAAATTCCAGAACTCCCAGGTCAAGGAGAAAATATTGCAAGCAGCTAGAAAAAAGGAATTCAAATACTGTGGAGCTCCAATAAGGCTAAAAAAAGATCTAGCAACATCTACATTAAAGTACCAGAGGGAAGAGAATATGATATTCCAGAAGGCAAAGGAACTGGGACTACAGCCAAGAATCATGTACCCAGGAAAACTGATTATAATCTTTCAGAGGAAAAAATGGGACTTCAATGAAAAAGAGGACTTTCAGGCATTTGTGATGAAAAGACCTGAACTGACTAGAAAATTTGACTTTCAAATACGAGACCCTGGAGAAGCATAAAAAGGTAAACAGGAAAAAGATTACATGAGGGATGTTAAATGATCAAACTACATGGGAAGATAATGCTTCAAACTCATAAAACTTTCTCAGTAAAGAATTCACAGAAGACACAGGTCTGAACTGAATATGAAGGGATGATAACTGTAAAGCATTTATGTTTTGTTCTTTGTGGGGCAAACAGGGTGGGGTGTCTTATGTCTGGATAAGACATTTGGGCTTGAGGACTCCTGGGTCCAGGGTTGGTTCTTTGTCCACTGTGCACCTAACTAAACCATGATGACATCTTTAAAATAGGGTTTAGGGTAGGAAGAATAGACTGGGGGAGGGATAAGGGGAGAGATGGTCTGGAGAGAGGTGGTTCATATGAAGGAAACCAAAAAAAAGCTTATGGAGGGATGGGGAAGAGGAAAAAGGAGTGGGGGATTGAGTGAACCTTAATATCCATGAGAATTGGCTCAAAGAGGGAATAACATACATACTCAAGTGGGTATATATATTTTTGCCCTGAGGGAAAGTGGGAGGGGAGGGAGATAAGGGAGAGGAGAAGAGGGGAAAGAGGGATGGGCAGATTGAGGGAGAGGGCAGTAAAAAGCAAAACACTTTTGAGGAAGGTGAAGATGTTCTGCATAACTACTCAGGTATGACATACTGAATTGCTTTATTTCATAGAGAGGGTTTAGGAGGGAGGGAGGAAGAAAAATTTAGAACACAGAATTAGCTGAAAGACTTTAATCTTGTCAGAGTACACTCAAGGAGGGAATAACATTCACACCCAATTGAGAGGAGTAATCTATTTAAGCCTACAGGAAAATATGAGTGGAAGAGGTTAAGGAGGGAAGGGTGAAAAAAGGTAGTACAGAGTGGGGGAGGGGACAGTCAGAAGTAAAACATTTTTGAGGAGGAATAGGGTAAAAAAAGATAGAAAATAGAGTAAATATCATGGTGAGCAAATAGGATGGAGGGAAATAGTTATGATGATTGATTATAATGGCAAAACATATGGTACCTACTTTGCTGGGCTATTATGAAGAAAATTCTTCGTCAAGTTTAAGGTACTTTATTTAGGTTATGATGAACAGGATACTATCAGAAAAACCTGGAAAGACCTACATGAACTGAAGCAGAGTGAAATGTACTGTATACAAAATAACAGCAATAGTGTAAGATGATCTGCTGGGAAGCATGTGGTTATTTTCAGCAAGTCAATGATCCAATATAACCCTGAAGGACTTATGAAAATTGCAGTGCATCTACAGAGAAAGAACTGATAGTATCTGAAAATAGATGGAAACACATTTTTAATTTTTTTTTCCTCTTTGACAATTCTTTAATCACAAAATAAAATTCTTTTTTTTTCTTTGCAGGGCAATGGGGATTAAGTGACTTGCCCAGGGTCACACAGCTAGTAAGTATCAAGTGTCTAAGGCCAGATTTGAACTCAGGTCGTCCTGAATCCAGGGCCAGTGCTTTATCCACTCCACCACCTAGCTATCCCCATAAATTCTTAAAAAAAAAAAGTGGACCAAAGCTTTAATAAAATCCATTTCTCAAAAATCCAACTTGCAAAAACATAGAATTGTCTGTGTAAAAAAAATGTTATTTTACACAATTAAAATTGTCCATTTTGTCTTGTGATCCTCTCTCATTTGCTTATTTAGACATGAATTCTTCTATCAATAGGTTTGAAAGGTAATTGCTTCCTTATTCCTCTAATTTATTCATTATATGAGGAACGGAGAGGAAGGAAAGAGAATAAGTATTTATAAAGCACCCACTAAATGCCAGAATTGTGCTAAGTACTTTTTACAAATATGATCTCATTCAATCCTCACAACAACTTTAGGAGGTAGATACTATCCCCATTTTGTAGTTGAAGAGGCTGAGGTGTAATGGAATTTATTAATTTGATCATTGACAATGCTTTGCTAAGGTTTAGTAAAAAATCCAGCAATTCAAACAATTAAAGAAGAGAATCCAGCTTTCCAGACCAGAGTCCAGAATCCAGTTTTCCAGATCAGAGTCCAGAGTCCAGGACCCAGTTTTCCAGACCAGAATCCAGCTTCCTCCTGATGACATCTTACCACTTCAAGAAAACAAGAGAACAGGGGCATCTAGGTGGTGCAGTGGATAAAGCACCAGCCCTGGATTCAGGAAGACCTGAGTTCAAATACGACCTCAGACACTTGACATTTACTACCTGTGTGACCCTGGGCAAGTCACTTAACCCCAATTGCCTCACCCCCCCCAAAAAAAAAGAAGAAGACAAGAGAACTCAGAGACTTTATATGAACAGTTTTGTTTTGTTAGTTTTTGTTATCTCCTTCTGTTATTATTCTGCAGAGGCCCTCCCTCTGCAAGACCAATGTCAAAGCATCGCGTTCATGAGGGACTGCCCCTCTGGACAAAAATTTTCTCTCTCCCTTTTTCTATATTGATATTAACATATTATTAGCTAGCATAGGATATTATTTTTTGGCTGTTTCATTGAGCAAACTCATACGTTTTTCAAATGAAACAAAGTGGGGAATGTGGACTAAAACGGAAGTTTTAGCTGAATCATTTGAGAGTTGAGCTCATGCTACTGAAGCAGCTTTTGAAGGACCTAGCTGCCCCACACATGCATTCTTGAAGCCACCCCCCCCCATTTCCTCCAGGATCCTCCCAATCAATTATTCTTCTTTTTCTTTTATCCATATCTCTACCCCTCCTCTGACTTTTTCTTCTTTCCCTGCAGATACATGCCTGTGAACCTTAACCTTTCTACAATACTGCTATCCTACTTTCTCATCCCTTTCACTTTTGAAATGAATATTCTGGGGCAGCTAGGTGGCACCATGGATAAAGCACCAGCCCTGGATTCAGGAGGACCTGAGTTCAAATCCAGCTTCAGACACTTGACACTTACTAGCTGTGTGACCCTGGGCAAGTCACTTAACCCCCATTGCCCCACACACACACACAAAAAATGAATAGTCTGCACTGATTGTCTCCATTTAGATTATAGATCACTGACATTTACTAGCTGAGTGACCCTGGGCAAGTCACTTAACTCCAATTGCCACACACACACACACACACACACACACACACACACACACACACACAATTGTCGATCATCAATTTAGAACTGAAAGGGGTATCAAAGGGCATCCAGTATATGCCCTCCTTTTACAGATAGAGTATGATGAAGTGAAAGGAATATTAAACTTGGAATCCTGGGACAGAATTTTGAATTCTAGCTCTGTGATTCAGTCCCTGTATGACCTTGGGCAAGTCATTTAACCTTTATAAGCCCTTGGTGTGATTAAGTTTCTTCATATAAAATAAGATTACCTCTTAGGTCCCTTCTAGCTCTAGAAAAGGCATTCTTAACCTTTGTTTTTTCTTTTTTTTTTTCTTATTGAATAGAATTTTATTTTCCAAAATATATGTAAAAACAAATTTTAACATCAATTTTTAAAAGAAATTGTGGTCCAGCTTCTCTTCCTCCTTCATTCCCACCCCCCATCCACTAGAACTCGAGCATTTCAAAATAAGTTATACATGAGTAGTCATGAAAAACATTCCTACATTAGCTAGGTTGCAAGAGAAAACAGTCAAAAAACTCCCAAAACTTCAGACTGAGGAATTGTCAAAGAGAAAAAATAAAAATAAAAAAAATGTGTTTCCAGAGGCAGCTAGGTGGTGCAGTGGACAGAGCACCGGCCCTGGAACCAGGCACACCCGAGCCCAAATCCGGCCCCAGACACCCAACACCCACCAGCCGTGTGAACCCGGGCAAGCCACCCAACCCCAATTGCCTCACCAAAAAAAAGAAAAAGAAAAGAAAAGAAAAAAAAATGTGTTTCCATCTATTTTCAGATACTATCAGTTCTTTCTCTGTAGATGGGTTGCCATTTTCATAAGTCCTTCAGGGTTATATTGGACCATTGCCTTGCTGAAAATAACCACATGCTTCCCAGCAGATCATCTTACACTATTGCTGTTATTTTGTATACAGTACATTTCACTCTGCTTCAGTTCATGTAGGTCTTTCCAGGTTTTTCTGATAGTATCCTGTTCATCATAACCTAAATAAAGTACCTTAAACTTGACGAAGAATTTTCTTCATAATAGCCCAGCAAAGTAGGTACCATATGTTTTGTCATTATATTCAATCATCATAACTATTTCCCTCCATCCTATTCCCTTCCCATGATACTTACTCTATTTTCTATCTTCTTTTAAACTATTCCTCCTCAAAAGTGGTTTTACTTCTGATTGTCACCTCCCCTACTCTTCACTACCTTTTCTTTTTCACCCTTCCTTCCTTATCCTCTTCCCTTCATACTTTCCTGTAGGGTTAAATAGATTACTCCTCCCAACTGGGTGTGAATGTTATTCCCTCCATGAGCCAACTCTGATGAGTTTAAGGTCTTTGAGCTAATTCTATGTTCCAAATTTTCTTCCTCCCTCTCTCCTCAAACCTCCCTATGAAATCAAGGAATTCAATATGTCATACTTGTGCCATTATGCAGAACATCTTTACCTCCCTCAAAAGTATTTTGTTTTTACTGCTCTCTCCCCCAATCTGCCTTCCCTCCTTCTCTCCTCTCCACCCCCCCTTATCTCCCTCCCTCCCTCAGGGCAAAAATATATTACTATATCCACTTGAGTATGTATGTTAGTCCTTCTTTGAGTCAATTCTGATGATATTAAGGTTCACCTCACTCCCCAATTCCTTCCCCCTCTTCTTCCTTCTCCCTCTTCCCCTCCCCTCCATAAGCTTTTTTCTTGTTTCCTTCATGTGAACAACCTCTCCCCAGACCATCTCTCCCCTTCCCCTCCCCCAGTCTATTTCTCCTACACCTCAACCCTATTTTAAGGCTGTCATTATGGGTTAGTTAGGTGACACAGTGGACAACACACCAGCCCTGGACCCAGGAGGCCCCAAGCCCAAATCCGACCCCTGACATAAGATACCCACAAAGAACTAAACATAACACCCTTCGTATTCAGTTCAGACCTGTGTCCTCTGTTAAATCCTTACTGAGATAGTTCTTATGAGTTTGAAGTATTATCTTCCCATGTAGGAATGTAAATAGTTTGATCTTTTAATATCCCTCATGAAGTCTTTTTCCTGTTTATCTTTTTATGCTTCTCCAGGGTCTTGTATTTGAAAGTCAAATTTTCTATTCAGTTCAGGTCTTTTCATAACAAATGCCTGAAAGTCTTCTTTCTCCTTGAAATTCCATGTTTGCCTCTGAAAGATGATGCTTAGTTTTGTTGGATACGTGATTTTGGCTGTAGTCCCAGTTCCTTTGCCCTCTGGAATATCATATTCCATGCCCTCCGGTCCTTTAATGTAGAAGCTGCTAGATCTTACTTTATCCTTATTGGAGCTCCACAGTATCTAAATTCCTTTTTTCTAAGCTGCTGGCAATATTTTCTCCTTGACCTGGGAATTCTGGAATTTGGCTATAATATTCCTGGAGGTTTTCCTTTTGGGATCTCTTTCAGGAGGTGATCGGTGGATTCTTTCAATTTCTATTTTAGCTTCTGCTTCTAGAATATCCGGGCAATTTTCCCTCACAATCTCTTGGAGGATGGTGTCTAAGCTCTTGTTTTGGTCATGGTTTTCAGGTAGTCCAATGATTTTCAAATGATCTCTCCTAGATTTATTTTCTAGGTCAGCTGTTTTTTCCAAGGAGATATTTCACATTGCCCTCTATTTTTTCATTCAATTGGATTTGCTTTACTGTGTCTTGGTTTCTCATAAGGTCACTAGCTCCCATTTGTTCAATCCTAATTCTTAGGCAATTATTTCAGCAGACAGTTTTTTAATCTCCTTTTCCATTTGGCTTTTCAAACTGATGACTTTTTCTCATGACTCTCCTGCATCGCTCTCATTTCTCTTTGCATTCCTTCCTCTCTTTCTCTACATCTTCGTTCTATCTCTCCTACTTTCTCTTCAAATTCCCTTTGAGAGCTTCCATGGCCTGAGACCAGTTCATATTTTTCTTGGAAGCTTTGGATGTTGGGAGCTTTGACCCTGATATTATCTTCTTCTTCTTCTGAGGATGTATTGTGGTCTACCTTTCCCCCAAAGAAGTTTTCTATGATCTTCTGCTTTCTCTGCCTACTCATCCTGGCTTACTATTTCTGGCTTTTTACTCCTTCTTAAAGTGTAGTGCTGCTTCAGGACACACTGTTCCGCGCTACAGCCTGGCCCAGGGGGAGATTGGGCTTCTTCTCAGCCTGCCTGGCTTGTGAGTAATCACAGCCGCTTCTCTTTGACCCGGAAACAGAAGTCTGATTGAACTCTGATTCTCTTATGGTCAGAAGCTTGGCGTGCTTTTACCCCTCCCCCACTGGGCCACCACCACTCGATTCAGCCCACTGGTTCAGACCCAGGGCGCTTTGCCCAACTCCAGTAGATACTGCCTCCACCTCACCCCGGCCCACCGCCGGTGCTGAAGACTCTGACATGTGCTGGAAGCAGTGTCCCTGGCTGGGTCTGTACTGCGCGCCGAGCTGTTCAGCCTGATCAGTAGGTGATCAGAATTGCCCTCTTTTGTGGAGAAAATAGTCTCACTCTGTTCTTTGTGCATTAGGCTGTTCTGGGTTTTGATTTTTACCGCATTATTTGGGCCGTGAATGGATGGGTTTATCTGGAGCTTGTGGGAGTCACAGCCTCTCCTCCACCATCTTGGCTCTACCCCCAACGTTTGTCTTTTCATGTCTAGTGAAACCTTATCAGAAAAATGTTTTTAAGTGATTAAGACAAATATGTAAGATTCCAAGGAAACCAGTTATGCTGAAATAGTTACGAAACTGTTTTAAAACAAGTTCATAGACCCCAGTAAGAACCTCTGTGCTATGATTCTGTATCTATGACTCCACCCCCACAATTCAAGCCTTGGTAATGTGCCTTCAGTCTCCACTAATTACTGAACCTTTCCCTCTAGAAGGTCACCTTAGTCGACAAATCTAGAGACCCTTGTTCACTCATATTGTCCTTTACATCCTAGTTGCACTTCATGTAATTAACCACTCTCTCGTCCCAGATACCTTGTAGTCCCTAGCTCCATGACACTGAAGTTCTATGGTACTCCTCCCTCCATGATTCTGCCCTTGCATTTCTTCTCTTTCTCTTCTCTACCCCTTTCCCCTCAATGATCTCATGCACTCATGTGGTTTCTATTATTCACCTCTACTACAGACAATTCCCAAATCTACATTTCCAATCCAGACCTGTCCAAACTCAATTTCATTCAATTAAGTGCCTATTATAGCCCAAGCACTGAAGATACAAAGACGAAAAAGCAGTAAAGTCTCTGTCCTCCAAAGCTTACATTCTACTGGAGGTTGGGGGGGGGGGTGGCGGGGGACCAACAGGTACAAGAGGGGTAAATGCAAAATGATATAAAACAAAGGCTCAGTATTACTTGGATGTAGGGGACACTAACATATGGGAGAATTAGAAAAATTCTCTTCTAGGAGATGAATCTTGAGCTTGCCCTTGAAGGAATAGAGGTATTCTAAGAGAAGGTGGTAAGGAGGGAGCTTCGTTGTCATTTCCCATTGTCTACTGGACATCTCCCAGTGGTGTTCCACTGGTGTTTTACATTTACAGCTTGGTCAGACATCGGAAGATACCAAGGTCATCCACTGCATTCCCTGACCATTGCCAGTTATTTTGACTTTTGTCTTGCTCCTGGACTACAATAACTCTGGAATAGAGAGTGAGGCTGACTACATTATGCAACTCTGACTCACTTAAATCACTGTCATTGGTCTTCTTGGAAAATGAAGGATGGCCAAACACAATAAATATCCCTTTGTAAAATCTAATTTATTTTAATTAACTGGTTAAGTGCTACCAGGGCACCAGGAGACTATGTAATGATATAAATATGATACCAACTGTTGTAACTCATGATTGATATTAGGAGAACACACTGGAATAGTATTAAAGAATGTTATTAGAGAACCCCCCCCCAGGGACATTCCTAGAACTTTGAGAGGGGAGATATATCCTCTTCTTAAGGATCAGGTGCCTGGGGAGACCCAATGAATAAGCACCAGTGGGAACTGGGATAAGTACCCTCAAGTTTACTACAAAAGCAAAATTTAGGCAATAATAGTATGCTGAACTGGAACAGTGAGTTACATATATGCCTTGCTTAATATTCTAGTTATTAGATCTCCCCTCCATGCTAACAAGGACTACGAATTGATAATGAAAGCAATCATTTAGGAAGATTTTAGCTGGCCTCCCAGCCTCAGTCATTCTTTTTTCCAACACACATGTTAGGTAGGATCTTACAAAAGAAGACAATGAAGTTTGGAGGCCAGACAAGCTTGTTGCAATGGGTCTAGTAATATGGGCCTGACTTGGGAAGAAGAATATAAAAAGGATCATAGCTTGGAGCCAAGGTGGCGGAGAAAAGCAGTAACCTCTCAGAGCTCTCCACATGATCACAGCCAAAAACCTTCAAATAACGCCGGTAAGACATTCCTGGAGCAGCAGAACCCACCAAAAGAAGGGGTGAGATCATTTTCTATCCCATGATGGCAACGAAGGTGGCAGGAAAAGGTCTGCTGTACCTGTCTGGGAGTGAGCCCAGCCTATAGCCCACACCAACACAGATCCTGCCCCAGGCAGGCCTTGCCAGAAAAAGAGATCTCTGGAGCCTCTGAATCAGCTGCATGGCAGCTTCTCTGTAATTCAGTGGGTAGCTGGGGGGGAGATGACAGGGGTTTTTGCTGGTGCTGTGGCAGAACCTGTTTGTTTGCCATGCGGGAACCAGGAAGCAGACTGAGTGGCTGCAGCCCAGGTGGGGGAGAGACACAGGCTCGCCGGAGCTTGCAACCACAGTGAAACAGAATTTTGTTTCCAGGATAAAGAGCAAGTAGGCCTGGGGCTATTTCTGACCAGAGCACAGACTAGGCAAGTGGAGAACTGCCTCTCCTTAAATCATACCACCTGGGACCCCCTGAAGCTTGGCACAGTGAATCCTAGAAGCAGTGCTCCACTTTAAGAAGAGATTAAAAGTCAAAATATAGGATAGCAATATGAACAGACAGGAAAAAAAAGTGTGAACCAAAGAAAGTTTCTCTGGTGATAAGGAAGATCAAAATACACCATCATAAAGAGATAACAAGGTCAAAGCACCTACATCCAAAGCTTCCAAGAAAAATATAAATGGTCCAGGCCATAGAAGCACTCAGAAAGGACTTTGAAGATAAAGTAAGAGAGTAGAGGAAAAATGGAAAGAAAAATGAGGGTGGTGCAGGAAAGTCATGAAAAAAGTCAACAGCTTGAAAAGCCAAATGGAAAAGCTCTCTGAAGAAAATAATTGCTTAAGAATTAGGATTGAACAAATAGAATCTATGACTTTATGAGAAATCAAGACACAATAATACAAATCCAAATTACTGAAAAAATAGAGGCAATGTGAAAGTATCTCCGTATGAAAAACTGCTGACCTGGAAAACAGATCCAGGAAAGATATTTGAAAATTATTGGACTACCTATAAATCATTGATTAAAAAAAAAAAAAGAGCTTAAACACCATCTTACAGAGATTGTCAGGGGAAATTGCCCTGATATTCTAGAAGCAGAAGGTAAAATAGAAATTGAAAGAATCCACCAATCACCTCTTGAAAGAGTCTCCAAAATCAAAACTTCCAGGAAAATTATAGCCAAATTCCAGAGCTCCCAGGTCAAGAAACATTATTGCAAGCTGCCAGAAAGAAGCAATTCAGTCTTGGAGTCAACAGTCAGGATAACACAAGATCAAGCTGCTTCTACATTAAAGGATCCGAAGGCATGGAATATGATATTCCAGAGGACAAAGGAATTGTGATTATAACCAAAAATCACTTACCCAGAAAAACTGTGCATAACCTTTCAGGGTAAAAAAGTGGGACTTCAATGAAAGAGAGGACTTTCAGGCATCTGTGATGAAAAGACCTGAACTGAATAGAAAATTTGATTTCCAAATACAAGACCCTCGAGAAGCATAAAAAGGTAAACAGGAAAAAGAAATTATGACAGATTTTAAAAGGTTAAACTGTTTACATTCCCTAAATGGGAAGATGATTATTTACAACTCATAAGAACTTTCTCAGTATTAGGGCAGCTGAAGGGAATAAATTAGACAGAGACACAGGTGGGAATTGAGTATGAAGGGATGATAATCTGTAAAGCATTTATTTTTTGTTTATTGTTTTGTTTGGTTTTTGGCTAGTCAGAATTGGGTCACATGCCCAGGGTCACACAGCTAAGGAGTGTCTTATGTTTGAGGCCAGGATTTGGGCTCGAATCCTCCTTGGTCAGGGCAGGTGTTTTGTACACTATGTTATCTAGCTTCCCATGATGACATCTTTAAAATAAATTAAGGTGAGGGCAGCTAGGTGGAGCAGCGGATAAAGCACTGGCCCTGGATCAGGAGGACCTGAGTTCAAATCCAGCATCAGACACTTGACACTTACTACTGTGTGACCCTGGGCAAGTCACTTAACTCTCATGGCCCCACCAAAAAAAATTGTAATTAAATTAAATTAAGGGTGAGAGGATTGTACTAGGAGAAGGGAGAGGTGGAATGAGGTGAAGTTATCTCACATAAAAGAAGAAAAGCTTAAGGTGTGGAGGGGAAGATGAGAGAGGAGCAGGGAGTAAATGAGCCTTACTCTCATCCGAATTGGTTCAAAGAAGAAATAACATACACACTCAAGTGGGTATAGTAATAATCTGTCCTGCAGGGAAGTGGGAGTGGAAGGGAATGAAGGAGGGTAGATTGGGGGAGGGCAGTCAGAAGCAAAACACTTTTGAGGAGGATAGGGTAAAAGAAGATAGAAAATACAGTAAATATGGTGAGCGAATAGGATGAAGGAAACAGTTAGCAATAGTAAATGGGGAAAAAAATCTGAAGCAGAGGACAAGAGCAATGTAAGATGATGATGATGAATAACAAGGATGACAGATGACAGTTTTACTTTGCTGAGCTATTGTGAAGAAAATTCTTTGTCAGGTATAAGGTACTATATAAAAGTTAGCTATTATGTTGTTGTGATAATCAACCTCATGGGTGTTTTGTAAGGAATCTTCCTTTAAAGTACTATAATATAAATGTAGTTTACTATTTAAAAAAAAAAAAGATGAGTGGGATGTTATCAGAAAAACCTGGAAAGACTTACATGAGCTTATGCAAAGTGAATGTACTATATACAAAGTAACAGCAATTATATTAAGATGATCTGCTGTGAATGACATTTATTTTCAGCAATGCAATGATCCAAGACAACTCTGAAGGACTTATGAAAAATGCAATCCATCTACAGAGAGAGAACTGATGGTACATACCTTAATACAGATGGAAATATATTTTGTTGTTGTTGTTAGTTCCCTTTTCTAAAGTTTTTTTGTCTGCTATGTTTTGCATAACTGCACATGTATAACATTGAATTGCTTGAGTTCTTAAGGGAGTATAGGGAGAAAGGAAGAGAATTTGGAACATAAAGTTTTTGGTTTTGGTTTTGTTTTGTGGTGAGTTTTTTTGTGGAGCAAGGAGGATTAAGTGACTTGCCCAGAGTCACACAGCTAGTAAGTGTCAAGTGTCTGAGATAGTATTTGAACTAAGGTCCTCCTGAATCCAGGGCCAGTACTCTATCCACCTAGCTGCCCCCAGAACATAAAGTTTTTTAAATCAATGTTACAATCTGTTTTTACATGTAAGATAGGGAAAAATTCTAAATAAATAAATAATAAAATTATTTTTAAAATTTTTAAAAATAAAGTTCATCACAGTCTAGTTCAAAACCACTTTCCTAGGCTGGAGACATATTGTTCCCATCTATGCTCCAGACAAACTGATTTACTTGAGTGCCTTCTCACTTCACCTTGATTTCGATAACTCTCTCTCTCTCTCTCTCTCTCTCTTTCTCTCAGTTGAATGACTTGCCCACAGTCACTCAGCTAGTGGGTGTCTGAGGCTGCATTTGAACTCAGGTCCTCCTGACTGCAGGGTTGGTGCTCAATCCACTGAGCCACCTAGCTGCCCTGTGATTTCTTAAAATCCCCCATCATCTTTCTTTTTTTAAAAAACTCAAAGTATTTTATTATTTTCCAGTTACATGTAGAGATAGTTTTCAGCATTTGTTTATATAAGACTTCCCCATCATCTTTTTTTTTTTTAAGTGAAGCAATTGGGGTTAAGTGACTTGCCCAGGGTCACACAGCTAGTAAGTGTTAAGTGTCTGAGGTCAGATTTGAACTCAGGTACTCCTGACTCCAGGGCCAGTGTTCTATCCACTGTGTCACCTAGCTGCCCCCTCCCCATTATCTTTCAAAGTTCAGCTCAAGTTCTTTTCAAAGGTGTCTTTCTTTAACCCATCTTCATTCCAGCTGCCAATATCTCCCCCAAAGAAATTAATTTATATTTACTTTGTGTATGGTTTATATTTGCATATATGTATACATAATGTTTTCCTCTTATAGAATATAAGCTCCCTGAAGACAATGAGCAGTGCAGTATATAGAGTTTTGGACCTGGAGTCAGAGAGACTTCAGTTCGGACCCAGCCAGCAGACCATTACATGGCTGTGTGACCCTGGGCAAGTCACATAACTCTATCATGCCTGTTTCCTCAACCTAAAGTAGAAATAATAATAGCACCTATCTCCTAGGGTTGTTGTGAAGATAAAGTGAGATAATATGTGCAAAGGTCTTTGCAAACATTAAAGTGCTATATAAATTTTATATATAATTTATGTAGCACTTTAATATACGCACATATATTTATATAAAGGTCATACCAGAGCCATACTAGGAATTAGAGACACCATGCTAGGAGGAAAGAGGTGAAAAACAGCCATCACCCCCCTCATACTGACACTGATCCTGGGTCTCTCCTCCCCCATTTGACTCCACCCCCATAAATTATACGTTTTCTTTTTTGTTGCTGTTTTTGTTTTGGGGGTTTTTGGGGGGGGGTCAACGAGGGTTAAGTGACTTGCCCAAGTTCACACAGCTGCTAAGTGTCAAGTGTATGAGGTTGGATTTGAACTCAGTCCTCCTGAATCTAGGCCAGTGCTTTATTCCACTGCCACTTAGCTGGACACTGGGGTATCTTCATATAGAAAGAACTGGATCCCTGAGCTATAGTCATGGACTAGGGCAGGCTATCCATTGCCTTCCCCCTCTGCCCTCCTCCAGTCCCCCAATGTCAATCCGTAGGACACTCTCAACCACTCTTCACTAGTCACAAGCTCTGCAGATACTGACATGCATTTTAAGAAAAAAAAAAACAGAACCAAAAGGAATGGATTTTTTTAAGGGAAAAAAGAGTGACAAGGCTCATCTTGGAAGACAGGAGAGAAACTGGGTTGAAACATATTAGAAAGTGAGAGAAATTTCTCTTCAGTTTCTAGGGATTGGGGTCAAGAAAAAAGTCACATTAATGACCAAACTCTCCTGAGGTAGGGAGGGAGGTGGCGCAAGGGGAATGGAATGAGGAAACTGAACAATGTTATTCTGAGTTTTAATCTCTTTTAATAGAGTTTGTGGGATGGGGGTGGAAAAGATGGAAGACCAGAATAAAGGAAGTGCTACCCTTGCTGGGCTCTCATGGTGGGTCCATGAGCTGGGGCTCATTTGCTCTTCACAGACTGGATACAAGAATTTCCTCCGCGATTTCCGGCTACTTTGGGCCTTGTTCACCGACTGCAGAGCTCCGAAGGATGCGGGCAAGACTCCCTCTGGGATATGGTGACGTCCCCAAAGAGCTGGTTGAGCTCAGCGATCAATTGCGCACAGCCTGCTGCACATGGCGTGGGAGCGATGCGGCTCTTCTGATTGTCACGGGCAGCATTGCCTGCCAGCTCCAGGATCTCAGCAGTCAGGTACTCCAGCACAGCAGCCAGGGAAAACAGGGGCACCAGAAGCCAACCGCTGGGCATAGTGGCCCTGGCGCAGAAAGCGGTCCACGCGGCTCACAGGGAACTGTAGTTGGGCCGTTGAGGAGCGTGATCGGGTTCGGGCACGGGGATGCGAGGTCCTGGGTGACTCCGTTTCTCAGACATGGTGCTATCCTGAGATCTGCTAACATCCCAACTGGTCCAAGCGCCTGTGAAACTCCTCATGCTGGGCGAGTCCTTTATACACCCAGACTCCTAATTTCAATTGGTCAGAGCAGAGCCAATCAGAAGCTTGGGTCCTTTGTGAGGTGGGATCCCCGCCCCAGTGGGTTATGATGTCATCACATTCTCCTTTTCTCCTCTGTCACCTCCTCCTACTAGGGCCCTTGGCTGGAACTTTGTATGGCCACTGCCTATGCAACCCCATTAATCAGTTTTTTGTTTGTTTGGGTTTTTAAAATTTTTTTAGTGAGGCAATTGGGGTTAAGTGACTTGCCCAGAGTCACACAGCTAGTAAGTGTTAAATGTCTGAGGCTGGACTTGAACTCAGGTACTCCTGACTCCAGGGCCAGTGCTTTATCCACTGTGCCACCTAGCTGCCCCCCATTAATCAGTTTTTACCTAACTTATTTTTGAATGAACTAGAAACAAAAAAGCAAGTATTTTTTTTTAATTCACTTTCATATTTGTAAGCAAATCCATATAGAAAGTACTTCAGGAAATAATTTAATTTGTAATTTAATTTAATTTATAAGTCCCCATAATGTCAAAGAACCAGCAGAAAACAGTTCTCAGGTCCTACTGAAAATCTGGTTTTCTATATAAAGCCCAAGGGTGCTTGGACAAGTTTTCAGGTAAAATAAATACTTTGGCTGGGCACAGAAAAAAAAAAAAAGAAGTTATGTCAGAGTTCTGGGGAGCATATGCTGAAGGGAAAGGAGGTAATATGGCATTCAAGACTAGTGTAACAATTGGAATGACGCCACCTGCTGGAGACTTACTGTAGGAAAGCTCCACCATGAGGAGAAGGCGCCTGAGGGCAAGACATGTGGCTTTTCTTTGGCGTCAGGAAGTGACGTTTGCTTGTGGGAGGAAGAGGGGGCAAGGCTGGCTCTCTCACTCTCTTTCCTCAGGACTGGGGTTGAGAAGGGAGCTAGAAATGTGCTCTCCCTTTAATAGATAGATGAATCTAGGCCTTTCCTCCACCAAACTCTTTATTCTCTTTAATAAATGCTTAAAAGTCTAACTCTTGCTAAAGCTTATAATTTATTGGCTACCACTCATTAGATATTTTAGACAGACTAGCTAGAATATTAGCCCCTTACACTAGGACATATCAAACTTGGTTTACATGAGTCACATGGCAACCCTCTTTTGTACCACAGTGCCTGTACCAAAAATCATCCTTCTCCTCATGTTCACACCGTATGTTTTGTATCTATAAGTTTTTGTTTCTTTGTTGCAAGGTGTCTTCCCATTAGAAATGTGAGCTCCTTAAGGATGGGGTCAATATTTTTTCCCTCTCCTATATTGCCAGCACTTAGTACAGAGTCTAGGAACAAGTGAGTACTTAATAAATGCTTGTGCCAACTAACCTCATTTTTTTTTCCACAAAGACTGATAAGAAAGCCATAAATATGGTATTTTAGCAAGACACATATTAGAGTCTGTCATGATATTCTTGGGGGCAGCTAGGTGGTGCAGTGGATAGAGCACTGGTCCTGGATTCAGGAAGACCTGAGTTCAAATCCGGCCTCAGACACTTAACACTTACTAACTGTGTGACCCTGGCAAGTCACTTAACCCCAATTGCCTCACAAAAAAACAAAAACAAAAACAAAACATGATATTCTTGTGGCAAAAGACTGAGAGATATGAACTGATGCTGAACAGTTTAGTAGAGTCATCACCCTTGATGACTGGTGAAAAATGATTCCATCTAGCCATCCCCACCCACCCAAGCCTACCATGTTCTGGCATGTAGCCATAACCCCTCCTACTACCCCTTTCCATCTCTTGCCTTCAGAATAGTTATTAAATCAAACTACCATTACTTCTGAAAGGCCATGTCATCTGATTGCCATATAGATTCCACTCATCATCCCAATGACTTTATCCTTCATGGTTACCACTCCCCTTCTTATGTAAGCCACTGAAAGACAAACTATTTTTTGTATTGTACGGCCAATGTTTAGCATGGTGCCTGGCAATAGAAGCACTTAATAAATGATTCTTATTTTCATTCATTGAATGATGGTGCTGAAAGTGGTGATAAGTCACCCTGGTGGAGATCTCTAGCTGTTTGATGTAGCTGGCCAATGCTATTATCAACATTCCTTCCCATACTCTTATGTGCACTTACGTAATTTCTGTTCCTCCCAGTAGAAAGTAGGCTCAAAAAGGGCAGGATTTGTTTGTTTTTAATAATCATATTCTCTGCATCTGTACACAGTAGAACATTAAAAAATGCTCCTTGAAGACAGTGGTAGGTATATACACTCATCAGATTTATGAATGATGATGTATAAGTCAGACATTTTAAAGTACTGAAATATTAAAGACCAATTAATTCCAACATTAAATAAATTATTTGGAATAATAGGCAAAAAGGAGTCTACCAACTCCTTTTATGAAACAAATTATGAAACTGATACCTAAGCCAGGAAAAGTAAAAACAGAGAAAGAGGGCAGCTAGGGTGGTGCAGTGGATAGGCATTGACCCTGGAGTCAGGAGGACCTGAGTTCAAATCCGGCCTCAGACACTTGACACTTACTAGCTGTGAGGACCCTGGGCAAGTCACTTAACCCCAATTGCCTCATCAAAAAAAAAAAAAACCAGAGAAAGAAAATTATAGACCAATATCATAATGAATATGGAGGCAAATATCCCAAATAAAAGTACTAGCAAAAAGATTACATTATATTACAAAGATTATACATTATGACCAAGCAGGATTCATACTAGGATACAGGATGGTTCAACATAAGAAAAACTATTAACATAATTGATTATATCAATAATTAAGTAACAAAAATCATATAATATCAATAGATACAGAAAAAGCATTTGATAAAGTACAACAGTCATTTCTACTAAAAACACTTGAAAGCATAGGCATAAATGGATTTTTCCTGCAATTGATAAGAAGGCATTACCTAAAACCATCAGCAAGCATTATTTGTAATGGGGAATAAGCTAGAAGCTTTCCAGTAAGGTCATGTGTGAAACAAGGATGCCCACTGTCACCAATATTATTCAATATTGTATTGGAAATCCTAGTGACAGCAATAAGAGAAGAAAAATAAATAAAAGAAATCCTAGTGACAGCAATAAGAGAAGAAAAAGAAATAAAGGAATCAGAATTGGTACTGACCTGCCTTGTACTTCCTTCCTTTCCAATTACTAAGGATTCTAGCAACCATTGAAAGAATTTTCTCAAGAGTTGGGTGGGGGGCAGCTAGGTGGTGCAGTGGATAGAACACCAGCCCTGGAGTCAGGAGGACCTGAGTTCAAATCCAGCCTCAGACACTTAACACTTACTAGCTGCGTGACCCTAGGCAAGTCACTTAACCCCAATTGCCTCACAAAAAAGAGAGAGAGAGAGAGAGTTGGGTGGGGAAAGGAGTAATTGCTCCTTATCTCCCACCTGACTTCTGTAAGATCATGAGCACATGTCCTGTCTATGGGTAAGCTTGTGCCTGTATGTGTATCCCAGGCTGTCTTTGCTCCTTTTCTTCTGATCTTGGGCAAATGATTATCCTGAGGTGCAGATACCCAGAAACCTCATGAGCTTGAAAGGTCTTAATGACTTGGGCTTCATCTAGTTAGAGAAGAAGGGCTTCAGGGGAAGCTTATGAATTCCAGAGGTTGGCCACCCATAAGAAGATTGGCCCAAGCCTGGACGTGTTATCAAAAGGGGGTTGTATAGACAATACAGAGCCAATATAAAATGTCCAGTGCTAATTAGTATAGGGAGAACTGCTTTCAGCTCTGTTAAGGTTTAAAATTACTCTTCTGATAGATTGTTATAGTTATTATAATTTAAATTACTAAATCCTGTTAATTTTGGTTAACTGTGCCATTATGAGTTTAATGTTTAATTTCTTTTGTATGTAGGAATAAATTACTTGTCACACAGGGGGTAGAGTGCTGGGCCAGTAGACAAAAAGCCTGTAGTTCAAATGCAGCCTCAGACACTTACTAGTGGGTAACCCCCTGCAAGTCATTTAACCTTTATCTCACTCAGTTTCCTTAACTGTAACATATGGATAATAGCACCTACCCTGGAGTTGTTATGCAGATCAAGCAAAATAATATTTGTAATGTGCTTTAGAAGGTGCCTGAAACATAGGAGGCACTTACTAAATGCTTATTCCTTTCCCTTTCCCTTCCCCAAAATGGTATTTCACAATGAGTACCTTTTTTACCGCCCCCTTTGGGGAAACCCATATGTAAGACATAACCAAAGCCTTAAACACTTTTCTCCAGGTCGCTGGGCTAGGGAATTTACTGAGCCAATGACTGTAAGAAAAGGCTGTCCCCACCTGTCAGAGGAAGGCTCCCCCAGGTCTTCATCCAGTCAAAACCACGCAACCGGGTATAGGACAAGGAGGAATAAATGACTCAGATCCCAAATATGCCCAGTCAAGAGTTTCTTCTCAGTGCTAGAGAAGAAACATGCCTTTAAAAGTTCCAATCCCCATTGCTCTAATTCTATACTCAGCAAAAACCCATCTGATTCTTTGTAACTTAATAATGATAATAACTAGTACTTACATTGTACTTTTTTTTTGGCGGGGCAATGAGAGTTAAGTGACTTGCCTGGGATCACACAGCTTGTAAGTGTCAAGTGTCTGAGGTCAAATTTGAACTCAGGTCCTCCTGAATCCAGGGCCAGTGCTTTATCCACTGTGCCACCTAGCTGCCTATTTATATAGTACTATTATATTATATTATAATATTATATTACATTATACTAGTACTATTTGTATAGTACCTTTAAAGGTTTGCAAAATACTTTACAAATATTATTTCATTTTATCCTCACAACCACCCTGGGAAGTAGGTGCTATTCTAATCCCTGTTTTACAGTTGAGGAAACTGAGGCAGCTAACAGTTAAGTGACTTGCTCGGGGTCACACAGTTAACAAATGTCTAAGGCTGGATTTGAACTCAAGTCTTCTTGACTCCAGGTCTTGTACTCTATCTACCCACTGCTTCTGAGAAGACATACCTACTAGGAAAGAATTACCCCTTGGTTGAGTGAAACCAGTCCTTTTGCCAGATTATAGAGTTAGAAGGGTGTCCTGGGTGGCCACTCCATCAGCCAGTGCTGTTTCTTGATGGCTGTGACACAACTCAGGGTTCAAGGTATTTGAATTTCTATCTGCAGAAGTGAAGTTCAGTGATGGATCAAACCTATATCATTACTGCTATTACTTATTATCTGCATTAGAGATTTCTTTTCTTCAGAAAAAACTAAATACAATTTTAATTGATTTATTAAATATGGTTTTCTTAGAGGCACAGCTTCTTTCATATTGCCTTGTAAATCTGGTTGTCAAAAGTATAATGACTTGGGGCAGCTAGGTGGTGCAGTGGATAAAGCACTGGCCTTGGATTCGGGAGGACCTGAGTTCAAATCCAGCCTCAGACACTTGATACTTAACTAGCTGTGTGACCCTGGGCAAGTCACTTAATCCTCATTGCCCTGCAAAAAAAAAAAAAGTATAATGATTTTTTAAAAAACTTTTACAAAAGGTTTTGTGCCCTCCCCTATCCCTTCACCAAGATAACAATAGTTTTTGTCAAGGTCATTGTCAGGATATTTATTTGTATCCAAGCTGAGCAGACTACTGAGATGACTGCCATCCCCCAATGTCCCTGATGTCAATATATGTATCATCATACTTAGGTTAATTATGGGAACCCATCCATCGTAGGTTTCCCCCCAGACAACAGACATATGATGTTGTTATTGTTTTTCTTTTGTTCTGTTAAGGCTAAAATTCTAGCTAAACTATCTAAAATATCTAATGAATGGTTGCCAATAAATTATAAGCTTTAACAAGAGTTAGGTTTTTAAGCATTTATTAAGGAGAATAAGAATTTGGTAAAGAGAGAGAGAAAGACCTACATTCATCTATCTATTAAAGGGAGAGCATATTTCTAGCTCTGCTCTCCACCAAAGTCCTCAGGAAAAGAGCCCGAGTCAGAGCGCCAGGCTTCCCCTTCTTCCTCCCACAAGCAAACGTCACTTCCTGACACCAAAGAAAAGACGCGTGGTGTTGCCCTCAAAGACCTTCACCTCATGGCGGAGCTTTCCTACAGTAAGTCTCCAGCAGGTGGCGTCATTCCAATAGTTACAGTTCCCAAAGAAGACCATGACAGATGTTATGACTTGCCATGAGTTAGACTTAAATGAAGGAGGGCTGTGCAAAGTCACCAGCCACACTCTCTCCTCCAGAGCCATCTGGGTCCAGTAGCAAGATATATTATCAGGACACCTGGAGATGACCCTGGATGTTTAAGGCGATTGGGATTAAGTGACTTGCCCAGGGTTGCAGAGCTAGTAAGAGTCTAAGGTCGAATTTGAACTCAGGTCCTCCTGACTCCAGGGCCAGTGCTCTATCCACTGTGCCACCTAAGTGACCCAGACATATGATTCTGATAAAGGTCAGAGCCCAATAATGAGGAAAGAAAGGACTGTCCACAAGTGAGGCTTCTGTACTCTGGCCAACTTAAACTCAGAAAAGATTATCCCCAAGGTCAGACACAGATGGACTTTGTGGCCAGTTGGTGTTCATAAGTCTTCAGGTACACTTGAAGAGGAGGGGGCTACCATAATTCAAATTGTTGTAAAAGGTGGTGCTTTCTTATTATGTAAGCAAGTGTCATCCAGCCTCAGATTGCACTGCTGCTAAAGATTTAAACTACAACCCCAATACAAACAAGGGTACTTGTATTATCAGAGAGAAGGTTGGTCTAGGCCTAGAAGAAATTTTACAGGTCCAGAGTAATGTACCTGTCATCTGGAAGGATCCTAGCATGTTGAAAGAAGTCTTCACACTCTAAGTCCTTACAAAAGATCCAAGATTCAGTCTACTCTAATTCTCTGAAATAACACATATCCTTCAATGAATCTCACCAGAATATGAGTTTTATGTTGCGTTTTGCTTTCCCCTTTGGGGAGCTCAGAAGTAATGTTTACCACATAATTTATTCATGTATTCATGTATACAACCAGTTAATAAATATTCATTAAGCACTTACTATGTGCCATACACTGTGCTAAGTGCAGGATATACAAAGAAAGGAAAAATATTTTTTAAATCTTAGAATTAGTGTTAAACATTGGAGAATTGGCAGGAGAGTCTGTTCACCTCTCCAACTCTTGGAATTAGTCTCAGGGCAGCTAGGTGGCACAGTGAATAAAGCACTAGCCCTGGATTCAGGAGGACCTGAGTTCAAATCTGGCCTCAGACACTTGATATTTACTAGCTGTGTGACCCTGAGCAAGTCACTTAAC
Organism: Dromiciops gliroides; assembly: GCF_019393635.1. Lineage (NCBI taxonomy): Eukaryota > Metazoa > Chordata > Mammalia > Microbiotheria > Microbiotheriidae > Dromiciops > Dromiciops gliroides. The sequence continues at coordinate 680,431,596 of NC_057861.1, read as the reverse complement.
CCTCATTGCCCCACCCCCCCAAAAAAAAAGAAAGAAAAGAAAAAGGAATTAGTCCCCATAATCCTAGAATAAAGGGACCTTAGAGATCATCTAGTACAAATCCTTCATTTTGTAGATGAGGCGATGGAGACCCAGAGAGGTTCAAATGACTTGTATTAAAGGTCACAGAGTAGGATTCAAACAAAAATCCTTAGGCTCCAAAATCTAGAGCACTTTCCACCATGCTGGACTACTCAGTCAAAGGCTAATTAATGCTGAATACTGTTGTTTTTGGGTTGTGTCCAACTCTTTGCGACCCTGTGTTATACTGTCCACTGGGTTTTCTTGGCAAAGACACTGAAATAGTTTGCCATTTCCTTCTCCAGCTCATTTTACAGATGAGGAAATGGATGCAAACTGGGTAAAGTGACTTACCCAGGGTCACACAGCTAGTAAATGTCAGAGGTCAGATTTGAACTCTGGGCTTCCTGATCAAGGCCCAGCACTCTATCCACTGAGCCACCTAGCTATCTCACTCCAATTCTCATAACAAGGTCATGAACCAGTACTTGATTTATCACTTAGTCTTGTAAGGTGTTTTTTTTTAGCATAAATCAGTTTCTTTGAACAATTCATTGCACTGGAATCATTGAAGCTGGGGGTCAATTCCACCAAACTGCATTAGATTATAGAAGATGCCCAGCCTGAAAGCCAATCAGAGAAGTCTTTTAACAATGGATAAACAGATCACAACATTTCAATCACTGATTAGGATGACACTGTGATGAGTAAAACTAAATGTGTGGTCACCTTATTCCTGTCCCCAGAATGGGGGAAACTAGCTAGAGTTTACTTATAAATTAGAAGTGTTAGCACCAGTTTTGGGCATTAAGCATTTATTAGTGAAAAAAGAGAACACCTGGGTCAGAAAACCAAGAAAAAGTCTATTTATCCTAGAGGAGAGATAAGGGTTCAACCTGGCCTGCTCTTCTCCCAAGTCCTCTGCCACCACCAGTTTTTTTGAGAGCTGAACTTCGAGAGGCAACAGCCTTTCCTGCTTTCCCCCACCACAGAGGCTGTCCTTACATACTGCTTCAAGCTGATTGGTCAGCATCACCCAAATCCATTGGTTCACTGGACTTGAGGGTGGTCTCGTTGTTGAGCTCAAAGTCCTCAGCTTCTGAGAACAGTACCCTCTTGAGAGCCAGCCAGGTGTAGTTTCAATTTAATTAACTTTAATCGGGTTAATCAGTGAAGTCAATCACTCTCAGTCAGTCTCACTTAATTCAATCAATCTAAATCAATCTCCTCTGGTTGGGGCCTTTGGGCACTGACAAAATCCCATTATTTCTTACAACATCAAAGCATTTGTATATATACCTAAACAACTCTGTGACTCTGAGCCAGTCACTTAAGATCCATCTGCCTCAGGTAACTCCCTAGAGTTTATTAAACCAATTCAATTCAATAAACATTTATTAAACACCTATTATGTGCCAGGCACTCTGCTCAGTGTTGTCACACTGATGAAAATCACAGATCCAGATACATAGCAAAATGTTTTTAAAAGATTTTTAAGGAATGGACTGGTTTGTTTAGAGACTGATATTTATAAGGTTACTTTTCAGTAAAGTTTCTTAAATTCCTAATTATTATAAAAACTGTGTATATGTGGAACTAACTAGGACAAAATGGTGCTTACATTATCAGACAAGATTCCCATATTGAATTTTTTTGCTTAGTTATCTAGATGATCCAATCTAAGGAGGTTTGGGAAATGATTGATACATGAAGACAAAAGGCTGATCACTAATGTGTATTTTAGTAATGCTTTGGTTTCAGGGTGACATCTTTAAAAAAAACTTATGGGGCAGCTAGGTGGCACAGTGGATAGAGCACTGTCCCTGGAGTCAGGAGTACCTGAGTTCAAATCTGGCCTCAGACACTTAACATTTACTAGCTGTGTGACCCTGGGCAAGTCACTTAACCCCAATTGCCTCACTTAAAAAAAAAAAAAACTCTTGTGGAGATTTTTTAAAAAATCAAATATATAAGTACAGACCAGAATGGGAAGGAGGTGGGTGGTTGAAAGAACATGTGGTTTTAATAGCAGTTTATGGGGGGGAAACCACACAGTGATTTTATTCAATCTAAAGTTCAACTTAAGTTAATATTGTGACACAGGGACTGGGGACAGGGACTAGACCTGTAATTTTGTTATAAGGAATTCCCAGATGAGAAAACTCTTTCTACCAATAAAGGACAGGACCTTCCATGCAACTTATGAGTCTTTAAAAATTGCCTAATTAAAAAAAATTTTTTTTAAGTTGCCTAATTCACATTAGTGTCATGAGTGAAATTTAACAAAACGGTAAATTGAGGCAAATCTCCACACAAGATAACATTTATTAGCTAGGGCATGCTGCCTGTCAATAAATAGGTCAGTTGATTGCTTGGGGCAGCAAACCAGGGTCTTTGAAGGATAGCTTGGTGGTGTAAAGATATTAAGCTCAACTCCCTTTGTGTTTACACACATCCCCCAAAGTCAGCTAAATTCCTTAAGGCAAGAATAGATCAGTGATTAGCAGGAGAACTAGATTTCTAAAATTAACCCATTTTAGGCCAGCTGAATTCTGAACTGAGTTCAGAGACAAAGAACCATGGCTTAAGTGATTAAAAGACAAAAGCAGTTACAGGACAAAATCAATTACTAGTAAATAAGATCAATAATAAAATGATACGGAATTGATCATAATTTTCTCATTAGGCAACCATGGATGCCAAAAATATCTAGTGGGAGATTTAGGCTACCCTGACAGTACAATATCCAGATTTAAGAAAGTGATAGTCCCTGTGTAACCTAACCTGTTCAGACAAATGGATATTATAGCCATTTATGGGCAGTGGTGTTTTGTTTTGTTTTGTTTTGTTTTGTTGGGTGGGGTACCATATTTTAAAAGAGCTAATGGCAAACTGGAAAGCAACCAGGATGATGAATGATCTGGAAACTGTGTTATATCGGTTGAAGGAGCAGAGCAAATTTAGCTTGGAGAAAAAGAGTCTTTGAGGAAGTTATGATGTCTATCTTCAAATATTTGGAGGCCTGTCATCTACAATTATGATTAGGCCTATTCTTTGTAGTTCCAGATGGTCAAACTAGGATTGGTAGAAGTTACCGGGAACTAGATTTTGGCTCAATGTAAGAAAGAAATTTGTAGCCAACAGTGCTGTCCAAAATTCAACCTCATGAAATAGTGAGATCCCCACCATTGAATATGTTCAAGACTAGATGAACCCACTGTCTCAATAGGAATTCATACATCAGTCTCTTGATAGCATTTAAGAACCTTTTAAACTCCAGAATTCTGAGGACACCTTAAAGCTGTCTGTGTAATATGATTTCTAAGAGGTGCAAACAAACCTTACCTCATCTCTAAAAAATATGCCTCCCTCACTTCTTTCCTCAGATCTAAAATTCCTTCAGAAAGCATCAAAGCCTTTTTATTGCATGACATTTACCATACAAATAATCCTCTGGGGAACATGGAATACTTTACCTGTCAGATTTATGGATAAGGGAAGAATTTATGGCCAAAGATATAAAATATTATAGGAAAAAAATTTTTTAAACATATTATAGGATATAAAATGGATAACTGATTACATTAAAATTTTTAAATTTTGTACAAACAAAACCAATGCAGTCAAAATTAGAAGGAAAGCAGGGGGGCAACTAGATAGCACAGTGAATAAAGCACTGGCCCCGGATTCAGGAGGACCCGAGTTCAAATCCAACCTCAGACACTTGACACTAACTAGCTGTGTGATTCTGGGCAAGTCACTTAACCCTCATTGCCCTACCAAAAAAAAACAAAAACTGTTTAGAAGGAAAGCAGAAAACTGGGGAAAATTTTTATAGCAAGTTTCTCTGATAAAGTCCTCATTTCTCAAATATATAGAGAACTTAGTCAAATTTATAAGAATGAGTCATTCCTCAGTTGTCAAATGGTCAAAGGATATGAACAGGCAGTTTTCAGAAGAGGAAATCAAAGCTAACTATTGCCATATGAAAAAAAATGCTCTAAATCACTAGTTTTTTAATCTTTTTTTTTTTGTGAGGCAATTGGGGTTAAGTGACTTGCCCAAGGTCACACAGCTAGTAAGTGTTAAGTGTCTGAGGCCAAATTTGAACTCAGGTCCTCCTGACTCCAGTGTGGGTGTTCTATCCACTGCACCACCTAGCTGCCCCTCTAAATCACTATTGATTAGAGAAATGAAAATTAAAACAACTCTGAGGTCCCCCATATACCTATCAGATTGGCTAATATGGCATAAAAGGAAAATGATAAATGTTGGAGGGGGGTGAGGGAAAACTGAGACACGAATGCACTGTTGGTGGAGTTGAGAACAGCGTCAGAATGATGGAGTCAGAATGCAGATTGAAGCATACTCTTTTCACTTTATTTTTTTTTCCTGTTTTTTTTCTTTTCATCTGTTTCTTCTTTTACAACATGACTAACAATGGAAATGTGTTTTTGTTGGTTTTTTAAAATTGTAAAACTATTTTATTATTTTCCAGTTACATGTAGGGATAGTTTTCAACATTTGGAGTTTTTTTGGTTTTTTGTTTGTTATGGTTTTGGTTTTTTGGGGTGGGGCAATGAGGGTTAAGTGACTTGCCCAGGGTCACACAGCTAGTAAGTGTCACGTATCTGAGGCCAGATTTGAACTCCGATCCTCCTGAATCCAGGGCTGGTGCTTTATCCACTGTGCCACCTAGCTGTCCCCTCGACATAAGAGTTCTAGTTTCAAATTTTTCTCCCTCTCCCCTCCCCAAGACAGCAAGTAATCTGATACAGGTTATAGAAATATGTTTTGGGGACGGCTAGGTGGCGCAGTGGATAAAGCACCGGCCCTGGATTCAGGAGTACCTGAGTTCGAACCAGGCCTCAGACACTTGACACTTACTAGCTGTGTGACCCTGGGCAAGTCACTTAACCCCCTTGCCCCGCAAAAAAAAAAGAAAAGAAAAAAAAAGAAATATGTTTTACATGATTGTACATATATAATTATATCAAATTGATTACCATTGTAGGGAGGGGGGAGATAAGGGAGGAAGAGAGAAATTTTGGAAACCAAAATTTTAAAAGAAATGTTAAAAATTGTCTTTACGTGGGGCAGCTAGGTGGCGCAGTGGATAGAGCACCGGCCCTGGATTCAGGAGGACCTGAGTTCAAATCCGACCTCAGACACTTAACACTTACTAGCTGTGTGACTTTGGGCAAGTCACTTAACCCCAATTGCCTCATACACACAAAAAAAAAAAGAAGAAGAAAAAAGGGGCAGTTAGGTGGCGCAGTGGTTAGAGCACTGGCCCTGGATTCAGGAGGACCTGAGTTCAAATCTGGCCTCAGACACTTTACACACTTACTAGCTGTGTGACCCTGGGCAAGTCACTTAACCCCAATTGCCTTAAAAAAAAAAGGGAAAAATTGTCTTTACATGTAATTAGAAAAATTAAAATACTGTATTAAAAAATCAAAAATAAAAATGCAAATTAAAACAACTCTGAGGTATCACCTCACACCCATCATATGGCTAATAGGACAGGAAAGGAAAATGACAAATGTTGGAGGGGATGTGGAAAAATTAGGACACTAATGCACTGTTAGTGGAACTGTGAACTGATTCAACCATTCTTAAGGGCAATTTGGAACCATGCCCAAAGAGCTATAAAACCGTGCAAAACCTTTGAACCCAGCAATACCACTATTAGGTCTATATTCCAGTGATTAAAAAAAAAAAAAGAAAAGAAAAAGGACCTTTACGTACAATGTTTTTTTGGGGAGGGGGGACTAGGCAATGAGGGTTAAGTGACTTGCCCAAGGTCACACAGCTAGTAAGTGTCAAGTGTCAGAGACTGGATTTGAACTCAGGTCCTCCTGAATCCAGGGCTGCTGTTTTATCTACTGTGCCACCTAGCTGCCCCCATACAAAAATATTTATGGCAGCTTTTATTGTGCTAGCCAAGAAGTAGAGTTGAGGAATGACTGAACAAGTTATGGTATATGATGGTGATGGAATACTATTGTGCTATATGAAATGATGAGCAGATGGGTTCACGTGAACTGATGCAAAGTGAAGTGACCAGAACTAGAACATTGTACACAGTAATAGCAATAATGTACTATGATCAATGATCAATGACATAGCTATTTTCAGCAATACAATGACCCAAGAAAATTCCAAAGGACTTATAATGAAAAATGCTATCCACCTCCAAAGGAAGAACTAGTAGAGTCTGAATGCAAATTGAAACATGATTTCTTTTATTTTATTCTTTCTTTTTGCTTTCTTTTGCAACATGGCTAATATGGAAATATGCTTTGCATGACTGCACACATAAAATTGATATCAAATTGCTTGCCTTTTCAAGGAAGGGGAAGTGGAGGGAAGGAGGAAGAGAATTTAGAACTCAAAATTTCAAAAAAATGAAACTAAAATTTGTTTTTACATGTAATTGGAAGAAAAAAAAGATGAAAACAAAACAAATAACCCCCTGGGAGAGTCAACTAAATACTCACACTAAAATGTAAATGATTAATATCAGATTTTTTTAAAAAGCATGTTTTGCCCAGAAATAAAGTACTGGGCACAAGGGAAGGGAGCCAATACCAAAACAGACAGTTGGGCCCACTTAAGGCAAACTTTTAATTTCACAATTTTGCCTTAGGTCTGATGCCCCATTGTCTGTGTAGTGAGAGGGTAAGGATATTAGACAATTGGTTGCCAAAGAGGTGCAGTTGTCACTGGTGCTGTATTCATGTCGTATTTCCTGGCTCCAGTTCCTGGGGCACTGCAGGTTTCTCTTCTTACATATAATGCCGAGGGAAATCATCCACACCACCAGGGCTGCAGAGATGAACCCCACCATTGAATAAATCATGACTGAGTTCTCATCTTTTGGCAAGGTTTCATTTGGGTCTGTAGGGGGAAGACATACAGTCACTATCACTATTCATCCCTGAGTTACAACCCCTGATGCAGAAGCAGAGCAAAGCAACAGCTGGCAGCAGAAAGAGTACAGAACTGGGCCGTTAGAAGACCTAAAGTCTAGTCCTGGCTCTGCTACAAACTAGCAAAGTAGATGCTATATTGAGTAGCATTATGACCTTGACCTCTCTTGGATTTTCACTTCCTCATGTATCAGTGGGGATAACACCTTACCTATTTAGAAAGGATTTCTGAAATCTTAGGTGTGAAAAGACTCTGAAAAGTGACACTTTACTACCAATGCCACCTTGGGCAAGTTACTTAACCTGCCAGAGTCAGCTTCCTCTTCTGTAAATTGAGGATGTTAGACTATAAGATGGCCTTTGAGGTCCATTCCAGATCTCTGACGTGCACTGTGATTACTGATACTCCTAAAAAATGAAGATGCCAGCTTTTGGTATCTCCTCATCTTTTAAGATTAACAATAATAAGCAAGGAGATCAGTTTGATGAATTTCACCCCATCACCTTGATGAAATTACAGTGTAGAACTTGATGCAGGCACCTGAAAGGTTGTGCCAGACTGATGACCCCTCACTGATCTCCAGGGTGGAAATTGGGGCCACCTACTCATAGCTGGTTGACCATCAGAGGCTCACCCCTTTTCCCTCTTTCCTTCATTTTCTCTCTTCCTTGGACTTTCAGATAAAAATGCAGTAATGAGGTGAAGATTTATCCTTCCTTGCCAAAAATAGAACATGGCAACTGACCTTACAAGTAATAATAATAATAACTCACAGCAACAATGGACTCAGGGTTTGTTTGTATTTATTCTTTTATTGGTAAGGCTAACTGTTTAAGCAAGGCGTTTATGTTAGCAAATTGAATTTGCTGAGCTGTTTCCTAATATGAAATGAGAGATTTGAGAAAACTCAAAAAAGACTTGTGAAATTAGTATGTATTTTCATTTTTAAAAGCCTGATTAAAACAGAACTTAAGTTAATTGGACAGTTAACCTTGGGACTAGGAGGCTAAATAAATGCAGCTGATTGATGCCTTTTTTTCTCATTGCAGATATTAAAATGAAATCAGTCAATCTTTAACCTTTAACAGACTCCCATTGTAAAATTTATAAACAGATTCTGTACTTGTCCATTTCCCCCATTTGATTGCAGGCTTCTTGAAAATAGGGCCTTATCTGGGGCCGCTAGGTGGTGCAGTGGATAGAGCACTGGCCCTGGAGTCAGGTGTAACTGAGTTCAAATCCGGCTTCAGACACTTAATATTTACTAGCTGTGTGACCTTGGGCAAGTCACTTAACTCCAATTGCCTCACTAAAAAAACGAAACAAAACAAAACGAAAATAGGGTCTATCTTATATCTTGGTATCCCAGAACAGGATAAATTTTAATAAATGTATTGAGAAGATGAGTAGGATAGTGTGAGAAAATGAAAGGAAACAGGGGATTCTTGGTGAAGCACAAGTTGGAAAAGATGGTCTCTGAGACAGAGAGATGATCACTTTTCAACTCTTACTTTTGATTATATCAAAAATATTTGTTGAAATGAATTGAATATATATGTCCACCAGTAATACTGCTATCTGTTATGTCCCCTGTGTTAGACTCTAAGCTCCTAAGATCAAGGGTCATGTCTATTCTTGATAGAGCAGTATCAATCAACAAATATTTATTAGATACCTACTACCAAATGGGGACATAATAGACAATAAGTGCTATGAGTTCAGGGGGAAGCATGGGCACTGATGGTTACAACATCTCTCTAGAGAGAGTAAGAGGGATTAAAGCTGGGTCTGTGGACAGGAGAAGAGAAAAGGTATTGATGGATGGATATAAGCAAGAGTGTGGCAGCAGGAATGCACGACATGTTCAGTAGGCAATAGGCAAAATTTGAAGTGAAAGAGTTCAGGAAGATGAGAGACTGGAGATGAAGGTGGAATTCTGAAAGGTTAAGAGCAGATTGGAGAGGACCTTGAATGCCCAAGTAATTAGGGTAATGGGGAGATTTTGAAGGTTTTTGAGAAGGGTGCTGTCATTTAAACACTGCTTGAGGAAGACATCTTAGAATAGAAAAGGAAGGAAGTCATATTTACCTATCACCTGGAAAATCACATATCTCTCTACCAAATGTTGAGTGTCATTCAGGATACATTTGTATGTCCCACTGTCTTGTAGCTTCACATCCCTCAAAGTCAGCTCCGCATCCTTTGAATAGATGATGAGCAAGACACGTCCATTGAACTCCTTAGGGATGTCCGTGTACACAGTTCCAAAAAAATAACCATGTATCAGGGTAGGTGGTTTGTTCTGGTTGAGGCGGTACCAAGAGACACTGATTAAATCTGATAACTCAAAGTCAGTCCTACAATGAAAGATTGCCTCTTCCTCCAAACTTGAGACCACTTTTGTCTCTCTCACGAGTAGAGAAGAAATATCTGGGGAAGGAGATAATCAAGGTCAGGGATAAGGTTCTGAGTCTGAGAATCCCAGCTACCCAGTCCCTGGAAGCACACTCACTCTCCCTCCCCTAAGCACACTAGACAGGTCCTTGGAAGGGAAGAGGACCAGCTACTGGGGAGAACTTTCCAGAGACTTATGCCTTTGTTGTCCCCAGAGCTCAGATGCTGCTTCAAGCCATGTAAAAGCTTGCCATTTGGTCACTTCTAACCCTACATCTTCCAAGAGATTTCATTACCAACTCACCTGGAGTCATTTCTCCCAGAGTAAGAGCTTCAGCAATTCCAAACAGCTTCAGCGATCTCAAAAGCAAGAACAAGGACCATCTACAGGAAAGTTGCCCTCCTGGTATAAAGAAGAAAGTAATGAAATAAAGAACCAGGAAAATCTACTAAATTCATTTTATAAATCTAGAAATGTCTAGTTCATAGAAAATCCCTGGAGTCAGTTACATTCAATTTGCATCAACTTAATTTGCCCTTTTTAAATATAATCCCAGCATTTTAGATGTCATGTAATCCAAACTAACCTTGAAGGAGGAATCGCCTCCAAAATATCCCTAAGAAGACGTCATTGAAAACTCCATTTCAACATATCCACTGACAGGGAACTTTATTTATGTATTTATTTATTTATTTTTGCGGGGCAATGGGGGTTAAGTGACTTGCCCAGGGTCACACAGCTAGTAAGTGTCAAGTGTCCGAGGCCAGATTTGAACTCAGGTATTTCTGAATCCAGGGCTGGTTCTTTATCCACTGCACCACCTAGCTGCCCCGACTGGGAACTTTCAACCTTTAATGTGGCAAGAATTTTATCAACCATCTCCTGTGTGCCAGGTACTTAGAATTCAGTCTATTTATTTTGGGAAAACCCTAATTCTTAGTTTCAACAGTTAGAGCTGGAAGTCTCTTTGGAGCTCATCTCATCTAGTGGTTCTTCATGTTAGAAATGAAAACTCACAGAAGTACATGTGCCATAGAGTTGTTGCAAAAGGTCTCTAAATCCATTTGCAAACCAAGCATTATCATTTTGGTCCTTTTTTTTCTTTCTTTTCTTTTTCTTTTTCTTTTCTTCTTTTTTTTTTTCATTTTGGTCTTTATTAAGTTCCAACAAAATAGCATGATGCTATAATAAGGAAATGTATAACAGGAATGTTTCCTAATTATCTTGAATAATATTAAAAATATTGAGTAACAAACACTATGATGTATTAATAGTTTTCCGATGTATATAAATATTGAAGTAAATAATAAAATAGAAATCCTTTTAAAGCAATGCTGCATTCATAGCAGTTTTTTGTCATCACAATTTCTCAATTAACAGATACTAATAGTATGATTAGTTATATAGGAGTCTAAACATTTTTTTTATGTTAAAAAGAATACCTCCTAACTCAGAAAGAATAGATACCATTCAACTGGTCGCCCACCACCACAAAGCCAGGAGACAGTAGCTGCCATACATGGAAGCAGCAAAGTCAAGATTCAAACCCCAGGTCCTCGTTTCTAAATCCAGTGTTCTTCCCTTCATCCTACACTTATTAGGAAGCTCCTCCATAAAATGAACCAATTTGCCTCCCAACCTTCCACCTTTCTCCCTCTAGGGCCAAGAAGAACCAATCTAATTATTTTTCCACAGGCTAGTTGAAGTTTGTGACTGTCTTCCTTTCCCCAGACTCCAACAGATCTCTAATTCCTTAACTGATCCTCATTACAGGCTGTAGGTTATATAACTGCCCTTTCCCAGAAGAGGGAAAATTGTTTGGTTCCTTTCTCACTAGGGCTCATGGAGGAGAGGAGACAGGTGAGCAGTCTGCATTAAAATGTAAATGTAGGACCCTAAGTATTTTTAAATTCTTACTTAAAATCAAAAGATGTGGCAATGAATTGGAAACTGAGGGCATGCCCATCCATTGGGGAATGGATAAACAAGTTGTGGTATATGAATGTAATGGAATACTATTGTGCTGTAAGAAACGATGAGGGAGCAGATTTCAGAAAAACCTGGAAAGACAACATGAATTGATATTGAGTGAAATGAGCAGAACCAAGAGAACATTGTACACAGTATCAACAATATTGTGTGATGATCAACTGTGATAGACTTAGCTTTTTTCAGCTCTTTTCAGCAATACAATGATCCAAGACAATGCCAAGAGTCATGATAGAAAATGCTCTCCACATCCAGAAAAAGAACTATGGAGTCTGAATATAGATGGAAGCTTACTATTTTCACTTTTGTTGGGTTTTGTTGTTGTTGTTTCTTCTTTCTTGTGTTTTTTTTCCTTTTGTTCTGATTCTTCTCTCACAATATGACTATTAGAAATGCGACTAGCAGCTCAAATAGTGTTGCACAGCGCAGCCCTATTGTTGCAGCTCTAGTGTTGCTAGCAGGTCACTGCTCAAGGAATCCAAGCAGGCAGCAGTCAGTGGGTGAAGGCTTCTTTATTCATCTTTGAAGATGGGGACTCTTCTGAATGTGCCAGAGAGTGCACTGAAATGAGATCCCTCACCTCTATTTATAGCCCTCAAGGGTCCCTCTGGACCAATCACATTACACTTCCCATTTACACCCGGCATTACAAAAACAACCAATCACAGCATACAGTACCAACTTCCCACATATGGTAACTATAAGATTGTATCAGTCAGCCAATCAGACTACCCCATTAACAACCAATCAGATTGTACCAGTCGACCAATCAGATTGCAGCACTAGGCCTTAACCTTATTCTGGGCAAGAATGTTCCCATTCCTCACTAGAACAGTGCTGTGTTAACACACATAAGCATACATAACTTATCAAGAAACAATACTCAAGTCGGGGTTTGAACACTAGGGTCATGGAGATCACCTAGTGCACCTCAAGGTGAACTCCCAGCTTAGCTTGGCTCCCACAAAACACAGACCTTATTCCAGGCCCTGTTCAGGCCTAAGGCCCAGTGAGCCATGGCTCCTCAGAGTCTCATGTGTTGAGCGGCCCCCTACTGGGAGGTTTGGGCAACAACCAGACTCACTCTCTGCCTTTAGGGCTCTGAGAAGAGTCCAAATATAGTCTTTTCTCTCATGACTAATATGGAAATATGTTTAAATAATTGTACTGTATAACCTATATAATATTGCTTGTTGGCTTCAGGAGGAGGGAGGGAGGGAGAAAAATTTGGAACTCAAAATCTTATAAAAACGTATGTTGAAAACTATCTTTACATGTAATTGGAAAAAAATAAAATGCTATTTTTTAAAAATCAAAAGATGGTCACTTAACCCCAATTGCCTCACTAAAAAAAAAATCAGAAGATGTTTGAAAATGCGTGCTCTGTTTCCCTTAATGGGAATATCATAAAGGGAGGGGATGTCTAGGCTGAGAGGAGAAAGAGAACTTAGTGCTGGAACAGGTGTCTCATAAAGGGTAATTGTTAGGAAAAATATGAAGACTGGGGCACAGAGCAACTGATGGTAGAAAGAAAGGACAGCAGTTCAATGAGAATGGAAATAAGCATTAATAAGGGAGGCAGCATGGAGTTTCCTACACTGATAACCTTGCAAGTGTAGCAAAAAATTAATAATAGCCAACATTTATATAAATAATACTAAAATAATAATAAAAGCAAAAGTAGGAACCAGGAGAATTTAATGGAAAAAACAGGCACTATGCTGCAAGTCAGAGATAGATGAAACAGTGAGTGACTAGGATTCCTACAATGGAAAACACTGGGACACTTTTCAGGTTGGTGAAAAAGGTGGCTTCCATGTCAGTTTCTTCTTTTTCTATTAAAAAAACACCTTAATATGCACTTGTAATCAATAACAAACCAGTTAAGCATATTTCTAAGTATCTAGTTTTTTTAACTTAACATACACAATGTCCATACCAGCTGATTGGCCATCCCTTCCTATTCTGTTCACAAGGTCACAGAATTTCAGAGTTGGAGGGGACCTCAGAAGCCATCTATGTCCCACCTGCATTGTGCAACATGCTTAGGTGGTCATCCAGACCTCCATCAAGGAGGAACCCATTGTTTTCAGAAGCACTTTGGGATATCTGAAGTCATTAGGAAGGTTTTCCTTCCCATAAGCCTAGATATGCTTCTTTGCCACTCATGTCACTTGCCCCCACTTCTGCCCCCTAGGATGAAACACAACAGCTCTAATGCTCCCCTAGCTCCTCTCTTTTCCAAGCTAACAACCCCCAGTTTCTTTGACCAATCCTCCTATAACATGATCTCCAGGTTCTTCTTTATCCATATAAACTTCCTCTAGACTGTCTCCATCTTATCAGTGTCTTTCCTAAAATGTGTTTTCCAGAACTGAACACACTACTACAAATGTGGTCTGACCAGGACAGAGTACAGCTGTGCTATCACCTCCCTAATTTTTGATACCAGGCCTCCCTTAATGTAGCCTAAAATCACTACTGTATTGGGGTATGCATTTTGATTTTTAGGTGATTGTATTTAGCGCATGTATTGTCCTTCTAATTTTACTTTATTTTCTATTACTTCATATCTTTGAAATTTCTTTATATTATTACATTCATTTTTTTAAAAATAATAAACATTTTTATATAAAGTTTTGAGTTCCAAATTTTATCCCTCTTTCCCTTCCTCCTCTCCCCCTTCCCTGAGGTGGTAAGGAATCAGATATAGGTTATACAACTACATTCATTTTAATTGCATTATAATCTCCTATTACATTGATATACTATATTTAACTATTATCCAGTTGTTAATCATTTAGCTTGTTTCCAGTTTTTTCAGCTCACAAATAATATCGCTATGACTATCTTTAGGCAGCTAGGTAGCATAATGGATAGAGTGCTTGCCATCGGGTTAGGAGGACCTGAGTTCAAATCTAGCCTCAGACACTTACTAGCTGTGTAAGGCAACTCATTTAACCCTATTTGCCTCAGTTCCTCATCTGTAAATGAGCTGGAGAAGGAAATGGTATACCACTCTAGTATCTTTGCCAAGAAAACCCCAAATGAGGTCATGGAGAGTCAGACACAACTGAAATGACTCAATAACAACAAAACTGAGTATCTTTGAACCAAAAATATGGTGGGGAGGAGGGGAATGGTAGTAGACAGGATAATGTCATTAGGTTATATTTACAATTATGGCGTAGCAAGGACATGAATCTTTATCACATTCTACCCCCACTTTCCCCGCCTACCAATTTGTGTATCATAGGTACCTGTGCTAAAAACATCTGCTCTTCCCAGTCTTCCCTTTCTCAGATAAGAGCCTCACCATAATTTTTGCCATAGAGGAAGGTGGGAAATGGAAAGGCAAAAGGAAAGGGAGTGTGAAAACCACCCCAAATCCCAGCCACCTCAAACTGAGATAAGGTAACATCATGAGTAGGCACACTGCTCTAGTCAAGAAAAAGAAATTAATGATTCATGGAGAGAAAAAACAAGACCTTTTTGGGGAAGGGTAAATAAACATGATTCAATGACAACTGAAGAGGATTTTCATTGTCTGCATTGGGCTATGGGACCTGGTATGCTAAGACAGAAGATTATATGGTTTGTAGACATTTCGGACCTAGAATTGAAAAACAATGACTCTAATCAGCCTCTGTTTTGGATTGGCTTTTGAGAAACTGATGCCATCTTACAGAAAGAATCATTTACTGCTAGAGAGCATCTGTGGCAGTAAGTCGTAGGCCAAAGCCATTCTGACCCAGGAGAAAAAAAGGCTACATAATATTGTTTTCCTATCCTGATATGCCTGCTCCAGATCAAGTCTCATCTCCTGGGGAAAAAAAAAGCAATTGCATCTTTAGAAGGAATTAAATAGAAGTGAGCAACCAGGAGACAGGAACCACTGTGGTGAATGATTGGGGATGGAGCCTCATTAACGACGCCAGAATTTTTTTTTTACCACTGGAACTCACCTAGGACAGTACTAAGTCACTGGGAAGTTAGGGGCAGGATGTTAAGGGGAGAAGGAGATTACACAGAGTGAGACCTTCTTAATTCTCTCTTGACTAAGGTTCTAGGAAAGAGAAGGGTACTTTCTGTATTCTTTGCTCAGTAAATAAAACTTGTTCTATCCTTGATGCTTTGTGAGTTTGAGTGCTTGTAAGGGGAGTTAATGTCCACCCTTGGAAACAGTGACAGATTTATTTTTTTCAGGTGGCAGCTGAGGGGGTTAAAGGATCATGAAAGTAAAAGAAATGAAAGGTCACCAAGGTGACCATAACACAAGTCAAGAGAGTGCCATAGGGGCAGCTAGGTGGCACAGTGGATAAAGCACCGGCCTTGGATTCAGGAGGACCTGAGTTCAAATGTGGCCTCAGACACTTGACACTTACTAGCTGTGTGACCCTGGGCAAGTCACTTAACCCTCATTGCCCCACTAAAAAAAAAAAAAAAAAACGGGGCGGCTAGGTGGTTCAGTGGATAGAGCACTGGCCCTGGAGTCAGGAGTACCTGAGTTCAAATCCAGCCTCAGACACTTGACACTTACTAGCTGTGTGACCCTTGGCAAGTCACTTAACCCCAATTGCCTCACTCAAAAAAAAAAAAAAAAGAGAGTGCCATGACATAAAGGTTACAGCAGAATTATTGGTTTTAAAACTTCACTTCCGGGCAGCTAGATGGCACAGTGGATAGAGCATTGGCCCTGGAGTCAGGAATACCTGAGTTCAAATCTGGCCTCGGACACTTAACACTCACTAGCTGTGTGACCCTGGGCAAGTCACTTAACCCCAATTGCCTCACTAAAAAAACAAACAAAAAAAAACTTCACTTCCTAATTTAAACCTATGTAAAACAAGTTCATATGACGAAGTGTTGCTTTGCATCGACAGATACTCCATACCACTTAGATTTATAATGATAATGTAATCATGGGATGTTTCCAGAGGGTTGATGAAGACTATTTATCCTAAAGTTCATCCTGTAGAGTTTCAGGAAAAAAAGAGGAATGGTCTGGAAGAAAAACTAAAAAGATTTAGAGTGGCACACATTCATTATATATTATAATCAATGCGGAGCCAACTTTAATCTATATTAGTTGTAGATAAAGGGGTTACAATGCATGTATTTCTAATATTTATTTCATACAATTCAAATTCCTTACCCACCAAACATTTTGCAAGATTTGTCAGTAAGGGAGGAAACTAAAAAACTAGAAATGTGGAAAGAAATTTGACTAGGAATAAGGATATCTGGATACAGTGCTCTATCCAATGTGTAGTATAACTAATGCAGTGGCCTACCCTCTGCTTTAAAGTTACCCTTACTTTGCCATTTAACTGCACTAGTTAAATTGCACACTGGATATAGTGCCGGACTTAGAGTCAAGAAGACCTGAGTTCAAATCCACCCTCAGATGCTTACTAGCTGTGTGACCCTGAGCAAGTCACTCTGTGCCTCAGTTTTCCCATCTATAAAATGAGAATATTAATAGGACCTACCTCCCAAAGTTGCTGTAAGGTCCAAATAATTTAATATTTGTTAAGCGCTTTGAAAATACTATATAAGTACCAGCCACAATGATGAAGACTTCCCCCTTGGAGGACAAGGAGAAAGTTCTTTTCAAAAATGACTATGAATTGTAACTTCCTAATTGGGGCAACAATAATAATTATTATTTCATGGGGAGAAGACTGAAGAAGCAGTCCCTGCCTTCAATTACCATCCCCACCAACCCATCCTACTCAACAATGCCATAAAATGCTTCTACTGCCATCAAAATATATTTCAACAGCTTCCTATTGCTTTACAGAAGTAGTTTTCAACCTGTTGGCTAAGGAACCGTAGAGGTTAGCAAATTTACTACGAGGGATTCACAAGCAGACTAACACTGTCATATTTTACCTTTAGTTTTAGCAAAAGACACAGTCAGGATTTATTAATGAGCAAAAATACCTTCTATAGGTTGAATAACTGTCTCATGCATGTATATATTATTTTTCCAATGTACCATATGTAGATGTTTGTGATTAATAAGATATTTATCTAAAAGCATAATTAATATTCATAGTAGCTTTTTGGAAACATGCATTTTCTCTTTTTTGGGGAGGCGGGGCAGTTGGGATTAAGTGACTTGCCCAGGGTCACACAGCTAGTAAGTGTTAAGTGTCTGAGGCCAGATTTGAACTCAGGTCCTTCTGAATTCAGGGCCAGTGCTCTATCCACTGTGCCACCTAGTTGCCCCAACATGCATTTTCTCAATCAATATATACAACTAAGTGGTACAGTTTATAGAGTACTGAATTTGAAGTCAGGAAGACCTGAGTTTGAATCTTGCCTTAGATACTTGACCTCCCTCTCCCTTATTAGACTGGGAGTTTCCCAAGGGCTGGGACCCAGCCCTCCTCCTCTTGTGGTGTGGTCCCACATACTCTCTTGTTAGATAGATTTGTCAGTGGCACCAGAGAAAAGAGAGGGACCGGCTGTTTGGGAGGTTCTTGATAACTTTGTTTGCCCTCTTATACCCCTGGACTTGGAGCCAGATCACCTGACCTTCAATCCTGACTTGGATATTTATTGAGCATATGACCTTGGGGAAGATATTTAACCCCTTTTCGTTTCAATTATTGTCATATGTCAAATAGTATGCACTGCCTACCTTACCAGGTTGTTGTGAGGAAACTTGTGAATTATAAAGTACCATAAAATGTGAGTTATCTAAGTGAGAATAGGGGAGAATTTCATCATCATCCTCTTTGTTGTCCTTGATTCCAGGAATACAGAATCCGGGATCAGCCCCTGGATTCCATGAGCCACCCTAGAGCAGATAGCTGCAGTAAGTGAAAAAGTGACCACTCCTCAATCTGCTTAGGTGCTGGGTGGATAATACAGTCTCACTTTCTAGAAAGGGTAGGAACACTGTGGAAACTGGGGGAGGGGACAAAGAATGAGAAGCCAAAGTCTCTGCTCTCAGAGAAGCCATGAGCTTAGCACACCATAGAAACGAGCCATGGTTATCTGGGACTCTTACTTAGTTTTTGTTCTTTAGTTTTTCAAATGAACCATTCCCTCCCCAACCAGAATAAGTTCCTGGACTGGACAGGAAATGTTCCTTACACCCTCATTGTTTTGTCCAGAGCAACTAGTGTGGTGCCTAGTGTAGTATAACATCTAGTGTAGTCATTGCTTGGGATTTCTTGATTGATGCCCAATGCTGAGATGTTTCCTACCACATCAGCAGAAAAATGCTGCATCCGGCACAGGCCCTCTCACCCTAGCATATTGAGCGCTGATGCCTGCACAACCACACCTTGCACTTTACTTTTCAAAGTGCTCTACAATGGATCATCTCATTTGATCATCACAATAACCCTCTGAACTAAGTAATTTAGATATTATTATTCCTATCTACCAGGTGAGGGAACTGAAGCCCAGAGATTTTCTAGGCACTGGTCAAGGTCACATGGTTAGAATTAGATCTAGGTCTTCTGATTTCTATATCAGTGTTTTTTATACCCATACACATCTCCTCCTCTGGATCCTATCTCCTTTGCTTAGGTCACTTTATCCCTTTACCCTGCCCTGCTCCTTCCACCGCAATGCTATTCCAACTATCTGGTTTCTTCCTCCCTCCCTTTTATAGTTCATCCAGGCCTCCCTTATCATAACCACCCCCAATAAGACAGAAGCAAACTCACTTCTCTGGGACCATCTGGCTGCCATATTTCCTTCCAGTGTGATACCACAGCAGCTGGACCAGGCACCCAGTGCCTCTCAACCTCTCCGTTGCTCTTAAGTATGTGCTTTTTCTGAACTATACCTCTGAGGCAAGACCAACCCAGTGTCCCAGCCCACCCAACGTATCCAAAATATCTGATGGGGAAAAGTAGTGGGGAGACTTGATAAGACTGAAGAACCAATGCCTATTCCAGAGGTTAGTTCAGTCAGCAGCATCTTGCTAAAAGAACAGATGGCTCCTTAGATATATTTTATGGTTGAAGGGCCATGAGTTTACTGGATTGAAAGGGAATTAGTGGTGTTATGGGGGAAATAGAGTAGGGGGTTTGGGATAGGGTTTGGGGTTGTTAACCTGGAAATTGAGGAAACAATCACTATAGGAGAAATAAGGTCTTTAATGGGGCAGAGGAACTCTGCTCGTGGTATCAGAAAGCTCAGAAACTAGGAATGCCCAAAGATGGGAACTATAAGGGGCTAAAATTCTAGCTAGTCTGTCTAAAATCTAATGAGTGGTCACCAATAAATTATAAGCTTTATCAAGAGTTAGACTTTTAAGCATTTATTAAGGAGAATAAGAATTTGATGAAGAGAAAGAGAAAGGCCTAGATTTTATCTGTCTATTAAAGGGAGAGAGCATTCCTAGCTCTACTCTCCGCCAGAGTCCACACGAAAGAGTCAGAGTGCCAGCCTCCCCCTTCTTCCTCCCACAAGCAAACATCATTTTCTGACGCCAAAGAAAAGACGCATGGTCTTGCCCTCAGAGACCTTCTCCTCATGGTGGAACTTTCCTACAGTAAGTCTCCAGCAGGTGGCGTCATTCCAATTGTTACAGAACCCAGGACAGGTTTTGTTTTGTTTTGATGTATGTTAGTTCTTCTTTGAGTCAATTCTGATGATATTAAGGTTCACTCACTCCCCAATTCCTTCCCCCTCTTCCCCTCCCCTCCATAAGCTTTTTTCTTGTTTCCTTCATGTGAACAACCTCTCCCCAGACCATCTCTCCCCTTTCCCCTCCCCCAGTCTATTTCTCCTACACCTCAACCCTATTTTAAGGCTGTCATTATGGGTTAGTTAGGTGGCACAGTGGACAACACACCAGCCCTGGACCCAGGAGGCCCCAAGCCCAAATCCGACCCCAGACATAAGATACCCCACAAAGAACTAAACATAACATCCCTTCGTATTCAGTTCAGACCTGTGTCCTCTGTTAAATCCTTACTGAGATAGTTCTTATGAGTTTGAAGTATTATCTTCCCATGTAGGAATGTAAATAGTTTGATCTTTTAATATCCCTCATGAAGTCTTTTTCCTGTTTATCTTTTTATGCTTCTCCAGGGTCTTGTATTTGAAAGTCAAATTTTCTATTCAGTTCAGGTCTTTTCATAACAAATGCCTGAAAGTCTTCTTTCTCCTTGAAATTCCATGTTTGCCTCTGAAAGATGATGCTTAGTTTTGCTGGGTACGTGATTTTGGGCTGTAGTCCCAGTTCCTTTGCCCTCTGGAATATCATATTCCATGCCCTCCGGTCCTTTAATGTAGAAGCTGCTAGATCTTACTTTATCCTTATTGGAGCTCCACAGTATCTAAATTCCTTTTTTCTAGCTGCTGGCAATATTTTCTCCTTGACCTGGGAGTTCTGGAATTTGGCTATAATATTCCTGGAGATTTTCCTTTTGGGATCTCTTTCAGGAGGTGATCGGTGGATTCTTTCAATTTCTATTTTAGCTTCTGCTTCTAGAATATCCGGGCAATTTTCCCTCACAATCTCTTGGAGGATGGTGTCTAAGCTCTTGTTTTGGTCATGGTTTTCAGGTAGTCCAATGATTTTCAAATGATCTCTCCTAGATTTATTTTCTAGGTCAGCTGTTTTTCCAAGGAGATATTTCACATTGCCCTCTATTTTTTCATTCAATTGGATTTGCTTTACTGTGTCTTGGTTTCTCATAAGGTCACTAGCTCCCATTTGTTCAATCCTAATTCTTAGGCAATTATTTTCAGCAGACAGTTTTTTAATCTCCTTTTCCATTTGGCTTTTCAAACTGTTGACTTTTTTCTCATGACTCTCTTGCATCGCTCTCATTTCTCTTTGCATTCCTTCCTCTCTTTCTCTACATCTTCGTTCTATCTCTCCTACTTTCTCTTCAAAGTCCCTTTTGAGAGCTTCCATGGCCTGAGACCAGTTCATATTTTTCTTGGAAGCTTTGGATGTTGGAGCTTTGACCCTAATATTATCTTCTTCTTCTTCTGAGGATGTATTGTGGTCTACCTTTCCCCCAAAGAAGTTTTCTATGGTCTTCTGCTTTCTCTGCCTAATCATCCTGGCTTACTATTTCTTGGCTTTTTACTCCTTCTTAAAGTGTAGTGCTGCTTCCAGGACACACTGTTCGCGCTACAGCCTGGCCCAGGGGGAGATTGGGCTTCTTCTCAGCCTGCCTGGCTTGTGAGTAATCACAGCCGCTTTCTCTTTGACCCGGAAACAGAAGTCTGATTGAACTCTGATTCTCTTATGGTCAGAAGCTTGGCGTGCTTT
Source organism: Dromiciops gliroides (assembly GCF_019393635.1). Taxonomy (NCBI): domain Eukaryota; kingdom Metazoa; phylum Chordata; class Mammalia; order Microbiotheria; family Microbiotheriidae; genus Dromiciops; species Dromiciops gliroides. Next base: position 680,409,958 of record NC_057861.1, on the reverse strand, counting down.
TACCCCTCCCCCACTGGGCCACCACCACTCGATTCAGCCCACTGGTTCAGACCCAGGGCGCTTTGCCCCAACTCCAGTAGATACTGCCTCCACCTCACCCCAGCCCACCGCCAAACCCCCTCGCCAGTCCGTGATCAGAGCCTCAGAAGCTGCTGGTGCTGAAGACTCTGACATGTGCTGGAAGCAGTGTCCCTGGCTGGGTCTGGACCGCGCACTGAGCTGTTCAGCCTGATCAGTAGGTGATCAGAATTGCCCTCTTTTGTGGAGAAATAGTCTCACTCTGTTCTTTTATGCATTAGGCTGTTCTGGGTTTTGATTTTTACCGCATTATTTGGGCATGAATGGATGGGTTTATCTGGAGCTTGTGGGAGTCACAGCCTCTCCTCTGCCATCTTGGCCAGGACAGGGTTTTTATGAGGTAACAGAACAGAGGGAGCTATGAAACTGCCCTTGGGAAAAGTAAGTTTCTCTTGGACAGAAACTATTTAATGTAAATGAATGTTTTTACATAATAACCTAAAGTCCAGGAAGTAAGCTTGGGAATCTTTGGGAGGGGATAGTTTGTTTGGGGGAGATCCATAAGCAATCAAGAGTCTGGAATTGACAAAGACAGTCAGCCCCAGGCTATTCATCTGCCTGGGTAGGGGGACTGGGTGGGGAATCTGTCAGTTCTTGGTAAATTTTGTAGTTCTCAGGGTCCTTAGGAATTCCTCTTTAAAGAATTACACCCACTTGCACACAAATCCAATAGAATAAGATAATAGTTTATATAGGGGTTGGGGAAGGGAAACCTAGAGAGAACTCCTTGGTCTTCTCATGGGGAGAAGGCATGGCACAGAGTGTGGCTCTGAGATACCAATCTCAGGAGACAGGCAGGTACTTTTATAGAGGACTGATGGGGGTAATCATCTGATTGTGGAAAGTTCCCTTATGGAGGAAGGACTATCCCCCACCAGTGGTGGCTGGGGGAATTGGGTGAGAGGTGGCTCTCAAGCCATCTCTCTCCTCCTCAAACCACAAAGGCAGCAGCCACACCCAATCTTATCTCCCCTGGGGTGAGATAACTTCGTGGTTGCCCATTTCAGGGGGAACAAAATACAGAGGAATATGTAAATGTTATGGGAGGATTATGGGCCCCTGTTACCCCAGAAGTTATCTAGGGAGGTCAAGGAACTTTTTCCTAGAAACCCCAGGAGTTTTCCCCTGAAATCTAGGAGGCCTCTCCTTGAGCTCAACCAAGGACAGACACACCCAAAAGAGATAAACAGCGTGGGCTTGAACTGAGCATGCTCCAGGACCACCACCCTACATTCCAGCCCTCCTCACCACCTGGATGAGGTAATCCTGTTAGGCATGGCTATTCCAGGAGAGGACCCAGTAACTGCCCACCAGTAGACTGCTGGAACCCACCAGGATTGAGTTAATGCCCATCACCAGATGGCTTACAACCCATCATCAAACTACACCAACCCACCACCAGAGGACTTTCAACCCACCGCCCAATAATGGACATTTACCCATGCCATCTTGGCCTTATAAAAGATCGCTCCCCAAACTAGTCGGGAGGAAACCGTTTTTTCTAAAACCTTCTTCCCTGCCAGTTTCCTCTTGTACCCTAATAGAACCTGTTCTTGTATCCCGAAATAGGACTTGTGCGAGAGTGTAATTCTTTACAGGAGGAATCCTAAGGATCACGTGCTTTCTCCCCATATCATAAAGATAAAGTAAACAAAGTGTACCCCTCCCCTTGTTATTGGTAACTTGTTATTGTATCTAGAATTCATTAGCTTTCAGTTCTCTGAGGGCAGACTGTCTTTTGCCTCTTTTGTGTACCACTCACTGAGATTAAGCACATGCTTGACATATAGTAGTGCTTAATGAATATTGATTGATTGATCTATAATAGTGTTCTTGGAAAAGCTGTATAATCAAAGAAAACATATGATCTGATATGTCCATAGAACTTTTAATTTTTCAAAGCACTTTTCCCTCTGTTTTTCAGTTATTCAATAAACATTTATTAATGACCTACTTTGTGCCAGGCACTATGCTAACGCCAAGCACATTTGTTCTTTACTTGCTGGGAGCTTGGCTAAGAGAGATGGTTGTTTCATTTTACAAATGAAGAGAAACTGAGCTAAGAAAAGTTAAGTGATTTTTACCCAGCTAGTTCAACTGGACCTAGTATCCAGATCTCCTTTCAGCTAGTGTATTTTCCACTAGGAAGAGAAACAGTTTTAGAGCACCTATGTGCCAGCCACTGGTACCATTGTGCTAAGCACTTTGTAAATATCCCATTAATCAGAACAACAACATTATGAGGTAGGTGCATGATCACCCCCAATCTTACATTTGAGGAACTGAGACCAAAAAAAGGTTAAGTGCTTGCCCTCACACAGCTGGTAAGTGTCTGAGACTAGATCTGAACTCAGGTTTATCCTCATTCCAGGCCAGTGCTCTATCTACTGATACACCTAGTAACCTCTCATGAGCAGGGTCAAGCTCAAATTGAAATAGGGGCCATTAAGTTTTTAGATGAAGAAATCAAATCTATCTATTGCCATGTGAAAAAGTCAATCACTATTGATTAAAGAAATGCAAATTAAACAACTCTGAGGTACTACCTCACACCCTATCAGATTGGCTATATGACAAAAAAAGAAAAAAATATTGTTGGAGAAGCTGTGGAAAAATGGAACATTAATGCATTGTTGGTGGAGCTGTGAACCATTCGAGAGGCAATTTGGAACTATGCCCAAAGGGCTATGGGACTGTGCATTACCCTTTGACCCAGTATACCACTCCTAGGTCTGTATCCCCAAAAGATCATAGAAGAGGGGAAAGGACCCACTTGTACAAAAATATTTATAGAAACTCTCTTTGTGGGGCAAAGAATTGGAAATCGAGGATATGCCCATCAACTGGGAAATGGCTGAACAGTTTGGGTATGTAAATATAATGGAATACTATTGTGCTATAAGAAATGAGAGCAGGAGGATTTCAGAGAACCTGGAAGGATTTACATGAACTGATTGCTGAGTAAGATGAGCAGAATCAGAACATTGTACACAGTAATAGTAACATTGTGTGATGATCAAGCTGTGATAGACTTATCTCTTTTCAGCTGTGCAATGAATCCAAAACAATTCCAAAGAACTCATGATAGAAAATGTTCTCCACACCCAGAAAAAAGAACTGTGGATTCCAAATCCATATTGAACCATACTGTTTCTTCTTTTTGACTCTTTTTTTTTTCTTTTTTGAGGTTTTTTCCTTGTCTTCTGGTCTTCTTTCACAATATGACTGATCAGAAACATGTTTAATGTGATTGTACATATATAACCTATAACAGATTGCTGTCTGTCTTGGGGAGGGGGGGAAGGAAGGGAGGTGGGAGAAAAATTTGGAACTAAAAATCAATGAAACAAATGCTGAAAACTATCTTTATATGTTTACTGGAAAATGATAACAATACTTTTATGATTACAAAAAAAAGAATAAGAACCATTAAACAACAAAAAGAATCCCTGTACGCATGTATTAACTTAGAAAGCTATACATTAGCATTATTTGTGCTTTACTGACTTTATTTATTTTGTTAAATATTTCCCAATTACATTTTAATTTGGTTCAGGCATCTCAGGAATGTTGTGGAAGCAGGTGGGCTATGTGTTTAACACCCTGCTTTACATCATTCAAGCTTTTACCTTGAACCAACAGAACTGAAGAGTTGAAGAAAATCCAAAGTTCTGTGCACCATTGTTTTCCTAGTATCCCATATTTATAACATTGAGGTTGTATTTTATTCCTAGCCCTCCATTACTCTTCATGTTCCATCAGTTACAAAGCTGTTGAATCTAACTTCTTCTCCATTAGGGCCTCTCTCTTGATATTCCCATGGCCACTGTTATGGGGGAAATGGGGTACGTGTTTGGGGGGTTAGGGGTTGGGGTTTCTTAAGGAATTCCTCTTTAAAGAATTATACCCTCTTGCACACAAAAGCAGTTAAAATAAGATGGTAGTTTATTTAGGGGCAAGGGAAGGGAGGGGGAGGGAAGGGGAAACCATGAAAGAAATCCTTGGACTTCTCATGGGGAGAGAGGTATGGAACAAAGCACATGGCTCTGAGGTACCAATCTCCTCAAGCAGGAGACTGGCAGGTACTTTTATAGAGGACTGATAGGGGGAGGGGGTGACCATTTGACTGTGGAAAGTTCCTTTAGTGAGGGAGGACCATCCCCCACTGGTGGTGACTAGAGGAATTGGGTGAGGGGTGGCTACGGATCTCTCTTCAGGACACAAAGGCCAAAGCCACACCCAAATTTATCTCCCCAGGGGTAAGGGAGGTCAGAATGAAGGGTGGAGGTCCCAAAGCTAGCTCAATCTGATCTGGTTCCTATTATCTCTCTAGGTGTATCTGTCCTCTGGTTTAGTTTCTCAAGGAGAAGATTCCTTGATGTACCCCAGAGAGCTTCTGGGGTGCTCTGCACCCTCAACAGCACTATCCTGGTATAGGTCCTCATTACCATTAGTCTAGATTATTATAATATCCTCCTGCTATTATTCTCCTTCAGACCACTATCTGTTCCTATATTTTGACCACTTATCTACTGGGGAATGGTTCTAAGTGTTATTTTGGGGGGGTCAATTCTCTATAAATTTTACATATCAAACTTTTATTTATAACAAAAGTTTGCCTTTATTTCATTACTTGTGTCTTCCTTGGTTACTACTTGTTTGCTTTCCTTGGTTACTGCTTTTTTTCCTTCCTTGTATTTCTTTTGTCTGAGGGATTTGTAAAGCAAAAAATCTGCTTGTGGTTGTTTTTTTTACAGAGGGTGAGTTAATGCTTCAAATGTCTCTCTTTTTTTTGAAAATCTATCTTTTTTCATTGATAATTAGGCTCAGGTTTTTTGAGTATACCACCTTGGACTGAATCTTGAGCTACTTGGATCTTCTGTATATATTATTCCATTCTGTACTTTGGTTTCTAGTGGTTGAAGAATAGTCTTAGATTATTTAAATTTCTTTTCCTTTATATTTTAATGTCTTCCTCCTGGTTGCTTGAAGAATTTGTTGTTTGTCACTAGAATGGTTAAATTTAACCACTATGTATCTCAGAGTTTGCAGCATAGGGTATGTGAGAAATATCACTCCAATAACTTCTGGAACTCAGCATTGGTGATGTGTCAAAAGCTCATTTATTGTCATTCTGGAGAGAATGGGCCACCCATAATGGCAATTGGCCCTCCCTCTAGGGTTACATTCTACGCAGGAATTGGGAAGTTCTTTTCTATTTGAATTAACCCCCATTCATGGATATTAGCATTTGAGTATCTGCTTCTATTCTTCCTGGGGAAGTTCTCAAGCTGAATATACAATCTGAATCCACTTTCTCAGAAAATTTCCCAGGAAATTTCATAACTTGAATACACACTAATCACCTGTAGGTATATTCCCAGACAGTTCTAATCAACTTCATTCCCACGGTGAGGAATCAACATTTTTTCATAGGGTATTTGTCTGAAAACGATCCATGGATTTTTTTGATTGGTACTTTGTTCTTTGTGTTCAGTTCTGAGCAGTTTTCTTGTATTATTTCTAGCATTGTGGTATTTAGATTTTTTTGACTTGTGTCCTTACAGGAAACCTATAATCCTCAAGTCGTTTCTATATATTCTGTCTTCAAGATCAATGTTTTGCTTGTAAAGAGATCATGTTTTCTTTTAATGTTATTGCTTCTTGCTTTTCTTCCTCCATATTGTCCTCAATTTAGGTGTATTTGCACTCCCAATCAGTTGTTCTCTTTTGTTTCTGTCATGGGGAAAAATGGGGTAAGGGGTAGGAGTTTGGGGTCCTTAGGAATTCCTCTTTAAAGAATTACACTGGGGCGGCTAGGTGGCACAGTGGATAAAGCACCAGCCCTGGATTCAGGAGTACCTGAGTTCAAATTCGGCTTCAGACACTTGACACTTACTAGCTGTGTGACCCTGGACAAGTCACTTAATCCCCATTGCCCCACAAAAAAAAAAAAAAAAGAATTACACCCTCTTGCACATAAAAGTAGTTAGAATAAGATAATAGTTTATTTTGGGGCTGAGGAAGGGAAGGGAAACCAAGAGAAATCCTTGGACTTCTCATGGGGAGAAAGGCATAGAGCATGGCTCTGAGATATCAGTCTCCTTGAGCAGGAGACTGACAGGTACTTCTATAGAGGACTGATGGGGGGGGGGGAGGTGTGTGACCATCTGACTGTGGAAAGTTCCTTTAGTGAGGGAGGACCATCCCCCACTGGTGGTGGCTGAGGAATTGGGTGGGGGGGTGGCTGCAGATCTCTCAAGCCATCTCCTCAGAACCAAAAGAAGCAGCCACACCTAATCGTATCTCCCCAGGGGTAAGGGAGACCAGAATAAAAGGGTGGAGGTCCGAAGCTAGCTCAGTAGATCTGGTTCCCTTATCTCTCTAGTGTTATCTGTCCTCTGGTTTAGTTTCTCAAGGAGAAGGATTCCTTGATGTGCCGCCAGAGAACTTCTGGGGTCCTCGTGGGCCCCATGACATTTCCCCACTTCTCTATATATAAGAAAAGGGGATGAATATTCTTCTGAAACTGCTTCATGCTGAGCGGAGGGTTTGAAGAATCATGGCGCAAGGGAGGGGGAGGGGAGAGAAGTGGAGAAGGGCCTTGAGTGTGCGGAGCTATGAGGTCCAGAAGGGGTCCAGAGGTGAGGCACAGTGCCATGAATCCTTGAGCCTAGATGGAACAGACTTAACAAAAAATTAAAACTGACCAGAGCAAAAAAATGAAAAAGGACTTTATCAGATCAGGGAGTAAAAGTGTGACCCGCTTTTTTCCCAATGAAGCTGGAAAGGCTGAAAAGCAAGACAGGGCATGGCCTGCCTTGTAAGAGGTTAAGTAATCAGATCAAAGCTTAGTTCTGTGAGAAGCAGTGTCTATCTACATTTTAGGGTCCTTTTACCCCATCCCCACTTTATGCCTTGATTGAATGCTAGGACCTGAACCAGAGAGTAAGACAGAGACTGCCCCTGAACCATTCCTAGGCTTGCCTCCTATGCCCAGCTTGGCCATGGGCTTGACAAGGAGCTGGCCAGGAGACAAGCTGCAGAGCGCTGGGTTTTTCGCTAGGCCATCCTCTTGGTGTTGCCCTGGGGACAAAGAGTAGGAGAGACTGGCCTCACCTTCCTGCGGTCCCCCACTCCTGTGTGCCCCCAGTTTAACTGCAGCTGCCAGTAGCAAATGTGGGTGATACAGTTATAGAAAGCTTGGTCTATGGAGCGGGCACAAGCCATCTTTTCTCTCTCTTGGCTACTGCCAGGTCCCTGTTATTAAAAAAAATCTTAAAAGCACTATCGAGGATTTGTGAGGATGTATACTGGGGACCCCAGTCTAACTTCTGGAGTTCTCTCCTAATGTCAGGAGCAGACTGGCTGATAAATGAATATTGAGGACCGTTATTCCTATGTCTCTTTGGGGGGTCTAGGTTGGTATATTTCTTCAGAGAGTCCATGAGGCGACTCATGAATAGAGCTGGATTTCCTTAGTCTCCCTGTGTGATCTCCTTCACCTCAGTAATTGACTTGTTTCTTAACCCCCCTTCTCATTCCTTCAACCAGGCAGGTGACCATGTGATTTCTACCAGCCCTGTCTTCCTGTTTCCATCGTAGTTCCATCTCCGTTCTGCAACTGGGACAGGCTTAAGTCCAGGGACCCCAACCCAATTTCCAACCTGCGAGTATCATCCCCAACTTGTACCGCCAGGTCCCAAATCTGTTTTTTCTCATGGGGGTACAACCTGGCAAGAATAATGTGCAGATTGGTCCAAGAAAGGTCAAACTGCAGTGTCATAGACTTAAAGCCATCTATGGACTTTGTGGGGGTTCTCTGAGTAACTCCCCAATTTCGCTTAATCTGAGATAAACTGTTTATGGAAAAAAGACATGCCTTAATGTTATGCCCTTCCCAATGGGAAATTCCCTTAATGGAAGCAGGGAAGCAGTGGGATATGCTGGTAAGGACCTTGGTATGGACCTGGTGAAAGCCGGTTTGGGGAGATAGCTCAGGTGGAGGCTGAGCCAGAGGATTGGGTAGAGGGCCCAGGTTAGTCCTTCCAGGTGGGTGGGGGAGGGGTACAGTCTCTGGCTGCAGCGTGGGTGGAGATAGGGAAGAGGAGATGGGCATAGGCGACTGCAGATTAGGTAAAGCAGATGGGATCGGCTGCTGAATGAAAAAAAAACAGGAGAAATAGGAACATATTGGGTTCCCCTAGATTGTAAATGGGGTACAGCAGGATAGGGCAAAATGAAGGATACTGACATCCTCTCCCCGTGTGCCCGGAGCTTGGCTGTGGAGGGCACAGGGAATTGGGTTCTGAGATCAGCCGGGGTGGGCAAGGAGAGGTCTCAGTCATAGAATGATATGACAGTGGTGACCCATAGGTACGGAAGCAGGTGGGAAGGAAGGATGAAATGAGAAAAAGGTAGGGGAATGGGTTTGAGGAACAGGAGGGTGTGGGTCTCAGAGGGACGTGGGAGGGTTAGGTAATTGCTTGGACTTGCAGTGATTCTCAACCAGC